>NC_066583.1:87588543-88199697 GCF_024323335.1 Lathyrus oleraceus | reverse complement strand
TAATGTAAGCTGTTACTGTAGTATGGTCATTTTGATCATGTACAGGTCAGCAAAATTGTACAGTCTGTTTTCTGAAAAAAAACAGACTCAGCATATGGACCTTGATGTCAAGTTGAATGTCGTGACATTCATTCCTGACAGCATATGCTATATTGTAGGTTGTTCAGTTTTCTGTTTCAGCTTTTCTTGGGCTATTCTTCAGGAAGTCAACAGCTTAGAGAAAATCCAGGAAACCAACAACCAAGCTACAATTAAGGAACCTAACAAATAGCCTATTTGTTAGCACACTAATATGTGGAAATTAGTTAGAATCCTATGTGGCATTATTTGTGGAGGTCTTGAGATATTTTAGGAACTAAATATGGAGATATTTTAGGAACTAAATATGGAGATATTTTAGGAACTAAATATGGAGATATTTTAGGAACTAAAAGATTGAAGACCTTGTTTGTAGCAGAAAGTTTCTGCTGATGTTGTAACAGCAAAGGAGAAGTTTGCTGCGATTTCTGAAGGCCCAAATCCACTTGGGTGATTAGGTTATAAATAGCTGATTGTAATCTGGTCTTTGTAAGCCTCTTAGAATGAATTTTTAGGGGTGTGTGTAAGGTAAACCTCCCAATCTGTGGGAAGGTTACCATGTGTTTCTCAGTGGTAAAACCTGAGAGTGTTTGTAACTCGAAGCCTGTAGGCAAGAGTGATTATGTTCTTGAATGAAGCTGTGAAGCAAGTTCAAGGTGTTTTGCATTACGTTGTAATTGTAGTGATAGGAATGGAAACTGGAGGTTTCTATCTAGGAGTTCCTAGGTATAGATTGCATTGGGTAGGGATTAAGTGAAGAGTTGTAAACGGGTGAGTTTAGCTCTGAATTGATACTACTAATAGTGGATCTTCTTCCTGGCTTGGTAGCCCCCAGACGTAGGTCATGTTGGACCGAACTGGGTTAACAATTACTTGTGTTTTTACCTTCTGCACTTTATAATTTGGTGTGATATAAAAGAAGGTTAACCTGTAATGCTGTAACAGATGATGTTCAAATCAATGTTGAGACATCATGCTGATAACTGTGCAGGATCAACAGAAGCAAGTGCTATGTTTGATCTCTGTTGTGCCTTTGTACCAAATGGACAGAACTGGGTGTTCTTCCATTCTATGGTGATACAGTAGCAGATGTCGTGACATCTGTGAATATGTGCATATCAGGACTGAGTTTTAATTTGTAAAACTGTCTTGCTGTATTTAGGTACAATGTTAGATCAGATGTCACGACTTCGTGTAGAACATCTGAACTCTGACTATACCAGAATTTCAATTGGTATCAGAGCAGGCATCCTGTTCTGTCTCTGGATGAGATCCATGGGCGATACTTTCTGGTAGCTGGCAAGGAGTTATGTTAGTACTGATGCTGGAACCTGTGTAAGGTTCTGTAATTCCCTCAATGGTCCCTTGAAGTAGGTGGATGGACTGTTCATGACAGGAATGGTGTGTACCTGTCTCTCAAGGTTGGCAATTGGCCTGTGTGTGGGACAGTTGTGCCAGTACTGAATCACATTCAAACTTGGTATGGTCTTGGAGGCCATTCTGGTGAAGTGTGGGTTCATAGGTTGAGTTGTATTATGATTTCCACTGCATAATACCTGGCAAAACTCAAACTCTGATGTAGTTTCCCCTCATGTGGATGAAAGGCTGCTGTTTCAAGATCTCATCATAAGATGCCAAAGATACTTGAGTCTCCTCAAGTCCACTCATCATGACGTTCTCACTTCAGGATGGTAAGAATCACTTAATCACTGATTCTTTTACTCTCTTAAGTAGTGTATATGAAGACCTTGAATACCTTCAAGGAAGGGTTGTTCCAAGGAGGTGGAACTAATGTTCTATGTGATGTTAGAACATGTTGTTCAACAAGTATGCAGCTACTGGTTGAAGAGCAGATGTTTTTAGGTATCAAACAAAGGGATACTTCTGTTTGGAACCTACTCCTGACCTGGAAGAGGAGACATCTGTGTGTGCTAACTTGACAAGGGAAGGGTCAACTGTATGTGTGCTCAAGAAGGTCACCTGTAGAAGTCTGATCTCTAGAAGTTGAGCTGGTTGAGATGTGGCAGTGTGCAATCTCCTGCTGTTTGGCATATGCCTGTAGATTGAGCAGGGTTGGATAGTTGTTCCCTGAAGTACTATGTTGGAAGACAAGTCCCCTGGATGTTAGCAGTCAATAATGGGGTAACCTGATTGCTGTATCATTTAAGAGGATTGGAACCATGAATCATGTTATTCAAACACCACGTTCAGAAGTGGCAGTTCTGTCAAGGAGTAAGAGTATGAAGATTCAGAGGTTGGTTGAGGTAGTATGCCCAGGCAATGCATAACTACTATTGACTGGTATTGTGTGTCTCACTAGTACTTATGGTCAGCTGGAATCTGATTGGATGAGTTAGTTGCCACTGGTAGGGATAGTGTATGTCATGTTGAGACATGTGTGTACAATGCATGGATATTGGTGTGGAGTTTCCATGATTGTTAGTTTGAGGGGGAGTTTTGGTTAACCTCCTCAAAGTTTGGTCAACCTAGGGTCTGGTTGGCTGTTGACCTGTGTCACATGGGTTCTGGCTGTTAAGTGACACATTTGCAAGGAAGGATTCATCTCTCTCATTCCTAAGGGTGAATCTAATCTGGAAAGAGTCTCAAGACTGTTGAGGTGCTTGCAAGCAGAAGATGTTGACACTAGAAGAGTATTTTCAAGGTATTCTTATGGTGGTAGTATCTGAAAGGAAAATTGGGAAAGGATTTAAGATCAATGTCTACTTGTGCCAAGTACAAGTATTTAATTAATTATCCTTGGAGCTCAAGATAACTGATGCTCTTAAAGATGTTGGAACATCTCTTCTTCAAGATCCTGTGCAGAATCACAGGAAGGATAGTACATTGGCTTATGATCTATCTCTTTGGTGGCAGCAAAAGCATATGATCTCTGAAATGGTTTCCTGGCAAGAAACATGTTCAGCCTTGGTATGTACAAGAAGAAGAAGACATCATAGTCTTGATGGTGGTTACTTGGATCAGTTTATTTCTGATCTAGGTAAGGAAGTGCATTAGCTTATGCACACTGTGGAGTCAAGAACAAGTGGCAGCAGTCTTGACATCATGGAAACAACCTTGCCTTAGGATGTGGAATCCTTGGTAGAGCTGAAGGGTTAGTTTCTAACTGGTCCTTCTGAAGACTCATACATCAGAGTGTCTGATGTCTTTGGAGAAGAAGCAGGGATTCATCAAGGTGTGAGCTTGGATGACTTAACTACAAACCTGCAGGATGGAGGTTGTTTACTCAAACTTGGTTCCACAATCAAGTCTATGAGAACATTGAACTCTTGTTCTGTGAAGGGAGGAAGTTCTTTCAAGTGGCAGAAGAAGGAGCTGAATTCAACAGCTGGATGTCAAAACACAATGTTGTGACATTTGGTTCAACATCAGATTCTTAGTTGGTGAAGTGGCACATCAACTTGAGATAGAAAGGTCTACAGGGTTGTAGATTGGATACTTCAAAAAGCTTGAAGTTCAAGTCTCACTTGGAAGGTCAGAATATCTTTGGGAGAAGTCTGATAAACTTGGGGAGGTAAAAAAGCAGCATTTGACCTTTTCATATGAGGATTCATGAAGGAGGTAATCAACCAGTGACATTTGGTCTATCTCAGGAGTGAGTTCGAAGAATCAAGATAATCCATATGGCAGCTGATTATTCTTGAGGAAAGTCTGAGACAAATTACTTTTGAGCAGAAAAGTAGTAAGTTGAAGACTAAAGGAGGTGTTTTCTATTCATCCCTTGGAGCTTGTGGTAGGAGTTCTGAGCTATCTATGGAAGATTATCTCTTGTAATGGGATGAAAATGTATATGTCCCAATGTATGTCTGGGTTCTTCTTGATCAACCCGGTGACTCAATGATATCTGAAGACTATCAGATGGTGTGCCTTGTCCTGTTATGAAGGATGTCCCAGCTGATGTTAGAACATCTTGTGAAGTGGTCTTCTGTTCTGGTTAGAAGAGAGATTGACACAGAGTGTGAATGTGTTCAGCTAAGAGGGTTGAACAGAGGGTGTGCTCTTGAAGACATGAAGACGCGTCTTATGTTTTCCATTCATCAAGTGGTCTGGAGTCTCTTTGAATCAGGAAGTATGTGAAGGTCCAACTTTGGGATGTTGGATATGCCCATGTGTGATCTCCAAGCTTCAAGAGGAGAATGGGGTGTTCATGACAGGGGGAGTTCTGTCCTTGCACTGCAAGTAATCATCAAGCTTGTGGTCTATGTGTTCTCAGATAACAAGGTTTGGAAACCTGTTAGCTAGTGGGATAAAGTTGGTATGTGTCAAGGCTGAGTGAGCAGAAGAATGTCTGACCGGATGTCATGACAATATGGAAGCATATGCCAGTAGGACATTCTGGCTGGTACAGGTGCTGGAGTTACAACAGCTGTTATTTGATGAATGCACAAATTTAGGGGGAGAAGAAGTACCCTTGTGCATGTGTGTATTACTAGTAGCCATAACTAGTAATTGTTTTTGCTCCTGCTGCTGACTAAACTACTATTATGTGGTTTAAACTGCTGATAGTTTGCCTTGTTAACAAAAAGGACAGAGTATTCACAAGATGTCATATGTGATGTCTTAACATAAGATATCTTATGTGCCTGCTGGAGTTCAAGAAAGTGTTCATGCAGGAGTGGATCAAGATGTCAGACTCAAAGTCTTGGAATCTGATATGGCTGTACCTACTGTAAAGCAAAAGTGGGTGATTACTTGATCAAAGCTGTGAAGCAAGATCAAGTGGATGCTAACTTGGTTGAAACTGTGAAGTAAAACCAAGTCTGTAACTCTGTCATTATTCTTTGGCTTTGTTGTTGTCTTTGGCAACATTTTTGACAAAAAGGGGGAGTAATAACCACCACCCCTGACAAACAGAGTGGGTCTCTACAACAGACTCTCGTGACAGATTCCCTCCCCTGCAGCTGCTGTGTGTTGAAGTTTAGATTTAACTTCCATGTGTGTGAGTGTGCTGCCACTCTGAGTGTATTAGCTAGGCTTATTTCCTGCTAGGTGTGTGATTCCGCTGCTATGAACTCTGTTATGGGGATCAAAGTGTTTTAGCCAAAAATTTGCCAAAGGGGGAGTTTGTAGGTGCTTAATTGGCTGCATTATATGGTAAAACACTAGCTGGTTACTAATGTCTTGACTGATGTCATGACATGTATGTGTGACTACATTATAGTTACTGCAGGACTAGCTAACACAGGAATTATTGAATGTCAAACTGGATGTTGTGACATTCATACCTGTCAACAAATACTAAGGAATAGAACAGCAGGTGTTCTGTTAGAACTTAGTATGTATTTCCATTCTGGTTATCAAGGGAAGACCAGACCTGGCATAAGGCCTACTGACTGAATGTCAAATTGGATGTTATGACATTCATCATAAACAGCAGAGTGGTGTTCTGCTATGCTTTAGCATGTAACTTAGTTTGTTCTTCGAGAGAATAACAGAACTAACGTAAGGCCAAATGTGTAAATGTTAAGTTGGACACTTTAACATTTATTAATGTAAGCTGTTACTGTAGTATGGTCATTTTGATCATGTACAGGTCAGCAAAATTGTACAGTCTGTTTTCTGAAAAAAACAGACTCAGCATATGGACCTTGATGTCAAGTTGAATGTCGTGACATTCATTCCTGACAGCATATGCTATATTGTAGGTTGTTCAGTTTTCTGTTTCAGCTTTTCTTGGGCTATTCTTCAGGAAGTCAACAGCTTAGAGAAAATCCAGGAAACCAACAACCAAGCTACAATTAAGGAACCTAACAAATAGCCTATTTGTTAGCACACTAATATGTGGAAATTAGTTAGAATCCTATGTGGCATTATTTGTGGAGGTCTTGAGATATTTTAGGAACTAAATATGGAGATATTTTAGGAACTAAATATGGAGATATTTTAGGAACTAAATATGGAGATATTTTAGGAACTAAAAGATTGAAGACCTTGTTTGTAGCAGAAAGTTTCTGCTGATGTTGTAACAGCAAAGGAGAAGTTTGCTGCGATTTCTGAAGGCCCAAATCCACTTGGGTGATTAGGTTATAAATAGCTGATTGTAATCTGGTCTTTGTAAGCCTCTTAGAATGAATTTTTAGGGGTGTGTGTAAGGTAAACCTCCCAATCTGTGGGAAGGTTACCATGTGTTTCTCAGTGGTAAAACCTGAGAGTGTTTGTAACTCGAAGCCTGTAGGCAAGAGTGATTATGTTCTTGAATGAAGCTGTGAAGCAAGTTCAAGGTGTTTTGCATTACGTTGTAATTGTAGTGATAGGAATGGAAACTGGAGGTTTCTATCTAGGAGTTCCTAGGTATAGATTGCATTGGGTAGGGATTAAGTGAAAAGTTGTAAACGGGTGAGTTTAGCTCTGAATTGATACTACTAATAGTGGATCTTCTTCCTGGCTTGGTAGCCCCCAGACGTAGGTCATGTTGGACCGAACTGGGTTAACAATTACTTGTGTTTTTACCTTCTGCACTTTATAATTTGGTGTGATATAAAAGAAGGTTAACCTGTAATGCTGTAACAGATGATGTTCAAATCAATGTTGAGACATCATGCTGATAACTGTGCAGGATCAACAGAAGCAAGTGCTATGTTTGATCTCTGCTGTGCCTTTGTACCAAATGGACAGAACTGAGTGTTCTTCCATTCTATGGTGATAGAGTAGCAGATGTCGTGACATCTGTGAATATGTGCATATCAGTACTGAGTTTTAATTTGTAAAACTGTCTTGCTGTATTTAGGTACAATGTTA
Source organism: Lathyrus oleraceus (assembly GCF_024323335.1). NCBI lineage: Eukaryota > Viridiplantae > Streptophyta > Magnoliopsida > Fabales > Fabaceae > Lathyrus > Lathyrus oleraceus. The sequence goes on along the minus strand of NC_066583.1, from coordinate 88,192,863 downwards.
GATCAGATGTCACGACTTCGTGTAGAACATCTGAACTCTGACTATACCAGAATTTTATCAAAGTCTTCTTATTTTTCAAAGATGCCCCAGACGGGTAAATCTAACTTTGGAGGAAACACTTGATATCGTAATACCACGGCTTCTCATCTTCGATCTCTTCAACAACAAACACATGAGCTGGCCTGTCAAGACGCATCACAGTCAAATTGGGAACTTCATTCCAATACTTCACTACAATCATTGACGCGAACGTTGTAAGAGCATCTGCCATCCGATTTTCATCTTGAGGGATATGATGAAACTCAACCTTTGTAAGGAAAGTTGAAATCCTCCTCGCATAGTCTCTATATGGTATCAAACTGGGTTGATTCGTCTCCCATTCACCTTTGATCTAATTCACCACAAAGGCTGAATCTCCAAAGACATCTAAATGCTTGATTCTGAGATCAATGGCCTCTTCGAGCCCCATAATGCAAGCTTCATATTCTGCCATATTTTTTGTACACTTGAAAGTTAATCTAGTTGTAAACGGAAAATGCGTGCCTTGAGGAGTAATGATTACTTCCCTAATGCCATTACCATACTGATTAACAGCTCCATCAAATACCATGCTCCAACGGGAACCAGGTTCTGGCCCTTCTTCAAACAATGGTTCATCACAATCCTTCATCTTCAAGTACAAGATCTCTTCATCAGGAAAATCATACTGCACTGACTGGTAATCTTCAATTGGTTGGTGATCCAAATGGTCAGCCAAGATACTACCTTTGATTTCCTTCTGAGATCGATATTCAATATCATACTTTGATTACAACATCTGCCAACGGACAATCCTCCCAGTTAAAGCATGCTTCTCAAATATATACTTGATTGGATCCATTTTGGATATCAACCAAGTGGTATGATTCAACATCTACTGACGCAGACACTTGGCAGCCCAAGCCAATGCGCAACAAGTTTTCTCAAGCATAGAATACCGAGTCTCACAGTCGATGAACTTTTTACTGAGGTAGTAAATTGCAAATTCTTTCTTTCCAGTCTCATCTTGCTGGCCAGGAACACAACCCATACTATCTTCAAGCACAGTCAAATATATGATCAACGGTCTTCCTTCAACAGGTAGAGACAAAATCGGAGGCTCAAGCAAATACTCTTTAATACTGTCAAAATCTTTCTGGCAATCTTCGGTCCAATCACAAGATTGATCTTTCCGAAGAAGCTTGAATATAGGCGCACATATGGCAGTCATGTGTGAAATGAATCTTGAGATATAACTCAAGCGGCCGAGAAAACCTCTGACTTGCTTCTCAATTTTGGACGCAGGCATCTCTTGTATTGCTTTGACCTTGGCAGGATCAACTTCAATACCCTTCTCGTTGATAATAAAGTCCAACAACTTACCAGAACGAACACTAAAAGTACATTTATTGGGATTCAAGCGGAGTTTATACTTCCTCAAACGCTGGAATAGCTTCAACATGTTCATCTTCATCAATTGATTTAGCAATCATGTCATCGACATAAACTTCAATCTCTTTATGCATCATATCATGAAAAAGAGTAGTCATTGCTCTTTGGTAAGTTGCACCAGCATTCTTTAAACCGAAAGGCATCACTCTATAACAGAATGTTCCCCAAGGTGTAATGAATGTGGTATTCTCCATATTTCGGGTGCCATCTTGATCTGATTATATCCGGAAAATCCATCCATAAACGAAAAGACTTTGAATTTAGCAGTATTGTCTACCAATATATCAATGTATGGCAGAGGGAAACCATCTTTTGGTCTGGCTTTATTCAAATCTCTATAATTAACACACATGCGAACTTTTCCATCCTTCTTAGGAACAGGCACAATATTGGCCACCCATTACGGATACTCAGCGGTCACAAGGAAACCGACATCAATCTGCTTCTGCACTTCTTCTTTGATCTTCACTGCCATATCAGGATGCGTTCTTCTCAACTTCTGTTTGACTAGCGAGCACTCTGGCTTCAACGGTAATCTATGCTCTACAATCTTAGAATCGAAACCAGGCATGTTTTGATATGACCAAACAAACACATCTGAATATTCTCAGAGAAGATCAATCAACCCTTTCTTCGCATCTGGACACAATAACTTAGAATGATGCATAATAACAGAAATATCAACAACAGTCCAATTGTCGCAAGCCTTTTCATGCGTCACAAAATTGGTGTAGTCTTCCTCTTCGTCATCCTCTAGCACAACAACTAAGTGTTGTTCATTGCCATGAATGAACCCTCCACTACGGAAGCTGAGTTTCATATCCTATGATCTAGCAGTTGATGAACCTTGTTGAAAACCCAGGTCGGTCCTATCCTTGTTATCGGAGACCTCTACCACTCGCCCCCACTGATCAATAATGCCCTCTTCAATAATCTTCCTTGCATCTTTCAATGAGGACATAGGTGCCCCAATTCTCTTTTCAACAGTAATAGATAAGGCTTGGAACGGAGTTCCAACCTTATCCTCAGCTTTAACATAAGAGAAAGATGACAGGTGGCTAACCAACAATGCCTTCTCCCCGCCAACATTGACTAATTTTCCGTTCGTAACAAATTTAAGTTTCTTATGCAATATGGAGGTAACAACTCCCGCCTCGTGAATCCATGGCCTTCCCAACAGACAATTGTAGGCCGGGTGGATATCCATTACTTGAAAAGTAATCTGGAAGTCACTCGGACCTATCTTCACTGGAAGGTACACTTCACCTATCATTGTTTTGCGTGAACCGTCAAAAGCTTTGACGATTACACCACTATACCTCATAGGTGCTCCTTGATATGACAACTTTGATAATGTTGACTTCGGCAACACATTCAACGATGATCCGGTGTCAACAAGAACATTGGATAAAGCGTCATCGTTGCAATTCATCGAGATATGCAAAGCCAAATTATGATTCCTACCCTCCTCAGGGAGTTCTTCATCATAGAATATGAGATTGTTACAGGAAGTGATGTTAGCCATAATATGATCAAACTGATCCACCATAACATCATGTTCCAGGAATGCTTGCTCTAGAACTTTTTGTAGTGCTTCTCTGTGTGCTTCTGAATTCATAAGCAGAGACAATACTTAAATTTTTTAGAGGGTTTAGAGCAGCTGCTCCACCATATTAAACTCACTTTTCTTTATCAACCGAAGTACCACATCATCATCATTAGTCTTCAAATTGTTGGATTCACCATATTGACGTTTTGAAGCATTAACTGGATTTGCTGCAAACATTCCACTTTCTTACTGACTATTGAACCTTCCACATCTTTCGGGAACACCGACCCAAACACTTGACCACTACGGGTCACTTTAGTAACATCAGCAATGCTCACGACAGAATTGGTCGTAGGTAATGGAACCTCTTGACCATCCTTCACCATAGTTGCATTATACTGATAAGGAACAACCTTATCGGATGTATACGGGACTGGACCCGCCAACCGTATAACTAACAGCGATACCGATCTTTGGCTGATGTTTTTACTATTGTTGCTATCATATTGGATTACCACCCTCTTTGGGTTCTTAAACATAGGAAGAATCACATTCACATTGTCATCTACATGACGGGATTGAACAATCTGGATCATACCTTCATCCATCCCCCGTTGGATGTCTCTTTTCACAATCACACAACCTCTTGGATTAACATTGCAGATAGCACAACCATCATGGTTATGCTAACATTCACTAACCAAGAAAATATCCTTATGCATCGTCACCAAGGACCTTCGAATAAAATGAACATCAAACACTTTGAACTCCCCAGGGCAGCCGCCTACCATGTTAACAAATGAATTTCCATGAGCCGGCAGTGGGTTAGCTTTCACGTTGGGTGCACGGTCCTCAAAGGACACCATTCCACTCTTCACTAGCTTCTGGACTTCATATTTTAGAGGGTAGCAGTTCTCAATGTCATGTCCGGGTGTTCCTTGATGAAAATCACATCGGAGATCAGGCTTGTACTACCATGGAAGTGGTTCAGGAATTTTTGGCAGATTTTTTGGTTGTAACAGGTTCTTGAGAACTAGTGATGGATAGAGCTCTGCATATGTCATAGGAATCAGGTTAAAAGAGAACTTCTTCCTCTCGAAAGTTTTTTGTTGATGATTGTTGGTATTGTTGTTGTTGTAGGTGTTTGTTCGTTGTTGTGGTTGTTGTTGACGTTGTTGTTGCTGAACTGGTACTGATTGACTAGCTGAAAAAACAGGGATTACAGAAGATACTTGATGATGATGTTGACGGGATGGTTGACTTCTTCTGATTGGAGGCCTCCTCTGCCTTCCACTAGAAATTGTGTTCGCTTCATTGTCCTTCTTCTTACTGAAATTGCTGCCATATCTTTTGCTGGACGATACCTTTTCCTTTGACAATCGTCCTTCTCGCACACCTTCTTCTAACCTCATCCCCATGTTTAACATTTCGGTAAAATCACTGGGGGCATAAGCGATCATCTTCTCATAGTAAAATGAGCTAAGGGTCTTCAAAAAAATCTTGGTCATCTCCTTTTCTTCTAAAGGAGGGTTGATCTAAGCAGCGAGTTCTCTCTATCTATACGCATACTCTTTAAACGTCTCCTTGTCCTTCTGAGATAGTGATCTCAACTAATCTCAGTCGGGAGCCATATCAATGTTGTACTTGGATTTCTCAATAAATGCTTCACCCAAGTCGTTGAATGTGCGAATGCTCGCACTATCCAACCCCATATACCATCTTAGCACAGCGTCAGTCAGACTGTCTTGGAAGTAATGGATTAACAGCTGATTGTTGTCTGTTTGGGTAGACATCTTGCGGAAATACATCACCAAATGATTGAGCGGACATGTGTTCCCTTTGTATTTTTCAAAGTCAGGCACTTTGAACTTCACCAGAATCTTCACATTCGGCACCAGACATAATTCAACAACACTCTTCCTAAAAAGGTCATTTCCTCTCAATGTTTTCAACTCCTTGCGCAGCTCAAGAAATTGATCTTTCATTTCATCCATTTTCTCATATACGTCCGGACCCTCATATGGCTCGGAATGATAAATGGTGTCTTCTACACGAGGTAAGGTATGCACTACAGGCGGTGGCACAGACATGACCAGGCTAGATGCCAACATGGAAGCAAATGTGGGCGCAAAGCCCTTAGGCATGAAGTTTGGCGGCATTCTCCACGGGAATCCGGCAGGCATGGCAGGCACGAAATGAGCGGTAGCAGCAGGCATGGTAGAGGTAGCCACCTCTGAAATAACAGTCCTTTGAGGAGCAAGAATTGGAGGTGTTGGAGAAGACTGGCTTTGCGCGGCTAGAATTGACTCCATCATGGCCGTCAGGCGGGAAATCTCCTCTTTCAGGTCTCTATTCTCTTGCTCAGAATGTTCCATGATTCTGGAGTGATTCGTGCGAGTATTGTACTGATGAGTCAGCTTGGCTGAAGCATAGAGGAAACACTAATGAGGCATTGTAGCACCTCAAATTTGCACCCCCCACTCATGCATACATTTCATTTTTAGGTCATTAACATCACCTTAACATTACATTAACATGGCATATTGCATTGTATCCTGGCAACTAGGATTGGCATCAAGAGGATTCATCTGTGCAAAGAGACCAAGGTTTTTCTTGAGACAAGGGCCTTATGGTTATTATAGAAAGCTTATATGAATCAAGGTTCATTTTGAAGCAACTTTGCGAAGTGTTAGAGGCTCAAAAGCCCATAGTGCAGTTTCAGGTCATCTGTGGCCCATAAAAGTCAACTGAAAGTCAACTGAGGGCTAGGAGTTGGAGAAATGGTTTGAGATACTTCATTCATGTCCAAAATAGGCTCATTCATCATGTCAAACACTTATCTTGAAGGATTTGAAGCCAGATCAAAAGTTTCCAAAAATGGAAAGTGACCTGTAATTTCAAGTTTCCAAAAATGGCAAGTTTTTTGACCAACTTAAACTTGACTTTCCAACATCAAAGATGCTTCAAATGAAATTTTGTCCAACATGAAAGTTGAAGATCTTTCTCTCCCATTTCCAAAAAGTCCAAGATCATGAGCATCTGATGAATGGTTAAGGAGTTATGATCCATTGACTGCAAAGTATGCATGAAACTTCAACAAGCCATATCTTTTGAACCAAAACTCCAAATGGAGTGCCTCTTTTTGCATTATGCTCCTCATGACATATATTTTCCAAATCATTCATTACATGGCATGAAATTTATTCACATAATCACTTGGCCATACATGTGATTTTTGGAAGGAAAACCATGAATTTAAAATTGGTACATCATGTGAGTTTTTTAACCATTCCAATGTGTGCATGGGATGATTTTTAAGAGTTTTTGAATGGTGCATGTGCACTGTTCACGTGGGATTGCCATGCATAAGGTGAAATTGTAATTTGTGCATACACCTTATATCTTCCTAATCTTTCATTTGCCTTGGCCTAATTACAATATCAGAATAATTAGGAGATGGTATAAAGGCTTAATTGTAACTGTCTTGGTCATTACACACATTTTCATATCTAGAATCCTCTTTCACTCTCAATTTTATCTTTATTGAATTTTCAAAATTTTGCACACAACACCTTAATATTCTTGCATAATCATGAGTATGGAGTGTTACTGAGCAATATTCAGCGTGTGTTTGGTGGAATTCCTCTCAAATCCGCGCATACCACAAGCTTGAATGCATTAATGGAAAGTCCAAATTAAGCTTGATTCAAGTTTCTTCACGTACCATTTCTTGCATCCAACTTCAGTGGAGCTCAAAGGAAGTGAATTTGGAAAGCTGGGAGCCTTGAGGACACGGTTTTGGTCACTGCTCTTCAAACAAGGTGAATTTCGACCTTCACGTTTCTCTATTTTATGGCCATAGTATTGTAGATCTTGACTCACTGATCACGCTGATATGAACATCTTTGAAAATGGTTGAGAATTGGTTGAGTAATCTGGATTTAAAGTTTGAATGTCAAATGTGTTTTCCTTCGATTTGCACGATTCATAGAGTTTTAAGCCAAACTAATGATGGATTCTTGTTCTACTCATCGTGACGGTTCCAACCATGTATGCATTGCCAATATCTGCAAAAAAGTTTGTTAAGGCGTACTGTGCAGCCACCGTCTCAACGAAGGAGACGGTGGAAACCACCGCGTGGGCCCTGTAGCGCCGCCCTCTGCAATTAGTGCTAGGGCTTCTCTCTGAGTCAGCCGCTCACGTGGCTTCTGCTTGGCAAACTGACTGGCCAGGATCCGTTTGACCATTTCCACGCAACCTTGGACTGATTAGGTGGCTGCCAACTCATTTAATGAGAGCGACGTCGTTTTGGCCACGAACCCCTTTCGATTCCTAGTGAAGGCTTTCCAGTTTTCTCTTTTTTTATTTCTCTCATTGTACAAAACACTGACGTTTTGTATAGCGCCCAAACACCCCTCGATTCCCACCTTTGGAATTTCTGTATTTTTATTTTGCTCAGCACCTCTTTTTTTAGCATGAACATGGTTCGAATCCTGATGATGCATTTCCAATTCTAGTTCAATTCACAAAAAATTCTATTAATTCAACATTATTTCAATTATTTTCTTCCAAATTCAAAAATTCATAACTAATTGAAAACAAGTCCAAATAATTCCAATTTTTTTGCTACATGATCCTTGTGATGTCTAGTTTTTTTAATATGATTTTCCTGATTTTAGCACTTCTGGATTTTTGATTGAGCTTGAGTATTTGAGTATGATGCAAAATGTGATATGTTATGCCATTTGACTTGTGAAATACTCATACTTTCTCCAATTGCCATGAAACTTGACATGATGATTCCTAACACATAACATGACTTTTGAGGCTTGGTTGTGCATTTTTAGCATTTGTCATTTCTGTTTTAGGCACATGAACTTAGGGTGTGACAATGTGTGTCACACAATTTGATGTTGATCTTATTCATTTTCATATCCATGCCAATTGATGTCCCCTGTTTCCAATTTTTTGCATGATGATTATGTTTAATATGTTGAGCTTGCACAAAAAGTTTCATGATTATTGGATGTGTTTCTGATTTAATATGCATTTTCTCACTTTGTATGTCCAATTGATGAGCATGTTGTGTGTCTTGCCTTATCTTGTTCATTACATGGCCTTGCTTAATGATTTTGACTTGGTCCTTTTTATGACATGTTCATGATAGATTAAATATGCTACATGTTGAGAATTAGTTGTTGTTTTGACTTTTTGCCTTACCTTTGACCCTAGCCTTGGTGCTAGTGGTTTGTACTCATCTTTTGAGTTTTGCATTTCAGGTTCAAGCTATTATCCCTAGTGGTTGATGCAATATCAATTCATGAGATGTCAATTATTTTTGGTTGACTAACCTTGTTGTGTTGTAGGACTATTGGAAATGAACTCTCTTGAGTTGCACTTGACTTGCATTGGGCATACTTGTTGGAAACCACTGTTGTTTGTCTGTTGATTGTTTTGTCTGAATACTATACTGATTGTTTGGTTGTTTACACAGGTACATTAGCTGCTTTAAGTTCATTATTTGAACTTTGCTTTGCTTGTGGTTGGCATACCACCTAGGTAATGACCTCTATTCTCCATGTAGTCTGGAAGACCTGTCATGTTCTTTTGGCAGGCACCTGTCTGAAGCCCTCCTTAAGAGGCAATGTTTGTGGTTGTCTATGTTTGTGCCATGTACTTCAAAGACCTCCTAAGTGAAGAGGCAATTGGCAGATAGAAGGGATGCGCAATCCATCCCTTGCTATGCAGTTGAGTCATTCATCTTGCTCGCACTACGTGCTGATGCATTTTGAATAAACACCCAAGATCATTGTTTAGAGTCAGTCATGTGGAGTAGGGTCCCTCATTCTGGATCCCCACAGTTTCATTGATTCAAGCTCACCCAGGCTCGGGTTAAGGGCTATGAGATCTTACCCTCATCACCTTTCATCTGCTCACCCTGACGGTCAATGTCATTGGTTAAGAGCCCTCAGATACCCTTCCAGCCGACTTGTTTGTCGAGGTTGATATGACCCCTTGACTAAAGCCCAACATTGATGTTTGAGCCCCTTGTTGGTGTGTTTACTTCATGCTGTATGTGTTTGTGTGGTGTGATTGTATCCCCTAGGTTTGCTAGACTTCGCGTAGTCTCGTTTGCATGTCAATTAAGGTAGCACGGTTCCTTCGTATAGGACTTCCTTTCTTGCGTGAGCTTTCCTAAAACACAGACAAACATTACCCCCTCTTAAGAACACGTTAACTCCTTCTACTACAGGTGAGTAAGTCTCCCAAGGTCGAGCATCCGGTAGATTGCGTAGTAACGTTGTTCACTTAAAAAACACAAACCAAGTAGAAATGGTTTAGCCGAACTACGACAACTCTGATTCTCATGTCCAGATGAGATACGTAGGCACGAGACGCGATGTCTTGTCGAGTTTTACTGACAACTAACTTTGATCCTTTTCTCTCGCCCCCGTTGCGATTGAGACCTTCCCTTTCTCTTGCCCTAGTTGCAATCGAGACCCTTCTGTTTGCGTTTCTCTGTTTGGAGTCTGACGTAGGTCCAGCGATTGGCAATCGGTTTCCCGTGTGTGTTTGTTTGTTCGGAGTCTGACGTAAGTCCAGCGATTGGCAGTCGGTTTCCCGTTTGTGGTTGTTTTGTCTGGAGTTGGATGTAAGACCAGCGATTGACATTCCATTTCCAGTGGTGTGTTTGCTTTGACGTCTTAGCGTCTCCATTTAGCGTTTTGTTTTGCGTGCGTTAGCCGAGCTACGAGTGCTCTGATTCTTACTCTGGTTAGAGAAGATACGTATGCATATGATGCAATATCCTAGCGAGCACGTTTCCCGTCTCCCCCCGAACTACGTCGACTCTGATGTTTGTGTCTGACAAACTACGTAGGCCTAGGATGCGATATCTTGCCGAGTCACCTTCTTCCGTCTTTCATCTGTGTTTCATTCTAGTCTTGTGCAGTGTTTGAGCAGTATCTTTAGCAACCTTTCTTCTATTCTTTTGAGCGCGGATCCCATCGAGTACGATGGATGCGTAGGGGTGCTAATACCTTCCTTTCGCATAACCGACTCCCGATCCTTGTAATCTCTGATCGTGAGACCAATTCCTTTCTAGGTTTAATTCGAACGTTTCCTTTCCCTCCTTTGGGATAAATAACGCACGGTGGCGGCTCTGTGTCTTTTCCCGCCGGTTTTTCGCGTAATGCGACAGCTGGCGACTCTGCAAGGGAAAATAGAGAAGTTGACCTCTTGCTGGTCCATCTTCCCTAAGTGAGTCAGTCCTAGCGCCCTTTTAGGATAGTTTTGGTTGCTTTTACTGTTTTATTTATTGCATTCATTATTATGATGTGATTGTATATATGTGCATATGTGTTTGCATGCATCATATTATCATTGTGCTGACTGTGCATCTATTTCTCTGTGGTGTGGGAGTTACAAGAGGTAAAAGGCCCAATACCCAGGCTATGAGTGAACTTTAGGACACCTAGGAATAGAGTGATTCATGGGAAGCGGGTGGTATGGCGCCACTTAGCGGAACATGGTATCACGAGCAGCTCAGATCCTTATGGGGTATTATCGTTGCATACGTCTGGTATGTATATGATGATATTCTTGAAAGGGTTGTTTATCCTGCGTTTCTCTTGACCTTACCCTGGCCTAGATGACACCCGTGAGTGGGGAGGGAATGAATCATTACATGTACCGCTGGTGACTTGATCTGTTGGTGACCGTGTCCTGTTGGTGACTTGGTTCTGAAGTATGGGCTCCAGATGACTTTGATTTGTGGTTTTTGATGCCGAGTTCATGCCGAAGCTTTGATCCTGTGCCTCGTGATACACAACCAGCCAGTCATAGTTGCATCATTTGCATCATAGCATGTTTATTTTCAAAAAATAATGCAATAAAAAAAAGAGAAAGAATACAAAAAAGAAAAAAAGCTAATTTGCTCATGCATATCATTTCTCAGGTTCATTCAGGAGTCTGTTCACAGTGAGAGAATGCAGCCATTCCAGAGTTGAAGAGGAATACTTGCACCTACAGTTTTCACCGTTAGCCATTGACATCGTTGTTAGAGTTGAGTAATCTGGTGACCGGTGGTAATCAGAAGGTGTTTGATGATCAGTATGGGGATATTCTGACGTTGTTGAGGATGGCGGTTGACCTAGTACCTTTGCAGACTCTCTTGCAGTTTTATGACCCAGCGCTCCGTTGCTTCACTTTCCAAGGCCATCAGTTGGCTCCTACTCTTGAGGAGTACTCCATCCTCATGAATGTTCAAATCAAATACCAAGTGCCTTTCCTAGATGTGCCAAAGGAGGTGGATTTCAGGGTTGTTGCTAAGGCTCTCTATTTGAGTATCAAGGAAGTGAGTGATAATTGGAAACCAAGTGGTGATGTTGTGGGTTTTCCTTTGAAGTACCTGGTGAGAATGGCTAAGGAAGAAGCAAGGAAAGGAAATTGGGAAGCTTTCAACGCTCAGTTGGCTATCATGATCTATGGAGTTGTGTTATTCCCTAACATGCCTAATTTTGTGGACCTTGCAGCAATCACTATTTTCATTGGACGAAACCCGGTTCCTACCTTGTTAGCTGACACTTATTATGCTATACACAACATGCATGGTAAGGGTGAAGCTATCAGGTGTTGTCTCCAGTTGCTACTCAAATGGTTCTTGTCCTTTCTTCCAACCAGTGGACCTTTTATGGATACTCAGAGCACTCGTAAGTGGACTCAGAGGATCATGTCTCTCACATCCTATGATATCAGGTGGCAAGCTTACAGTATGAATGTGCGCAATGTCATTATGAGTTGTGGAGGGTTTCGTAATGTTCCACTCATAGGGACTAAGGGTTGCATCAACTACAATCCGGTTCTTTCTCTCCGTCAGTTGGGGTTTGTTATGAATGAAAAGCCACTAGATGCCGAGATAGCTGAGAGTGTGTACTTTGAGAAGCGGAGTGATCCAGTAAGATTGGAGCAAGTGGGAAAGGCTTGGGAGAATATTGGTGTCAAGGATGGATCCGTTTTAGGGAAGAAGTTTGCTATTGCTATGCCTGCCTACATTAAGTGGGTCAAGGATAGAGTTGGAACTTCGTTGTTACCCTATGATAGGATGGAACCATTGCAAGAGCAACCACCTTTGATACATTCTGAGAATGTGCCTGCTGAGTAGTATAAACAAGCCTTGATTGAGAATCGTCGGTTGAAAGAGAAGGAACAAGAGATCCAGATGGCGCTTTACAAAGCCAAAGCTGATAAGTTGAGTTTGGCTCACAAACTCAAAGGAGTGCAGGGTGAAAGTGCTAGTGGATTGAAGAGCAAGAAGAGGTCCTATGAGGAGATAAAAGAAATGTTAGATGGAGAACACCGTGAGCGCTTGAGGTTGCAAAGAGCGAAAGCCAATTACCAGAAGAAGATATGAGACTTGGAGAGACAGCTTAAAGACAAAGACATCCAGTTGAAGAAAGAAGTGGACCTAAGGCATGCAGCAGAGAGCCGGCTCAAAGAAGAGGTTATGGAGCTCAGAGGGCAACTGAGGGAGAAGATCACTCCTTTACCCGAGTGTTCAGAATGCGACGGGTTGATTGATCAGTGCCAGTACCTGAAGACTCTCATTCCTGGAGGGCGACTTTCTTAGTTTGTTTTTGTTGTTTATTTTAAGAATCACCTCCAGGATTGTTGGATGGGATTCCTTGTTCTACCCTGATGATTTGAATCTTTGATTGAATTATGTTTGTATGATCTTTATTGTTCATGGTTATAGATGAGATTGTTGACGTTTCACTTTTGCTCCTCATCCTGTGTAGGTTGTGTTTTTTTTTATGTTTATGTTGCAGGTTGCCATTTTTCAAAAGTGAATAAGGCTCTTGAATGCCTGAGAAATGATAAAACATATCATATGCACCATACACATCATGCGCATCATACACATATCATTCTTGCATTACAGGTATTCTTGAAGAAGACTTCTCATTCTGGTTCCTGTTTCAGGCAGGATTGCTAATCGTCGTCCGCACCGCTACGCGACAAGATTGAATCAACAGAGAAGCATGGATCAAGTTCAGGATGAGTTGGCAGAGATGAGGGCTAACATGGCCCAGTTCATGAATATGATGCAAGGGGTTGCGCAAGGGCAAGAGGAACTTCGAGCCCTGGTCCAGAGACAGGAAGCTGTGATTCCACCTGTCAACCACACTTTTCCAGAGGGAGACCCAGTCAATGACACTGTTAGTGCTGCTATTCCCATCAACAACTATGTTGTGGGTGATGAGTTGAGGGGTATCAGAATCAACGGACAACCTATCGCTCTAGAGACTGTTAATGTTCGAGCGGCCCGTGCTCCAGTTCGCCAGCCTTCTCCGTTGGTTGATAGACAGGAGGATATGTTCACTGTTCTCAGTGAGGATGATGATGTGGGAAGGATTGAAGAGAGGGATAAAAAAGTTGATGTCCTTGCTGAGAAAATCCGTGCTATGGAATGTCAGAACTCTTTGGGGTTTGATGTTACGAATATGGGCTTAGTTGATGGACTGAGGATCCCTTACAAATTCAAAGCGCCATCTTTTGACAAATATAATGGCACTTCTTGTCCTCGCACCCATGTGCAGGCTTACTACAGAAAGATCTCCGCATATACTAACGACGAGAAAATATGGATGTACTTTTTCCAGGACAGCTTGTCTGGAGCTTCCTTGGACTGGTACATGGAGTTGAAGAGAGAGTCTGTTAGAAGTTGGAGGGATTTGGGTGAAGCCTTCTTGATGCAGTATAAGCACAACATGGATATGGCTCCGAGCAGAACCCTACTGCAAAGCTTGTGTCAGAAGTTTGGTGAAAGTTTCAAAGAGTACGCCCAGAGGTGGCGTGAATTAGCGGCAAGAGTGCAACCTCCTATGTTGGAGAGAGAACTGACCGATATGTTTATTGGAACATTGCAGGGGGTGTTTATGGACCGTATGGGAAGTTGCTCGTTCGGTAGCTTTTCTGATGTGGTTATCTACGGAGAGAGGACTGAGAGTCTTATCAAAGCAGGTAAGATTCAAGATCCTGGCTCTTCAAGCTCTTCGAGTTCAAAGAAGCCATTTTCTGGGGCACCCCGAAGGAGGGAAGGTGAGACTAATGTTGTGCAACACATAAGGAATACAAACAGAGGGCAGTATCGTCAGGTTGCCGCTGTGACTATTCCAGCACCCCAACCTCAATCTCAACAACAACATCCCAGACAACAACAACAACAGCAACACCCATTTCAGCCAAGACAGAGAATGCCGGATCGTCGTTTCAACCCATTACCAATGACATATGCTGAATTGCTTCCCGAACTACTCAGGTTGGGGTTTGTTGAACTTTGCACTATGGCTCCGTTGACAAAGATACCTGCTGGGTATGATGCCAATGTCCGTTGCGACTTTCATTCCGGTGCACCAGGGCATCATATTGAGAATTGTCGGGCTTTTCACCATAAGGTCCAGGATCTGATTGATGCCAAGAAAATCAACTTTGCTCCTGTTCCAAATGTTGTGAATAATCCTATGCCTCAGAATGGTGGTCCTAGGGTGAACAATGTGGAAGATGGGGAAGCTGTAGATTAGGTAGTCAGCGTTGATGAGGTTCAAACTTTGCTGTTGGTGGTAAAAGAACGTCTGTTGAAAGGGGGAGTGTTCCCGGGCTGCGACGAAGGTTGTTCAGATTATGTCGATCAAGAGAATGGTTGTGAAGAATTGAGAAGAGGTATCCAGGGTTTGATGGATGAGGGTTGCTTGCAGTTTAGTCGGGATGTGAAAGATCCGGGGGTGGTATCAACTGTCACCATTTACTTTAAACCGTCCGAGGGTCCTGGACGTGCTCCAAGAACTATCAATGCACCCGTAACTGTTGGTACTCCGGTAACCATATCTGCACCGGTAATTGTTGGTACTCCTACCACCATTGCTGCTTCTGGTGGAAGGTCTGTTGAGAACAGTAGAGCGGTTCCGTAGAACTATGATAATGCTTTCCGTAGTAACAGAAGGTCGGAGAATCAGGCAAAACCAGTGAATCAGGCTCCAGTGACAATTGTTGTGCCAAATAGAACTGCTGTAACTGTTGGTCCGGCTGTGGACAATGTGGGAGGACCTGGAGGGTTCACGAGAAGTGGTCGTCTGTTTGCACCACAGACTTTGAGAGATAACAATGCTGAAGCTCTTGCTAAGGCGAAGGGGAAGCAAGCTGTGGTGGAAGAAGGACCTGTGCAGAAGGAAGTGCCTAAGGGTTCCTTTGAAAAAGACGTAGAAGAGTTCATAAAGATCATTAAGAAGAGTGATTATAAGATCGTGGACCAGCTGAATCAAACTCCGTCGAAAATTTCTATCCTTTCTCTGTTGTTGTGTTCTGAGGCACACCGTAACACCTTGCTGAAAATGTTGAATTTGGCTTACGTGCCTCAAGAGATTTCGTTCAACCAGCTCAAGGGTGTTATTGCTAATGTGAGCACGAGACATGGGTTGGGGTTCACAGATCTAGATTTGACACCTGAAGGACGTAACCATAACAGAGCTCTACATATCACCATGGAGTGCAAAGGCGCAGTGTTGTCGCATGTGTTGGTGGATACTGGCTCTTCCTTGAATGTGTTGCCCAAGAAGATTTTGAGCAAGATTGATGTTGAAGGGGTTATCCTCACTCCGAGTGATCTCATTGTCTGTGCTTTTGATGGATCCAAGCGGTCAGTTTTTGGAGAAGTCACGTTTCCAGTGAAGATTGGCCCGGAGGTATTCAATATTGTCTTCTATATGATGGATATTCAACCCGCATATAGTTGTTTATTGGGGCGTCCCTGGATACATGGGGCTGGAGCAGTGTCGTCAACTCTCCATCAGAAGCTGAAGTATGTATGGAATGGTCAGATTGTAACTGTGTGCAGCGAGGAGGACATTATTGTGAGCCATTTATCCTCTTTCAAGTATGTGGAGGTGGATGGTGAGATCCATGAAACTCTGTGCTAAGCGTTCGAGACTGTTGCTATTGAGAAGGTGGCTTTTGTGGAGCAGAAAAAACCAGGTGTCTCAATTGCATCCTACAAGCAAGCTGTGGAGGTTGTTAATTCTGGTAATGCAGAAGGCTAGGGCAAGATGGTTGACATGCCCGTGAAGGAAGACAAATTCGGTATCAATTATCAGCCTCTTCAGGCAGAGTAGGGTGTTCAGAAAGGGCCGAGTACCTTCACCAGCACTGGGTTGATGAATCATGGTGATGTCTTTGCAACCGGTAGTGAAGATGGTGACAATGATTATGATGTGGACAACTGGGTGCGCCCGTGTGCTCCAGGGGAGGTGGTCAACAATTGGACGGCCGAAGAAATAGTCCAAGTTACTCTTCAGACAGAGTAATTTTCTTTTGTTTCTCATTTTGCACAAAAACCTTGCGCTTTTCCCGAGGCGTAGCGGTTCATTGTAGGGCCACATCATGTTTTGAAATGATTATCATTAATAAAGGACGTTTTGCAATCAAATTTGTGCTCACTGTCATTCTGTTTTTATTTTCATTTTTTTTCAAAATAATCAAAATGGCAATGTTTTTTGTTTTTTGTGACTTTCTTGAACTCTTTTCTAAAATAAAGCATTGAATGTCGTTCGTGCAGAATTGATCTGGAGAACTCCATTAAAAACAATTATGTTATGGCTCAGTATGATTTCGATAATCCCATTTACCAAGCTGAAGAGGAGAGTGAAGAAGATTGTGAACTCCCCAAAGAATTGGTCAGATTATTGAAACAGGATGAAAGGGTCATCCAACCTCATCAGGAAGAGTTGGAAATCGTTAACCTTGGTACTGAGGACGCCAGGAAAGAGATCAAGATCGGGGCTGCTCTAGAGGAATCTGTCAAGAGGGGGCTGATTGAAATGCTGAGAGAATATGTGGAGATATTCACATGGTCGTATCAAGATATGCCTGGTTTGGATACATATATCGTGGTGCACAAGCTACCTCTCAGAGAAGATTGTCCTTCGGTAAAGCAGAAGCTTCGCAGAACTAGTCCTGATATGGCTGTTAAGATCAAAGAGGAGGTTCAGAAGCAGTGGGATGCGGGTTTTCTGGCAGTTACCAGTTATCCCCCTTGGGTGGCCAACATCGTTCCCGTGCCGAAGAAGGATGGTAAAGTCAGGATGTGTGTCGATTACCGAGATTTAAACAGAGCCAGTCCGAAAGATGACTTCCCATTACCTCACATTGATGTATTGGTCGATAACACTGCTCAATCTTCGGTTTTCTCTTTCATGGATGGATTCTCTGGCTATAATCAGATTAAGATGGCGCCAGAAGACATGGAAAAGACGACATTCATTACACCTTGGGGCACGTTCTGCTATAAGGTGATGCCATTTGGGCTGAAGAATGTCGGTGCTACCTATCAGAGGGCTATGACGACTCTCTTTCATGACATGATACACAAAGAGATTGAAGTGTACGTGGATGATATGATTGTGAAGTCTCAGACATAAGAGGAGCACTTGGTAAACCTGCAGAAGTTGTTTGAAAGGCTGAGAAAGTTCAAATTGAGGTTGAATCCAAACAAGTGTACGTTTGGGGTGAGATTCGGGAAGCTGTTAGGCTTCATTGTCAGCGAGAAGGGGATTGAGGTTGATCCAGTGAAAGTGAAAGCTATTCAAGAAATGCCTGAACCAAAAACGGAAAAGCAGGTCCGTGGGTTTTTAGGGAGACTGAACTACATTGCGCGGTTCATATCTCACCTAACCGCTACGTGCGAACCGATATTCAAATTGCTAAGAAAAGATCAAGCAATCAGGTGGAACAGTGATTGTCAAAAGGCTTTTGACAAAATAAAAGAATATTTGCAGAAACCTCCAATCCTTATACCTCCAGTTCCTGGGAGACCTCTGATAATGTACCTCTCAGTGACTGAGAACTCGATGGGGTGTGTATTGGGACAGCATGACGAGTCTGGTCGAAAAGAGCATGTAATATACTACCTTAGCAAAAAGTTTACCGACTGTGAAACAAGATATTCACTGCTCGAGAAAACGTGCTGTGCTTTGGCATGGGCTGCTCGCCGACTGAGACAGTATATGTTGAACCATACTACCTTGTTGATTTCTAAGATGGATCCAGTGAAATACATCTTTGAAAAGCCGGCTCTTACCGGGCATGTTGCTCGTTGGCAGATGATTCTAACTGAGTATGATATCCAGTATACGTCGCAAAAGGCCATCAAAGGTAGTATTATGTCTGATTACCTTGCCGAGCAACCGATTGAGGATTATCAGCCAATGATGTTTGAGTTCCCTGATGAAGATGAAGGATTGTGAAGAGCCTCTTGTTGAGGAAGGACCGGATCCTGATGACAAGTGGACACTGATGTTTGATGGGGCGGTTAATGTGAATGGAAACGGTGTTGGGGAAGTACTTATCAATCCTAAAGGTGCACACATACCTTTTTCTGCCAGATTGACTTTTGAGGTAACCAACAACGAAGCTGAGTATGAAGCTTGTATCATGGGGATTGAAGAAGCCATCGATTTAAGGATCAAAACTCTAGACATTTATGGAGATTCTGCTCTAGTGATTAACCAAGTCAATAGAGACTGGAATACTCATCAGCCGCATTTGATTCCTTATCGAGATTACACCAGAAGAATCCTGACTTTCTTCAAGACAATGAAATTGTATCATGTGCCCCGAGATGAAAATCAAATGGATGATGCCTTGGCTACTTTGTCTTCTACGATCAAGGTTCATTGGCATAATCATGTGCCACACGTCGCTGTGAATCGACTCGAGAGGCCTGCGTATGTGTTTGCAGCCGAGTCTGTTGTAGATGAGAAGCCGTGGTACTATGACATTAAGAATTTCCTCAAAAGCCAGGAGTATCCTGAAGGAGCGTCAAAGAATGACAAGAAGACCTTGAGAAGGCTGGCTG
Source organism: Lathyrus oleraceus (assembly GCF_024323335.1). Lineage (NCBI taxonomy): Eukaryota > Viridiplantae > Streptophyta > Magnoliopsida > Fabales > Fabaceae > Lathyrus > Lathyrus oleraceus. Next base: position 88,173,937 of record NC_066583.1, on the reverse strand, counting down.
GAAGCTTTTATTTGAATCAGGATGATGTGTTGTATAAGAGGAACTTTGACATGGTTCTGCTCAGATGCGTGGATAGACACGAAGCAGACATGTTGATGCAAGAAGTACACGAGGGTTCGTTCGGTACCCATGCTGGTGGTCATGCAATGTCCAAGAAGTTGTTGAGAGTCGGTTATTACTGGATGACTATGGAATCCGACTGTTTCAAATACACTCGGAAGTTCCATAAGTGTCAGATCTATGCAGATAAAGTGCATGTACCGCCAAGCCCTCTGAATGTCATGAATTCGCCTTGGCCATTCGCAATGTGGGACATCGATATGATTGGGAAGATTGAACCTACTGCGTCTAATGGACATCGCTTCATCCTGGTTGCGATTAATTACTTCACCAAGTGGGTGGAAGCAGCTTCCTATGCTAACGTTACCAAGCAAGTGGTTGCCTGATTCATTAAGAAGGAGATCATCTGTCGTTATGGGGTTCCCGAGAGAATCGTTACTGATAATGGTTCGAAACTCAATAACAGGATGATGAAAGAGCTTTGCAAAGATTTCAAGATCGAACATCATAATTCTTCTCCTTACAGACCGAAGATGAATGGTGTTGTAGAGGCGACAAACAAGAACATTAAGAAGATTGTGCAGAAGATGGTTGTTACGTACAAGGATTGGCATGAGATGCTGCCTTTCGCTTTGCATGGGTATCGTACCTCAGTACGTACGTCGACCGGGGCAACCCCTTACTCCCTTGTGTATGGTATGGAAGCAGTCCTACCTGTTGAAGTGGCAATTCCTTCTCTGAGAGTCTTGCTGGATGTCAAGCTAGACGAAGCTGAATGGACTCGGACAAGGTTTAATGAGTTAAGCCTTATCGAAGAAAAACGGTTAGCAGTTGTGTGCCATGGGCAACTGTATCAGAGAAGGATGAAGAAGGCATTTGATCAGAAAGTGCATCCTCAAAGCTATCAGATAGGTGATTTGGTTTTGAAGAGGATCCTTCCTCCCGGTACAGATAACAGGGGCAAGTGGACTCCGAATTACGAAGGTCCATATGTTGTTAAGAAGGTTTTCTCCGGTGGAGCCTTGATGCTAACAACTATGGATGGTGAAGATTTTTCATCCCTTGTGAACTCAGATGTAGTCAAAAAATACTTCGCGTAAATTGACCCGCTGGACGAAAAGAATAAAAGAGTCCAGGAAAAAAAGGGCATCCCGACGAACCAGAAAAAAAAAGAAAAAGGTTCGGGCAAAAGTTTGGGATAAAGAATGAAAAAATATGTACACCCGGTAAGTCAAAAACCCGCAAGGGCAGCTTAGGCAAAAATGGGTATCCCGGTGGATTGAAAATCCGAAAGGGCGATCCAGGAAAAAGAGGGATTAAAGCGAAGACTACAGTCTGAGTTATCTGTACTTCATCGCGCTTCGGTGTCTACCATTTTGAAGGATATGATCGGTCCAATCGTTCTTCTCAAAAAGCAAGGGATTTGGGGGGAAATTGAGGATATACGAGTCATAACAGAATTGGAAAATAGTGGATGTCGTGTTCACATTGCCAATAGGATAGTTTATTTCCTTGTTTGGCGCAATTACCTCTTCCTAGGAATTGCTTCCTGATGTACTTGCCTTTTCAGGCCCATTTCCAATCAATAAAAGTCGTTATTCAGTTAAATTGCTCTCTTGTTTTTATTTTACTGTTTTGTTTGCAAAAATGTCCGAATTTTTGATAAACATTGCATATAAAAACATGAAGGCTAGACAATAACGTGCAGAAAGATAAAGCATTTGAAAATCATTTTGAATGTTGGGGACCCTTGGGTGTATCTTGTCCATACAATCCCCTAGGGCATGTACGTCTTGCTGTTTTGCAGGTTTTTATCTTTGATTGCTGGCTAAAACAGATGAGCCACAGTTTGTTCAAAGGTGTTTCAACACTGTCCAGTAGTGTGAGAAGTTGGGTTGGCCAAGTCAAGTTCAGAACTGGTCTCCCCAGCGAGTCCAAGACCAGTGTTGCCTCAGCAATCAGGCCTGAAGTTGATTGCTTTCCCCAGCAGGTCTGAGGACTATTAGTTCCCCAGCGAGCCGAAATTGTTGTTTCCCCAGCGGAGGTGTCTGTGGGTAGTTTGTTCCTCAGCAGCCCAGTCTGAAGTGCTGAAATCCCCAGCAGGGCTGAGTCTGCAGTTTCCCCAGCAGGGTTGAGAGTGTTTTTCCCTAGCAAATCTGAAATTGTTATTTCCCCAGTGGAGGTTTGCAGTGTTCTTTTCCCCAGCGGAGTCCCAAAGTGAATCGCGTTCAGTAGAGGTCATCCCCAGTGAAGGATCATCTATTCCCTAGCAGCAGTGCTATCCCCTAGCATGTTTGAGAGGTTAGTGTTTTCCCAACAGATGACTCCCCAGTTGAGTTGGTTTCTCTGCCGTTCCGAGAATGTCAGATCAGAAAGTATTCGCAGCAGGATCGTTGCGTGTCCCCACAGAGTTGGAAGATCGAATCAGGATTGTGGGCTCGGAAGCGATCGTGTGCTTTCCCAGCAGGAGTTTTCCTCCCTTTGCATCTTGCATATAGTAATCATCATTTGCATTTGCATCCTCAAATCGCGTAGCATTTCCATTCGAATATGGAGCATTATGCCATGGAAAAAACTCAAACATATGCATACATGTGTTAAACCAGATCGGATCATATCCCCCGCAGAGGCGGATCATTTTTCAACAATCTGTATGGCACGTTTGCAGCAGTGGCTTTTGCCAGCATTCAGGATTGACAATCCCCATAGAGGTTTATTTCCTCATCCGTCCGTGAAAGGAAAGCTTGATTCTCCCCAGTGAGGTCCCCGGAAAGTGTTTGCCTTGTTTTGACATATGAAGATGTCATCCTTGTGATACCAGTAAGTGTCATGTCAACACCCGTGTGTGTTTTTTCTTTGATGTCGGTAAACATCATCTTTCAATGTTGGTAAACATCGAGTCTCATCCCAGTCATCGGTAAATGTCTGGTTGTTCTTATTTTTGATGTCGGTAAACATCATCTTTCGATGTCGATAAACATCGAGTCTCATCCCAGTCATCGGTAAATGTCTGGTCGTCCTCTTTTGATGTCGGTAAACATCATCTTTCGATGTCGGTAACATCGAGTTTTTCCAGTCATCGGTAAATGTCTGGTTGTGTATCTGTTTTTGTTCCAGTCATCGGTGAATGTCTGGTCATGTATCCTTCCTTTGATAAACATCAAAATCCCCAGTGAGTCGTCGGTAAACGTCTTGTCTGGTTCCAGTTGTAAATATCTTTTTCCTCCCCAGTCGAAGCTGTCATCGGTAAATGGCCCCGCTTCCTTGATATCAGTGTATATCAAGTCGACTATTCCAAGCCACCATCGGTAAATGGCCTCGCTTTTTTTCGATATCAGTAAATATCGAATGCCCAGCTTAGTCGCCATCAGTAAATGGCCTTGCTTTCTGTGACATCTGTTCCCCAGCAGCCATTGGTAAATGGTTTCGCTGACGTTGATATCGGTAAATATCAAAAGTTGTTTTGAAGCCATCATCGGTAAATGGTCTTGCTTCCTTTTAATGTCAAATTCCTAGTTGAAGCCACCATCGGTAAAGGGTCCCGTTTCCTTTGGATGTTGTTTCCCAGCCGCCATCGGTAAATGGCCTCGCTGACGTTGATATCGGTAAATATCAAGTTTCCAGTAAAGCCGCCATCGGTAAATGGCCTTGCTTTCCTGAAGTTTTTTTATTGTGCAGCCGCCATCGGTAAATGGCCTCGCATTCTTTGATTCATCCCCCGCAGAGTGCAAATTCTACGGTTCTTTGGTATTCAATCCCTGTTTACCTTGAAGGTCTGACAGCTCTTGCTCTCATCCATTCAGGTTCCCAGTTGATTGAATAGGGGAAGTTGTAGCACCTCAAATTTGCACCCCCCCACTCATGCATACATTTCATTTTTAGGTCATTAACATCACCTTAACATTACATTAACATGACATATTGCATTGTATCCTGGCAACTAGGATTGGCATCAAGAGGATTCATCTGTGCAAAGACACCAAGGTTTTTCTTGAGACAAGGGCCTTATGGTTATTCTAGAAAGCTTATATGAATCAAGGTTCATTTTGAAGCAACTTTCTCAAGTGTTAGAGGCTCAAAAGTCCACAGTGCAGTTTTAGGTCATCTGGGGCCCATAAAAGTCAACTGAAAGTCAACTGAGGGCAAGGAGTTGGAGAAATGGTTTGAGATACTTCATTCATGTCCAAAAGAGGCTCATTCATCATGTCAAACACTTATCTTGAAGGATTTGAAGCCAGATCAAAAGTTTCCAAAAATGGAAAGTGACCTGTAATTTCAAGTTTCCAAAAATCGCAAGTTTTTGGACCAACTTCAACTTGACTTTAAAACACCAAATAAGCTTCAAATGAAATTTTGTCCAACATGAAAGTTGAAGATCTTTCTCTCCCATTTCCAAAAAGTTCAAGATCATGAGCATCTGATGAATGGTTAAGGAGTTATGATCCATTGACTACAAAGTATGCATGAAACTTCAACAAGCCATATCTTTTGAACCAAAACTCCAAATGGAGTGCCTCTTTTTGCATTATGCTCCTCATGACATATATTTTCCAAATCATTCATTACATGGCATGAAATTTATTCACATAATCACTTGGCCATACATGTGATATTTGGAAGGAAAACCATGAATTTAAAATTGGTACATCATGTGAGTTTTTTAACCATTCCAATGTGTGCATGGGATGATTTTTAAGAGTTTTTGAATGGTGCATATGCACTGTTCACGTGGGATTGCCATGCATAAGGTGAAATTGTAATTTGTGCATACACCTTATATCTTCCTAATCTTTCATTTGCCTTGGCCTAATTACAATATCAGAATAATTAGGAGATGGTATAAAGGCTTAATTGTAACTGTCTTGGTCATTACACACATTTTCAGATCTAGAATCCTCTTTCACTCTCAATTTTCTCTTCATTGATTTTTCAAAATTTTGCACACAACACCTTAATATTCTTGCATAATCATGAGTATGGAGTGTTACTGAGCAATATTCAGCGTGTGTTAGGTGGAATTCCTCTCAAATTCGCGCATACCACAAGCTTGAATGCATTAATGGAAAGTCCAAATTGAGCTTGATTCAAGTTTCTTCACGTACCATTTCTTGCATCCAACTTCAGTGGAGCTCAAAGGAAGTGAATCTGGAAAGCTGGGAGCCTTGAGGACACGGTTTTGGTCACTGCTCTTCAAACAAGGTGAATTTCGACCTTCACGTTTCTCTATTTTATGGCCATAGTATTGTAGATCTTGACTCACTGATCACGCTGATATGAACATCTTTGAAAATGGTTGAGAATTGGTTGAGTAATCTGGATTTAAAGTTTGAATGTAAAATGTGTTTTCGTTCGATTTGCACGATTCATAGAGTTTTAAGCCAAACTAATGATGGATTCTTGTTCTACTCATCGTGACGGTTCCAACCATGTATGCATTGCCAATATCTGCAAAAAAGTTTGTTAAGGCGTACTGTGCAGCCACCGTCTCAACGAAGGAGACGGTGGAAACCACCGCGTGGGCCCTGTATCGCCGCCCTCTGCAATTAGTGCTAGGGCTTCTCTCTGAGTCAGCCGCTCACGTGGCTTCTACTTGGCAAACTGACTGGCCAGGATCCGTTTGACCGTTTCCACGCAACCTTGAACTGATTAGGTGGCTGCCAACTCATTTAATAAGAGCGGCGTCGTTTTGGCCATGAACCCCTTTCGATTCCCAGTGAAGGCTTTCCAGTTTTCTCTTTTTTGATTTCTCTCATTGTACAAAACACTGACGTTTTGTATAGCGCCCAAACACCCTTTGATTCCCACCTTTGGCATTTCTGTATTTTTATTTTGCTCAGCGCCTCTTTTTTTAGCATGAACATGGTTCGAATCCTGATGATGCATTTCCAATTCTAGTTCATTTCACAAAAATTTCTATTAATTCAACATTATTTCAATTATTTTCTTCCAAATTCAAAAATTCATAACTAATTGAAAACAAGTCCAAATAATTCCAATTTTTTTGCTACATGATCCTTGTGATGTCTATTTTTTTTAATGTGATTTTCCTGATTTTAGCACTTCTAGATTTTTGATTGAGCTTGAGTATTTGAGTATGATGCAAAATGTGATATGTTATGCCATTTGACTTGTGAAATACTCATACTTTCTCCAATTGCCACGAAACTTGACATGATGATTCCTAACACATAACATGACTTTTGAGGCTTGGTTGTGCATTTTTAGCATTTTTCATTTCTATTTTAGGCACATGAACTTAGGGTGTGACAATGTGTGTCACACAATTTGATGTTGATCTTATTCATTTTCATATCCATGCCAATTGATGTCCTCTGTTTCCAATTTTTTGCATGATAATTATGTTTAATATGTTAAGCTTGCACAAAAAGTTTCATGCTTATTGGATGTGTTTCTGATTTAATGTGCATTTTCTCACTTTGTATGTCCAATTGATGATCATGTTGTGTGTCTTGCCTTATCTTGTTCATTACATGGCCTTGCTTAATGCTTTTGACTTGGTCCTTTTTATGACATGTTCATGATAGATTAAATATGCTACATGTTGAGAATTAGTTGTTGTTTTGACTTTTTGCCTTACCTTTGACCCTAGCCTTGGTGCTAGTGGTTTGTACTCATCTTTTGAGTTTTGCATTTCAGGTTCAAGCTATTATCGCTAGTGGTTGATGCAATATCAATTCATGAGATGTCAATTATTTTTTGTTGACTAACCTTGTTGTGTTGTAGGACTATTGGAAATGAACTCTCTTGAGTTGCACTTGACTTGCATTGGGCATACTTGTTGGAAACCACTGTTGTTTGTCTGTTGATTGTTTTGTCTGAATACTATACTGATTGTTTGGTTGTTTACACAGGTACATTAGCTGCTTTAAGTTCATTATTTGAACTTTGCTTTGCTTGTGGTTGGCATACCACCTAGGTAATGACCTCTATTCTCCATGTAGTCTGGAAGACCTGTCATGTTCTTTTGGCAGGCACCTGTCTGAAGCCCTCCTTAAGAGGCAATGTTTGTGGTTGTCTATGTTTGTGCCATTTACTTCAAAGACCTCCTAAGTGAAGAGGCAATTGGCAGATAGAAGGGATGCGCAATCCATCCCTTGCTATGCAGTTGAGTCATTCATCTTGCTCGCACTACGTGCTGATGCATTTTGAATAAACACCCAAGATCATTGTTCAGAGTCAGTCATGTGGAGTAGGGTCCCTCATTCTGGATCCCTACACTTTCATTGATTCAAGCTCACCCAGGCTCGGGTTAAGGGCTATGAGATCTTACCCTCATCACCTTTCATCTGCTCACCCTGACGGTCAATGTCAGTGGTTAAGAGCCCTCAGATACCCTTCCACCCGACTTGTTTGTCGAGGTTGATATGACCCCTTGACTAAAGCCCAACCTTGATGTTTGAGCCCCTTGTTGGTGTGTTTACTTCATGTTGTATGTGTTTGTGTGGTGTGATTGTATCCCCTAGGTTTGCTAGACTTCGCGTAGTCTCGTTTGCATGTCAATTAAGGTAGCACGGTTCCTCCGTATAGGACTTCCTTTCTTGCGTGAGCTTTCCTAAAACACAAACAAACATTACCCCCTCTTAAGAACACGTTAACTTCTTCTACTACAAGTGAGTAAGTCTCCCAAGGTCGAGCATCTGGTAGATTGCGTAGTAACGTTGTTCACTTAAAAAACACAAACCAAGTAGAAATGGTTTAGCCGAACTACAGCAACTCTGATTCTCATGTCCAGATGAGATACGTAGGCACGAGACGCGATGTCTTGTCGAGTTTGACTGACAACTAACTTTGATCCTTTTCTCTCGCCCCCGTTGCGATTGAGACCTTCCATTTCTCTTGCCCTAGTTGCAATCGAGACCCTTCTGTTTGCGTTTCTCTGTTTGGAGTCTGACGTAGGTCCAGCGATTGGCAGTCGGTTTCCCGTGTGTGTTTGTTTGTTCAGAGTCTGACGTAAGTCCAGTGATTGGCAGTCGGTTTCTTGTTTGTGGTTGTTTTGTCTGGAGTTGGATGTAAGACCAGCGATTTGCATTCCATTTCCAGTGGTGTGTTTGCTTTGACGTCTTAGCGTCTCCATTTAGCATTTTGTTTTGCGTGCGTTAGCCGAGCTACGAGTGCTCTGATTCTTACTCTGGTTAGAGAAGATACGTATGCATAGGATGCGATATCCTAGCGAGCACGTTTCCCGTCTCCCCCCGAACTACGTCGACTCTGATGTTTGTGTCTGACAAACTACGTAGGCCCAGGATGCGATATCCTGCCGAGTCACCTTCTTCCATCTTTCATCTGTGTTTCATTCTAGTCTTGGCAGTGTTTGAGCAGTATCTTTAGCAACCTTTCTTCTATTCTTTTGAGCGTGGATCCCATCGAGTACGATGGATGCGTAGGGGTGCTAATACCTTCCCTACGCTTAACCGACTCCCGATCCTTGCAATCTCTGGTCGTGAGACCAATTCCTTTCCAGGTTTACTTCGAGCGTTTCCTTTCCCTCCTTTGGGATAAATAACGCACGATGGCGGCTCTGTGTCTTTTCCCTCCGGTTTTTCGCGTAATGCGACAGGCATCTAGAGAAAGAGAAACTTGCTTATGCAAATGATGCATGAAATGCAATGCTTGTTTGTTTTGATTTTCAAAGAACTTACTATATTATTTGCAAATATACATATAGCAACAATTGTAACAATTTGATATGACCAAAAAATCTCTTTTATTTATAATCGGAAGGATTACACTAAGTACAATTTCAGAAACCAAATGAAAAATACAAGAGAAAAGGAGACTAGTCATCCTAAGGATCCATAACAACAACGTCAGAATATCTGGCCGCAGGTGCATACTTCCTTCGAATGCGTCGAATCTCGGTCTCAAAAGAATCCTTCATCTGAGTCTTCTCAAGGACAAGCTAATCAACAATCTTCTTCCAAGCAACAGAAGGCTAAGGCATACTAGAAGATGAAACCTCTGGCTCTCTCTGTCTCTTTGTCACTCGATCTTCAAGTAGCTCAATATAATTGCATCATTGTCCTTAGACTCCAACTGCAACTCCTCATGCTTTTGGCTCAAAGCACGAAAACGCTCTTCCCACGTATCCTTCTCTTGCTTCATCTTGGAGAGTGTGTCTTCCAACTCCTCTACATATTGGTTAGGGAGAGTTAATGGCTCAACCACAACCATAGACATAGGTATTTCACAAGCATAAGGCATCTTTAACTCCAAAGCTCTCTTCTTCACCCAAAGAGTGTAAGCTTCCAAAGCTACACAATTGCACGGACCAAGCTCAGATCTTCATTTCCTATGCACATTATGCCAAGCATGCACAATCTTCTGCTTCAAATGTTGGGGATCTTTACCCTCTTGATAGAAAAGATCTTCTAACAACATGTTATTAGGTTTGTCTCTCAAGGGGAACCCAAGTTGACAATGACCCAAAGCAGGGTTGTAGTTGATTCCTCCTTGTGTACCAATGAGAGGCACATTAGAGAATTCACCACAACTATAAATAATCTCCAAACTGCTCAAAGAAGGATCATACCAAACTATATCATCATTAGTGAGAGACATAAGTCTTTGAGACCACCGTAGACATTGTTTGTTCTCCACAAAAGTAGGTGTCTGAGGCAAGTGTGAAATAAACCACTTGTACAGAAGAGGGACGCAACAAATAATCATTCCGCCACCCTTAGAATTCCTTATATGCAAAGAGAAGTACATATCTCCCTACAAAGTAGGCACAGGATTCCCAATCAAGAAAGTTAATCCATAGATGAGCAACACAAAGATAGCTTCAAAAGCATCCACACTACCAGCTTGAGCAAAGGCAGCAACTTCCTTGATGAGTAAATCAGATGGCAACCCAAACATTCCTCCTTTCTTCACCCAATGAGCCTCTATCTCATACTTCTTCAAGTGAAGAGCTTCAGCAATAAGATGAGATTTGGGAATCTCTTCTAATCCACTAAATGGAACCTTGTTATAAACAAGTATTCCCAAGAGATGGGCATACTCCTCCAATGTAGGCACAAGCTGATAATCAGGAAAAGTGAAGCAATGGTAGAGAGGATCATAGAACTGAACCAACACACTTAGAAGTCCTTCAACCACATCAGTAGACAAGATAGATAGAAGCTTTCCATGATGTTGTTTAAAGTATAAGGGATCTAATACAAAAGATGATAGCTTCCTTAACTCTTTCAAGTCGGGACATCTGAAATTGTACTTCTTAGTGTTCCTTCGTCCACAATCCATGGTCTGAAAATAATTGCAAATAATACCTCAGTTCCTTGAAATTTTCGTGTGAAGAATGTTACGATGCGCATGAATTCATGAATGTAACAATCACAACAAAAGGATCACACACAAGGCAAACAAAGGTCAAGGGATGAATCAAGTGATTGTCAAGATCAATCATCCATTTTGGTGGATTATAGCTTTCACCTTATCAATACCCGAGTTCCATTGATATTGACAAGCTGGATTGGATCAACCAAGAATCAAGGGTTTATTGTGAATCACGAGCATGGAGTATGGGTAAGAACCATCCCAAGGGAGTGAACTAAGGATAAAAACCTATAAATCATGTTCTAAAAAAGTTCCCAGAGTCTTAATTCCATCTATCGGATATTACAGGTTAAGATGACTGACTCATCGACCCATAATATTCTGAAGAGAAACTCGTCTGAGTGTAGTATCGTGTAAAAACTATTATCAAGTCTACACTCAAACAGTCTTCGCACTACATCCTAAATAGGCCAAGTGGGGTTAAATGTTCTACGGTCCTCATTTTCTCGGACCGTAAATTAGAGATAGTAATGACTAACCACAAATACTTGTGTGACATTTCCAAATCCCAAAGGGTCTCTACTGAGCAGATGGATCTCAAGCCAACTTATTAAGAACTACTCCACTCAAGTCGAACATGACTATACCATCCTCCTATCTTAATTGCACTCAAGTTCGGGTTAGAACATATCTCACCACTCAGATATCACCAAGCACAACAAGCTGATTATATCACACAAACAAATATACATACATCAAACATACAATTATATACACATAAAAAAGTAGGCTAAAACCACTGGAGACTACTCCCCAGCAGAGTCGCCACTTAATTTCTGTAGCGGTAAATTCATGATCATCAAGCTATGGATAAGCAAGACATCAAATAACAAGAGTCGCCACCGTGCTTTTATTGTTTCCAAGGGAAAAGGGAAAAGTACGAACAAAACCCAAAAATAAGAAGTTTTCAAATCAAAACTAATAAAATGCCAAAGATTACAGGTAAGGGGGTTGGTTACACAGAGGGAAGGTGTTAGCACCCAAAGTGTCCTAGGTACTCCTAGGGAGCCCTTTTTTGTGTGCATATGTATTTTGATGTTTGCAAGCAAATAGAATGGGGGTATGAGAAAAGAATTCAATAATTATATTTTTGTGTTTGACAAGACCTTCGGACTTGTGCCTACGTACCAACATAAAAATGAGGGATCAAAACCTCGTAATTCGTGATACAAATTTCAAATTGGATGCATTGCTTTTAACAAAAATTAGCTTTGAAAGGTATAAAGGCCTAGAAAATGGTTTGAATGAGTTAGTTCTTTTTTGGCTTTTGAAAATTTTAAGTCAAGTATAGTTAAGTTTATTTACAAGTTTGATTTAAGAAAAGAAGTTTGAAAATGCAATGGCATAAAGTCAAAGTTTATAATTTGCAAAGGGTCTAAGTTTAGAAAAAACAAGTACACACAAAGAAGTTTTAAAAAGGAGATAGAGATTTTGAAATTAAAGAGGTGGGGAGGAAATGAAGAGACTAATCCTAAGCATAAATTTAAAAGTTAAGAGTTAAAAAGATCTGACCAATGGGCTGCAATCCAATAGACAAGAATGTCATATAGAAACCCAAATTCCCTTGGACAATAGAATCAAGAAACAAACAAGGCACACAATATTAACTTGAAGAGCAAGGCATCAAATAAAGGTAGCCACATCAAAGCTTAGCCATTCCATGATCTTTTTCAAATTTGCCCATGTAGCAGATGAATTCCATAATACCATAAGTCATAGGTTCAAAATAACAGCTTCATAATGATCATGTTGTAGATGAGCTCAAATGGATCTTTCAAGGATGTATCAGATGAAGTTTTAGATTACAAGCACTTGGTTACATCTATTTGAGGTCACAACTATTTAGTGCTATGTTAAGCAATCGTAATTGGACTTATGTAGAAGTCACAACTATTTGAGGTCGAGCAATAGAATTTTGGTGTTAATGCATGTTAGAGACATAGTATAATGGACAATGCTCATGAAATATATCACACACAAAAAGAATGTGCAAAAGAGGTGGCCTAATCTCATTCATACTTATGTTGATTTTCAGTCAACTAGCCTTAGGATATTGAGATATCATAGGACCATGACATGAATGCATAAAGAAGGGAAATAAGATGAAGAGGGATGGGATATGGATAAAACTCAAATTGGACAAAGGAGGACTTTTACCAAATTAAGATCATTCATTCATTTTGGGAGATGGAATGTACATTCCATCAATCCCCTAAATTCAATGATCTTAACCTAGCAAAGTCAAATCAACCTTGACCAAGGCCCAACAACACAAGTCAAACTCATACAACCAATCAAAATGCCTCAACACAATTATTTGGCATTTATTCAATTTAAAAATACTAAAAAATAATGCATTAAATTAAATATGGTATCTCAAATTCCTAAAACCTCATCGAAACACCATAGAAATGGCCATGAGATTTATCATAGGTCAAACAAGGTCAAAGGACCTTGGAGAAAAAATTTCAGAATTTTTAGAGACTTAAAAGTGTTTTTAAACAATTAAAAATAATAACAAAATCAATTAAATCATGAAAAATATTAATAATGATCCAAAAAATAATTTTAATTCAAAATATGAAAGAGGATTTTATTTTAAAATTTTTGGTGAAACTCTCATATTTTTTTGGATCGATATTATAATTAATATGAATTAATGAAAATAAAACAAATAAAATGAAATTTAAATATTCAGAAAAAACGTAGACCACTTGATCTCCCTCACTAATTAAGGTGGCAGATCAAGTGGCTATCAACGCGTTTTCCACCATAGTCACTAGTCAACGTGTAACACAAGTGGTAATTACAAGAAACACTTGAGATTAAAACATTTTGAACAAGATCAATGGCTCTGAACCTATCCAGCACATCACCGACGCTAAACCTCCGGTCACCTTCTCAGACGAGCCTCACCGGACTGGTTCAGTCATCACCATCACATAAATGAAAAAGGAGGACATGACCTGAAAGAAAAAATGGCGTAGAGCATGAATCTGACCTTAATTTTAACTAACTCCACATATATAGAAAGATATGAGGAGTTGAATTTTGAGGTGTGTCAACTGAGTTGCTTCGATTTGACCTTAAAGCAACTCAATCTTCTTGCCTACATTGGTAGGACTTCAGACAACCAAAGATCCAAGAGAATTGATGAGAATTGAGAACTGAAGAAAAGAAATTTTCTGGAAATACCTTCAATGCTGTGCAAAACTCGATCTTGCTTGCTTCAATCCTTGCTTGATCACACTCAGGAAGCTTATAGAAGTGGTTTGGAAATGGAACAAAGCTTTGGTTCCTAGAGTTTTTCAAATCTCCAAACAGTGAGATTCAAACTCAATTTTCAAAATGAAAATTCTCAGGTTTTCCTTTGAATTGTGAGGGTTTGAAGAGAGGGGGCAAAGCTGGCGCGCAAGGATCCTCTCAAATGAGCTCAGAGGGCTTGTATTTATAGCAATTGGGAATGTTATTTTCACATGAATGCATGGGCTGTACAGGCCCATGAAGAAATAAAATTAGGTCCAAATGAATCTGAAATGAGATTGAAATGAAGCTTGAATGGCAAGGCAATGTGAAATGGTCATTTGCACTTTTGATTTTTCCACTTGTTGCAGGCCTGTTAAAACCATGTGCCGCCCTAGCAAACCTTGTCCAAAATGGATGAAATAGGATTCTTTGGAAAGCTTAGATCAAGAGAAACAACTCTTATGTTGAACACTTTTCCATTTGGAACCTGGATCAAGGTGAATCGTAAGGTGGAAGTTTGGAAATTTCAACATGTTGAAAAATTTTCTAAGTGTCAAGCCATATACCTCAATGTTCCATCTTACCAAAAAATTTATGTGAGCTCCAAATGAGAAACGTGTCTTCATCAAAGTTGTAGATATTTCAAAGACCTTCAAAATGGTCACCAATTTGACATCATATGGATTTAGAATGAGAGAGTTATGCATTTTTGAAGTTGAGGAAAATCACTTGTTCAATGGTATTGGTTCAAAATGACCTATAATGTATCCTCATATCACATTCTCACAACAGTTTATTTAGCTCTCACTCTAAACATCAAAGATGAATTAGACAACTTGAATTTGATTTTGCAACTTGGAAATCTTTCATATCATAAAAATTGAGCATGTTATGGCCTTGAGAAGTTGACTTTCAAATTAGGGTTTAGACAAAATGACATATGATGTTTCAACACATAAAATGACATTCCAAGCCAAATTAGCTATAAACCTAAACATGAAAGTTGTTTGGAATGTCATTAAGAGTAACTTTTCGCTTGGAATGATTTTCATATGGTGAAAATTGTAGGAGATAAGGTCTAGGGGGACCCAATTTTGATCAGATGAATTCATTTGGCCAACCACCATCAACCAACTGGCTAGCTTGCAATTCTCTTGACTTTTTAGGCTCATGGTAGATCATATATGCATAAGATGATGAATTTTGAAGTTTCCCTTGAGAAATTTGATCAATTGGTGAGGAAGTTTGTTGGAGAAGTTACTTAAGATACCCAGACAAACTAGGGTTTCCAAGGCAAACCAACTCCAAACTCTTGAAGAACTCTTGATCAAAATAATATGCAAAGATCATTGGGACTCATATATGATGCTTAGAGCCATTGCGGATCATTCCTTGGTTGTTCTCTTAGCTATGAGGGTCTCAAACCCTAAATGTGAACTTGATAGATCAATGGTGATCATGCCCTTCCTACAAAAGAGTTAGGCAAATACAAAGACATATTTTTGGTATTTTGGTTAGTGAAATGATAAATATACAAGTATGATACAATCACATGGTGCTTGGTGATCTCTCCCAAAACAAACCCAATGAAAGAGAGGTAAGGAGGATGCCAAGGTATGATCCCAATGCTAATGCATATGATGAGATTGCATGAAAGATCTTAGGGTCAAAATTGGGGTCTTACAACTGCCATAGAATTTTCTGAGATTTCTCTTGAAATCGAGCTTGAACTTCACCTTCTGTTTGGAAGTTCAAACTCCAAAAATTCACTTCCATTCTCATTCCATTTGGTTTCTGCAAGCAAGAGGAGGAGAAAGCAATCAAATCCAGATCAAGCTCAAGTGAAATTGGATCAACTCGAAGGTGATTTTTCAAAAACTTCTCCTCTTTGATTCTCCCTCAATTCTCCACTATTCTTCTTAAATTTTGGTTGTCTGAGGTCCTACCAATGTAGGCAACAAGATTTAGTTGCTTTGAGGTAAAATCGAAGCAACTCAGTTCATGATCCTCAAAATTCAACTCACTGTATCTTTTCATATACTTTGAATTGGACAAAATTGATGCCAGATTCGAGCTCCTGAGAATTTTTTCTTCAAATCCATGTCTTACTTTTTCATTTTGGTGATGGTTGAAGGTGGACAAGTCCGGTTAGGTCCACCGGAGAAGAAGAGCAGAGCTCTGGCTCCGGCGATGTGTTGGAAGCATCTCTACCATATGATCCCTTTAAATTGTTTTAATCTTGTGCATTGGTTCTGATTACCACGCGTGTTTCTCAATTAACTAGGGTCCATGTAGAATGCGCGCGCTGAACCATCTGATCAGCCTCCTCAATTAATGAGGGAGATCAGATGGTCCACGTAGTTTTGAATTTCTGAAATTCCTTTTAATTGCTTTATTTTCATTAATTCATATTAATTTCATTATTGATCCAAAAAATATGGGACTTTCACCAAAAAAATTCAAATATTTTCCTCTTTCATTTTCTGAATAAAATTATTTTTGGACCAATATTGATATTTTTCTTAATTTAATTGTTTTTGTGCATATTTTTAATTGTTTAAAAATACTTTTGACTTTTCAAAAATAATAAAAAAATTTCTCCAAGGTCCTTTGACCCTATTTGACCTATGATAAATCTCTTGGCCATTTACTTGGTGTCTTGAAGAGGTTGTAGGTTTTTGATAAAACATAATTTAATTTAATGCATTTTTAATTGATCTTTAAATTTTTTTAATTGAAAATAAATTGTGTTGAGCCATTTTTATTGACTTGTGAAGTTTGACTATGTGTTAGGGGATGGATGAAATGTATGTTTCATCTCCCAAAATGAATGAATGATCTTAACTTGAAAAAATTCCTTCCATGACCAATTTGGGTTTGTCTCATTTCCCCTCCCTCTTCATCTTCATACCCTGTCTATCCCATTCCTCTCATTAGCCAATGACATCTCAATCTCCTAAGGCTAATTGGTTCATCCATAACTTATGTTAGATGAACCAATACAAGTATGGATGAGATTAGGTCCACCCTTTGATCATTTTCTTTTTGCGTGTGGTATGTTTTAGGAGTATGGTTCATTATACCATATATATTAGTACCCAAAAAATTTATTGCCCGGCCTCGGATAGTTGTGACTTTTACATAAGTCCAATTACGATTGCTTAACATAGTGCTAAATTTTGACCCAAAGGCATATCATTCTAGTAAGTGAGATGGTAAGTCTCCCCCTTTCATGGTATTGTGTGGAAACTTGGCCTTTTTTCCTTCCTTTGGAAGATTTTTTGGTTCAAGGATCCATGCTTGTGAATAGAGGGTTGAGTGTTCTCCAAAGAATGACTTAAACAATTAAAAGATAAAACTTCACTAACTTCTAATCAACTAACATTTGAATAACTTTTTAATTTCAAGTCATTTACTTTATTCACCTTAACTTTAAGCCATTTATCATTTGTCATTATACATATCATTTAACTTGTTTATGTTTATGCCATTTTCACTTTGCTCACTTGAGCCATATATTGTGATTGTATATATTTGTTTGTATACCTTCTTTGTGTTTGTTGGTCTTAGGACCTTAAAGTACATAATAAATAACAAAAACACTTAAAAAATGTTTGTGTGGACTGTTGGATTTGATCTGAGTTTTGGACTTAGAATTAGGCAACATTCCCTATGCAAAAGGACTTGGTCAATGCCAACATTTCTGAAACCAAGTTCTTTTGATTTGGATTTTCATCTGATGCAAGTGTTGAGATCCTCATGAGTTCATCTACTACACGGTCTTGATGCAAATGTTACTTTGAACCTGTGTCTAATACCTTATTCTGAGCCATTAAAGAAGTAAGTCATCTGATACATGGGGAAGATTATGACGAAGACTATGAAGTTGCTAGCTTGGATAAGGCTATCTTTATTTGATGCCATGCTTTCCATCTTGCTACTTGTGTATTGATATTGCTTGATTTTGAAGTCAAAAGGAAAAGCGGGTTTCTATATGACATTCTTGTCTATTGGATTGCATCCCATTGGTCAGATCTTTTCAACTCTTAACTTTTAAATTTTTGCTTAGGATTAGTCTCTTCATCTCCTCCCACTTCTTAAATTTTAAAACTCTCCCCTTTTTTAACCTTCTTTGCTTGAGATTTCTAAACTTAGACTCTTTTGTAAACTAGAAACTTTCGCCTTGCGCCATTGCATTTTCTAACTCTTTTTTCTTAAATCCAAATTGTAAATGAACTTAACCATATTGACTTAAAATTTCAAAAGACAAAAAGAACTAACACTCATTCAAACTCTTTTGGGCCTTTTGTGCCTCTTTCAAACTTAAACTTTTGTTAAAAACAACTCACTCATTTTGAAATTGTTACCACGAACTACGAGGTTTTGATCCCTCATTTTTATGTTGGTATGTAGGCACAAGTCCGAAGGTCTTGTCAAACATAAAAAATATAATTAATGAATTCTTTTCTCATCCCCACACTCTATTTATTGCAAACCTCTTTTATACCAAAACACATACACGCATAAAAAAGGGCTCCCTAGGAGTACCTAGGACACTTTGGGTGCTAACACCTTCCCTTTATGTAACCAACCCCCTTACCTGTAATCTCTGGCATTTTATTAGTTTTGATTTGAAAACTTCTTATCTTTGAGTTTTGTTCGTACTTCTACCTTTTCCTTTGGAAACAATAAAAGCGCGGTGGTGACTCTGGTTTTATTGACGTTAAGTTTATCCATAGCTTAATGGTCAATGAATTTACCGCTACAGAAATTAAGTGGCGACTCTGCTGGGGAGTAGTCCTAAGTGGGTTTAGCCTAATTTTTTATGTGTATATAATTGTATATCTGATGTTTGTATATTTGTATGTGTGATATAATCTGCTTGTTGTACTTGGTGATCTCTGAGTGGTGAGATAAGTTCTATCCCGAACTTGAGTGCAATTAATATAGGAGGATGGTATAGTCATGTTCGACTTATGTGGAGTAGTCCTTAACAAGTTGGCTTGAGACCCATCTACTCAGTGGAGACCCTTTTGGATTTATGAGTGCCACACAAGTCATTTGTGGTTAGGCATTACTTTCTCTGATTTGGGGCCCGAGAAGCTGAGGACCGTAGAAAATTTAACCCAGTTTGGCCTATTTAGGACGTAGTGCAAAGACTGTTCAAGTGTAGACTTGATAACAGTTGTTACACAATACTACACTCAGGCGAGTTACTCTTGAGAATATTATGGGTTGATGAGTCAGTCATCCTAACCTATAATATCCGATAGATGGAATTAAGACTCTGGGAACTTTTTAGAATATGATCTACAGATTTTTATCATTAATACACTCCTTTTGGGATGGTTCTAAACCTGACTCCATGCTCGTGACTCACAACAAACCCTTGATTCTTGGTTGATCCAATAAAGTCTTGTCAATATCAATGGAACTTGGGTGTTGATAAGGTGAAAACCGTAATCCACCAAAATGGATTATTGATCTTGACAATGACTTGATTCATCCCTTGACCTTTGTTTGTTTGCCTTGTGTGTGATCCCTTATTTGTGATTGTTGCATTCATGCATTCATGCATATCCTAACATTCATCATACAAAAAATAGCTTCAAGGAACTGAGGTTTTATTTGCAAATATTTTCAGACCATGGATAATGGACAAAGGAACACTAAGAAGTACAGTTTCAGATGTCCCGACTTGAAAGAGCTAAGGAAGCTATCATCTTTTGTATTAGATCCCTTGGACTTCAAACAACATCATGGGAAGCTTCTATCTGTGTTGTATGCTGATGTAGTAGAAGGAATCTTGAGTGTGTTGGTTCAGTTCTATGACCCTCTCTACCGTTGCTTCACTTTTCCCGATTATCAGCTTATGCCTATGTTAGAGGAGTATGTCCATCTCTTCGGAATACCTGTGTATAACAAGGTGCCTCTTAGTGTATTGGAGGAGATTCCCAAACCTCATATTATAGTTGAAGCTCTTCATCTGAAGAAGTCTGAGATTGAGGCTCATTGGGTGAAGAAAGGAGGAATATTTGGGTTGACTTATGAGTTCCTTATTGGGAAAGCTATTGCCTTTGCTCAATACGGTAGTGTGGATGCTTTTGAAGCCATCTTTGTGTTACTCATCTATGGTTTGGCTTTGTTCCCTAACATTGACGGTTTTGTTGATGTTAATGCCATTAGAATCTTCTTGATTGGGAATCATGTGCCTACTCTGTTGGGTGATGTGTACTTCTCTTTGCATTTAATGAATTCTAAAGGTGGTGGAACTATTATGTGTCGTGTTCCTCTTCTGTACAAGTGGTTTATTTTGCACATGCCTCAGACATCTGCTTTTGTGGAGAACAAGCAATTCCTACGGTGGTCTTAGAGACTTATGTATCTCACTAATGATGATATTGTTTGGTATGATTCTTCATTGAGTAGCTAGGATGTTATTGATGGTTGTGGTGAATTATCTAATGTACCTCTCATTGGTACACAAGGAGGAATCAACTACGACCCTGTTTTGGCTCGTCGTCAACCAGGTTCCCCTTGAGAGACAAACCTAATAACACTCAGTTAGAAGGTCTTCTGTATCAAGAGGGTAAAGATCCCCAACATTTGAAGCAGAAGATGATACACGCTTGGAATAATATTCATAGGAAAGGAAGATCCGAGCTTGGTCCGTGCAACTGTGTAACTTTGGAAACTTACACTACTTGGGTGAAGAAGAGAGCTTTAGAGTTGAAGATGCCTTATGCTTGTGAGAGACCTATGTATATGGTTGTGTTTGAGCCATTAATTCTCCCTAACCAAGATGTAGAGGAGTTGGAAGACGCACTCGCCAAGATGAAGCAAGAGAGAGATATGTGGGAAGAGCGGTTCCATGCTTTGAGCCAAAAGCATGATGAGTTACAGCTTGAGTCTAAGGACAAAGATGCACTTATCAAACTTCTTGAAGATCGAGCAGTGAAGATACAGAGAGAACCAGAGGGTCTATCTTCCTCTAGTATGCCTCAGCCTTTCGGTGCTTGGAAGAATATTGTTGATCAGCTTGTCCTCGAGAAGGCTCAAATGAAGACTTCTTTTGAGTCCGAGATTCGACGCATCCGAAGTAAGTACGCACCTGCAGCCAGATCATCTGACGTTGTTGTTAGGGGATCCTTAGGATGATTAGTTTCCTTTTCTCTTGTATTTGTATTTTGGTTTTTGAAATTGTACTCAGTGTAATCCTTCCAAGTTATATGAATAGGAGATATTTTTATGGTCAAACAAATTGTTATTATTATGTATTTGCAAATAAAATAGTATGTTCCTTGAAAATAAAAACAATCCAAATATTGTGTTTCATGCATCATTTGCATAACAGGTTTTTCTTCCACTAGATGTCTTATTGGTTACTCTTATGTGCTTCAACCAAGCTAACTCACCGATACAACACTCGCGCCAATCAACCGAGAATCATGAAACATTTGGAATAAGAGAACTGAGAGTTGAAGGACGAAATTGCCCGCTTGACTGCCATGATGGAGTTTGTTTTAGCTGCTCAGAGTCGGTCTTCTCCAACACCCGCAACTCCTCCTCAAAGGACTATCATCTCAGAGGTTGCTACCTCAACTGTTCCTGCCACTCAGTTTTCTCCAGCCATGCCTGGCGGATTCCCGTGGGGAATGCCACTGAACTTTGTGCCTGAAGGTTTTACGCCTACTTTTGCTTCTATGTCGGCATCTAGCCCGGTCATGTCTGTTCCGCCTACAGTAATTCACACTCTACTCCGTGTTGAGGACACCATCTACCATTCCAAGCCGTCTAAGGGTACGGATGTTTATGAGGAGATGGATGAGATGAAAGACCAGTTCCTTGAGCTGCGAAAGGAATTGAAGACCTTGAGGGGAAAAGATATGTTCGTTAAGAGTGCTGATGAACTCTTCTTAGTGCCAAATTTCAAAATCTCGATGAAGTTCGAAGTCCCTGACTTTGAAAAGTATAAGGGAAATACCTGTCCACTTAGCCATCTCGTCATATATGCCAGGAAAATGTCAAAGCAAACTGATAATGATCAGTTATTGATTCACTACTTCCAAGACAGTCTGATTGGTGCTGCTCTGAGGTGGTATATGGGGTTAGATAGTGCAAGTGTTCACACATTCAATGATTTGGGTGAAGCCTTTATGAAGCAGTATAAGTCCAATGTGGACATGGCGCCAGATAGAGACCAGCAGAGATTGATGTCTCAGAAGGACAAAGAGACATTCAAAGAGTATGCCCAGAGGTGGAGAGAGCTTGTTACTTAGATAAACCCTCCGTTGGAAGAGAAAGAGATGACCAAGATTTTCCTTAAGACCCTGAGTTCATTTTATTACGAACAAATGATTGCTAGTGCCCCCAGTGACTTTACCGAAATGATAAATATGGGGATGATATTAGAAGAGGGTGTCCGTGAGGGATGTTTGTCTAAGGAAGAAGTATCATCGAGTAAGAAGTATGGTAACAGTTTCACTAGGAAGAAGGAAGGCGAAACTAATGCAGTACCAGTGGGGGGCAGAGGAGGCCTCATGTCAGAAGAAGTCTGCAACCGAGTCAACATCATCATCAAGTTTCATCCGTTATTCCAGTATTCTCTAACAATCATCCAATGCCAATTCAACAACAACATCAAAACAGCCACAACAAAGAACAAACAACTACAACAATAACAGCAGCAATAATCAACAACAACATAATTTTGAAAGGAAAAAGGTCTCTTTCGACCCTATTCCTATGACATGTGCTGAACTTTATCCATCTTTGGTTCTCAAGAACCTAATTCAACCAAGAAATCCACCACAAATTCCAGAACCACTTCCATGGTGGTATAAGCCAGAACTCCGATGTGCCTTTCATCAAGGAGCTCCCGGCCATGATATCGAGAATTACTACCCTTTGAAGTATGAGGTCCAGAAGCTAGTAAAAAGTGGGATGGTGTCCTTTGAGGACCGTGCGGCAAATGTGAAAGCTAACTCATTGCCTGTTAATGGTAATTCCTCTGTTAATATGGTAGATGGATGTCCAGGAAGTTTCTGAGTGTTTGATGTGCGACGTATTCGTCGGTCCTTGGTAGAGATGCATAAGACCCTGTGTACTATTAGTGACTGTGATCACGACCATGATGGTTGTGCAATTTGTAGTGTAAACCCCCGTGGGTGTTCAATTGTCAAGAGAGATATCCATAAGTTGATGGATGAGAATGTAATCCAAATTCAACATTCGAGGGATATTGATGATGTAAATGTAATAGTGCCAGTGTTTGAGACCCCAGAGAGGGTGGTAATCCAGTTCGACAGCAACAGCAGTAACAACATTAACAGATCGGTATCGCCGCTAGTAAGACGGTTAGCGGGCCCCGTCCCGTATGCATCCGATAGAGCTATTCCATATTAGTATAATGCTACTATGTTGGATAATGGTCAAGAGGTTTCATTGCCTACGACTAATTCCATTATGAACATTGCTGATATTACGAAGGTGACCTGTAGTAGTCGTGTTTTTGGTCCCATTTTCCCAAAAGATGTAGAAGATATTGGTAAGAAGGTTGAGGTACCTGCAGCAAACCCAGTTAGTGCTCCAAAGTGTCAGTATGGTGAATCCAGCAATTTGAAGCCTAGTGATGATGATAAGGTACTATGATTAATAAAGAAGAGTGAATTCAATATGGTGGAGCAGTTACTCCAAACTCCTTCCAAGACTTCAGTGTTGTCTATGCTCATGAATTATGAAGTGCACAGAGAAGCATTGCAAAATGTATTGGAGCAAGCCTATGTTGAACATGATGTAACGGTGGATCAGTCTGACCACATTGTGGCTAACATGACTTCCTGCAACAACTTAACTTTTGTGATGAAGAACTTCCTAAGGAAGGCAGAAATCACAACCTAGCGTTGCACATATCAATGAATTGTAAGGAATATGCATTGTCAAATGTGTTGGTTGATACCGTTTCTTCGTTGAATGTACTCCCCAAGTCAACTCTATCAAAATTAACGTATCAAGGCACTCCTATGAGATACAGTGGCTTGATCGTCAAAGCTTTTGATGGTTCTTGCAAGACTGTTATTGGTAAGGTGGACCTTCTAGTGAAAATAGGTCCGAGTGATTTCCAAATTATTTTTCAAGTAATGGACATCCACTCGGCCTATATCTTCTTGTAAGGAAGGTCGTGGATACATGAAGTTGGGGTTGTAACATCCACTCTACATTAGAAGTTGAAGTTTGTGAAGAATGGCAAGCTCGTCGTTGTGGGTGGAGAGAAAGCACTGTTGGTGAGTCACCTGTCGTCTTTCCCATATGTGGAAGCTGAGGATGAGATTCGAACCCCGTTCCAATCTCTATCTATTGCTGAGGAGAATAAAGTTGGGGCACCTATGTCCTCTTTTAAAGACGCTCAAAAGATTGTTGAGGATGGCAGTTCTGATAAGTGGGGCCAGATGGTAAAGGTCGCCGAGAACAAGAACCGAGCTGGTTTGGGTTTCCAGGAAGGTATATATGTTGTCAAAGTTGAAGATATGCACCCTAGTTTCCATAGCGGAGGGTTCACTCATGGTAATGAACAACACTCAGCTGCAGTAATCGAGGGGGATGAAGATGAAGAATGCACCAATTTTGTGACGTATGGAAAGGCTAGCAACAACTGGATCGTTGTCGATGTTCCAATTATTGTTCATCGCTCTAAGTAATTGATTTTTTTTATTATTCCTTCTCCTATGCCTAAGGGTGAAGCGAACATTGTTGGGCATATTTCAAATTGATCATCAATAAAATACAATTCTATTCATCCACATCTATGATATTTTTGCTTTTTGCTTTTTGCTTTTCTGAAAATGGTAATAACAAAAAAACATAAATAAATAAATAATAATTGTCCATCTGCATAATATTTGGTCACAATTCACTTCTCTAAAATCAAAATATCGAATCATTATGCAGGTTGGTTTCTAAACCCATTGAATACAATGATCCTACTCCTTCTCCAAACTTTGAATTACCTATGTTTGAGGCTGACGAAGAAAGTCATGAAGTGTCTGATGAATTCACTCGTCTACTTGAGCACGAGAAAAAATCCATTCAGCTATTTGAAGAGCCGATTGAGCTAGTCAACTTAGGTTCCGAAGATGATGTGAAGAAAGTCAAGATTGGGTATCGACTGTGTCCAGAGGTTAAGAAGGGGTTGATTGATCTTCTTCGAGAGTATTCATATGTGTTTTCTTGGTCATATCAAGACATGCCTAGATGGATTCTGAAATTGTGGAGCATAGATTATCGTTAAAGCCAGGATGCCCGCCAGTCAAGCAGAAGTTGAGGAGGACTCATCCTGACATGGCAGTAAAAATCAAAGAGGAAATGCAGAAGTATATTGACGTCGGTTTCCTTGTTACTGTTGAGTATCCACAGTGGGTGGCCAATATTATGCACGTTCCTAAGAAAGATGGAAAAGTACGTATGTGTGTTGATTATAGAGATTTGAACAAAGTTAGTCCGAAAGATGATTTTCCTCTGCCACACATTGATATGCTGGTAGACAATACAACTAAGTTCAAAGTCTTTTCATTTATGGATGGATTTTCCGGTTATAATCAGATTAAAATGGCACCCAAAGATATGGATAAGACCACATTCATTACACCTTAGGGAACATTATGTTATAGAATGATACCTTTCGGTTTAAAGAATGTTGGTGCAACATACCAGAGAGCAATGACCACTCTTTTTCATGATATGATGCACAAAGAGATTGAAGTCTATGTTGATGATATGATTGCTAAATCCAGTGATGAAGAAGAGCATGTTGAACATTTGTTGAAGTTATTCCGGCATTTGAGGAAGTACAAACTCCGCTTGAATCCCAATAAGTGTACTTTTGGTGTTCGTTCTGGTAAGTTGTTGGGCTTTATTGTCAGCGGGAAGGGTATTGAAGTTGATCTTGCCAAGGTCAAAGCAATACAAGAGATGCATGTGCCCAAAACTGAGAAGTAAGTCAGAGGTTTTCTCGGCCGCTTGAATTATATCTCAAGATTCATTTTGCATATGACTGCCACGTGTGCACCTATATTCAAGCTTCTTCGGAAAGATCAGTCTTGTGATTGGACCGAGGATTTCCATAAAGCTTTTGACAGTATTAAAGATTATCTGCTTGAGCCTCTGATTCTGTCTCCACCTGTTGAAGGAAGACAATTGATCATGTATTTAACTGTGCTTGATGAATGTATGGGTTGTGTTGTTGGCCAGCAAGATGAAACTGGAAAGAAAGAATATGATATTTAGTACCTCAGTAAGAAATTCACTGATTGTGAGACTCGGTATTCTATGCTTGAAAAGACTTGTTGCACATTGGCTTGGGCTGCTAAGCATATGCGTCAGTATATGTTGAATCATACTACTTGGTTTATATCTAAAATGAATCCAATCAAGTATATTTTTGAGAAGCCTTCTTTAACCAGGAGGATTGCCCATTGGCAGATGTTATTGTCAGAGTATGATATCAAATACCAATCTCAGAAAGCTATTAAAGGTAGTGTCTTGGCTGACCATTTGGCACACCAACCTATTGAAGATTATTAGTCAATGCAGTATGATTTTCCTGATGAAGAGATTTTGTACCTAAAGATGAAAGATTATGATGAACCATTACCTAAAGAAGGGGAAGAACCTGGTTCCCGTTGGGGCATGGTATTTGATGGAGCTGTTAATCAGTATGGTAATGGCATTGGGGCAGTGATTATTACTCCTCAAGGCACGCATTTTCCGTTTATAGCTAGATTGACTTTCAAGTGTATAAATAATATGGATGAGTATGAAGCTTGCATTATGGGGCTTGAAGAGGACATTGATCTCAGAATCAAGTATTTCGACGTCTATGGAGATTCAGCTTTGGTTATGAATCAGATCAAGGGTGAATGAGAGATGAATCAACCCGGTTTGATACCATATAGAGATTTTGCAAGGAGGATTTCGACTTTCTTTACAAAGGCTGAATTTCATCATATCCCTCGAGATGAAAACCGGATGGAATATGCTCTTGCAACGTTGGCTTCTATGATTATGGTGAAGTTCTGGAATGAAGTTCCCAATTTGACTGTGATGCATCTTGATAGGCCAGCGCATGTGTTTGTTGTTGAAGAGATCAGAGATAAAAGCCATGGTATTTTTATATCAAGTATTTTCTCCAAAGTCAGATTTACCCGTCTGGGACATCTTTGAAAGATAAGAAGACTTTGAGAAGATTAGCTGGCAATTTCTACCTAAACGGTGAGGTGCTTTACAAGAGAAACTTCGATATGGTTATGCTCAGATGCATGGATAAACACGAAGCAAACTTATTGATGACTGAAGTCTATGAAGGTTCTTTTGGTACTCATTCCAATGGACATGCTATGGCTAAGAAGATATTGAGAGCAAGTTATTATTGGCTGACAATGGAATCTGATTGTTGCAAATTTGTGAAGAAATGCCATAAGTGTCAAGTATATGAAGATAAGATTCATGTTCCTCTGACATTGTTGAATGTCATTTCCTCTCCATGGCCTTTATCCATGTGGGGAATTGATATGATCAGCATGATTGAGCCTGAAGCTTCGAATGGACATCGTTTCATTCTAGTGGCTATTGACTACTTCACAAAGTGGGTTGAAGAGGCATCGTATGCAAGTGTAACCAAGCAAGTTGTTGTGAGGTTTATCAAGAATCAGATTATATGTTGTTATGGTGTGCCAAGTAAGATCATTACTGATAATGGATCGAACTTAAACAATAATATGGTTGAAGCTCTTTGTAAAGACTTCAAGATTGCACACCATAATTCTTCTCCCTACAGACCTAAGATGAATGGGGTTGTTGAAGCTGCAAATAAGAACATTAAGAAGATCATCCAGAAGATCATCCATCCGCACTTCAACAGGGGCAACCCCTTTCTCACTTGTTTATGATATGGAAGTTGTGCTCCCATTAGAGGTCGAGATCCCGTCACTGCGTGTTTTGATGGAAGCCAAGTTGACAGAAGCTGAATGGTGTCAGACCAGGTATGACCAATTGAATTTGATCGAAGAGAAGAGGTTGATTGCCATGTATCATGGTCAGTTATATCAACAAAGAATGAAGAAAGCATTTGATAAGAAGGTCAGACCTCGTGTGTTCAGAGAAGGTGACCTTGTGCTCAAGAAGATTTTATCTTTCAAACCTGATGCTAGGGGAAAATGGAATCCCAATTATGAAGGCCCATACGTTGTCAAGAGAGCCTTTTCAGGCGGTGCTTTGATTCTTACAACTATGGATGGTGAAGAGTTCACGCGTCCTGTGAATCTCGATGCAGTCAAGAAATACTTCGCCTAAAAGGAAAAGAACAGTTCGCTAAGTTGAAAAACCGAAAGGGCGGCTTAGGCAAAAAATGAGTGTCTCGGTGGATTGAAAACCTGAAAGGGCGATCCAAGCAAAAGTTAGAGACATAAAACAGAGATTATCCCAATAAATTACGTACCCCATCTTAGGGCAATTTATGCAAAAAATTAGGGATCATGGCAAGTAACTGTATTATGTTGATCTTCAGTCTTGAAGACATTCTTGAGCATATCATTTGGTTCTAATTCATCCTCAACCGAAGCCAAGAACACAATGGATATCAAAGTTGGTAGAAGGATTAGTGATCATTGTATTCAATGTAGCCCTTTTCCATGTAAATTACCATTTTTCAACTTTTGTAAAGATCTATGGAGTCTTGTCATTTACAGACTATCATTCTATTAAATAAAGTTGAGCTTTCAACCATATGGAATTTAATTTTATGATGATCATTTTGAAATTGAATTTTTAAGTCAAAATCATGTTTTCTTAAATAATAAAAGCAGTTACTTTCAAAAGCAATTGATTTCATTTAAGGAATATCAACATCAGCCTAAGGACAGGTTAGCCCTAAGATGCGAAGCATTATTGGTTTTCCCCAAGCAGTTGGAATGAGCTCTATGTTTTTCCAGCAGCGTTTCAGCATCTCCGACCGATTTTTGTTAATTTCCCTCGAGTTATAGGCACGTTGTCTCAGCAATTCGCATAGATCCAACGCATAATTCTTGTTTCCCCTCAAGTCTCCAACGGATCTCATTCAACACGAATTCTAGAGCAGCATGTTGGATCCTCTGTAGGGTTGTATCCCATTTGATGTGGTGTTGACCTAAAAATCCCCGCAGAGTTGATGACGCAGTTTCTCAGCAAATCTTGTTCTCTTCCCTAGCCAAGGTTGAGCCTTTGAGATGGGTGATTCGTGATCATCCTTTACCTCTCTTTCTCCAGTTGGTTCCTTCCTTTTGAGATTAGCCTAGTGTTATATTGATGATTCAGACTAACGACAGTTGTATCCTCTGTGATCGTTTTATCAGCATAATCATTATATATACATATACATATACATCCATAGATTTCATTATTGCATTATTATTTGCACTTTGTGATTCATTATTTCATTATCCTTTGCTATGATGGAATCATTTTCCCCCCGCGGATCCAGTGTGTCTGTCCTCTTTCAATTGTAGAGTGTCAACTCCCCCTAAGCAGAAAGAATTTGACCTTTCTCATTCCCCACTGAGTTATTTCCTCATGGATGATTGTTTCAGTTTCCTCCCCAGTTGATTATCTAGACGGAACCACTCCCCCTGAGCTATATCCTCATTAGGTTGAGTCTTTAATTGACTGTTTCTTTCTAGCTCTCACCTAGATAGATGCTTTTGGTCCCCTGAGAGTCTATTACCCAATCGATGGTAATATTCTTCTCTATTTGCGTGTATTTTAATTTTTCCCAATACCCGGCAAGAGTAATCTTTTTTCCCCAGCGGATTTGTGCTCATGTTTCCCCAGGAAGTCTATCCTTGATATGTTCGTCCTAACCGATGATAGATATTCTCTCTCTTTGGTATTCTACCCAGTAAGTAGGTAGTTGCAATCCCTATTTATTTCCCCTAGAGGGTTAATCCTGGATATGTTCATCCTAACCGATGACGGATTTCCTCCTCTTTGCGGTCTTCTGCCCAGTAACCGGTAGTTGTAAATCCTGCTTCCCCTTGCGGAGTCTATCCTTGATATGTTCACTTTAACTGGGGAGAAACATTCTCTCTTTTAGTTTTCTATCCAGTAACTGATAGATGTAATTCCTATTTCTCCCCTCAGAGTCTATCCTTGATATGTTCATCCTAACCGGTGACGGATATCCTCTTTTCGGTATTCTATCCAGTAATTGATAGATGTAATTCCTGCTCTCCCTGACAGTATATCCTTGATATGTTCATCTTAATTGATGACAGATATTCTTCCTTTTGAGTCTATCCTTGATATGATCATTTTAACTAGTGACGGATATCATCTCTCTTTGGTTTTCTTCCCAGTAACTGGTAGTTATAAACCTTTTTTTGGCTTTTCCCAGCAGTTTATTCTTACCCAGTAAGCGGTAATGAATATAACTTCTGGCGGTCCTTCATCGAGTCATCCTTGATATGTCTACCCTAACCGGTGACGGATATCCTCCCTGTCAGAACTTATTATCCCCGTACCCAGTAACCGATAGTGGATAATACATTTTTGTACTCATGTGTTGAAGATTATTTCTTCCCCAGTTGAGCTTGAGTGCGTATTTCCTCGGTGAAATCTCCATTCCCTGTTTGGTTCGAGTATTTCAGTGTTGCTCTGATCTACTTGTTTCCCCTGCAAATTTTCCTTTTATCCCAGCTGAGTCTTTCCATCGATTTATTTCTGTGGAATCTCTCGTGTCCCCCCAGCAGTTTTAAGTCGTAGCCTGGCCTACGTGTATCTTTTATCCCCAAGAGTCTTTGTCTCCCTATTGAGTTTTCCTTATGGAACACATTATGCTCCTGCGGACTTTCAGTCTCTCCGGATTCTTTTCCTTTGTGGTAACCTTTTCCCCACAGAGATTATTTTTAACATTTCATATCATATGCATCATGAGGTCTCTTAGGGATCAAAATTCATTTCTATTGTTGTTATTTAAGCCCATTATACTGAGTCGATACGAAGATTTTAACCTTCATCTCCTTAGCTAGAACTTCCTTAAAGAGGGGCAATTGTAAGACCCCAATTTTGACCCTAAGATCCCTCATGTTATTCTCATCATATGCATTAGCATTGGGGTCGCACCTTGGTATCCTCCTTACCTCTCATTCATTGGGTTTGCATTGGGAGAGATCACCAAGAACTTTTGATTGTATCATACTTCGTTTTTCATTATTTACTAACCAAAATACCAAAAATATGTCATTTTTAGTTTAATTCTTTTGTAGGTAGTGTGTGTGCTCACCTATGCTCTATCAAGCTCATATATAGGGGTTAAGACCCACGTTGCAAGGAGCTCAATCAAGAAATGGTTTACTATGGCTCTAAGTATCATATATGAATCCTCATTACCTCCACATTTTATTTTGATCAAGATATCATCAAGAGTTTGGAGTTGGTTTGCCTTGAAAACCCTAATTCATATGGGTATCTTATGTGACTTCTTCAAGAAGTTTCTTCAACAATTGATCAAATATTTCAATGGATACTTCATATTACATCATATTATACATATATAATCCTCCGTGAGTCCCAAAAGTCAAGAGAATATCAAGCTAGCAAGTTGGTTCATGGTGGTTGATCAGAGAAAGTCAATTGGTCAAAACTAGGGTTCCCTAGACCCTATCTCCTATAATTTTTGTCATCTAAAAATTATTCCAAGAGAAAGGTTACTCTAAATTACATTCCAAACAAATTTCATGTTTAGGTCTAGAGCTAATATTGCTTGTAAAGTCATTTTTTATGGTGAAAGATTATAGGTCATTTTGTCTAAACCCTAGTTTGGAAGTCAACTTCCCAAGGCCAGAACTTGCTCAATTTTTCTGAGCTGAAAGCCATTCGAATTCCATGATAAATTTAAATATGTCTAATTAAAATTTTATATTTGTAGTAAGTTCCAACTCAACTTGAAAATGCATGTGCCAAGAGGAAACATTATAGGTCATTTTGGACCAATACCATTGAACAAGTGATTTTCCTCAACCTATAAAATGCATAACTCCTTCATGCCAAATCCAAATGAGGTAAAATTTGTGACCAACTTGAATAGGATTGAAGGAGCTACAACTTTGATGAATGAACTTTTCCAATTTGAAGTCCATAGAAAAAGTTATGCAAGGTGGAAGAAGTGAACATTTGACTTGGGACTTATAAATGTTTCAAATATGTTTGATTTCCCAAACTTCCACCTCAAACTTCATCATGATCCAAGATTCAAATGAAAAAGTGTTCAACATGAAAGTTGTTCCCCATGATCTCACCTTCCCAAAAAATCTAATAGCATCTCATTTGGACTTAATTTGAGGGACTTGCGCATGGCTCCATTATGGGAAGTGTTTTGGCAAGTTTGAACTTCATATGATCATTCCCTTTTGCATGCTTGCATATGATGATTTCAGCAGACTTTGTAAACGATTTGGAAGTGGATTGCATCATTATCAAGGCCCAAATGATTTCCCATACACCCATGCAAGGAAGTTGTTAATTTTGTCCAATTTTCAAGTGGTGTAAATATCAAATGCATTGCCTGTTTAAACAAGCTTAAGGCTTCAGATTCATCATCAACACCTTGCCCAAGCTTTTCTATACCACTGCAAACCCTCACATCCATAGAATTTTTTGAGGTTTCTCTTGAAATCGAGCTTGAACTTCACCTTCTGTTTGGAAGTTCAAACTCCGGAAATTCACTTCCATTCTCATTCCATTTGGTTTCTGCAAGCAAGAGGAGGAGAAAGTAATCAAATCCAGATCAAGATCAACTGAAATTGGATCAACTCGAAGGTAATTTTTCAGAAACTTCTCCTCTTCGATCATCTCACAATTCTCTACTATTCTTGTTGATTTTTGGTTGTCTGAAGTCCTACCAATGTAGGCAACAATTATGAGTTGCTTTGAGGTCAAATCATAGCAACTCAGTTCATGATCCTCAAAATTCAACTCCCTGTATATTTTCATATACTTACAATTGGACAAAATTGAGGCCAGATTCGAGCTCTTGAGCATTTTTTCTTTAAATCCATGTCTTACTTTTTCATTTTGGTTATAGTTGAAGGTGGACCAGTCCGGTGAGGTCCACCGGAGAAGAAGACCGGAGCTCTGGCTCCGGCGATGTATTGGAAGCATCTCAACCATAGGATCCCTTTGAATTGTTTTAATCTTGTGCATTGGTTCTGATTACCACACGTGCTTCTCAGTTGACTAGGGTCCATGTGGAATGCGCGCGTTGAACCATCTAATCTGCCACCTCAATTAATGAGGGAGATCAGATGGTCCACGTATTTTTGAATTTCTGAAATTCCTTTTAACTGCTTTATTTTCATTAATTCATATTAATTTCATTATTGATCCAAAAAAATATGGGACTTTCACCAAAAAAATTCAAATATTTTCCTCTTTCATTTTCTGAATTTAAATTATTTTTTTAATCAATATTGATATTTTTCATGATTTAATTATTTATGTGCATATTTTTAATTGCTTAAACATACTTCTGACATTTCAAAAATAATGATTTTTTTTCTCCAAGGTCCATTGACCTTGTTTGACCTATGATAAATCTCTTGGCCATTTACTTGGTGTTTTGAAGAGGTTTTAGGTTTTTGATAAAACATAATTTAATTTAATGCATTTTTAATTGATCTTTAAATTTGTTTAACTAAAAATAAATTGTGTTTAGCCATTTTTATTGACTTGTGAAGTTTGACTATGTGTTTGGGCCTTGGTCAAGGTTGATTTGACTTTTGTTGAATTAAAATCATTGGATTTAGGGGATTGATGAAATGTACATTTCATCTTACAAAATCCCATTACCAATTTGGGTTTGTCTCATTTCCCTTCCCTTTTCATCATCAATCCCTTTCTATACCATTCCTCTCATTGGCCAATGACATCCCTATACCAATGACATATCAAGACCCCAATTTTGTCCCTAAGATCCCTCATGGCATTATATCATAGCATTGCATAAGCCTCAAGGATCATTGGACACCTTGCTTCCTTCCTTGTGGGTGGGATCTTTCCTGAGAGTGGTTCTTGATCACCAAGCATTGCTTTCATTTGCATATCATTGCTTTTCTTTTAATCACTAACCAAAAATGTACAAAAATATGTCATTAACCTTTGTTACTAGCAGCTTAAGCAGTCAACAGGTCAAGGCAATTCAAGTGAATCCTTTGTGCAAGAAATGAGGTTTCCTTTGAGAGATGGATCATGTGATCATTATTTTGAGCTTATGTGAGCTAGAGGTTCATTTTGGAGCAAATTCCCCTGGTGGTTGAGGCCCAAGTTCATCAAAACATTTTCAAGTCATCTAAGGCCTATACTAGACAACTGAAAGTCAACTGTGATTTTTGAATATGGAAATTGAGTTTCTCCATCCCATTCATGGTCCAACAATGCTTATTCATCATGACAAACATCAACATTGAAGAATTTGAAGCCAGTACAAAAGTTTCCAAAAATGGAAAGTGACCTATAATTTCAAGTTTCCAAAAATGGAAAGTTTTTGGACCAACTTCAACTTAACTTTCCAACATCAAAGAAGCTTCAAATGAATTTTTGTCCAACATGAAACTTGAAGATCTCTCTCTCCCATTTCCAAAAAGTCCAAGATCATGATCATCTGATGAATGGTTGAGGAGATATGATACAATCATTGCCAAGTGTGCATGGAACTTCAAAAGGCCATAACTTTTGACTCATAACTCCAAATTGAGTGCTCCTTTTTGCATAATTCTTGTCATGACATGAACTTTCCAAATCTTTCATCACATTTCATGAAAATTCATCATATGATCATTTGTTCTTTCATGCCCATTTTGGAGGGAAAATGACAAATTTGAAATTGGTGCATTGTATGGACAAAGTACCATTGTCATTGTGTTCATTGGAAGATTTTAAGTGAAATTGATCATGCATGTGGTACTGTTCACGTCCACATTTGCCATGCACCTCCATTTTCAAATTTTTGGTCACACACCTTATTTTCACTAATCTCAATTAAACCATGCTTAATTATAATTTGGATGTGATTAGTGGAGCATATATATACCAAATCCTAACAGAATTTCAAAGGATTCACCATTTCTAGATCTAAAACTTTTTCCCTCCAAAATTTTCTCCCAATTCAAATTCAAATTTCTTCCACATAACCTTGCAATTTTCTTCCATATTCTTGTTCTCTGGTATTGATTTAGTGTAGATCAAGCATTGGATCATCAAATTTGGACAAGATTTGTGTGGTGCAAGCTCAAGAACACAAGTATGGAAGTTCAGATTTGAGCAAGATCTAAGCCACTACAAGCTCCAATTTTTTCATAAAGCTTCATAACAATGATAGAGGAGCAGATTTGAAGCTTGCCAGGCCTTGAAACTGCAGATTCCAGAAGTTGATCTTCAAGAGGTAGGTTTTTCGAAGCTCCTAATTCTCAAAACTATTGCCATGATAGTGTAGATCTCATGTTGCTGATTAATCTGATATAAAATTCGTGTGAAATGGTTGAGTATTAGCTGAGATATGCTTGATTGAAGGTTTGTGCATCAAAATGTTTTTGCTCGAATCTTTTAATCCATGGCTTGTTTGGCTGAAATTTTGATTGATCTGTAACCTAAGTTGAAGGAGCTTTCATTTGGTATAATTATTTGTTGAATTCTGGAAAAAAAATTAGAATGCATGCACTGTAGCTCCGCCGTCTTCGCGAACAAGACGGTGGAAACCACCACGCACTGTACGCGTACCATACGCGTACCAATGCTAGGGTTTGCCTGGTTCAGGCGCGCGCACACGCTTCGATTCCAGCTGAGGACACTTTTTCAAATTACTTCATGTTTTCTCATTTCCCTCCAATTTGCATATGTTTTTTTCCATTTTATTTCATCATTTTTTGTCAACTTCAAAAATTCATATCAAATTGAAAAATCATCCAATTAATTCCAGATTTTTTGCTACATGATCCTTGAGATGTCTATTATTCTTTGGTAGTGGTTTCATGATTTTATCACTTCTGGAATTTGAATTGTGGCTGATTATGTGAACATGTATGCATTTGTGACATTGCTTCATTCTTTCTGTTGTGAAATGTTCAATAATGATCCAATTGCCATGAAATTTTACACACTGATTCCCAACATGATGCTTGACCTTTGAGGCTTGATTTTGAATTTTTACCATTTTTCATCTCTGTTTTAGACACATGGACATTGTTGTGCAACATTTGGTGTCACATTCTTGGTCTCATACATGTGCATTTTCATTTATAGGTCAAATGAGCTCTGTTGATTCTAATTTTTGGCATGTTGATTATGTTTGACATATTGTATGATCATAAAAATTTCCAGAATTGTTTGAGTCATTTCTGTTTTAATATGGAATTTTGATTCTAAATGTTCAATTGTGTGCTTTGGATTTGTCTTTGCCATAGCTTGCTCACTACATGAATTTGCTTGATGATTTTGACTTGGTCCTTTTTAGGACATGTTCATACTTGATTAAATGTGATTCATGTTGAATTTTAGCTTCTGTTTTGGATTTTTGCTTTGCCTTTGACCATAGCCTTGGTGCTAGTGGTTTGGACTCACATTTTGAGCTTTGCCTTTCAGGTTCAAGCAATAAGTCCTAATGGATGATGATGATCCCATGAATTGAGATGCATTTTGTTTTGTTTAACTAATGTTGATTGTGTTGTAGGTCTTTGGATGGCTAACTCACTTGAGTTGTTGAATTACATTGTGTATATTGGTTGTCTGACTGTTGATTGTCTGTTTAGTTTGTCTGAATGTGAATATTGACTTATTTGATTTTCTTATAGGTACTTTAGTAGCTTTAACTCATTACTTGAGTTGCTTTGCTTTGCTTGTGGTTGGAATACCACTTAGGTAAACCCTATTCTTCATGTAGTCTGGAAGACCTGTCATGTTCTTTAGGCAGGCACCTGTCTGAAGTCCTCCTTAAGAGGCCATGTCTTTGATTGTTTATATTTGTGCCAAGCAGGTTAAGTCCTCTTAAGAGGCAATTGGCAGATAAAAGGGATGTGCAATCCATCCCCTGCTATTCAGTTGAGTCTTTCATTATGCTCACACTACGTGTTGATGCTTTTGAATCTAACCCAAGATCATTGTATATAGAGTCAGTCAGGTGGAGTAGAGTTCCTCATTCTGGACTCCCACATTTTCATTGATTCAAGCTCACCCAGGCCAGGGTTAAGAGCTATGAGGTCTAATCCTCATTTCCATTTCATCTGCTTCACCCTAACTCTCAATGTTAGGGTTAAGAGCTCAAAACACCCCTAACAGAACCGGCTTGTTTGTCGAGGTTGATATGACCCCTTGACTAAAGCCCAACCTTGTATGAGCCTTTTGATTGTGTATAGAGTGTGCTAATTGATTGATTGTTTGCTTACTTGTTATCTGCTTTGATTGAGGAGTCAGATGTAAGACCATTAATTGGCTATCTGTTTCCTGTTCCTTTTGGGGAACTGGATATAAGACCATTTATTGGCACTCCATTTCCTTTTCTATTTCTTTTTGTGGAGTCATGTATAAGACCATTGATTGGCCATCTGTTTCCTATCTTGTTTTCTTTTGTGGAGATGGATATAAGACCATTGATTGGCATTCCATATCCTGTTTTGCTTTGTTGCTTTGTGGAGTTGGACGTAAGAGCATTTATTGGCACTCCGTTTCCCATTTGTTTGTGGAGTTGGATGTAAGACCATTTATTGGCAATCCATTTCCAGTTTTGTTGCTCCTTTGAGCTTGCTTATTTGCTTATTGCTTTGTGGCTTATTCCAAAGGAACCACTTGGATCATCTACATATGATCTCAAGAGAGGAACTCCTAATGAATTTTTACTCCTCATCCTTACCTTTTGTTTCCTTAGAACCTCCACTTGCATTCGTAACCCAAACCAGAAAATTTTGTGCAAACATTTTCATCTGTTTTCAAAACTAGAAACCTAGGCCTTAAGCCTTTGGTTTTCAAACTTCATTTTCACAATACTTCTTCTGAATTGAATCTAATGTCAACTTTGACCATCTTTGTGAATACTCATAATTGGTTAATTTCACTCACTCAATTACTTTTGTGGTCTTTGTCCACTTCTTGATAAGTTTTCATACATTAGCTATAGATCTGAATTATCATAGTGGTTGATGTAAATCTCACCGCATCCTTAGTGATTGAATTGTAAGACTTCCATGCTTATTATAGGGTTAACCCCTCACTAGCGTGTTGAAGTTGTTCTCACATGGTGGGTTGTTGGTTCAGGTTGAATTTTCTCTCGTTGATAATGAAGGACCTTAAGGCTCTTGTTTAAAAACAATCCACTCATATTTTGGAAATCTTTTAGCCGAACTACGAGGTTTTGATCCTGTAAAGGTACGTAGGCAATGGGTTTCATCCATCCAAACACAAAAATAATAAAACTTGTACATTCTTTTCTCGTCCCTTCAATCAATGTTTGCACAATAAATATTTCATAAACAATATCTTTTTGCAACAATTTGTGAAAAGGGTTCCCTAGGAGTACCTAGGATGCATTGGGTGCCTAACACCTTCCCTTTGCATAATTACCCCCTTACCGAGATCTCTGTACCCCTTTTATTAGTTTTCTCTATAAAACTTCTTAGGATTTTGTTCGCTTTCTAGCCATTCCTTTGGATAAATAGAAGTGCGGTGGCGACTCTATCTTTGTATGCTTTGCTTTTGATTTAGTCAATAAATCATAAGGCGATGAATACACCGCTACAGTATGTTTTAGGAGTATGGTTCATTATACCATATCTCTTAGATGCATTAGCAGCAGAAATTTTATTGCCCGGCCTCAGATAGTTGTGACTTCTACATAAGTCCAATTACGATTGCTTAACATACCGCTAAATTTTGGCACAAAGGTATATCATTCTAGCAAGTGAGATTGTAAGTCTCCCCCCTTTCATGGTATTGTATGGAAACTTGGACTTTTTTCCTTCCTTTGGAAGATGTATTGGTTCAAGGATCCATGCTTGTGAATAGAGGGTTAAGTGTTCTCTAAAGAATGACTTAAACAATTAAAAGGAAAAACTTCACTAACTTCTAATCAACTAAGGTTTGACTAACTTTTTAATTTCAAGTCATTTACTTTATGAACTTTAAATTCAAGCTATTTATCATTTGTCATTATACATATCATTTAACTTGTTTATGTTTATGCCATTTTCACTTTGCTCACTTGAGCCATATATTGTGATTGTCTATATTTGTTTGTATAGCTTGTTTGTGTTTGTTGGTCTTAGGACCTTAAAGTACATAATAATTAACAAAAACTCTTAAAAAATGTTTGTGTGGACGGTTTGATTTTATCTGAGTTTTGGACTTAGAATTAGGCAAAATTCCCTATGCAAAAGGACTTGGCCAATGCCAACATTTTTGAAACAAAGTTCTTGTGATTTGGATTTTCATCTAATGCAAGTGTTGAGATCCTCATGAGTTCATCTGCTACATGGTCTTGATGCAAATGTTACTTTGAACCTGTGTTTAATACCTTATTTTGAGCCATTCAAGGAGTAAGTCATTTGATACATGGGGAAGATTATGAAGAAGACTATGAAGTTGCTAGCTTGGATATGGTTATCTTTATTTGATGCCTTGCTCTTCATCTTGCTAGTTGTGTATTGATATTGCTTGATTTTAAAGTCCAAAGGAAAAGTGAATTTCTATATGACATTCTTGTCTGTATCCCATTGGTCAGATCTTTTCAACTCTTAACTTTTAAATTTTTGCTTAGGATTAGTCTCTTCATCTCCTCCCACTTCTTAAATTTCAAATCTCTCCCCTTTTTTTAACCTTCTTTGCTTGAGATTTCTAAACTTAGACTCTTTTGTAAACTAGAAACTTTGGCCTTGCGCCATTTCATTTTCAAACTCTTTTTTCTTAAATCAAACTTGTAAATGAACTTAACCATATTGACTTAAAATTTCAAAAGACAAAAATAACTAACACTCATTAAAACTCTTTTGGTCTGTGCCTCTTTCAAACTTAAACTTTTGTAAAAAATAACTCACTCATTTTGAAATTGTTAGCACGAACTACGGGGTTTTGATCCCTCATTTTTATGTTGGTACGTAGGCACAAGTCCGAAGGTCTTCTCAAATGCAAAAATATAATTAATGAATTCTTTTCTCATCCCCACACTCTATTTATTACCAACCTCTTTTATACCAAAACACATACACACATAAAAAAAGGCTCCCTAGGAGTACCTAGGACACTTTGGATGCTAACACCTTCCCTTTGTGTAACCAACCCCCTTACTTGTAATCTTTGGCATTTTATTAGTTTTGATTTGAAAGCTTCTTCTCTTTTGGTTTTGTTCGTACCTTTCCCTTTTCCTTTAGAAACAATAAAAGCGCGGTGGCGACTCTGGTTTTATTAACGTTAAGTTTATCCATAGCTTAATGGTCAATGAATTTACCGCTACAAATATGTATGTAAATGGGCTTATTCATTTTATGGTTTTACCAACTCTTACATCTAACAATGTGTAGAGAAATATGCACCATTTAGTGTCTTCCCTTTTGGGAATACTTATTAAGATCTCTTAATAAGTGAGGTAAAATTATTTTAAGGATGAAATAATCAGGAAAATATGATTAAACCCTTAAAATAATGTTTATAAATATTTTAATCATTAAAATTTAAATGTTTCTAACTTATAAAGATGAGTATTTTAAGTGTTAAATTGATTAGGAGTGCAAACAACAACAATGGGTGGTACTAAAAAAAATTAACATAAGGCCCAATTTTCACAAAGGAGGCAGAAGTACGTAAGCCCAATCGATTAGCACAAAATGGTAATCGATTAGAAAAGCATGAAACAACTAATTTCATATCAGATCCAAGCTTAATGTCTGCCTAAAGCAAACCAAATCTCAACATTTATGAAGATCTCAAAGATTCCGAAGATATTAGAAAACCTAATCGATTAGAGCCATAAGTTAATCGATTAGGAGACTCAAAAAAGAAGAATTTGAATTTGAATTTTAAGCAGCATAATCTTTACATAATGCTTTCTCGGAGTACATGCTCAAATCCTCGGGAAGCACACTATAAATAGGTAAACATCTCCTCGCTTTGCATCTCATATTCTCCTACATCTTTTCTCTTGTGAGATTCTCTTCCTTCCATAAGTATCAACATGGCCTCCTCAAGTAGAATGAATTTCTTTATTGCTGGAATAATTAAACAAAAACAATAAGAAAAACTAAGAATCATATCCAAAAGAGTTATTCAACCTTGGTTCCTTGATCCTAGCCTCATAAAAGGACACAAGCTATACCGCCAAATTTGGCAGGCTTCCCTCAAAGAACTATTCACATACATACCTGATAGGATATTTCCGAACTTAGTAAAAGAATTCTACTTAAACCTAAGACTTGTAGGAACACATCTAAGAACATATGTAAGAGGAGTTGAAGTCACTATTGTAGCACCTCAAATTTGCACCTCCCATTGTGTACATTCATTTCATAATAAGTCATTAACATTACATTGTCCACTGCATAGCATTCCATTGTCCATTTGCCCAAGTGCAAGTCATCAGACAAGATTAGGTCAACTGGTCAGGAGATCTAGTCAAGCAAGCAAGCAGGTGCAATTCCTATTGACGCAACGCCCTAGGGTTGATTCATCAAGTTCATATGACCTAGGGATCATTTTGGAGTGATTTGGCCAAGGATTGGATGATCAAAGCTCATCAGTCAAGATGCAATTCATCTGAAACCCTAGAAAGTCAACAAAAGTCAACTGTCAACTCAATCATGGATTTGAAGGTGGGAGATGGTTAGAGAGGCCTCATTCATGTCCATACAAGTCTCATTTGACATTGCAAACATCAACAATGGAGAATCTGAGGTCAGATGAAAACTTTCCAAAAATAGTAAGTGACCTGTAATGTGAAATTGCCAAAAATGGAAAGGTCTTCTCCTCAATTTTACATCATCAATAAAGCTTCAAATGTATTTTTGTCCAACATGAAAGTTGAAGATCTCTCTCTCCCATTTCCAAAAAGTCCAAGATCGTGGATTTATGACGTGTGGTTGAAGAGATATGATCAAATCATTTCCAAATATGCATGGGATTTCAAATGAGCATAACTTTTGATTCATAGCTCCAAATCAAGTGGTTCCTTTTGC
The DNA here is from genome assembly GCF_024323335.1 of Lathyrus oleraceus. Lineage (NCBI taxonomy): Eukaryota > Viridiplantae > Streptophyta > Magnoliopsida > Fabales > Fabaceae > Lathyrus > Lathyrus oleraceus. Next base: position 88,132,046 of record NC_066583.1, on the reverse strand, counting down.
TAAATTCTTATTTTAACCTCTAGTTTCCAAAACATGCATTGCATTGCACAAGTTGTCATCACATAATCATTTTCAAATTCTTGCATTTTTTGAGGGAAAATATGGAATTTGAAATTTGTGCATTATTTGAACATTACACCATTTCCATTGGCTCCAAAACAGATTTTTGAGGGAAATTAAGTGGAAATTCGTGCACTATTCACCATGCATTTTCATGCATAGGGTGAAAATCCAAATTTTGCATTTGCACCTCAAATTGCTAATTCCAATTACCATTTGATTAAACATGATTAGAGAGTGATTAGTAGAGCATATATATACTCTAATCATAACAGAATTTGGGGAGGTTAATCACTTTTTCACCATTTTTGGATCTTGAAACTTTTTTCCCTCCAAAATTCTCTCTCAATCAAAACTTGAAAATTCTCCACATAGCATAGCATTTTTCTTCCATATTCTGGTTTATTGAGTGTAGTGGATGAAGAATCAAGCATTGGATCATTGAATTCGAGCAAAAATCAAGCACACTCCAAGCAAATTCATGAAGATGGAAGTGGAAAATTAATCAAGATTTAAGCCATTACAAGCTCCAATTTCGTCATAAAGCTTCAAGTCATCAATATAGGAGTGGATCTGGACACTTTAGGAGCTTGAATCGCTGGTTTTATTGTTCTGCTCTTCAAGAGGTAAAAACTCGAATCTCTTAATTCTTCAATCCATTGCCATGTTTAGGTAGAGCTTTTCACGCTGATTAATCTGATATAAAATTCGTGTGAAATGGATGAGAAATGAATGAGTTATGCTTGATTAAAGTTTGACATGTCAAAATGTTTTTGCTCGTTTCTCTTTGATCTTGATGAATTAGGATTAGATGTTAATTGATCTGTAATCTCCATTGGAAGAGCTTTCTGTTGATATAATTTTTTGGCGAAATTCTGGAAATTTTCTGAACGCATGCACTGTAGCTCCGCCGTCTTCGCGAAGAAGATGGTGGAAACCACCACTGGCCATACGCGTATCATTGTGCGCCATACGCGTATCACTGTGCGCCATACGCGCCATACGCGTATCACTGTGCGCCATACGCGTATCACCTGCAGCATATTTTCAAACTTAAATCCATTTAATCTTTCCCTCCAATTTCCATATGCATTGTCCATTTTATTTTAATGTTGTTTTCCAAACTTCAAAAATTCATATTAAATTGAAAATTGATCCAAATGACCTGGGAATTTTTGCATCTTATTCCTCATCATGTCTAGTATTTTATGAGATTTTTTACAGAAATTGTGCACGGTTGAAAAATATTTTGGCTTAGGGTTTTTGTATGCATGTGCTATCTTGTACCTTGCTTGCCAAATGCTTTGTGAAATGATGAGTTTTAATCCAATACTCTTGAAATTTGGTATGCTTGAACTAGACATCTTGATGGACCTTTTGGCACTGAGTTTGCAATTTTTGCATTTTTGGTTTGTGAGATATGATCTGATCAATATAGGTGTGACAATTTGTGTCACACCTTTGCTTGCCTGACTTGTGGAATTTATTTGCCATGTCATATGAACTTCAATGGATGTGAATTTTTGCATGTTGACTCCTCTGGATGTTAAGTTTGATCATGAATTGTTGTGGATTTTGTGGATGCATTTCCAATTTGTTTGAGATTTTCTTTGTTGATTGGTCATGTTTGGACGTTTGATGAGTGTTGAACTTAGTTGATTTGTGAAATTCTTGATGTTTATTGGATGAGCTTGAAATTTTGCACATTGATTCTAGACTCTTTGAAGTTAATTGTGGCTTTGGTTTGAGTCATTTATCATGTGTGGATTCTGTTTTATGCTTGTGTGAAGTTGATGCATGAGTTTGTGCCCTAATTGAGCTTGTTTTGACTTACCTTGCCTTATGGATTTTATTTGACATGCTTCCACTTGTCCAAATGACTTGAATTTTGGTATGATGACCATGTGATGAATGCTGTTTAGCCATGATATTTCTTGGAATTTATTGAATTGTTTTTGAGTTTATGAGGATTGATTCATTCTGTTTGCTTCCATGAGCTTTGAAATGCATGCCTTGCCATGTTTGCTTTATGAAATGAAATTGGTTGATGATATGGATATGAGACCACTTGGATATTGTTCTTATTTGATTAAGCTTGATTCATGCCAATTTTCATGTTCTGTTTTGAATTATTTCTCTCATTTTGACCCTAGGCCTTGTCTTAGAGGTTTGCCTCTTACATTTGAGCTTTGTTTCAGGTTAAAAAGCACAATTGCCATGCTTGATGATACTCACTCATTTGGAGTTGATCCATTGCTTGTTGATGACTAATCTTAAGTTTGTGTTGTAGGCCTTGAAGCTTAAGCTTAGGCTTTGTGGCTTGCACCTTGGTGCATTGACGCTTGTCTGTTTAGTTGTGTACTATTGACTGTTGACCACTAGTCTGTCTGTTTGACTTTTGTTTGAGTTGTGTACTGATTATGTTGGATTGTTTTCAGGTACCTTAGTTGCTTTAGTTCCTTTGTGAACTTGCTTTTGCTTTGCTTGATAGCTTGAGCATTGAGGTATAATGTCTCTAACTTCATGTAGTCTGGAAGACCTGGCCTGTTATTTGGCCAGGCACCTGTCTGAAGTCCTCCTTAAGAGGCAATGCTTGTGATTGTTTATATTTGTCCCATGTATATATCAAAGCCCTTTGATAAGGCAATTGGCAGATAAAAGAGATGTGCAATCCATCTCCTGCTATTCAGTTGAGTCATCGCTTTGCTCACACACCTTGTGTTGATGCATTGTGGATACTAACCCAAGATCCATGTTGAGTCAGTCGTATGTGTAGAAGGGTTCCAACTTTCTGAACCCACACATCCTTTTGTCTGGAGCTCTCCCGGGCCAGGGATAAGAACTGTGAGGCACACCCCTCACTTCCTATTTCATCTGCTTCACCCTAACTCTCAATGTTAGGGTTAAGAGCTAACATCACCTGATTCCAGATGGCTTGTGTTTCACAGCCTAACCCTTGTGTGAGCCCACTTTGTGTGTATATAGTGTGTGCTATTTGTGTGATTGTTTGCTTCTGCCTGTGCTGTTTAGGATAGCTTTCTCCCTGTGCAAGTTATATAGCAACCTTAACTTAGGGATGATATGCATGATAACATCTAGGCTCGAGTTGTAGTCTCCCTAGTTGTGTCTCCCTTTGTATCTGGTTAGGCTAGTCCTTTGTCCCTGCGTAGGGGAACTACGTCGCCCTGATCCTCATACCAGATGAGGTACGTAGGCAGGAGATGAGATGATCTCTCCGGGCGCCCTTTTTGCTTTGTCCCTTTTGTGTGTGTTAAGAGATGGATGTAAGCACAGCGATTGGCATTCCGTATCCTTTTGTTGTGTGCTTGGAGTCTGATGTAAGCCCAGCGATTGGCATTCGGTTTCCAGTGTGTGTGTGTTTGGTTCGGAGTCTGATGTAAGTCCAGCGATTGGCATTCAGTTTCCATGTTTGCCTGTTTTGTGTGGAGTTTAACGTAAGTCCAGCGATTGGCAGTCGATTTCCTGTGTGGTTTTGTTTGGCGTGAGTTAGCCGAGCTACGAGTACTCTGATTCTTCTTTAGACCGAGAAAATACGTATGCATAGGATGCGACATCCTAGGGAGCACGTTTCCCCCTGTCCGAACTACGTCGACTCTGATGTCTGTGCCTGACAGACTACGTAGGCCCAGGATGCGATATCCTGCCGAGTTAGTTTCTTTTGTTTTCTGTGTCTCTTTTCAGCCAGTGTTTGATGTTTGAGCAGCGTTTAGCAACCATATTCCTTCCTTTTGTGCGTGGATCCCGTCGAGTACAACGGATGCGTAGGGGTGCTAATACCTTCCCTTCGCATAACCGACTCCCGATCCCATTCTCTTTGGTCGCGAGACCATGTTCTTTCCAGGTTTACTTCGAGCGTTTCCTTTCCCTCTTTTGGGATAAATAACGCACGATGGCGGCTCTATTGTTCTGTTTTCCCGCCGGTTTTTCGCGTAATGCGAGAGCTGGCGACTCTGCTAGGGATTCTGGCTGAAGTTGACCTCTTGCTGGTCCATCTTCCCTAAGCGAGTCTCTCCTAGCGCTCTCTGGGTTAGGGTTTTGGTTGCTGTTTGCTGTTATTTATTGCATTCATTTATTCATTGTTTGCATTTATGTGTGCATTAATGTTTGCATTCATTCATATTCATATGTGCTGGTTGTGCTGTGTTTCTCTGTTTGGGGTGGGAGTTACACGAGGTAAAAGGCCCAATACCCAGGCTATGAGTGAAATCTAGGAAACCTAGGAATAGAGTGATTCATGGGAAACGGGTGGTATGCGCCACTTAGCGGAACATTGATATCACGAGCAGTTCAGACTCTGATGGGGTATTATCGGTGCATACATCGGGTGTGCACAGGATGATATTCTTGAAAGGGTTGTTTATCCTGCGTTTCTCTCGACCTTACCCTGGCCTAGATGACACCCGTGAGTGGGGAGGGAATGATCATTATTACAGGTACAGTTGGTGACTTGTCGGTGACTTGTTGGTGACTTGTGGACTTGTTGGTGACTCTTGGTTCTTCAGATGACAGTTTATCAGATGACTTTGGGTTTCAGATCAGATGACTTTGGGTTTTAGATGATTTGTGGTTCCGAGTTCAGGCCGAAGCTCTGATCCTGTGCCTTGAGTTGCACAGCCCGACCAATCATGTTCGCATCATTTGCATCATAGCATGTTTATTTTCGAAAAAATAAAACATAATGCATGCATAAAAAAAAAAAGTTAACTCGCATACGCATATCCTTTCTCAGGATCATTCATGATAAAATAGCATCTGCATCATGCATATCATACACATATCATCCTTGCATTACAGACATGCTTGGGAGAGACTTCTCACTCTGGTTCCTGACTGAGACAGGATTGCTGACCGTCGTCCGCATCGTTACTCAACCAGACTCAATCATCAGAGAATTATGGACCAAGTTCAGACGGACTTGGCTGAGATGAGGGCAAACATGGCCCAGTTTATGACAATGATGCAAGGGGTTGCGCAAGGTCAAGAAGAACTACGAGCCTTAGTTCAGAGACAAGAGACAGTGGTTCCGCAGTCCAACCGAGCGTCGCCGGTGGGCGTGCCTGTTCATGAGAATGTTAATGTTGCTGCTCCCGCCAATGACTACACTGTGGGGGATGAATTGAGGGGTATCAGAATCAATGGACAGCCTCTTGCTGCAGAGACTGTTAATGCCAGAGCTACCCAGGCTCCGATTCGTCATCCTGCTCCGTTGGTTGACAGACAGGAGGATATGTTCACTCTTCTCAGTGAGGATGATGAAGCTGTGAGAACTGGAGAGAGGGATAGAAAAGTGGATGCCCTTGCTGAGAAAATCCGTGCCATAGAGTGTCAGAACTCTCTGGGGTTCGATGTAACTGATATGGGTTTGGTTGATGGATTGAGGATCCCTTATAAGTTCAAGGCGCCGTCCTTTGACAAATATAATGGCACTTCTTGTCCTCGCACTCATGTGCAAGCCTACTACAGAAAAATCTCAGCATACACTAATGATGAGAAGATGTGGATGTACTTTTTCCAAGACAGTTTGTTTGGGGCGTCTTTGGACTGATACATGGATCTGAAGAAAGAATCAGTCAGAAGCAGGAAAGATCTGGGTGAAGCCTTTCTGAGGCAGTACAACCACAACATGGATATGGCGCCGAGCCGAACCCAACTGCAGAGCTTGTGTCAGAAGACTGGTGAGAGCTTCAAAGAGTACGCCTAGAGGTGGCGTGAATTAGCCGCAAGAGTACAACCTCCTATGTTGGAAAGAGAGCTGACTGACATGTTTATCAGTACCTTGCAAGGTGTGTTCATGGACCGCATGGGGAGTTGCCCGTTCAGTAGCTTTTCTGATGTTGTTGTCTGCGGGGAGAGGACTGAGAGTCTCATTAAAGCAGGAAAGATACAAGATCCTGGCTCTTCAAGATCTTCGAATTCTAAGAAGCCATTCTCTAGGGCACCCAAAAGGGGGGAGAGTGAAACAAATGTTGTGCACCGTCGAAGGAATGTGAACAGAGGACAATATCGTCAGGTCGCTGCTGTGACTATTCCAGCAACTCAACCTCAACAACAGCAGAGAAGACCAACTCAGCAATATCAGCATCAACAACATCGTCCTCAGCAGCAGGCTTACCCGCCTCACAATGGTAATCAAGCTAGTACAAGTAATGAGAGGAAGAAGATCATTTTTGATCCGATCCCTATGTCATACACAGAGTTGTATCCCTCTTTGATAGAGCGGAACTTGATTACTCCCAGAGACCCGCCGGCTGTACCCGTCAACCCTCGGTGGTGGTATAGGCCTGATCAGCATTGTGTGTATCATTCGGGTGCTCCTGGTCATGATGTGGAAAGCTGCTTTCAGTTAAAGAATAAGGTGAAGGACCTTATCAGATCAGGGATTCTGAGCTTTGAGGACTTAGGTCCCAATGGTAATCAAGCTTGAAGATAACAAGCCTCGGGCTGGCGTCGGCTTTTCTTCTGAAGTCTTCAACGAAGAGGTTTGTTCGAAAGCAGAAGCTGCTGATGCAAAGGATTCTGACATTTGTCATCCCTGGAGGGATCTATCGCAATTGGGTCGCTGTGGATGTTCCTACAGTTGTTCATAAGTCAGAGTAATAATCACTTTGTTTAAAAACCCTTCTCCCATGCCAAAAGGAGAAGTGATGACATTGTTGGCAACATTTTGTGCAATGATATTTTCATTCAAATAAAAGCATGTTAAAACATTTGTTTTTCCATTTGTTTTCCCTTTTTGCTTTTTCGCATGAAATTGGTGATCACAAAAAACCCTAAAAACAAGAATAAAAACAATCTTTTCATCTGCATAACGATTGTCTTGTTTGATTTCCAAAAAGCTTTCATACTCAAAATCATTATGCAGGTTGTTTGTTAAACCCATTGAACATAATGATCCGACGTCATCTCCCAATTTTGAATTCCCTGTATTCGAAGCGAAAGAAGATGATGTTGAAGGGATTCCTGACGGTATTTCCCAACTTCTTGAGCAAGAAAAGAAGATCACTCAGCTGCATCTCGAGAATCAGCAGAACAGCCAACTGGGGCATTTCAAAAAAAAAGAAGAGAAAAAACAAAAAAGAAAGAGGAGGGTGCAAAATCAAAAGAAATCAAATCATAAATCAAAAGAAGGAAAAAAGAAAGAAACAAAAGAAATAGCACCCTCGAAGTCCCAAGTTGACTGATGCTGAATAGATTCAGAGTCGTTACGACCAAGTGAATCCGATCGAAAAGAAGAGATTAACTGCCATGTGTCATGGTCAGTTATATCAGCAGAGAATGAAGAAAGCATTCGACAAGAAGGTCAAGCCTCGTGTGTTCCGAGAGGGTGACCTTGTGCTCAAGAAAGTCTTGTCTTTCGCGCTCGATTCCAGGGGCAAGTGAACCCCAAACTATGAAGGTCCATATGTTGTCAAGAGAGCCTTTTCAGGTAGTGCTTTGACACTTACAACAATGGATGAAGAAGTTCACTCGTCCTGTGAATTCCGATGCAGTCAAGAAGTACTTTGCCTAAAACAAACAAAAAAAGCAAAATAGCTCGCTAAGTCGAACACCCCAAAGGGCGACTTAGGCAAAAAAGGAGTGTCTCGGTGGATTGAAAACCCGAAAGGGCGATCCAGGCAAAAGTTAGAGACATTGAAAAAAGAATTTGCATCCCGCTAGATTGATCACCTCACACTGGGGCAATCTAGGCAAAAATTAGGGATTTGGCAAGTAACTGCATCTTGACAAGATTGTGCTCTACATCTGTCATCCGTCAGGAATTCTCGATTCATCGTCGACTGAAGCTCCGGATACATCGAAATTCGGAATGGTAGAGGAAAGGTCATTATGTTCAATGTAGCCCTCTCCAATATATATCACCGATTTCAAACTTGTACAGATCTATGGAGTCTCGCCCTTTGCGGACTACCATTCCATCACATCAATTTGAGCTTTTATCCAATTATTTGCACTCTTATTTGTTTCAACTCAACAAATGTTTTGCATGTTTTAATGGATAAAGTATCATTGTTTTCAAAATAAACAAATTTTTCACAAATTGTTCTTAAACAAAGTGAACATTCACAATGATGGAAGGATACTTAGGAGATCCGTAGTGCTCTCCCAAGGGTGGTATGATTACCAACAGGTAAGACATGTGTTCGTATCTCGAGCATAACTGTATCTTTTTCCTGTAGAACCTCTTATGGTTTCTCCTCAGCGAGGTTGCTCAGTGCAGTGTTGGTTGAAGTTGTTCATCTTCATGTCCCCGGTGGTGCGACATTCTTCCTCCAAGTCTCTGTTAGCCCTATTGTGGTGCATCCCTAGTAGAGTGATGTTCGAGCCCTATCGTGGGGCATCCCCAGCAAAGTTGCTGTGCGGGCCTTTTTGTGAGCCAGTTCTCAAGCAGAGTGTTATCGAAGACTTCAACTTTCGTCTCTCCAGCAGAGCAGTCTTTTCCTCTCCCCGACATGGGTGCTTGTCTTTGGAAGATTCGGTATTTGGTGGATTGACATCCAAGTAATCCGGCATTCCCTCGGATAGATTCCTCCGCGGATTTGATGGCATGATGAGCTTTATCAGTGCCTATCTATCTTCCTCAGAGATCTGGTTGCTTCTTGGTATTTCTGAGCTCCAACATGAGTTGTTGTTGTGGCGTGTCTGCCTGTATATTGAACTCTTTCATCCGGTTGTGATTGATGATCCCTCCGGAAGCCTATTGTGGCCTTCCTCCCCTGCAGGATGATGTTGTTCCCTGATATCCCTGTCTCCAGCAGGATTTCTTGTCTCTTATGCGATCTTGGCTTTCCCTCTGGAAGTGTAGTACCAGACGGTTGATTCCTGGGCCTTTGTGTGTTAACATGTCTTTTTGTCAGCATTCATCATACATTCCTCATGCATAATGCATACATGCATAATCATAACATTTAGGTACTCATGTTGCATTTGTTGCCATGTATCTGTTGATGGTTATCTCCTGCTAATTGGTGATACAGATCTCCCCAGTGGTTTCTCCCCTAGCAGATGTGGGTGTGTCTGATCTCTCCATATAGAGTCGACCCCTTAAGTAGAAAATGTCTGTCATTTCCTTCTGCGATCCCCACTGAGTTATATCCTCGTGGATGACGGTTGTTTCCGTTCCCTCCCCACATATTATGGGATGGGTTTTCCCTATTGAGTTCTTTCCTCATTAGGATGAGTCTTGATTCAGTATGCCTTTTTGGATCGATCCTAAACTGGCTTCCTTGTGGCTGTCTCTTGTGCTTCCCTGTGGTATAAATGAATAGTTGCTCACTAACCGGCACTCATTCATCTTATCCTCAGCGGAGTTTGTTGGCTTCTACCTACTACCCGGTAGTTGTAAATCCTTTTTTCTCACTCTGTCTCTCAGCAGACTGTTTGTTGGCTTCTACCTACTACCCGGTAGTTGTAAGTCCTATCTTTGTGGTCTTTTACCTACTAACCGGTAGATGTGAATCCTCTGTTCTCCCTTTGTGGAGTTAACCCTTTGTGCTCATCCTAGTGATGACGGTTACTTTTCTGTGGTTTTCTGCCTACGAACCGGTAGATGTAATCCCCTCTTTGTGGTTATCATTATCCAGTTTCGGTATTGATATTCCTTTCACCTTTCGGATATTTGCTTAGAGTAAGCAATTTTATCCCCAGCGGGTCCTCTTTCATTCGCCATTTGCTGGTAATGTTTGTGGTTTCCCTTTTTGATTGGTCATCTTTGCATACCTAGTCCTGGTATTCCGATGCCTTTCTTTTTCGGTCGATTTATCCATTTAACAGCCTGCAACCCGGTTATGGATAATCTTCCATGCGACTATGTTATCTATGTTTTGACGGCTGTAGATAATATATCTCATGCACTCTTGGGTCGAAGTTTTGTCCTCCCCAGTCGAGTAAGATTCGTATTCCTTGTGGAATCGAATGTCCATCCTTTAACAAGTTTGCCTTCGCTCTCTTCAGGATGATGTCGGTCGATTTATGCATTTAACAACCTACAACCCGGTTATGGATAATCTTCCATGCGAGTATGTTATCTACGTTTTGACGGCTATAGATAATATATCTCATGCACTCTTGGGTCGAAGTTTTGTCCTCCCCAGTCGAGTAAGATTCGTATTCCTTGTGGAATCGAATGTCCATCCTTTAACAAGTTTGCTTTCGCTCTCTTCAGGATGATGTCGGTTGATTTATCCATTTAACAACCTACAACCCGGTTATGGATAATCTTCCAGGCGAGTGTATTATCTATGTTTTGACGGCTATAGATGATATATCTCATGCGCTCTTTGGTTGAACCCTTTGTTTGTTTCCCAAACTGAGTAAGATTCGTATTCCTTGTGGAATCGAATGTCCATCCTCTAACAAGATTGCTTTTCTAGCCCTCTTTAGGATGATGAGTGTTTTGGAACACAAACCAATTCACGTTTTGGTCGGCCACCTATTTTATGCCTACAACCCGGTAGCCTTGGTGTTCCTTCCTGTCTGCTCCCTGTCGTGACCTTGATCCCCAGTGAGCTACCTCTCCGTTGGTTTCGATAAACGTTGAGTTTTTCCTATGCGTCCGTTGACGTATAGTTGTTCCCCAACTCCTCCTCTCCGTTGGTGTCGATAAACATCGAGTTTTTCCTAGTTATCCGTTGATATCTAGTTGTATCTTCCCCAGTAGGGTTACCTCTCCGTTGGTTTCGATAAACGTCGAGTTTTTCCTAGTTGTCCGTTGACATCTAGATGTATTCTTTTCTCCCTTTCGTCCGTTGAAGTCTGGCCGAGCCTTCCCATTCGTCCGTTGACGTCTGGTCGAGTTTTCTCCTTCTCCGTTGGTGTCGATAAACGTCGAGCTTCTCCCGTTCGTCCGTTGACGTCCGGTCGAGTATTCCCATTCATCCGTTGATGTCTGGCTACCTCTCCGTTGGTTTTGGTAAACGTCGATTTTTTCCTGGTCGTCCCCAGTTGAGTTACCTCTCCGTTGGTTTCGATAAACGTCGAGTTTTTCCTGGTCGTCCCCAGTAGAGTTACCTCTCCGTTGGTTTTGGTAAACGTCGAGTTTTTCCTGGTCGTCCCCAGTTGAGTTACCTCTCCGTTGGTTTCGATAAATGTTGAGTTTTTCCCACTATGTCCGCTGACATGTGGTTGTATCTCTTCCAGTCATTCATTAATGTCTGGTTACCTCTCCGTTGGTCTTGGTAAACGTCGAGTTTTTCCTGGTCGTCCCCAGTAGAGCTACCTCTCCGTTGGTTTTGGTAAACGTCGAGTTTTTCCTAGTTGTCCGTTGGCATCTAGTTGTGATTTCCTTTCCCATTCATCGTCTTGAGCTGTCTGGATGTGGTCGTACCTTTGAAGAAAAAATCAAAATCCCCAGTAATAAATATCAGATCCCAGTGGACGTTTCCGTTGGTGGACCCCCGTGTTGTGCAAATTTCTACGGTTCTTTGGTATTCAATCCCTGTTTACCCTGAAAGTCTGACAGCCGTTGCTCTCATCCATTCGGGTTCCCAATTGATTGAATAGGGGCAGCTGTAGCACCTCAAATTTGCACCTCCCATTGTGTACATTCATTTCATAATAAGTCATTAACATTACATTGTCCACTGCATAGCATTGCATTGTCCATTTGCCCAAGTGCAAGTCATCAGACAAGATTAGGTCAACTGGTCAGGAGATCTAGTCAAGAAAGCAAGCAGGTGCAATTCCTATTGAAGCAAAGCCCTAGGGTTGATTCATTAAGTTCATATGACCTAGGAATCATTTTGGAGTGATTTGGCCAAGGATTGGATGAATAAAGCTCATCAGTCAAGATGCAATTCATCTGAAACCCTATAAAGTCAACAAAAGTCAACTGTCAACTCAATCATGGATTTGAAGGTGGGAGATGGTTAGAGAGGCCTCATTCATGTCCATACAAGTCTCAATTGACATTGCAAACATCAACAATGGAGAATCTGAGGTCAGATGAAAACTTTCCAAAAATAGTAAGTGACCTGTAATGTGAAATTGCCAAAAATGGAAAGGTCTTCTCCTCAATTTTACATCATCAAGAAAGCTTCAAATGTATTTTTTCCCAACATGAAAGTTGAAGATCTCTCTCTCCCATTTCCAAAAAGTCCAAGATCGTGGATTTATGACGTGTGGTTGAAGAGATATGATCAAATCATTTCCAAATATGCATGGGATTTCAAATGAGCATAACTTTTGATTCATAGCTCCAAATCAAGTGGTTCCTTTTGCTAAATTCTTATTTTAACCTCTAGTTTCCAAAACATGCATTGCATTGCACAAGTTGTCATCACATAATCATTTTCAAATTCTTGCATTTTTGGAGGGAAAATATGGAATTTGAAATTTGTGCATTATTTGAACATTACACCATTTCCATTGGCTCTAAAACAGATTTTTGAGGGAAATTAAGTGGAAATTCGTGCACTATTCACCATGCATTTTCATGCATAGGGTGAAAATCCAAATTTTGCATTTGCACCTCAAATTGCTAATTCCAATTACCATTTGATTAAACATGATTAGAGAGTGATTAGTAGAGCATATATATACTCTAATCATAACAGAATTTGGGGAGGTTAATCTTTTTTTCACCATTTTTGGATCTTGAAACTTTTTTCCCTCCAAAATTCTCTCTCAATCAAAACTTGAAAATTCTCCACATAGCATAGCATTTTTCTTCCATATTCTGGTTTATTGAGTGTAGTGGATGAAGAATCAAGCATTGGATCATTGAATTCGAGCAAAAATCAAGCACACTCCAATCAAATTCATGAAGATGGAAGTGGAAAATTAATCAAGATTTAAGCCATTACAAGCTCCAATTTCGTCATAAAGCTTCAAGTCATCAATATAGGAGTGGATCTGGACACTTTAGGAGCTTGAATCGCTGGTTTTATTGTTCTGCTCTTCAAGAGGTAAAAACTCGAATCTCTTAATTCTTCAATCCATTGCCATGTTTAGGTAGAGCTTTTCACGTTGATTAATCTGATATAAAATTCGTGTGAAATGGATGAGAAATGAATGAGTTATGCTTGATTAAAGTTTGACATGTTAAAATGTTTTTGCTCGTTTCTCTTTGATCTTAATGAATTAGGATTAGATGTTAATTGATCTGTAATCTCCATTGGAAGAGCTTTCTGTTGATATAATTTTTTGGCGAAATTCTGGAAATTTTCTGAACGCATGCACTGTAGCTCCGCCGTCTTCGCGAAGAAGATGGTGGAAACCACCACTGGCCATACGCGTATCACTATGCGCCATACGCGTATCACTATGCGCCATACGCGTATCACTGTGCACCATACGCGCCATACGCGTATCACTGTGCGCCATACGCGTATCACCTGCAGCATATTTTCAAACTTAAATCCATTTAATCTTTCCCTCCAATTTCCATATGCATTGTCCATTTTATTTTAATGTTGTTTTCCAAACTTCAAAAATTCATATTAAATTGAAAATTGATCCAAATGACCTGGGAATTTTTGCATGTTGTTCCTCATCATGTCTAGTATTTTATGAGATTTTTTACAGAAATTGTGCACGGTTGAAAAATATTTTGGCTTAGGGTTTTTGTATGCATGTGCTATCTTGTACCTTACTTGCCAAATGCTTTGTGAAATGATGAGTTTTAATCCAATACTCTTGAAATTTGGTATGCTTGACCTAGACATCTTGCTGGACCTTTTGGCACTGAGTTTGCAATTTTTTCATTTTTGGTTTGTGAGATATGATCTGATCAATATAGGTGTGACAATTTGTGTCACACCTTTGCTTGCCTGACTTGTGGAATTTATTTGCCATGTCATATGAACTTCAATGGATGTGAATTTTTGCATGTTGACTCCTCTGGACGTTAAGTTTGATCATGAATTTTTGTGGATTTTGTGGATGTATTTCCAATTTGTTTGAGATTTTCATTGTTTATTGGTCATGTTTGGACTTTGATGAGTGTTGAACTTAGTTGATTTGTGAAATTCTTGATGTTTATTGGATGAGCTTGAAATTTTGCACATTGATTCTAGACTCTTTGAAGTTAATTGTGGCTTTGGTTTGAGTTATTTATCATGTGTGGATTCTGTTTTATGCTTGTGTGAAGTTGATGCATGAGTTTGTGCCCTAATTGAGCTTGTTTTGACTTACCTTGCCTTATGGTTTTTATTTGACATGCTTCCACTTGTCCAAATGACTTGAATTTTGGTATGATGACTATGTGATGAATTCTGTTTAGCCATGATTTTTCTTGGAATTTATTGAATTGTTTTTGAGTTGATGAGGATTGATTCATTCTGTTTGCTTCCATGAGCTTTGAAATGCATGCCTTGCCATGTTTGCTTTATGAAATGAAATTGGTTGATGATATGGATATGAGACCACTTGGATATTGTTCTTATTTGATTAAGCTTGATTCATGCCAATTTTCATGTTCTGTTTTGAATTATTTCTCTCATTTTGACCCTAGGCCTTGTCCTAGAGGTTTGCCTCTCACATTTGAGCTTCGTTTCAGGTTAAAAAGCACAATTGCCATGCTTGATGATATTCACTCATTTGGAGTTGATCCATTGCTTGTTGATGACTAATCTTGAGTTTGTGTTGTAGGCCTTGAAGCTTAAGCTTAGGCTTTGTGGCTTGCACCTTGGTGCATTGATGCTTGTCTGTTTAGTTGTGTACTGTTGACTGTTGACCACTAGTCTGTCTGTTTGACTTTTGTTTGAGTTGTGTACTGATTATGTTGGATTGTTTTCAGGTACCTTAGTTGCTTTAGTTCCTTTTTAAACTTGCTTTTGCTTTGCTTGATAGCTTGAGCATTGAGGTATAATGTCTCTAACTTCATGTAGTCTGGAAGACCTGGCCTGTTATTTGGCTAGGCACCTGTCTGAAGTCCTCCTTAAGAGGCAATGCTTGTGATTGTTTATATTTGTCCCATGTACATATCAAAGCCCTTTGATAAGGAAATTGGCAGATAAAAGAGATGTGCAATCCATCTCCTGCTATTCAGTTGAGTCATCCCTTTGCTCACACACCTTGTGTTGATGCATTGTGGATACTAACCCAAGATCCATGTTGAGTCAGTCGTATGTGTAGAAGGGTTCCAACTTTCTGAACCCACACATCCTTTTGTCTGGAGCTCTCCCATGCCAGGGATAAGAGCTGTGAGGCACACCCCTCACTTCCTATTTCATCTGCTTCACCCTAACTCTCAATGTTAGGGTTAAGAGCTAACATCACCTGATTCCAGATGGCTTGTGTTTCACAGCCTAACCCTCGTGTGAGCCCACTTTGTGTGTATATAGTGTGTGCTATTTGTGTGATTGTTTGCTTCTGCATGTGCTGTTTAGGATAGCTTGCTCCCTGTGCAAGTTAGATAGCAACCTTAACTTAGGGATGATATGCATGATAACATCTAGGCTCGAGTTGTAGTCTCCCTAGTTGTGTCTCCCTTTGTATCTGGTTAGGCTAGTCCTTTGTCCCTGCGTAGGGGAACTACGTCGCCCTGATCCTCATACCAGATGAGGTACGTAGGCAGGAGATGAGTTGATCTCTCCGGGCGCCCTTTTTGCTTTGTCCCTTTTGTGTGTGTTAAGAGATGGATATAAGCCCAGCGATTGGCATTCCGTATCCTTTTGTTGTGTGCTTGGAGTCCGATGTAAGCCCAGCGATTGGCATTCGGTTTCCAGTGTGTATGTGTTTGGTTCGGAGTCTGATGTAAGTCCAGCGATTGGCATTCAGTTTCCATGTTTGCCTGTTTTGTGTGGAGTTTAACGTAAGTCCAGCGATTGGCAGTCGGTTTCCTGTGTGGTTTTGTTTGGCGTGCGTTAGCCGAGCTACGAGTGCTCTAATTCTTCTTTAGTCCGAGAAGATACGTATGCATGGGATGCGACATCCTAGCGAGCACGTTTCCCCCTGTCCGAACTACGTCGACTCTGATGTTTGTGCCTGACAGACTACGTAGGCCCAGGATGCGATATCCTGCCGAGTTAGTTTCTTTTGTTTTCTGTGTCTCTTTTCAGCCAGTGTTTGATGTTTGAGCAGCGTTTAGCAACCATATTCCTTCCTTTTGTGCGTGGATCCCGTCGAGTACGACGGATGCGTAGGGGTGCTAATACCTTCCCTTCGCATAACCGACTCCCGATCCCATTCTCTTTGGTCGCGAGACCATGTTCTTTCCAGGTTTACTTCGAGCGTTTCCTTTCCCTCTTTTGGGATAAATAACGCACGATGGCGGCTCTGTTGTTCTGTTTTCCCGCCGTTTTTTCGCGTAATGCGACAACTATCCACAAAGACCACTTTAGGAGAATCCTTGAGTTACACTATGAAGGGATGGCCTACACTCTTGATAGACCGACATGCTTCAAGAAATTTACACACTCTACCACCATAAACCGCCTGGTAACCAACCAAATGGAAAAGAAGAGAGTACCCTTCAAAGTCACTCACCTAAAGCCAAAAATTAGAATTCTTCACTACCTACTCACTAGACTCGTTTTTCCTAGAGTCGTAAACCATGGATATGTGATCAGGGAAGATGTAGTGCCCTTATGGCTCTTAAACAAAGAAGTTCCAACTAATTTGGTAGATCGCGGATTTAACTACATGATTTTGTGCAAGGAAACCCAATCTACAAGAATACCCCGTGGACAACTTATCACAAAATAGCTAGCCACCTTCAATGTTGATACAATAGACGAGGTAGAGGATCCAACAAACCATAGGATCACCTAAAATTCCCTAAAATATATGAAAGTTCACATTAAGAATAGAGAGATAGAAGAATATTCATCCTTTAAAGAAGAAGAAGATGATGATGATGATGAACCAATTGAGGACAAGAGCACCAAGACTGATAAAATTCCCAAGCTCTGCCAAACTATAGTTGATGATATGAAGAAATTCATAGCAAAGAATGGTGGAACTCATGGCATGGCATAGAATAGTATTACTTATGTCTTTTCATTTGTTTTATGTTATTTCCTTTTTTCTCGTAGTTTTCTAATTTAGCATTTTCCTTCTTGTATCTTTGAATTCTTCAATTTTACCTCATACAATTTCCATTCCTGTTATTTTAATCTCGTAGTAATGATATGGGTCTTTTCCTTTTTCCTTAATGTCATTGTTTGCATATTTACTTCTTGCAATGCATCTTTACCCACCTTTTTTATTTTGACAAAGGGATAGAAGTATACTCTTATGGTAAGTAGGGCATATTATCTATCTAACTAAGAGTGAGTTATCACTCCAAATATATCTATATTATTTCTTTTATCACCTTCCCTAAGAGCTATGTTGTCATCATCACGGTTTGTATAAATAGGTGATAAGCGATTAGATTGTTACAAAATACTTTTATTGAAATTTCCTTTTTTAGCCAACCTCGGGCCTATAAATAGGAGTTCCATTATTCATTCCAAATCATCCTAAATCATGTTTTTCTCTCTCTCTCTCTCTCTCTCTCTCTCTCTCTCTCTCTCTCTCTCTCTCTATATATATATATATATATATAATATTATATATATATATATTATATATATATATATATATATATATATATATATATATATATATATATATATACACACACAACACACACACACACATATTAACTTTTGCCTCGTATCTCTTGGTTGAAGATCAACCACCATTCCTTGTATATTAGGGGTTCGTGAGTCTTTCCTACTAAAAGCCCTCAATATTTAATGGAAACTCTCAAGATTAATTCTTGGGGACAAGACTATGTCATTTTTTACTGAATTTGTATAACTCTTAGTGTTCTTCTTCTTCCCTTAACTCATTTTATTTATGCATTTTAGTTTCCACATTTTATTTTCCACTGCCTAGTTTTCAAAATGATTTCAAACTCTGATTTTATTTCTAAAAGTTTTTCAAAACTAATTTTTTCCAGAACATACAATTCACTCCCTTCTTGTGTGTGAAGTCTCAAGTCTAACAAATAGGGCCTTATGTGTCCATATCTTCCAAATGGTGACATCTTCAATCAGAACTATTGTAAGTTCTGTGTTGAGGGGACACATGTTGAACAACTTTACGCCCACCTACCTACAACCTTGGTATATGTTTTCAATTTGAGCATACATCATAGCAAAACATGATTGGACGTTGCGATCACCAACTTGGGGGATATTGTTCAGGTCTAGACCAAGACCTAATCCACCTGACAGAGTACACCATGAGATCCCCAAAAATATCTACCCCCTGAATAATTTAAAGGTTTAATAACCATGGAATAATCCCACCTTAGTGACACATAAGAGCAAAACTAATGAAATTTCTTAGGGTCGTCTGAACTTACAATCAAGGGTTAACCGGTGTTACCCTACTAGCATTACGTCTGTAACAACCCGTATAATATATATCTAGAATAACATCATACAAGTGTTATTATTTGGTACTGATACAACATAAGATCATAAACGCATCATTTACATACTTGACCAAAATAAAAGATACAACCTATGGTACAAGATATGGAGAGTGCCTAAATAAAAAGCAAATATCTATGTACAAAATCCACAACGGAAGATCACATCATTACAACAATGTTGAAACATCATCAAGCAACTCCTCTTAATCAAACCTGCAAAAACACCTGAAAAATAACAACATTGATGGGGTGAGATAATAATCTCAGTGAGTTCTCATATCATACGGGTCCACTCGGCTCTACAGGGTTGCTACCTAATTTCTAACTCAAGTATTCACCTTCCGTTACTTGTGTATCACTCACATAATGCAACTAGGACTTGAGCAACTGAGGGAAACATGTCACTTGAGTTCACATAACTCGATAAATCACTATTTGGATTCACGAAACATCAATCCTCGAACGGACTTACGTCTAAGTCAGGCTCGGTTCATGCATGCTCGCACGATTCGACTTTCACGGTGGATATTGGGTCCTCTTTGAGGCTTAATCCTCAGTTCAAGCGATCGTCACCCATATGGGTCTCTAACCCACTTAGGGTATCTTTCACCGTATGGGCCTCTAACCCACTTAGGTGTCTGCCTTTCCCTCATGTCCACCATGGTTGGGGCTCAAACCCAATTTAGGCATGAATCATTGGTGTCACATCCCCACTTACCGCTTTACCTAAGCCTTTGAAGTGGTATGTGCACACTGCGACACGATTACGTTGAAGCATCACTATCTAAATCATTTTGTGTCTTAAGTTATCTTTCTAAGTCATTTACCTAGTATTCTCCTAGGTTTACCTCACTCAAAACTTTTAGTCATATTATTGTGTAACCAATACAATCTACCAATCATAAGCTTTTAATATTCATACATGCACATAAGTATCACAACCAAAAACATATATAGCATACATTATCATATAGTTCATAGCATACATTAAAGTCCACAAGATGACATAACATGCTACAAGGTCTATAGGCAAGGTTATCACTCAACCCGCCTAAATGTAACTTATTCCACTTCCAAGTTTCAAACAACATATGTCTGATCATGCTAAGATGGCGGTTAATCAGACTAAAAGTGAAGGGTTTAGTGTAATAATTCATATAGACATCTCTTTATATCATAGGCCTCTACGTTAGCTTCATAACGCATCCATCTGTTCATCGATACAAGTTATTAAACTCATTAACCGATCATTCTAACCTAATTAAGTTCTAGGTTGAAACACACACAAACTCATATAAATCAACTGATTAATGTTAATATAATGCATACACATCATGGTACAAGTTATAATACATCCAAGGTGGTTTAGAAACATTAGAAGTGGTTTTAAGAAAAACAAGACTGAACCAATCGATTGCACTAAGAGCCAACGATTGTATGAAGTTACTGACTTCTGTTTTTGTGAAATTGGACAGGACCAATCAATTGGTGTACTGTATCCAATCGATTGACATCAGTAAAATTCATCTTTTTATTCACAATTCATGAACCAATCGTTTTGTTCTGCAACCAATCGATTGACACCTGCATAATCTCCAAAAATACCTCTTCTAAACACTCTTTCTTCCAACTTTAATCATACCCAACCATTCTAAAACATATATTATCATGAATTCTGTGATTAACAACCTCCATAAATTCAAGAACAAAAACACATAAGCAACATCTAATCAAAGACAACCATAATAATATACATAGAAAATCATTCTAAACCCACACTAATAAAGGAATTATGAAGCATGATACATAACAACATACATATGCCACCATGGGAATCAAAGACAACAAGAACAACATAGAAGCAACATCAACAACATAAACCCTAGTTTTCCACACATAAATTTCTCCCACCCAAGTGTAAATCTAACTGGAAGTCACATTATGAAGAAGATGATGAGAATTAGAGATTATGATGATGATATGGTGAAGATGATGAATGTTTCCATGGTTTTTCTCTTCTTCTTCCTTTCCTCCTCTTCTTCTTTTCTTCTCTTCTCCTCCTCTTTCTCTTTCCCACATTTTCCTTTTCTTTTCCTCTTCCTGATACTTTCTCTTTCCTTTCTTTCTTATCCATACAAATATATATACATAATATATAAATATAATATAATATTATGTAATGTTGCAAAGCAACTCAATTTATATTTTGTCTTCGAGTATCAATTGACCAATTATTGATGTTACCAAAATGTCCCCTCTTGTACTTATTAATAATGGTTAGTATCTTTTAATATTGATTGATCTCTTCAGAGTTCATTGATTACTCTATTGGTCCAACTTATAACTTTTAGAGCAATTAAGGGTATATGGGATATTATATTCTCCCTCCTTAAATTGAAATACGCCCCCGAATTCCCTCCACTCAAAAACTAAACACTTATTGCATCACCGTCTTAGGTCAACACATGACTTTGCTTCAATTTCAAACCTCTGACATACTCATTCTTCTAATTTATCTTCCTTCACAAACACTTGGAAGCGTCCTTGTCTTTAACCTTATTCTCATTCCAATATTAAATTAACTTTTAACCTTATTCCCACTTAATTTATCTGATATACCACTCTGAATCACTAGGTTACTTTCCTTCCGGAATCTACAACTCCCTTTTCGTAATGAGCCCACAAAACATAACCACGACATCTGATCTTGATTTGGATAATCAACCCTCTTCAAATCTTCATGAGATAATTTACTGATTATTTGACTACATACAATATTGATGACTCTTCTCTCATAATTCCTTTAGCAATTAAGGCAAACTCTATAATCCATTAATTGATATCCTTATCAATTTCACTTAACTTGGAATTATATGTTGCAAGCGTCTATACTTGATGCTTAAATTGTCTCGTACTACTTCAATAAGATATTACACTTAGCACGAGACCATCTTACTTCCATTATTACGAATAATTACTCTTTTGATCCCCCATAAATTTGGTTGAGTTCTTCCATCCATCACCTCCCACTGTGCTACTCTGATTCCAACAGTTGAACACTTAGGGTTCTTGGGCACTACTGGTTAGCTAACAATCTTCATAAAAAATCGCACTTATCCCCCAAAGTTCCCACCACCCAAACGTTACTAGAGCCTTACCGACACCTATTACAAGAATAACTTTCTTGTTGATACCCATAAGTTTAGAATAGGATCAACATCCTCCAGTAGATAGATATGTAGGAGTCACACAACTATAGCGATACAAGTGTACATCATTCAGATTTTCCTTGTGCTCGAATCAACTTATTCAATTTAGTTTGTCAATATTCGATTCTTGTTACTATATTCCATATCAAATCCTCTTGTAGGGTCATAATTCATTCAAGGTTTCCGCCAACATATGATCTCGACTAATAATAAAATAACACCACTAAGGAACTTCAAACACCAACTAGACACCCCTTCCAAAGAGCTTAAACAATCTATAATATAATTGTGAGTGTCCATACCACTCACAGAGTCACACACATCTGGAGATAACATTGCATTTCCCATCTAAAATCATTCATCTCAATCGTCTTGTTCAATCTTCCATAATCTTAGCTCATGCTCTCACTAATATAAAGTCTGAGTTACATGTTTAACTTTAGGAATATCTGATTCATGTTCCATCCTGGAAGTATAACTCACAAATCCTTTCAATACAGTAGAGTACCATTGTATACAACAAGTACTACTCTACCAAGGGTCCACATCCTAAGCCATGAATACAACAAGAACTACTCTACCATTGTATACAGTAGAGTATCATTCAATGTCATACAATTATTAACTACTTCCACTTTACTAACACATATGCAAAATAATGAATCGATCTCCATAAGATCACCACTTAGTAAGTCTCTTCCAATTTCACTCCTTATGGTTCTCATTAGTCATAATAGTGATACGCCCGCAACTTATTCACATTAAGTGTGGTTCACTAGGTTGTTTTCCAAAACTTTTAACTTCTGTGACGCCTCTACAGAGGATCTACTACACAATTATACTTTCCAAAAATTCCAATTTCAAAGCTAATAATTTGACTTGCAATAACTCAACTCCATTCTCAAGCCCGTACTGTTGGTGTAAGCCCTAGAGGCCAATACTTTTGGTACTTGTATCGAATTATTTATTAATAATAAAAGGCATTTTCTTTATTATGGTTGATTAATAAAGTCCCTAGAATAGATAGTTCGTTTAATGTATTAAGTGTGACTTAATCATGAGAACACATTAAACATAAGGGCATTGTTCTTAAAGTATCCGTAGTCGAGCTTTAATGTGAAGTGGGATAACATTAAAGCATTAAGACTATTATGTTTGTAGACTGATGATCACATCTCATGGATCATGGATAAAGAGTTATCAAGTCTTAAACATAGGTATGAATATTAGGAGTAATATTTATACCGGATTGACCCGCTATGAGAATACTATATAGAAAGTTATGCAAAGTGTCATAAGTTATTCTCATGGTGATAATAGTGTATACCACTCTTCGACCTGAAACCACTATGGATCCTAGATGTAGAGTCGAGTGCTTTATTGTTGATCCAACGTTGTCCGTAACTGGATAACCATAAAGACAGTTGATGGGTACTCCACGAAGCATGCTGAGGGACATGAGTGTCCTAGATGGAATTTGCCAATCCTGCGTAACAGGATAAATGTCTATGGGCCCAATATTGAACTGGACAAGGGTGACACGGTCTATACCTTGTGTTCAATATAGGCATAAGGGCAAAGGGGTAATTATACACATAATTATTATCACAGGAGGTTTTGTCAGATCACATGACATTTTCGTGACTTGGGTAGCAGTGATGTGTTTCTAGATACCGCTCACTGTTTATTATGTTAAATGCGTGATTTAATATAATTGCCAACGTCGCGAAAACCTATAGGGTCACACACAAAGGACGGATTGATGAGAGATAGAATAATTAAGGAACATCGTAAGGTACGGTGTACTTAAGTAGAATACGAAATATGGTAAGGTAGCAAATACTTAAGTGATTTTGGCATATTATGAGATATGTGCCAAAATGCACTTAAGTGGGCTTTTTGGCTTGAAGCCCACACAAGTGGTTCTATAAATAGAACCCCTTGGGTAGAAGCATGAAAACTCACTGAGACAGACAACACAACTGAAGAGTTGGAATTTCATATCTCTCTCTCACTCAAAGCCATCATTCATAACAGCTAGCACTGCGATTGAAGGAATCCGTTCGTGTGGACTGAGTAGAGACGTTGTCATCGTTCAACGTTCGTGATCGCCCCGTGGATCTGTATCAAAGGTTTTGATCATTATCAGAGATCTGCACCAAAGGTTTGAATCGCCACAAGAGGTAACGATTCTATCACTGATCATGCCCATTCGTAAGGATCATTAAATGGAGAAATTTTAAATTCCGCTGCGCCTTGGATGGCAATTCTCCAACACGTACATCCACAATGGTACACCAATAAGATTTGGTATATACTTAGTGTCAAAAAGATGTAAACATCATACTTTGTGATCAACCAAACCAAACACCACTCGGAAAGATGAAAAACAATATAGCTTCCAACAACCCACTCTTACTCTTGCAACTCAAAAGTATACACTCAAGATGAACCTTGACATCACTTTACACCTATTGACATGAATTCTCTTCCAAACAAATATCCATTACACATCTCATCACACCTAGGTTACTTATTTAGATGACTTACTATGGACAATCCTCATCGCCTCCTCATGGGCTCAGACAACATAGTTTATTTCATGTTCCAACACTTAGTCCCCGTACTCAAGTTTGGCTTGTCTTTCGTTGTTTACCATAGATTTAACTTCTCATAACACAAAATTCACTACTCAACTAAGAGTTTGTTGCTTCGCATCCACTTAAAGACAAAGAATCAATTACACATACTTGTGACCATAATTCTACTATCACATACTTCTCTTAATACCAAGGTTTAACCTTCTCCACTACACTTCATCCTCTATAAATATCCGCATGCGAACGATCATCAAACACACACCCCTATCTTAGCATGAATAAAATCCTTATGACTCCATAGTCTCCGTATTTGAAGTGCATTCCAAAATGGCCTCTTACTAAGGTTGAATCCCTGACAAACTATCTTGAACTTGATATCCCTTTTTAAGACCAAATATACTTGATTTATCTTCTACCCTTCCCTAGGCGCTTACATGTATCACTTGGAATAGGCAATCATGTCCTCGAGTCTCCTCTTACACTTCGCCACTGTCTTAGATTCTAATAAAGATGTTAAACATCCCCCCTCTCAAGCCCTTAACTACTCAGAAGATACCATTTTGTACTTACTCTCTAAAATAATTGTATTTTTCTAGTATGCCATACTGACCTTAGAAGTCGAAACACCGATATACTACCTCACTTCCAGACCTTATAGCATATGAGCAGTAAAACCATCATATTTCCTTCACTATATGGTATTAATTACAACCCTTATTCCATACTAGTGAGTCAATCTTGTTCTACTAGCAGATTCACTTGCTCCTCAAAATTCTGACAAACTCATCCGATAGAATTCCTCAACTTCTCAAGTCCATTAATAATGTAGGATTGTTTGAACGATACACTACCCTTCAATTCCATATTATCTTAATCACAGCTCCTACTGAAATTTCAACTGAGCTATCGGTTCTCCTTACTTGCTAACTATTGGCTTGAGCCTACCCTTAAAGCATATGTTCCGCCAACACTTCGGAGTCCTCGTGGTCGCTCAACCACGATCCTTCCTACCACACACATTGAACTAGGTTGATCAGGCCTAATACTACATATAGTGATATTAAGAATCATGTTGGCTAAACACACATATGAGGCAGGACTAGATTTACTTATGATGTTTCAAGGTTAGGTCGAGAATCGACCTGCTCTAATACCAACTCTAACAACCCGTATAATATATATCTAGAATAATATTATACAAGTGTTATTATTTGATACTGATACAACATAAGAACCTAAAGGCATCATTTACATACTTGACCAAAATAAAAGATACAACCTATGGTACAAGATATGAAGAGTGCCTAAATAAAAATCTAAGATATATGTACAATATCTATAATTGTACAAAATCCACAACGGAAGATCACATAATCACAACAATGTTGAAACATCATCAAGCAGCTCCTCTTAATCAAACCTGCAAAAGTACCTGGAAAAAAACAACATTGATGGGGTGAAATTATAATCTTAGTGAGTTCCTCTATCCTATGGGTCCACTCAGCTCTACAGAGTTGCTACCTGATTTCTAACTCAAGTGTTCACCTTCCATAACTTGTGTATCACTCACACAATGTAACTAGGACTTGAACAACTGAGGGATATTCATAATGTATGGAAACATGTCACTTAAGTTCACATAACTCAATAAACAACTATTTGGATTCACGAAACATCAATCCCCGAACGGAATTACGTCTAAGCCAGAATCTATTCACGCATGCTCGTATGATTTAACTTTCCCGGTGAATATCGGGTCCTCTTTGAGGCTTAATCCTCAGTTCAAGCGACTGTCACACGTATGTGCCTCTAACCCACTTAGGGTATCTTTCATCGTATGGTCCTCTAACCCACTTAGGTATCCACCTTTCCCCCATTTCCACCATGGTTGGGGCTCAAACCAATTGAGGCACGAATCATTGGTGCCACATCCCCACTTACCTCTATACCTAAGCCTATGAAGTGGTATGTGCATAATTCATATCTGAATACGTGATTAGGTCTCAACAACAAATAGGACATTCAGAGCAACGCTCCTCACCAAAATAGGGCTTTTGGAACAAATGTTCCTCACCAAATACCAACCAGTTCTCATGATATCATATAAATTCTCATGGCACCATAACATGATCCACTCTCATTACATAAATCACACATGTTCAACACAAAGCATGTCAATGCATCATTTGTGTGACTACTTCTCTGTTGTACACATTGCGGCACGATTACGTCCAAGCATCACTATCTAAATCATTCCTTGTCTTAAGTTATCTTTCTAAGTCATTTGCCTAGTATTCTACTAGGTTTACCTCACTCATAAGTTTTATTCATATTATTGTGTAACCAATACAATTAGCCAATCATAAGCTCTTAAGCATTCATGCATACACACAAGTATCACAACCAAAAACATATACAACATACATTAACATATAGTTCATAGCATACATTAAAGTCCACAAGATGACATAACATGCTACAATGTACATAGGCAAGGTTATCACTCGACTCGCCTAAATGTAACTTATTCCACTTCCAAGTTTCAAACAACATTTGTCTGATCATCCTAAGATTGGGGTTAATTAGACTAAAAGGGTAGGATTTAATGGAATAATTCATATAGACATCTCTCTATATCATAGGCCTTTACGTTAGCTTCCTAACGCATCCATTCGTTCATCAATACGAGCTATCAAACTCATTAATCGATCATTCTAACCTAGTCAGAATTCTAGGTTGAAACACACACAAACTCATATAAATAGGCCGATTAATGTTAATATAATGCATACACATCATGGTACAAGTTATAATACATCCAAGGTGGTTTAGAAACATTGAAGAAGTGGTTTTAGGCAAAACAAGATTGAACCAGTGATTGCACTAAGAGCCAATCAATTGTATGAAGTTACTGATTTCTGTTTTTGTGAAATTGGACCGGACCAATCGATTGGGGTCCATAGAAAATCATTCATAGAACAAAAACACATAAGCAACATGTCATCAAAGACAACCACAATAACATCCATAGAAAATCATTCCAAACCATGAACCCACACTAATAAAGGGATTATGAAGCATGATACAAGAACAACATACATATGCCACCATGAGAATCAAAGACAACAAGAACAACATAGAAGCAACATCAACAACACAAACCCTAGTTTTCCACACATAAATTTCTCTCACCTAAGTGTAAATCTAACTATGGAACTCGCCTTATGAAGAAGATGACGAGAATTAAAGATTATGATGATGAATGGTGAAGATGATGAATGTTTCCATGACTTTTCTCTTCTTCTTCCTTCCCTCCTCTTCTTCTCTTCTTCTCTTCTTTCTCTGACCACTTCTTCAATCTTCTTCTTCCTTCCCTCCTCTTCTTCTCTTCTTCTCTTCTTCCTTTTCTTTTCCTCTTCCTGATACTTTCTCTTTCTTTTCTTTCTTATCCACACAAATATATATACATAATATATAAATATAATATAATATTATGTAATGTTACAAAATATCTCAATTGATATTTTGTCTTCTATTATTAATTGATCAATTATTAATGTTACCAAAATGTCTCATTTTATACTTATTAATAATAATCAGTATATTTTAATATTAATTGATCTCTTCAAAGTTCACTGATTACTCTATTGATTCAAACTGATAATTCTCAGAACAATTAAGGGTATAAGGGATATTACAACGCCTATGACATCACTTATCTAAAGAAGTTATTAACAAAGAATGTTCTAATACCGCAAAACCTAAGATGCATTTGTTATAATAGAATATCTCATCAGAATATTGAAAAAACATAGGATTGACATATCGTACTTCTAGAGATCCCTTGACGCTTGTCCTCTCATACAACTATAACAAACACAAGATTGTTGGTACTTGAAAATCCTAAAACTCATCTGTAAAAGATGAACTACACATCAGCCTTAGGTACACCCTCTTCTAATTATAAAACCTCTCATTTCTACATTCACTTTTAAGTCATGAATAAATAACTTTATCTAACACTGTTTTAAAATATGCAAAAGTATAAGTTATAACCTCAAATAATTTTGTCAAACAAAGTCTTAGTTGCCATGGCGGGTAATTTTACAAATACAAATAATTTAGATGTAATAATGATGATAAGTCAAAGTGCCATCATGTGTTTAATTCAATTATCATCTCAGCCACTGATAATTAACTAAGATACTCAACTTGAGTTCCTAAATAAAACAAACATGCCATAATATATTTAACCCATTCCTTCTTTCTCTAATCATCTCTCACGAATATTACTCGACTTTAGTACTACTACTTTTTGCATGTTATTTGTACACTAAAATTGGAAATATGGAGGGCAGGTATAAAGTTCTCATCTGTGTCACAATATTCAAACTATTAATGATGAAAAACTCACTATAAAATGGCATGATTTAACCAACTTTAGTCATTCCAAAGGAAAAACAAAATAATGAGACTAAATTACTTTATCATTTGATGGTTGTGGGGAGCAAAATCAATTCCCAAACAGGTGATAATAATCATGAAGTTTCAATGATAGAGATGGAACACCAAAACACATTATATAGAGAGATAGCATTAAAGTAAAATAAAAATAAAAAATAAAAATTCTGAATTATTATGTTGGAAAAAAATGTTGCTAGAATTGGGTAATTATTATGTTGTATTGAACTGAATATGATCCGAAGTTAATGAATCTGACATGAGATTAAGGGATCCCACAAATTTCACAGTTCACTCAATCAAAAGATGATTAAATTTGCAGTAAATGTTAGCATGAAAATAACATTCACTTTTTAAGATTACCATATTGATTCAGTGATTTTGATAGGACTATCGTTTTCATGCTTCTCTTAGTCTTAGGGCAGTTTCAAAGATTGTGGGGTAAGGATAATGAATTCCTCTAAATGAAACAACAGAGCAAAAGGTACTAGAGTTAGTTTTCTACTTAAATAATATTCTTTAGTCCCAATTTATTTTTAGTTGAAAATATATATACAAAAAAAAAGTTTATAATTTAGCATACTATTGTTCATAAACATTTTATATTTTATATTATTTAATATATGTGAAAATAAAATAGTTTATAATTTAGGACCCATTGACTAATTATGGACTCTATGAAACAAATATGGTAAATTTCGTACTTTCCCTAAATATAAATATATTTTTGTAAATATTATTTACATTTATATATATATATATATATATTATATATATATATATATATATATATATATAATATATATATATATATATATATATATATATATTGTGAAAGATATATATTAATTTTGTTGACGGTGTTGTTTTTATAAATTTATAGTTGTTGATGTAGAAATTTAATTAATATTTTAAAAATATTTATCAAACATTATACTTAAATGTAACAAAATTAGGAGTATAATATGTTGATAAAAAATAAATAATGTAATTAAAAATTTGAAAATAAAAATGGACAACAATATTTTAGTTTTTCATCACAAGGATTTACCACTGAGCCATTATTTTTAGTATAACTATAATGAAAGACTAAAAAAAATATTTGATATGTTGGAGCACATTGAAACAAACAATATATTACTTATTTGACCTTAATATTTTTGTGTTTTTTATAAAAGTAACGTGGTTTGAACTTTAATGCAGTAGTGGGAGAGGAAAAATATGAAAAGGAAGCGTGCATGAGAGAGGCAGAGAGGTATGATTTGGAGAAAAGAGAATTTGCAAAAATGAACCTTAAAAAGCCCCTTTCTTGATACAAATGGGGCCTTATATTAATCATTGGAATATCCACTCAAAATCTTATTCAGTGTCCATTCTTTCTCTCTTTTAAGCAACAAAGCAAAAAAGACATTCTTTTTCTCCCTCAAATTTTCATGCTACATTGTAAGCATAATCATGTATTTCGTGCAGCAAGTCAATACTATGTTGTTTAATTGATGGCCCTTCACTTGGAAAATAATTGACAATATCATATGTTATGTTCGGAGTTCAACAATGAGACAGAAGTTACCATGGCAATTAAAATTAAACAGACCAAGCAAATGAAAATTCAAACTATAAAATTTTGAAATTATGTGTAGTTTAAACAAACCATTAATCTAAAGAATAAAAATAAATAGAACAAATTATTCACACATCAATGTTGTTTAAAGTTCGATTTAAACTGAGTTATGCATGAAGGAGCAAGCTTATCTCCAATTAATTAGCATTGACTTCTTATAAGATATACAAAAGAGTTCAAAATGAACAAACCCTAATAGTTGTTATCACTTTTCTTTCTCTCAACTCTTAATGATTTTTATTTAAAAATATAATAGATAAAGTTTAGATTCTTTACCTAATAATTCCTAACAATCGAAAGTTTCTCAACTAATGGACCTTCTAAAAAATCTCTTGAAACAAAAACCCTAGTATTCCTTTGCATTCCCTCTTTGTTAGTATGTTCGTGCGTTGTTGTTATCGCATTTCAGCAAATTGTTTTAATAAATAAAAATTATACATGACTTCAATTATCCCGAAGATTAGTTAAAATCACTTTAGGCGAAATGGCAAAAAAAATTCAATTTTTGGTACTATAATTCAGATCAAAATTAGAAGTTTATTAATATATTTTGAATAATCACTTCCAAAAACTCAAGAGCATATGTTTAAAGGTTTATACACCACAATTTTCAACACTTATTTCATATCAATGTCGATGCACAATATTTTATCCATCAACTACTTTGATACTTTCTCTAACTGAAATTAACCTTCAACAAAATTATTTAAGTCCAAACAATGTTTAAACTTTGACCTGGACAAGGAATTAGTGAGCACATTCATCTGATTTTCCTTCTTTTTATTGAAATTCACTTGTTTCCAACTATCATTTGTTTATTAAGTATCCCCACATGTTTTCAAGCATGGTTCTTCTTCTATGAATTCTTTTTCACATTCATTGTCTTTAGCCATTTTTCATTTTCTCTCAATTTCTTTTTAAAAGATCCTTCATTTTGATTATTGCATCTCTTTAAGCATAATTAGAGCATAACACACAAGGTCTACATAATTGTACCACTTTAATGAAACAATATTCCTCATTTCCCTATTTCTAACTAACCGACATCCACAAAAGAGTGTTTCCACCCTTGCTTCTGAAACTTAAGTTTTTAGGTTTTAATATTTCATCTCCATGTGGATCGTATCTAAAGTAACATCCCTACTTATTATGCAGGTGGATTCTTTATATTCCATGAATTTGCATGTTGCATTATCTCTTTCTCACGGGTTTTAATGTTTTGATTGTTTGTCTTTTACCTTTTGGTTTTGTTTATATCGTTATTGAGTCTTCTCGTTGATTGCGCAACTCAAGGTTGATTTTTAAATATGTTTTTTGTGCATGCATAAATAAAATTGTTTGGTTATAGTTTAGTAAATATAGTTTAAGTTAATTTGTTGAATTTTTGGATCAAGACCTATATTTGAGAATCGTTCAAGTCACGACAATGTTAGAATCTCAAAAATACTTTAAATTTTGCATAAATTGAAATTCTAGAAGTGTGATTCGAATGACACTATTATATGACTTGAATAAGGATTATCAAGAACTAGGGAACCAATTTCATGTTTCTATAATTCGAATCAAATGATTTATGATTCGAATCACAACACTTTTATTCGAATTAGACTGAACTAAAATTTCCTTGATTTTGATTCTAGAACTCTTATCTGAATCACTGTTTGCATGACTCAAGTCATGTCATTTGAATTACGGAATGGTTTAATCGAATCACACAGATGTGTTCTCATATATTTTTGCTTATTGATTTAAAACACTTGATCTTTTGAGTCAAATCATATCTCGTGCTCATGACTCGAATCATTCACCATTTTTCACCCATTTTTGTGCTAGATATCCAACACATATAAAATATTTTTCACTCAAAACATCTCATAATGTTGAAAAATATACACTTCCACTATTGATTTGAAACTTCACAACACACTTGTTCTCTCATATTCAAGAACAAAGAAATTAAATCTATTTTAAGGGTTTTGCAAAATATATTTTGTTATTGTATAATTTTTTAGATATATTTTTTGTTTTAAGGAGATATTTTTATTGTATTTAATGCTTCTTTGAAGATTTCTTTAGATTTCAAAGGTTTGCAAAGTGTGTGTGGTTGTGGCTAGTTTTTACAAGTCTAGCGGAAAAGAAGAGATTTATCTCTCCATAATTACTTAGATAGTGGTGTACGGAAGCCTATGGATAAAGTGGGAGTTCTTCTCAATATTCAGATAGACCAACGTTCAAAATACTTATAGGATCGAGGAAAGATCGTTATAAAATAGAGACTTTGGAGCATAACTGTTGGGGCTAGAAGATTCAAGACGATTTTGAGTAATGATTTTGCAAAGATTCGGTTTAGATACTCTGTACAAGTCAACGAGGGTCTATATCGAAGATTTTATATTTCAACATTATTTGGATTATGATTTTATTGAACATCTTGTAGTTTATTACAAAATAGTGGAAAATTAAATTTTTCAATGGAAAACTATTGGAGAATGGAGTAAGCTTAGGGAGGACGATAGTCGAACCACAATATATCTGACATACCCTCTCTCTCTCTCTCTCTCTCTCTCTCTCTCTCTCTCTCTCTCTCTCTCTCTCTCTCTCTCTCTCTCTCTCTCTTCTCTCTCTCTCTCTCTCTCTCTCTCTCTCTCCTCTCTCTCTCTCTCTCTATCTCTCTCTCTCTCTCTCTCTCTCTCTCTCTCTCTCTCTCTCTCTCTCTCTCTCTCTCTCTCTCTCTCTCTCTCTCTCTCTCTCTCTCTCTCTCTCTAATGTCGTATAATTGCATGTTTAGGTTTTATTTACCTTTTTTCTAAAATCGTATGTTGTTAGGTTATTGTCTTGATAGCGATTTATCAATTAAGCTTAGGTTTTATTAGATTAGCACTATGAATTATATTTTTATTGAATAATAGTGAAAATTGTGATCATAGATTTATGCTTGTATTGATTTTGTATATTTACATGTCTTTGGTAAATTGATATTAATTTAATACATTACTCTAGCTTTTGATCATCTATTTGTATACCAATTAAGGTACTTATGCATACACTGTCCAATAAGTATAATTAATATCTTATGCACTTTTCTTCCATTACATTAACCATTTTCTAAATCTGATAAGTTTTTTAAATTAAACTAATTTTTAAATTGGTCAAGTTTCATTACTTGTTTCACTAGCGGAATGCTTCACCTAAAAAACGAGTGTTTCCACACTTGCTTTGGAGTCTTAATTTTTTTGGTTTTAATACTTGAACCCCATGTGGATTGTATCTAAAGTAACATCCCTACTTATTATGCAGGTGGATTCACTAGATTCCATTAAAGTTGCATGTTGCATTGTCTATGCCTCATAGGTTTTAATGTTTTGATTTTTTGTATATTAGCTTTGGGTTTTGTTTATACCGTTATTGAGTCTCCTCATAGATTTCACATCTCAGGGTTGATTTTTAAATCATGTTTTTACGCATGCATAAATCAAATGTTTGGTTATATTTTAAGCAATATTCTTCAAGTCAACTTGTTAAGTTTTTGAATTAAGAACTATATTTGCAAACGGTTCAGTCAGGACAATGTTAGAATCTCAAAAACACTTTAAATTTTGCATAAATTGAGATTATATAAGTTTGATTCGAATCACACTATTATATGACTCGAATTAAGATGACATAGAGCTCATGACTGATTTCATCTTGTCATAATTTGAACCACATGATTCATGATTCGGATCACATCATTTTTAATTCAATCTCGAGATTGTCTGATTCGAATCACATTGTTTTGGAATTTCCTTTATTTTGCTTCTGGAAATATGAATCGAATCAATATTTTCATTACTCGAATCAAAGAATGGTTGACTATAATCTTACAGCTGGTTTACCATATGTTTGCTTCTTGATTCGAATCATTTGATCCTTTGACTCAAATTATATCTCTTACTTATGCCTTGAATCACACACCATTTTCACTCATTTTTGTGCTAGATCTCCATCACATATAAAATATTTTTCACTCAAAACCTTTCATAATGTTGAAAAACACACACTTCCACTATTGATTTGAAACTTTACAACAAACTTGTTCTCTCATTTTCAAAAGAATTTTGAATCTGTTTTGAATGTCTTGCAAACGATTTTTTTCATCTTCTACGGCATTCTTTTCGTTTTATGTGTGGATATAAATCTCATCTCTAGATATATGTGATTTTTTAAGGAGACTTTATTATGATATTTAACTTTTCTTTGAAGATTTCTTTAGATTTCAGAGGTTTGAAAAGTGAGTGTGGTTGTATCTAGTTTTAACAAGTCCAACGAAAAAGAAAGAGGTTATTATCTCCATAATTACTTTGGTAATGGTGTGTGGAAGTATATGGGCAAAGTGGGAGTTCTTCTCAATATTAGGACATGCCAACGCCCAAGATACTGACATGGTCAAGCAAAGATTGCTCAAGAATAGAGACTTTGAAGCTGAATTGTTAGGGTTGGGAGATACAAGACGATTTTGAGTAAAGATTTGCAAGGATTCTGTTTGGATATTATGTACAAATCAAAGATTTTATACTTTCAACATTACTTGGATTGTGATTGTACTGAACATCTTGTAATTTGTTACAAACTATAGTGGAAGACCAAAATTTTCAATGGGAAACCATTGGAGAGTAGATTAGGCTTAATGAAGATGATAGTCAAACCACTATATATTCAACATACTATTTAACATAGTATATATTCAACATACCATTAGAGAGTAGATTAGGCTTAATGAAGATGATAGGCTTAATGTGTATATGTGTGTTTGTATGTGTGTGTGTGTGTGTATTTAAATTTGTAGAATTGCATGTTTAGATTTTTTACCGCTTTCGTAGAATCGTATGATGTTAGGTTATAGCATTGGTAGAGATTTATCAATTAAGGGTAGGTTTTGTTAAATTGGTACTATGAATTATCTTGTTGTTGATTAAGGTTGAAAACGGTGATCCTATAATTCCGCTTTTATTGATTTTGTATATTTACACGCCTTGTGTAAATTGATATTAATTCAATACAATACTTTGATTAGATGTTTGTGTGTGTGTATGTTTAATTTTGTAGAATTGCATGTTTAGATTGTTTTTCCCGCTTTCCTAGAATCGTATGATGTTTGGTGATGTTAGCTTATAACCTTGGTAGCGATTTATCAATTAAGGGTAGGTTTTGTTAGATTGGTACTATGAATTATCTTGTTGTTGATTAAGGTTGAAAACTGTGACCCTAGAATTCTGCTTTATTTTGATTTTGTATATTTACACGTCTTGTGTAAACTGATACTAATTCAATACAATAATTTGATTAGTTTTTTGTTAGCTGTTTGATTCAATCTGTTTTTTCTTGTATATCGATTAAGGTACTTGGGTATATATTGTCCTATAAGTATAATCAATCTTTTATCCACTTTGCTTCTGCTACGTAAATCATTTTCAAACTGTGATAAGTTTTTCAAACTAAACTAATTTACATATCAGTCATGTTTTATTTGGTAGGTTTATTAACCCCCTAGATCATTGCATTCTCGTATTCTCGCCTAACATCTTCTTCCATAACTTCTGGAAAATCAATTAAGACAATTTTCACCAATCTAACTTGAGTTTCTTCTTTCTTGATATGCATAAACGTCAAAACTTCAAAAATATTTAAATTATAGTAGTTTGTTAGTTTTCACCAGAACCTCCATAATTATCTTAAAATTTATTTTTGTTGGCAGATTAATGTTAATCAAGTATGTTGTAGTACTCATAAGTTGTTCCCAAAAACTCTTGGGAAACCTAATTCACGAAAACATGCATCTAACACACTCCAAGATAGTCTTATTCATGCATTAAGTTAAGCCATTTTGCTATGGTATTCATACAAAAATCTTATGCCTCTTAATATCTTGTTAATTACAAAAAATTATTAAATTATTCTTAATGAACTCTAATACATTTTTGTCCTAAAATTTTTTATTTTATTTCTCATTTTGTTTCTTACAAAATTATGTCATTCCTTGAACTTTTTAAAAGTGTGACTTTTACTTTTCAAAATCTGAACACATATTATTCTAGATAAATCATAAATTGTAGTGATGAAATAAGAATCATCTCGCTTGAGTAGTTACTCTAATTGGACTCTAACTATCTGGATGACCGTATTTTAAAAGTTTTTGAGAATTATGCATTTTGCTCTTAAAATTAACTATATATATAATCTTTCTAATATGAAATCATCATAAAATTCTAATTTATCCAATTTATCACTACCTAGTAAATCTTATTTAGTTGTTTCAACTAAAATCATCTCACTAATATTCCCCAATCTTAAATTCCATAGATTTATTTTAACATGCAACATTTGACTATCCAATGATGCATGAGCAATAACACTTGGACCATTTAATATGTATGAACCATAATTTTGGTACTTTTAGCTATTATTAGTGCACCATGTGAAATTTTCATCACGTCATGGTCAATTATAGTGAAATATCCCAAGCCATCAAATATAATTATGGATAATAAATTTCTATTAAATTTAGGAACATACCTCACATCTTGAAAAAGGAATTCACATTGTCAAATTTCTTAGGACAAGTTGAATATATACCTTGAACCTGGCATTTTTTTTCTTTATAAGGTGAAAGATTCTACCTTCTTTTAGCTTCAAAGTCTCAAAGTATTCCTTTCTTATACACATTTGATAAGAGGGTCCAGAGTCTAAGGGCCAACTATTTTTTTCAAACTTATCACCACTAGTGATAACAAAACTTAAAAGCAATCGTCGCTAACACTTAATCATCATTTCTCCTTTTTACAAGGAAAATCCTTCTTGAATTTATCGGTGTTTTGACAATTCAAGAATTTATACTTTGGTTTGTCCTCCCTAGTGATTTTAATTTAGCTTATTTGTCTCTACTATTGGGTTTTCATATTGAGATACTCAATATGTCCTCATTATATTTCATAATATAGTATCAAAGTTTTTATAAGTCATTGGTCCTAATCAAATATTAGATCCTTTTCAAGGGAGTGATATATTATTTATCATGAAAGGAACACATCCTTGAAATGCTCAAAATATCTAGGAAAGAAACACAATATCAGTGGAACTTTATCCTCATTATCAAGATTCCCTTCAATATTCTTAAAATCGTCAACGAACTTGGTAAATTCCATCAATTGTTCCATTATGGATTTTAAATCTACAATTCTAAATTAATATAGTTGTTCTTTCAAACACAACTGATGTGCCAATGGTGACCATAACCTAATTTTGTAAAAATAATCTAAATGACCGTCATGTAAAATAATTCTAATTTTAAACACAACTTACTTGTTAATGGTGACCACAATCTACAATTTTAAATGATTAGCATGTAAAAACGATTATATATTTGTCTACATGGTGACAATCGTCTATTCCCTCGTGACTTCATTTAACAATTTATCTCTAATACATAAGATAGTAATAATTCTTGCATTATCCATCCTCTATGTCTTCTTTGATTGTGTTAGCGTAAGCAACATCGACGTCTCACCATTCAAAGCCTCTACAAACTTCTATCAAATTAAGATTGCTTCCATCTTATTTTTATACATATTAAACCAAGTGTCATAAAGGACCTTTCAGATTCATAACACATAAGTAAGCAAATGTCAAACATCAAATGGCCCACTTATATGCTATCAGAGACAACATATCAAATTCTGAGTATTAGAGGATGAGTTGCTCATATGCTATTATTCATCATAATCTTGTTCATAGCTTCTGACCACAGTAGCTTCTGATCATCATCAGGATCTAATTCTCCTTTTAGAAGCAAGTACTAATCCTTAACAAAATGCATGTTCATATTCTTTTTTGATAAACTCAAATCTTTCAATAGTTAGAGGCTTGATAAATATATCAGTTCTTTGATGATCTGTATCAATGAACTGTGTATCTATCACACCCTTCTGAACACAGTCTCTTATAAAGTGATGTTTTATTTTTATGTATTTGGTTATAGAGTGTTGAATAAGATTCTTTATCAAACAGATAGCAACATTATTATCAGAAAAGATTGGAATATTGCTTCCAATGATTTGATAGTCTTCCAACAAATATTTCATCCAGAGTAGTTATGTGCAACAACTTGCAGCTGAGATGTACTATGCTTCTGCTGTAGACAAAGCAATTGTTGCTTATCTTTTACTAGCCTGGGATATTAGGTTTTCACCTATGAATTGATAGCTTCCATGATTGAATTTACTTTCAATTCAATCACCAGCATAGTCAGCATCACATAATCCAACTAGCTTATAATCTATGGAATATTTATAAAGCAATCCTAGATTTGTTGTTCCCTTCAGATATCTAAAGATTCTCTTAATAGCAGTTAAGTGAGTCTCTCTAGGATCTGACTAAGATATTGCATACAGACAGACACTAAATAATATATCTGGACTAGAATCTGTTAAATAAAGAAGAGAACCAATCATACCTCTATACAGCTTCTGGAAGACCTTGGTGTTGCTTTCCTCTGTGCTAATGTTGTAGGTTGCATGCATATGAGTGCTCATAATTTTGCAATCATCAAGCTTAAACTTTTTCATAAGCTCCTTTGTGTATTTAGTACGATGAACATAGACTCTCTCTTTGCAATCATTGATTTGAATTCCAAGGAAGCACTTCATCTCTCTCATGATACTCATTTCAAATTCAGCATGCATTGTCTTAGAAAATTCTTGGAAAAGAAAAGCATTAGTTGAAACAAATATGATGTCATCAACATACACTTTTACAAATAAGATATAATTTTAAGAGTCTTTATAAAGAGTGTAGTGTCTACTTTCATTTTCTGAAATCCATTTTCTAGTAAAAAATTACTCAATCTCTTATAGGCTTTGGGAGCTTGTTTGAGTCCATAGAGATATTTTTTTAATCTAAAAACATAATTTGGGTGGACTGAGTCCTCAAACTCAGGTGGCTTTTTAACATACACTTATTTAGAAATGACATCATTTAATAATGCACTCTTAACATTCATTTGGTGTAAGATGATATCATGATTTATAGCATAAGAGAGAAGTAATTTGATTTCCTCTAAACTTGTAACTAGTGAGAAGGTTTAAGAGAAATCTATACCTTTCTGCTGATTGTAGCCTTGAGCTACAAGTCTAGATTTATTTCTTGCCACTTCTCCTTATTTGTTGAACTTATTTCTGAATACTCATTTTGTTCCAATAATGGTCTTCTATGAAGGTTTGGGTACCTGATTCTTAACATTATTCCTTTGAAACTGATTTAACTCTTCATGTATAGCCATAATCCAGCCATCATCAGAAAGTGTTTCATTAATATAAGTAGGTTCAGTCATGGACAATAGTCCTAACATTTAATGCTCTTCTCTAAAGGTAGACCTTGTCTTTCTAGAGCTATCTTTATTTCCAAGAATTAACTCTTCTGGATGAGAAGACTTGTACTTGAATGTCTTCTTGGATTGCAATGTATCTGAATAATTATCTTGTGTTTCTTCAGATTCCTCATTATCGAGATGAGCTTCTGAGGTAGGATCAACCTCTAGATCATTAGCTTCTAGAGTTCTAATGACTTCTGAGCACTCAGCTTCAGATGGATTGATTGCTTATGAACTTCATAATTCTTGACCTCTAGCTCCTGATGTGTCTTCAGATACATAGGTTTCTGAAAAGATTTGAACTAGCTCCAACATTTTACTGTCATGCTTTTCGTTATCAAATTTATGTGTATTGACTCTTCAACCAATATATTGGCTTCAGATTTATACACTATATATGCTTTAGTGTGTTCAGAGTATCCCAAAAAGATATCATTCTGAGCTTTAGCATCAAAATTCTTCAAATAGGCTTTGTTGTTTAGGATATAACAGGTACATCCAGACTGATGAAAATAAGAGATGATTGACTTTCTTCCCTTGAACAACTCATATTGTAACAACCTAAATTTTCCCGAATTTAAAATATTTATCAGAGTAATATCATGCAATTTGGGATGCTACACTACAACATACAATTAACCTGCTCAATTATAAATACATGTAACACTTTGCATTCATAAAAATAATAGTAATAACCACATGTCTGAATGTTAACTTTTATAAAATCGCATCGGAACAACAATAACAAATAGTTAACTCAACATAACCAACATCAATATAACATGTCATATAATAAATATTAAAACATAAAGAAAAACACAGTGTTCCAATCCCCCAGTCTTATACATCAGAGTAGACGCCGACACAAAAATAAAATGGAAGACTTCATCTTCCACTCACATCTGAGCTCCTACTGCGGATTACCTGCATCCTACCCGCGTGGAGGCAACATTCAAACAGAAGAGGTGAGATATCATAATTATATAAAGGAAAACATGATAATAAGTAAGCATCATATTATTACATACACATCACCCATTCCACAACACAATTCCATATAATCCACACAATGGCTATTCACACATAATAGCAACATAACAACCATCCAACATAACAAGAACATAACAATCATCTAACATAATAACAACATAATCAACAATCCAACATAATAACAAATGCAACCAATATACAATGCAATGAGACTTAACAACTCGACTCAATGCATATGGTATAAATACATGAACACTCAGGTTCACCACTTCGAAACTCACCTCCTAGGATCAAAGTCATCAATTCGTTACCGTCACCTCCAATAATGTTTCACTGATTTCATCACCTCCGAGATCAGCTATAGGCCCATTCCATACAATGGGATTTGAGGCTCACCAACAACTGACCATCTATCCAACAACATGAATGCATGCAACATACAATACATGCAACAACAACATCATGCACAATGACCCACCTCTATAGTCAATGTACACCACCAATATTGGTCATCATGCATCAAACACATGTTATACAACTCAACAACATCAACATAAAACATAATAAGCAACAACAATGCATTTAAGGTTATGTCACACAACCACATAAATAGTACAATGCATTCCAACATCATCACACAGAAAATATTCATTTTCAGGTAATGAAACCAATTTTAAATGATATTACACACTCTCAACTTTCCTACTCTTCGAACCGCCCATCAAACAGAGTTACGGAGCTCAAATTACGTCATTTTCAATTTCCCATTTTTTACGTAACAGCTGTAACCAGTTACGCTCGAATCGGTAAGCGGTTACGGGGCTTAGAAAATAGTCCATAAACCAATTTTTTGTCGTTGGAGGCCTTTCGGACCTCCGATTTTGATTCCGTAAAAACCTTTGATCTCAGAATTCGAAATACTATAATTATTCAATGACTAAAATAGAAAATTCATATTATATAACATATTAGCATTAAAAACCATTCATTCTCATCAATTCATATGTATCTCAAACCTCCCAAAAACAACAATTGCAACAATTCATCATTCGAATTCTGACCCAAAACCACATAAATTCACACAACTTTTACATCAGACAACCCAATCAAATTTCATGGGTTTCACAATAATGTTTTCATCATTCACATAATTCAATCAAATTTCATGGGTTTAACACCAATATTTTCATCATTC
The DNA here is from genome assembly GCF_024323335.1 of Lathyrus oleraceus. Taxonomy (NCBI): domain Eukaryota; kingdom Viridiplantae; phylum Streptophyta; class Magnoliopsida; order Fabales; family Fabaceae; genus Lathyrus; species Lathyrus oleraceus. The sequence continues at coordinate 88,090,119 of NC_066583.1, read as the reverse complement.
ACATAATTCAATCAAATTTCATGGGATTAACAACAATATTTTCATGATTCCCACAATTAAATAAAATTTCATGGATTTAACAACAACATGTTCATGATTCACACAATTCAATCAAATTTCATGGGTTTAACAATAATATTTTCATCATTCCCACAATTCAAATAAATTTCATGGGTTTAACAACAACATTTTCATCATTCACACAATTTAATCAAATTTCATGGGTTTAACAATAATATTTTCATCATTCACACAATTCAATCAAATTTCATGGATTCAACCACAACATTTTCATCATTCCCACAATTCAACATAGAGAAGAAAAAACAAAATCTACATGGCATAATCTACACACCATCATCATGTTAACCCATAGATAATCAGAACCCTATCATTACCTTAGAGTTCCTAGCAATAGCCTTTTCTTCGCTCTTTCTATGTTTCTCCTCTTTTCTCCCCTAATGTTACGTACTGAGTTTCTATCTCAATACCCCATTTTATATTTTTATTAAAAATCCTATTATTTTATTAACTTATTATATTATCACTGTTTTCTTAACAATAATAATAGTAATAATAATAATAATAATCCACTCAAATTAAATAATTAAATTAATATTTATATAATATTAATTAATTAAGTAAATAATAACTAATATGATTAATTAGTTTTACACACCACACCACCATTTCTACACTTTTGCTCACACATTCCCCAACACCTCAATTTCTAAGGAAACTACCTTACACTAAGGGTACATAACACATCAAAATACCAATCAACACAACCACAACTATCACATAATTAAATTGTAGAAAATAATTTAAATAAAATTGGCGCATTACAAGTCTCCCCCACTTAGAACATTTTCGTCCTCGAAAATTTTTCATGCTAATGACTCTGGACTCTCGCATCCTGCTTTCCAACTCCTAAGTCACATTTCCTCCGGAAACGCCTCCCCACAATACCTTCACGAGAACAATCTCTTTGACTCTCAACTGTTTTAGTTCTCGATCATCAATCCTTATAGGCAGAGCCTCAACTGTAAGATTATCCCTCACCTGAACATCATCCATTGGAATCACATGTGACGGATCCGAAACATACTTCCGAAGTTGTGAAACATGGAATAAGCTAAACTCAACCTCAGCTTCAAACCCAAAGCTTCCTGCAAACTCTCTCAAAATCTGGAAGTGAACCTTAGATCTCTATCCGACACAATATTCAACAGAACTCCATGTGCAACTTCACAATCACACAACACACACACACACACACACACACACACACCACCACACACACACACCACACACACACAACCATATATATATATATATATATATATATATATATATATATATATATATATATATATATTTATATATATATATATATATATATATATATATATATACATATATATACAGAACTCCATGTGGAACTTCACAATCACACACACACACACACACACACACATACACCACACACACAACACACACACACACACACACACACACACACACACAACATATATATATATATATATATATATATATATATATATATATATATATATATATATATATATATATCCCAACTTCTGCATAGAAAAACAAATGTTAATCGGAATAAAATGAGTTGACTTCGTTAGTCTATCAATAATTACCCAAATTGCGTCGTGGCCTCTCGGATTCGGTAACCCTGTCACAAAATCCATAGAAATGCTATCCCATTTCCATTCTGGAATATCCAACGGTTTCATCAATCCTTCAGGTCTCTGATGTTCAACTTTTGACTTCTGACAAGTCAAACAAGCATAAACAAACTGAGCCACATCTCAGTTCATTCTAGACCACCAAAAGATCTTCTTCAGATCCTGAGACATTTTAGTAGCTCTTGGATGAATACTCAAGCTACTTCAATGACTTTCTTCTAAAATAATCTTATTTAACTCAACTTTGTCGGGAATATAAATTGTGTCTCTAAACCTCAACACACCTTGTTCCACCACTTTGAAATCACTACCACCAGTTTAATTACTTTCAACCATCAAGTCCACCAACTTCACATCTAACTTTTGACTCTCTTTAATATTATTAATAAAATCATTGTTGATCTTCAGCATACCCAACATCACGCTCTGCGGTGTCAGTTCACAGACCAAACTCATGTCTCTGAACTATTCAATCATTTCCAACTCTCTAACCCTCATAACAGACATATGTAAAGACTTTCGAATTAAAGCATCATCCATGACATTCGCCTTATCGGGATGATAATTCAAGCCAAAGTCATAATCCTTTAAGAACTCCAACCATCTTCATTGTCTCGTATTTAATTTCTTCTAATCAAACAAGTATTTCAAACTCTTATGATCACTAAACACTTCAAATCTGGAACCATAGACATAATGCCTCCAAATTTTCAATACGAACACCACTGCAGCCAACTCTAAATCATGAGTAGGATAGTTTCTCTCATGAATCCTCAATTGTCGTAAATCATAAGCCACAACCTTGTCATCTTGCATTAGCATACCATTTTTATAATTGACGCCATCCCCGAATCCAACCTCTCTCCGAGTTCAGGAAAAGCATGACATTCTCAAAACAGTTGAACTAGCCAACACTGCACTCTTGCATGCAAAAACATGATATCCAAGCTCTATACAGATAGAACATCCAAGATAAGAAAATGCTTCTCCCCCACTTGTTTCATTCCCAACCAGCAATCGGAAAACAAAACAAGCATCGACAATAGTATCACATACATGTCGCGTACTAGGCAACAAACTTAATTAAACAACCTGGCCGGACGGGCCAACCTACTTTAATACCACTATGTAACACCCTAAATTTTCTCTGAGTAAATTTAAAACATTTATTAGAGTAAAACAAAACAGCATGCAATTTAGGAGGCTACACTACAACATACAATCAACCTGCTCAATTATAAATACATGTAACACTTTGCATTTATAAAAATAGTAGTAATAACCACATGTCTAAATGTTAACTTTTATTAAATCACAGCTGAAAAACAATAACAAACAGTTAACTCAACATAACCAACATCAACATAACATGTCATATAAGAAATATTAAAACATAAAGAAAGACACAGTGTTTCAATCCTCCAGTGTTACACATCAGAGCAGACACCGACACAAGAATAAAACGGAAGACTTCATCTTCTACTCACATCTGAGCTCTTACTACGGATTATCTGCACGTTACCCGCGTGGAGACAACATTCAAACAGAAGGGGTGAGATATCATAATTATATAAAGAAAATCATGATAATAAGTAAGCATCAGAGTATTACATGCACATCACCCATTCCACGATACAATTCCATATGATCCACACAATGGCTATTCACACATAATAAAAACATAACAACCATCCAACATAACAACAACATAACAACCATCCAACATAATAACAACATAATCAATAATCCAACATAATAACAAATGCAACCAATGTACAATGCAATGAGACTCAACAACTCGACTCAATGCATGTGATACCAATACTTGAACACTCAGGTTCACCACTTCGATCCTCACCTCCTAGGATCAAAGTCATCGATTCGTTACCATCACCTCCGATAACATCTCACTGATTCCATTACCTCCGAAATCAGCTATCGACCCAATCCACACAATGGGATTTGAGGCTCACCAATAAGTGACCATCTATCCAATAACATGAATGCATGCAACATACAATACATACAACAACAACATCATGCATAAGGACTCACCTCCATAGTCAGTGTACACCGCCAATATTGGCTATCGTGCATCAAACACATGTTATACAACTCAACAACATCAATATACAACATAATAAGCAACAATAATGCATTTAAGATTATGTCACACAACCACATAAATAGTACAATGCATTCCAACACCATCACACAGAGGTACTGAAAACAATTTTAAATGATAGGACACACTTTTAACTTTCTGACGCTTCGAACTGCACGTCAAACGGAGTTATGGAGATCAAGTTACGTCATTTTTAATTTCCCAATTTTTATACATAATTGTGGTAACCGGTTACGCTCGAATTGGTAACCGGATACAGGCTTCAAAAATAGTCCAGAAACCTATTTTTCATCGTTGGAGGCTTTCCGAACCTTCGATTTTGATTTCGTAAAAATCTCTGATCTCATAATTCGAAATACTATAATTATTCAATGACTAAAACAGAAAATTCACATTATATAACATATTAGCATAAAAAACCATTCATTCTCATCAATTCATATGTACCTCAAACCTCATAACAACAACAATTACAACAATTCATCATTCCAATTATAACTCGAAACCACATCAATTCAGACAACTTTTACATCACATAATCCAATCAATTTTCATGAGTTTAACAACAACAGTTTTATCATTCACATAATTTAATCAAATTTCATGGGTTTAACAGCAACATTTTCATCATTCTCACAATTTAATCAAATTTCATGGGTTTAACAGCAATATTTTCATCATTCACACAATTCAATCAAATTTCATGGGTTTAACAACAACATTTTCATCATTCTAACAATTCAATCAAATTTCATGGGTTTAACAGTAACATTTTCATCATTCACACAATTCAATCAAATTTCATGGGTTTAACAACAACATTTTCATCATTTCCATAATTCAATCAAATTTCATGGGTTTAACTTAACTTTTTCATCATTCACATAATTTAATCAAATTTAATGGGTTTAACAGCAACATTTTCATCATTCCCACAATTCAATCAAATTTCATGGGTTTGACAACAACATTTTCATCATTCTCACAATTCAATCAAATTTCATGGGTTTAACAACAACATTTTCATCATTCCCACAATTCAATCAAATTCCATGGGTTTAACAGTAACATTTTCATCATTCACACAATTCAATCAAATTTCATGGGTTTAACAATAACTTATTCATCATTCCCACAATTCAATCAAATTTAATGAGTTTAACTTAACTTTTTCATCACTCACATAATTCAATCAAATTTCATGGATTTAACAACAACATTTTTATCATTTCCACAATTCCATCAAATTTAATGGGTTTAATAGCAACATTTTAATCATTCCCACAATTCAATCAAATTTTATGGGTTTAAGAAGAGCAACATTTTCATGATTCCCACAATTCAATCAAATTTTATGGGTTTAGTCGCAACATCTTCATCATTCACACAATTCAATAAAATTTCATGGGTTTAACCGCAACACTTTCATCATTCCCACAATTCTACATAGGGAAGAAAACACAAAACTTACCTGGCATAATCTACCCACCATCATCATGTTAACGCTTGGATAATCAGAATCACATTCTTACCTTAGAGTTCATAGCAATATCTTCTTTAACCTTCAACAATGGTGAATCTCCCTTTGAACCCTAGCCTCTTCTTCTCTCTTTCTCTGCTTCTCCTATTTTTTCTACAAATGTTACGTATTGAGTTTCTATCCCAATACCCTTTTTATATTTTTATTATAAATCCTGTTATTTTATTAACTTATTATATTATCACTATTTTCTTAATAATAATAATAATAGTAATAATAATAATAATAATAATAATAATAATAATAATAATAATAATAATAATAATAATCCACTCAAATTAAATAATTAAATTAATATTCATATAATATTAATTAATTAAATAAATAAATAACTAATATGATTAATTAGTTTTACACACCACATCATCCTTTCTACACAACACTCCTCAACACCTTAATTTCTAAGGCAACTACCCCACACCAAGGGTACACAACATATCAAAACATCAATTACACAACACAACCACAACTATCACATGATTAAATGACGGAAAATAATTTAAATAAAGTTGGGGCGTTACACATATGACGTCTTGTTTAGAATATGTCTAATATAGATTTTATTCTGAACATAACATATTATGTTTACAACTTCTTTCCATAAGTAATTTGGTAAGTTGTTCTCATGAATAATGGTTTTCACCATTTCTTGTAAAGATCTATTCTTTCTCTCTACAACTCCATTTTTTTGCGGAGTTCTAGGAGAAGAGAACTCATGGGGAATTCTATGTTTTTTATAAAATAATTCAAATGGCTCATTTTCAAATTCTCCACCATGATCACTTCTTACCTTTAAAATTTTGGATTTTTTTTTCAGTTTGTACTTGTATGCATAAGGTGTTGAACACATCATATGATTCACCTTTGGTTCTTAGAAATTTAACCCACGTCCATCTTCTATGGTTATAAACAATGACTAGACTATATTCTTTTCATTGATTGACACAATACTAACAGGACCAAACAAATCAATTTAAAGTAGTTCTAAGGGTCTGGAGGTAAAGGCACTATTTTTAGATTTGAAAGAAGTTTTACTAATTTTTCCTACTTGGCATGCTCAATAAAGAGTATTTGACTGATAATTTAGATTCGGAAATCCTTTAACAAGTTTCAACTTGTTAAGTTTAGAGTTTAATCTCTAGTTAGCATGACCTAACCTTTTGTGCCATGTCCACTTCTCATCACTCACAAATAGAAGACAAACTACCTTATCATCAACAATTTAGAAAAATTGATTTTATGAACATTTCCCTTTCTCTTTCCTTTGAACATTATGGACTTATCAGATTCGTTCATGACTATGTAACTGCTCTTATTAAACAATACTTCATAACCACTGTCACAAAATTGACTAATGCTCAGTAGGTTATGTCTGAGTCCATCTACAAGCCAAATATTATGAATTGAAATACATGAGTTACCAATAGTACTCATACAAGTGATCTTTCATTTCTGGTTACCTCCAAATCCCACAGTTCCTCCCTCTTTCAGAATTAGGGTTTGGAACATAAGCTTTTCTCATATCATATGTCGTGAGCAACCATTGTCCAAGTACCATGACTGCCGATTTGCTTCTCGCTTGAAACATATGTGCAGCAAAGATGATTTAAGATTTAAGTACCCATAATCTTATGGGTCCTTTATGGTTAGTTCTGACAGGCTTCCTCTTTTTTTGTACCTTTGCTCTCATATGACTAGGTTTTGGATTATTCAAGACTTTTTAATTAAAAGTTTATTGTCTTGAATAGACATTTGCCTTAGGTTCTACACCTCTTAGAACCTTAGCTCATGTTATCTTAGGTTTTTTCTTCTTCATAACTTTTGACTTCAGAGTCTTGGGTTCTGGTTTCTTCAGAACCTATGACTTAGCATTTTTAGGTTCAATATAAGTCATAACCTTTTCATTTCCAGCAGCAGGTGCAACATAAGAGTCAAGTCCTTTTTTAGCAGAGCTTGAAATGAAAGGGTTTGTTGGTTTACACAATGTTTTAAACCTCTGATTAAAATTTTTGTGAGTAACTCAGGCCTTCCCATTTTCTTCTACTTACTCCATAAATCATGGAAAAAAGTTTAGTTCTATTGAAGCCATTTATGAGAAATTCTTGAAGAGACATTTCATGCTCATCAAGAGGTTTATCACACATTTCCTTTACTAGAGCAATATGATCTTTCTCTAGAACTTCATTTTTGCTTTGAACAAACTTTAGCTCATATTTCAAAAAATCGTATTGCTTTTTAAATATTTCCATGTGTTTGGCTTTCTCTTGACATCTTCTCATAAGCTCTTTAACAAAACTAATTAAATTAGAATGAGATATTTTAGAAAATACCTCATCCTCTTACTCAGACTCTGAGTCAGATTCTGCTTCTGAAGATGTAAGATCCATCAATGTAAGTTTGGCTCGCTCTTCATATTTTTTAGAGTCTTCTTCATTGTCAAGTTCATCCCATGTTTCCATGAGACACTTCTTGAATCTATTCTTGAAGCTATCCTTCTGAAAGCTTCCCTTCTTTGGCTTGTCCTTTTTTATTTCATGACATTTAGCAATGAAGAGACCAAGATTCCCTTCTTTGGCTTATCCTTTCTGATCATCCTTATTTTCTCTAGAGCCAGATCCTATGAAGACGCTTCCTTCTTTGGCTGGTCAAATGCTGAAATATTCTAATGATGAAGGTCATTTCATCACCATCTAAGTCATCTTCAGAATCTTCTGCTTGAGAAGTTTCTTCAGACTACCATTCTTGAGGATCTTTTGTAGTTTTAGCCATAAATTTCAAAGCAAAGGGTTTTTTTTTCTTTCTGACAGGTCCATCTCCATTGATATTCATCTCATGGCTCTGAAGATTACTGATGAAACTCTAAAGACTTAATATTTTTAAGTCGTTAGCCTTAAGTATAGCTGTCACTTTTGGTCTGTTCTGACAGGAAGACTCCTAAGAATCTTCTTTACATGATCAAACATAGTATAGCTTTTGTTTAGAACCTGAAGTCCGAATACAAGAACTTGAAAACCGAGAGAACATGGTTTCAATGTCTTCATCCTCCTTCATTTTGAATAGCTCCTAATGTTGAACCATAAGGTTAGCCTTTGTTTTCTAAACTTGTTGATTCCTTTCATAAGTATCACATAGGGAATTGAAAATGGTCTAATCAGTAGATTTTACAGTGATTTTTATGTACTCTGAATAAGGTAGAGCATCAACCAAGATGCCTCTAACTCTATGATGTTTTCTATATACCTTTTTCTAAGTTGGTGTGAGAGTTTTTCTATCAGACACCATTCCAACTCCATTCATTGGAATATCAATGTCATCTTCTAGAATATCCCACAACTCATCATCAAGGCCTATGATATGAGTATATAGCTTGCTCTTCCACCATTCAAACTCATTAGAGTCTCCATTAGAAGTTGGAGGTCTCGTTGTTTAGTTGTTCTTTTCTAGATTTCTATAATCATGGTTTATAGAAGTATGTGGAGTGGAAGTACCATTATCTTCTCTGAAAACACCAGACATGTTTCAATATGTTTTTCTCAGAATCTTCTATATACCATTGTTAAGTGTTAAGCACATACAGTGCTCTGATGCCAACTAAAAGTGAGAAAAACATAAGAAGGGGAGGTTGACTTGTATTTGCTTTTTCTTTCTTTTAAAACTCTTAAGTCAGATTCTAAATACAGTGTTAGAGAATCTGAGTTAATTAGAGATAGGCAACAGATATAAAGTGCAAGAAAGCATAACAACACACATATTTATCATGGTTCCTCTCACAAAACGAGAGTAATCCAGTCCCCATTGTACTTATAAGAGATTTTAACCATAATCACACAAGATTACAAATTTCTCAAGCACACAAGCAAGAGACTTTTTTGCTTACACACATAAGTATAAGACTTCCTTTCTCAAACACACAAGTCTAAGATTTCCTTTCTCAAGCACACAATCTCAATACTTCCTTGCTCTAGCACACAAGCTAAAGAATTTCTTGCTCACACACGCATGTATGAGACTTCTTTGCTCAAGCACACAAGCTCAAAATGTTCCTTATTTTAGCACACAAGCTAAAGACTTCCTTGCTCACACACACAAGTATGAGACTTCCTTTCTCAAGCATACAAGCTAAAGGCTTCCTTTCTCTAACACATAAGTTAAAGACTTCCTTGTTCACACACAAGTATGAGAATTCCTTGTTTAAACACTTAGTAAGATACTTCTAACAATCAACCTAACAGATAAATTAATGTTGGGTGAATACACTTGATACACAATCATAGGTGTATAAATAATACAACACAATAGAACTCGCTTAAGACTTAAGTATTTCTAAGATATGCAAGGATAAGAAATCCTAAGTTTAGCTTGTGATAAACTTTGACAGAGTAATTTCTCTTTGATTGTCAATATTTGTTCAACATGTATGTGTGTATTCCATGTATTGTATGTATTGATCTTCAATTCTTTTAGTTCCTTAAATAATAAGGAAAAGAGTCGTTCAAGATATGATGACAGTCCATCATTGCATGAATTTAGTTGAAGAATCAGATTAAAATAAGTGAAAGATGAGCCAAAATGAAGAATAAAGACCAAAGAATGAGGAAAAAATAGTTAAGTGTGAAGATTGTGGACTTAGTGAAAATTTGAGTGAAAAAAGGAGCAAAAAGAGTGTAACTTCGTAAATAATCACATAGGGTCATAAACATTGTATGGCGCGTGATGCAATACATCACGCGTGCGACGATCCCTTTTACTTGGCTTTTTATGACGCGTCTGGTCCATTCTGAGCTCTTTTTAAGGAGAATTTTTGCATTTTGATAAGGGTTACGAAAATTAGAGAGCAAAGAATGATTTTTGGAAAGCATCGAGGGTGATTTTTAGGGAATTTGATGCCATTGGAGGCCATTACTTTAAGGGAATACTTATGTTATTTTCATCTATAAATTATGGTATTGTTATCTGAATTATGAGTAGCTAAGCTCCTCTAGGTTAGATTGTGTTATGATGAACCTATTTCAATATTGTTGGATTCTATTTTGATTTGACTTTGTTTGAACCTTTTGATCTATAATACCATTCAATTGCTTATTGTTCTTAATGATTTTTATTTGAGATACTCTTTTAAATTGATTTTGGGCACATAGGGAATACTGATAATTAATCTATGTGTTAGACCTAGGGAATTTATTGTACTTACACTAGTTGAATAGGAATAGGAGACCACGAGTAGTGCATAGGGAATTAACATTCTATACATTGGCTAACCCTGCTTACCCTGGTGGACTAAGGATACAAAGCTATGAGTAGTGGTTAGTGAGTTATTTTGTGAGGGATCGGCTAAAATGGTTTTGTTAACTCGCCATGGGGTTATAGTGATAAGGTCATTCATACAAGGCATAAAACATCAACAATAAAAAAATAGGGGATTCTAAAACGTAGCCTGACCATTTTCGTAATTCTATTTAATCTCTTATTTACTTTTCGCATTGAAACTCAACCCCTCCCCCCATTTTCCTAGTTTTTATATATTGCACATATTTTGTCTTGAAAGAACCAGTCCCTATGGATTCGATCTTTTTATTACTTCGACATTATCGATACACTTTTTGAGAAGTCATCAAGTTCTTGGCGCCATTGTCGGGGACTGTTGATATCTCAACAAGGCGACGTTTGTGAAACATTTTATTTTTAGTCTTTTTTATTTTTGTTTTATTTTCTTTTATATCATAGGGCTACTGAGGTATTTTTTGTTTGTGTATGTGCAGTTCAAAGATCAACATTAATACCATTTGATCCAGAGATTGAAAGAACTACATACCCTCTCAGAAAAGCAGTTAGAGAAGCAACTCTGGAAGATGGAATATCGGTAGAAGAGCAACTATCAAGTTCTTTTGACTCTGAAGAGGAAGTCACCATGGAAGTTGCACCACCCCTAACTATGGGGGATTACTGTAAATGAACCAATGAAGGACAGATTTTTACCGAGTGTCGAACAGAAATTGTGAATTTTGAGCAGTAGGAAACTTAGTCACTTTATGACTATTGGTAAATATTCAAACTTCTGTTACACAAATGCCCGAATCACAATATGAATAATATGGAGTGGATGAAAAATTTCATCAAAAGTCTTAAGATTCAAACTCGTATGTTATTGGATGCTTCTGCGGGAGGTACTATCCGCCAAATGACTGAACCACAAGTGAAAGACCTTATTGAGAAGATGTGTGTGAATGAGTACCGTTCAAAAAGAGAAAGGTTGTTCAAGATTGAAACTGTGGGAACTTCTGAAAGATATGTTAGTTGTTGATATCCATACTGCTCTTTTAGCTCGTATTGAATTGTTAAATAAATATCTAGCTGAAAACATATTAGGTATAGCTAACGTGAGCCAGGTACAAGCACTTACGTGTGATTTATGTGGAGGAGAACATGCAAATGGAAGGTGCTCGTTGTCGCATTACGCGAAAAACCGGCGGGAAAAAGACACAGAGCCGCCACCGTGCATTATTTATCCCAAAGGCGGGAAAGGAAACGCTCGAAGTAAACCTGGAAAGGAATGGTCTCACGACCAGAGATCGATAGGATCGGGAGTCGGTTATGCGAAGGGAAGGTATTAGCACCCCTACGCATCCGTCGTACTCGACGGGATCCACGCTCAGAAAGAATAGAAGAAAGGCTGCTAGATAACTGCTCAAAACTGCACAAACACTGGAATGAAACACAGATGAAAGAATACGGAAAAAGCGGACTCGGGGAACGTGCTCGCTAGGATATCGCATCCTATGCATACGTATCTTCTCTAACCAGAGAAGAATTAGAGCACTCGTAGCTCGACTAACGCACGCCGAAACAAAACGCTGAAAGAAGACGCTGAGACGTCAGAGCAAACACACAAACACGAACTGGAAACGGAATGCCAATCGCTGGGCTTACATCCAACTCCACGAAAGAAACGCAAACAGGAAACCGAATGCCAATCGTTGGGCTTACATCAGACTCTAAACAAACAAACACATCACAGGAAACCAACTGCCAATCGCTGGGCTTACGCCAGACTCCGAACAAACAAATACAACACAGGAAACCAACTGCCAATCGCTGGACTTACGTCAGACTCCAAGCACACACATAAGAAGAAGGAGGGTCTCGATTGCAACTAGGGCAAGAGAAAGGGAAAGTCTCAATCGCAACGGGAGCGAGAGAAAAGGATCACAGTTAGTTGTTAGTCAAACTCGACAAGACATCGCATCTCGTGCCTACGTATCTCATCTGGACATGAGAATCAGAGTTGCCGTAGTTCGGCTAAACTATTTCTGTTTGTTTTTGTGTTTTTTAAGTGGACGACGTCACTACGTAATCAACCAGATGCTCGACCTTTGGAGACTTACTCACCTGTAGTAGAAGGAGTTAACGTGTCCTTAAGAGGGGATAAAGTTGGTTTGTGCTTTAGGAAAGCTCACGCAAGAAAGGAAGTCCTAGACGAAGGAACCGTGTTACCTTAATTGACATGCAAACGAGACTACGCGGAGTCTAGCAAACCTAGGGGATACAATCACACCACACAAACACATACAACATTAAGTAAACACACCAACAAGGGGCTCAAACATCAAGGCTGGGCTTTAGTCAAGGGGTCATATCAACCTAGACAAATAAGCCAACTGGAAAGGTATCTGAGGGCTCTTAACCACTGACATTGATCGTCAGGGTGAGCAGATGCAAGGTAATGAGGACTGGTCCTCATAGCTCTTAACCCGGGCCTGGGTGAGCTTGACTCAATGAAAGTGTGGGGATCCAGAATGAGGGACCCTACTCCACATGACTGACTCTAGACAATGATCTTGGGTGTTTATTCAAAATGCATCAGCACGTAGTGCGAGCAAGATGAATGACTCAACTCAATAGCAGGGGATGGATTGCACATCCCTTCTATCTGCCAATTACCTCTTCACTTAAGAGGACTTGAAGTGCAAGGCACAAAGATAAACAAGCACAAACATTGCCTCTTAAGGAGGGCTTCAGACAGGTGCCTGCCAAAGATAGCAGGTCTTCCAGACTACATGAAGTCAGAGAGGTTACCTAGGTGTTATGCCAACCACAAGTAAAGCCAAGCAACTCAAGCAATGAGTTAGAGCTACTAAAGTACCTGTGTAAACAACCAAACAATCAGTATAGTATTCAGACAAATCAAACAGAAAGTCCAACAGTGAGACAACCAATCATCAGACAACATCAATGCAAGGCATAAGATGCAAGCAAACTAAATTGATTCATCATCCACAAGACCTACAAAACAGCAAGGTTAGTCAACCAAAATAACTTGTATCTCAAGTGATGAAATCATATCAACCAATGTGGCTAATTGCTTGAAACCTGAAACACAAAGTCCAAAGGATGAGAACAAACTACTAGCTCAAAGGCTAGGGTCAAAGGTGAGGTAAAAAGTCAAAACAGAAGCTAAAACTCAACATGAATCACATTTAATCAAGTAAGAACAAGTCCTAAAAAGGACCAAATCAAAATCATCAAGCAAAGTCATATGGTGAACAAAATATGGCAAAGACACACAACATGATCATCAATTGGACATACAAGTGAGAAAATGCACATTAAATCAGAAACACATCCAGTGATCATGAAATTATATACACAAGCTCAACATATTGAATACAAGCATCATGCCAAAAATTAGAAACAGAGGAGCTCATTTGGCAAGGCAATAAAAATGAATAAGATCAACATCCAAATGTGTGACACACATTGTCACACCTTAAGTCCATGTGTCCCAAACAGAGAAGGAAATTGCAAAAAAAATCCAAATAAAATCTCACAAATCATGCATCATGTTGTGAATCATCAAGTAAAATTTCATGGCATTTGGACAAGTATTGAGCATTTCACATCAATTTGAATGGGGCATGGTACAATTGTGTACATGTTCAAATAATTCCACACAATCAAAAATCCAGAAGAGATAAAATCATGCAATCACTTCACAAAAATACTAGACATCCACATGATCATTTAACAAAAAGAATGGATTTAATTGGATCAAATTTCAATTTTATATGATTTTTCGAAGTTTGGAAAAAAAAATTGAATTAATGTGGCATGGCATATGATATTTGGAGGGAAAGGCAAAAAGAGAAATTAATTTGAAAAAACATGGCAAAGGCAGGAATCGAAGTGAGTAAGCGCTGGAAACAAATAATGTTACAAATACCGCTGGGAATCGAACCGTGAGCGTATCAAAACACTGCAGTTTCACTTATCCTACGTTGGCATCCAGTCACCAAGTCAAGCATATGTGGCGCTAGTCAAAAGAAACTAGGCCAATCAAATCGCCACGAAGCATGCACACATGGCAAGAACCCTAACCACCTTATCCAGAACCAGACGACGGCGCCTATGGAGGAAACAATCGTCTTCTTCGTAAAGACGGTGAGTGAACAGTGCTCGCTCAAATTTTTTTTTGCAGAAACAGGTAAAATTCATATCATTCGAAAGGTCATGGCAAGCACAATCCAAATCCAAGCTTAATTCAACATAATTCCTCCTAATCAATGTGAATCGAAGAAAAAGCATTTGGATCTAACAAACTTCTATCAAGCATAACTCATGCAAAACTTAACCAAATTTCATGAAATTTATACCAGATTAATCAGCAAGCAAGGATCTACAAGACTATGGCCATAAAATGGAGAAAAATGAAAGTCGAAACTCACCTTGTTTGAAGAGCAGTTGGCTAAAACAGTGTATCCAAGGCTTGGCAATGTCCAGTTCCACTTGCTTTGAGCTCCAAGGAAGTTTGATGCAAGAAATGGCTTGTGAAATGACTTGAATCCAGCTTAATTTGGAGTTTCCATTAACACCTTCAAGCTTGTGGTATGCACGAATTTGAGATAAAATCCACCAAACACACGTTGAATCATGCTCAGTAACACTCCATGTTCATGATTATGCAAGAAAATTAGGGTGTTGTGTGTGGAATTTTGGAAAATCAATGAAGAGAAAATTGAGAGTGAAGAGGGATTTCTAGATCTGAAACTTTGTGTAATGACCAAGACAGTTGCAATTAGGCTTTTATATGCTCTCCTAATCACTCTAAAATTATCATTAGGCCAAGGTTAATGGAGATTAGGAAGATACAAGGTGTATGCACAAATTACCATTTCACCTCATGCATGGAAATCCTACGTAAACAGTAACAAAAGAGGGCCCAAATTCACTCAAAATCAGCCCATGCATACATTGGAATTGGAATTATATTCATGTGATCAACCAATTTTGAATTTGGCAATTTCCCTTCAAAATTAGCATGCATGAGCAAATGGTTGTATGAGATAATTTCATGCAATGTCATGATGTATCTGGAAAATATGAGTCATAAGGAGAACAATGCAAAAAGAGGCACTCAAATTGGAGTCTTGGTTCAAAAGATATGGCACTTTGAAGTTTCAAGCACACTTGGCAATGATTTGATCATAACTCCTTAACCATTCATCATAAATTCATGATCTTGGACTTTTTGGAAATAGGAGAGAAAGATCTTCAACTTTCATGTTGAACAAAATTTCATTTGAAGCTTCTTTGATGTTTGAAAGTTGAGTTGAAGTTGGTCTAAAAACTTGCCATTTTTGGAAACTTGAAATTACAAGTCATTTTCCATTTTTGGAAACTTTTGATCTGGCTTCAAATCCTTCAAGATAAGTGTTTGACATGATGAATAAACCTCTTTTAGACATGAATGAATTGTCTCAAATCATTTCTCCACCTCCTAGCCCTCAGTTGACTTTTATGGGCCTCTGATGACTTGGACATGTACTGATGACCTTGAGCCTCCAACACTTGGTCAAGTTACTCCAAAATAAACCTTGGTTCATATAAGATCTCTATCATACTCATATGGCTTCTTTTCAAAGAAAAACCTTGCTCTTCCACAGATGAATCCTCTTGATGCCAGTCTTGACTGATGAGATGCAATGTACTATGCAATGTTAATGTAATGTCAATGTAATGTTAATGACCTAAAAATGAAATGAATGCATGAATGGGAGGTGAAAATTTGAGGTGCTACAGCTGCCCCTATTCAATCAACTGAGAACCTGAACGGATGAGAGCAACGACTATCATACTTTCAAGGTAATCAGGGATTGAATACGAAAAGAACCTGGAATTTGCACTCTGCGGGGGATGATCAAAGAAAAGAATGTTCACCAATGGCAGCTTCCAATGGGGATTTGATATGGACCAGACAAGACTTTTACCGACGACTCTACTGGGGATTTTTTTTTTATCGGAGACAGAAACCACGACTAGACGCCAACGGACGAATAGGAAGGACTCAACCAGACATCAACGGATGAATGGGAGAAAGAAACCACGACTAGACGCCAACGGACGAATAGGAAGGACTCAACCAAACATCAACGGATGAAAGGGAGAAAGGTCTGAACAAAATATCCCTGCCGGGAACATGCACGTATTGGGGAAGACGCCAACACAGCAACAATTGTCTAGAAAAGGCTCTCTTGGGGAAGCAAGAAAGGGGGAGGTGTTACCGGTTAGTAGGTAACAAGCTCGGGAAGAAGGAATATCAAAGACCGGTGCACGGGTGAGAGATATCAATCAACCAAAAACATCTGAGGAAAACCTGAAGAGGCATATTTCGACTCAGGAAAATCTGACTCCACAGGGGACCAAGGTCGCAATAGGGAGCAGGCCGGAAGGAACACCAAGGATATCGGGTTGTAGGCATATAACAGGTGACCGACCAAGGCGTGAATTGGTTTGTGTTCCAAAACACTCATCATCCTGAAGAGAGCTAGAAAAGCAATCTTGTTAAAGGATGTACATTCGATTCCACAAGGAATACGAATCTTACTCAGTTGGGGAAACAAACAAAGGGTTCAACCAAAGAGTGCATGAGATATATTATCTATAGCCGTCAAAACGTAGATAATATACTCGCATGGAAGATTATCCATAACCGGGTTGTAGGTTGTCAAAGGATAAATCGACCGAAATCGTGAATTGGTGTGTGTTCCAAAACACTCATCATCCTGAAGAGAGCGAAAGCAAACTTGTTAAAGGATGGATATTCGACTCCACAAGGAATACGAATCTTACTCAACGAGGGAAGGATGAGACTTCGACTGAAGAGTGCATGAGATATATTATCTATAGCCGTCAAAACGTAGATAATATACTCGCAAGGAAGATTATCCATAACCGGGTTGTAGGTTGTCAAAGGATAAATCGACCGAAAAGAGAAACAATCGTTACCAACAACAACAGGGTAAACGAGAGATGACTCACTGGGGATAAATTGCGCGAACAAGGCAGTTATCCAAACAACTGGGGTAGAACGAATATTCGATTCCGCAAAGGGACAACGAATCTTACTCGACTGGGGAAACACGAAGGGCTTCGACCGAAGAGTGCATGAGATGTATTACCTATAGCCGTCAAAACGTAGATAATACTCCCTCATGGAAGATTATCCATAACCGGGTTGTAGGTTGTCAAAGGATAAATCGACCGAAAAGAAAGGCATCGGGATACCAGACTAAGTATGTAAAGATGACCAATCAAAAGGGGAAACCACAAACATTACCGGCAAACGGTGAATGAAAGAGGACCCACTAAGGATAAAATTGCTTACTCAGAGCAATTATCCACAAGGAATGGGACGACCCGCTGGGGATAAGATTGCTTAATCAAAGCAAATATCCAAAAGGGAAAAGGACTATCAATACCGAAAACTGGATAATGATAACCGCAAAGAGGGGATTACATCTACCGGTTCGTAGGTAGAAAACCACGGAAAAATAACCGTCATCGACCAGGATGAGCACAAGGGTTGACTCCACAAAGGGGAGAAAAAAGGGTTCACATCTACCGGCTAGTAGGTAGAAGAGCACAACAATCTGCTGAGGAACAGAATGGGAGAAAATAGGATTTACAACTACCGGGTAGTAGGTAGAAGCCAACAACTCCCGCTGAGGATAAGATGAATGAGTGCCGGTTAGTGAGCAACTATTCATTTATACCACAGGGAGGCACAAGAGACGGCCAATAGGAAGCCAATTTAGGATCGATCCAAAAAGGCAAACTGAATCAAGACTCATCCTAATGAGGAAAGAACTCAATAGGGAAAACCCATCCCATTATGTGTGTAGGGAGGGAACGGAAACAACCGTCATCCACGAGGATATAACTCAGTGGGGAGTGCAGAAGGAAATGGTAGACACTTTCTGCTTAAGGGGCTGACTCTATATGGAGAGATCAGACACACCAACATCTGCTTGGGGAGATCTACTAGGGAGATCTGTACCACCAATTAGCAGGAGGCAACAATCAACAGATATATGGCAAAAGATGCAACATGAATATCTGAATGTTATGATTATGCGTATATGCATTATGCATGATGAATGCTGACAAACAGACATGTCTAACACACATAGGTCCAGGGATCAACCACCCGGTACTACCCTTCCAGAGGGAAAGCCAAAAGATCACCCGAGAGCAAAAGAGATCTGCCAGAGAATGGGATATCAGGGGACAACACCATCCTGCAAGGGAGGAAGGCCGCCCGGAGGGGTCATCAGTCACAACCGGAGAAAAAAGTTCATAGCACAGGCAGACACTGTCACAACAGCAACTCATGCTGGGGGTCAAAGATACCAAGAAGTAACCAGATCTCTGGTGGGGATAGATAGGCATTGATAAAGGTCATCATGCCAACAACTCCGCTGAGGATATATCTGAGGAAATGATGGAGTACTGGGATGTCAATCCACCAAATACCGAATCTTCAAAGAAAAGCACCCATGCTGGGGAGAGGAGAAGACTACTCTGCTGGAGAGAAGAAAGTTGAAGTCTTCAACAAATACTCTGCTTGGGAACTGGTCCACAAAAGTGTTCAAACAGTAACCTACTGGGGATATACCATAATAGGGCTAATAGGGTTTGGAAGAAGAATGCTGCACTGCCGGGGAAATGAAGATTAACAACTTCGAACAACACTGCACTGAGCACCCTCGCTGAGGAGAAACCATGAAAGGTTCTACAGGAAAAAGATACAATTGTCAGAGATATGAACAAAAGTCTTACCCTGTTGGGAATCATACCACCTTTGGGAGAGCACTGCAGATCTCCTAAGTATCCTTCCATCATCGTGAATGTTCACTTTGTTTAAGAACAATTTTGTGAAAGATTTGTTTATTTTGAAAACAATGATATTTTATCAATTAAGACATGCAAAACATTTGTTGAGGTGAAACAAATAAGAGTGCAAATAATTGGATAAAAGCTCAAATTGATTTGATGGAATGATAGTCTGCCAATGGCAAGACTCCATAGATCTGTACAAGTTTGAAATTGGTGATATATATTGGAAAGGGCTACATTGAACATAATGACCATTTCTCCACCAATTCCGAATTTCGATGTATTCGAAGCTTCAGTCGACGACGAATCAAGAATTTTCTGGCGGATGACAGATGTAGAACACAGTCTTGTCAGGATGCAGTTACTTGCCAAATCCCTAATTTTTGCCTAGATTGCCCCAATGTGAGGTACTCAATCTAGCGGGATGCAAACTCTTTTTTCAATGTCTCTAACTTTTGCCTGGATCGCCCTTTCGGGTTTTCAATCCACCGAGACGCTCCTTTTTGCCTAAGTCGCCCTTTCGAGGGTTCAACTTAGCGAGCTATTCTGCTTTTTAGGCGAAGTATTTCTTGACTGCATCTGAATTCACAGGACGAGTGAAATCCTCCCCGTCCATTGTTGTAAGTGTCAGAGCACCGCCTGAAAAGGCTCTCTTGACAACATATGGACCTTAATAGTTTGGAGTCCACTTGCCTCTGGAATCGGACGCGAAAGACAAGACTTTCTTAAGCACGAGGTCACATTCTCAGAATACACAAGGTTTGACCTTCTTATCGAATGCTTTCTTCATTCTCTGCTGATATAACTGACCATGACACATGGCAGTTAATCTCTTCTTTTCGATCAGATTCACTTGGTCGTAACGACTCTGAATCCATTCAGCATCAGTCAACTTGGGATTTGAGGATGCTATTATTCTTTTGTTTCTTTCTTTCTTTTTATTTTCTTTTGATTTTGATTTTGATGTTGATTTTGATTTTGATTTTGATTTTGATTTTTTTTCACCCTCCTCTTTCTTTTTTTTCTTTTTTTTTATTACATGTGTAATGCCCCAGTTGGACTGTTTTGCTGATTCTCGAGATGCAGCTGAGTGATCTTCTTTTTTTGCTCAAGAAGTCGGGAAATCTCGTCAAGAAACCCTTCAACATCATCTTCCTCTGCTTCGAATACAGGGAATTCAAAATTGGGAGATGGCGTTGGATCATTATGTTCAATGGGTTTAAGAATCAACCTGCATAATGATTTTGAATATAAAAGCTTTTTGGAAATCAAACAAGGCAATCATTATGCAGATGAAAAGATTGCTTTTATTCTTGTTTTTAGGGTTTTTTGTGATCACCAATTTCATGCAAAAAGCGAAAAGGGAAAACAAATGTTTTAACACGAATTTATTTGAATGAAAATATCATTGCACAAATGTTGCCAACAATGTCATCACTTCTCCTTTTGACCTGGGAGAAGGGTTTTTTAACAAAGTGATTATTACTCTGACTTATGAATGACTGTAGGAACATCCACAGTGACCCAAATGTTGCAGATCCCGCCAGGGATGACAAATGTCAGTATCTTCTGCATCTTCTTCCAGAATAGCAGCAGCTTCTTCACGCTGATCGGAGTGGATAAAACCTCCACTTCTGAACAACCCTTTTCGTTGAAGACCCCAAAAGAAAAGCCAACGCCGGCCCGGGACTTGCTATCTTCAAGCTCGATTAACATTGGGACCTACGTCCTCAAAGTTCAGAATACCTGATCTCATAAGGTCTTGAACCTTATTCTTCAACTGAAAGCAGCTGTCCACATCATGGCCAGGAGCACCTGAATGATACACACAATGCTGATCAGGCTTATACCACCACCGAGGGTTCACGGGTATAGTCGGCGGATCTTTGGGAGTAATCAAGTTCCGCTCTATCAAAGAGGGATACAGTTCTACGTAGGACATAGGAATCAGATCAAAAGTGATCTTCTTCCTCTCATTACTCATACTAGCTTGATTACCATTGCGAGGTTGGTTAGCCTGCTGTTGAGGACGATGTTGTTGATGTTGAGTTGCTGGAATAGTCACAGCAGCGGCTTGACGATATTGTCTTCTGTTCACATTCCTCCGATGGTGTACAACATTTGTTCCACCCTCTCCCCTTCCGGGTGCCCCAGAAAATGGCTTCTTAGAACTGGAAGAGCTTGAAGAGCCCGGATCTCGGATCTTTCCTGCTTTGATAAGACTCTCCGTTCTTTCTCCACAGATTACAACATCTGAAAAGCTACCAAACGGGCAACTTCCCATACGGTCCATGAACACACCCTGCAGGGTTCCAATGAACATGTCAGTCAGCTCTCTCTCCAACATCGGAGGTTGCACTCTTGCAGCTAATTCACGCCACCTCTGGGCGTACTCCTTGAAGCTTTCACCAGATTTCTGACACAAACTCTGCAGCTGAGTTCTGCTCGGAGCCATATCCATGTTGTGCTTATACTACCTCAAGAAGGCTTCACCCAAATCCCTCCAGCTTCTAACAGACTCTCTCTTCAGGTCCATGTACCAGTCCAAGGACGCTCCAGACAAGTTGTCTTGGAAAAAGTATATCCACATCTTCTCGTCGTCAGTGTACGCGGAGATCTTTCTGTAGTAAGCCTGCACATGGGTGCGAGGACAAGAAGTTCCATTATATTTGTCAAAGGATGGCGCTTTGAATTTGTAAGGGATCCTCAGCCCATCAACCAGACCCATATCGGTAACATCAAAGCCCAAAGAGTTCTGACACTCCATGGCACGAATTTTCTCAGCAAGGGCATCAACTTTCCTATCCCTCTCTTCAGTCCTTCCCACTTCCTCATCATCACTAAGGAGAGTGAACATGTCCTCTTGTCTGTCCATCAACGGAGCAGGATGACGAACTGGAGCACGGGTTGCTCTAACATTAGCAGTCTCTGCAGCAATAGGTTATCCGTTGATTCTGATACCCCTCAATTCATCACCCATAACATAGTTATTGACGGGGATGGTGGCAGCAACATTGTCATTAACAGGGACTCCCTCTGGTGAAGCACGGTTGACCGGTGGAATCACAGCTTCCTGTCTCTGGGCCAAGGCTCGCAGCTCCTCTTGCCCTTGAACGACCCCTTGCATCATGCTCATAAATTGGGCCATGTTAGCCCTCATCTCTGCCAACTCATCCTGAACTTGGTCCATACTTCTCTGCTGATTCAGTCTTGTAGCGTAGCGGTGCGGACGACGATCAGTAATCCTCCCTAAAATAGGAACCAGGATGAGAAGTCTTGTTCAAGAACACCTGTTATGCAAGAATGATATGTGTATGATGCGTATGATGCGTATGCTGTTTATCATGAATGATCCTAAAAAAGGATATGCGTATGCAGGTTAACTTTTTTCCTTTTTTATGCATTATTTTTTTCGAAAATAAACATGCTATGATGCAAATGATGCAACTATGACTGGTTGGCTGTGCATCCCAAGGCACAGGTTCAGAGCTTCGGCATGAATACGGAACCGGAAACCACAGATCAAAGTCATCTGGAACCCAAGGTCATCTGGAACCCATACTTCAGAACCAAGTCACCAACACGAACCCAGAGTCACCAACAGGATAAAGTCACCAACAGATCAAGTCACCAACAGTACCTGTAAATGATTCATTCCCTCCCCACTCACGGGTGTCATCTAGGCCAGGGTAAGGTCGAGAGAAACACAGGATAAACAACCCTTTCAAGAATATCATCATATACACACCAGATGTATGTAACGATAATACCCCATCAGAATCTGAATTGCTCGTGATACCATGTTCCGCTATGTGGCGCTATACCACCCGCTTCCCATGAATCACTCTATTCCTAGGTGCCCTAAAGTTCACTCATAGCCTGGGTATTGGGCCTTTTACCTCTGGTAACTCCCACCCAACAGAGAAACAGATACACAGCCAGCTCAATGACAATATGCATGCAAACATATATGCAAATATACAATTACAACATGATAATCATAAATGCAATAAATAAAGCAGTAAAAGCAACCACAACTATCCTAAAGAGCGCTAGGATTGACTCGCTTAGGGAAGATGGACCAACAAGAGGTCAACTTCTCTCTTATCCCCAGCAGAGTCTCCAGCTGTCGCATTACGTGAAAAATCGGCGGGAAAAAGACACAGAGGCGCCACCATGCATTATTTATCCCAAAGGCGGGAAAGGAAACGCTCGAAGTAAACCTGGAAAGGAATGGTCTCACGACCAGAGATCGATAGGATCGGGAGTCGGTTATGCGAAGGGAAGGTATTAGCACCCCTACGCATCCGTCGTACTCGACGGGATCCATGCTCAGAAAGAATAGAAGAAAGGTTGCTAGATAACTGCTCAAAACTGCACAAACACTGGAATGAAACACAGATGAAAGAAGATGGAAAAAGCGGACTCGGGGAACGTGCTCGCTAGGATATCGCATCCTATGCATACGTATCTTCTCTAACCAGAGAAGAATCAGAGCACTCGTAGCTCGACTAACGCACGCCGAAACAAAACGCTGAAAGAAGACGCTGAGACGTCAGAGCAAACACACAAACACGAACTGGAAACGGAATGCCAATCGCTGGGCTTACATCCAACTCCACGAAAGAAACGCAAACAGGAAACCGAATGCCAATCGCTGGGCTTACATCAGACTCCAAACAAACAAACACAACACAGGAAACCGACTGCCAATCGCTGGGCTTACGTCAGACTCCGAACAAACAAATACAACACAGGAAACCAACTGCCAATCGCTGGACTTACGTCAAACTCCAAGCACACACACAAGAAGAAGGAGGGTCTCGATTGCAACTAGGGCAAGAGAAAGGGAAAGTCTCAATCACAACGGGAGCGAGAGAAAAGGATCACAGTTAGTTGTTAGTCAAACTCGACAAGACATCGCATCTCGTGCCTACGTATCTCATCTGGACATGAGAATCAGAGTTGTCGTAGTTCGGCTAAACTATTTCTGTTTGTTTTTGTGTTTTTTAAGTGGACGACGTCACTACGCGATCTACCGGATGCTCGACCTTTGGAGACTTACTCACCTGTAGTAGAAGGAGTTAATGTGTCCTTAAGAGGGGATAAAGTTGGTTTGTGCTTTAGGAAAGCTCACGCAAGAAAGGAAGTCCTAGACGAAGGAACCGTGCTACCTTAATTGACATGCAAACGAGACTACGCGGAGTCTAGCAAACCTAGGGGATACAATCACACCACACAAACATATACAGCATTAAGTAAACACACCAACAAGGGGCTCAAACATCAAGGTTGGGCTTTAGTCAAGGGGTCATATCAACCTCGACATACAAGCCAACTGGAAAGGTATCTGAGGGCTCTTAACCACTGACATTGACCGTCAGGGTGAGCAGATGAAAGGTAATGAGGACTGGTCCTCATAGCTCTTAACCCGGGCCTGGGTGAGCTTGACTCAATGAAAGTGTGGGGATCCAGAATGAGGGACCCTACTCCACATGACTGACTCTAGACAATGATCTTGGGTGTTTATTCAAAATGCATCAGCACGTAGTGCGAGCAAGATGAATGACTCAAATGAATAGCAGGGGATGGATTGTACATCCCTTCTATCTGCCAATTGCCTCTTCACTTAGGAGGACTTGAAGTGAAAGGCACAAAGATAAACAAGCACAAACATTGCCTCTTAAGGAGGGCTTCAGACAGGTGCCTGCCAAAGATAGCAGGTCTTCCAGACTACATGAAGTCAGAGACGTTACCTAGGTGGTATGCCAACCACAAGTAAAGCCAAGCAACTCAAGCAATGAGTTAGAGCTACTAAAGTACCTGTGTAAACAACCAAACAATCAGTATAGTATTCAGACAAATCAAACAGAAAGTCCAACAGTGAGACAACCAATCATCAGACAACATCAATGCAAGGCATAAGATGCAAGCAAACTAAATTGATTCATCATCCACAAGACCTACAAAACAGCAAGGTTAGTCAACCAAAATAACTTGTATCTCAAGTGATGAAATCATATCAACCAATGTGGCTAATTGCTTGAAACCTGAAACACAAAGTCCAAAGGATGAGAACAAAACACTAGCTCAAACGCTAGGGTCAAAGGTGAGGTAAAAAGTCAAAACAGAAGCTAAAACTCAACATGAATCACATTTAATCAAGTAAGAACAAGTCCTAAAAAGGACCAAATCAAAATCATCAAGCAAAGTCATATGGTGAACAAAATATGGCAAAGACACACAACATGATCATCAATTGGACATACAAGTGAGAAAATGCACATTAAATCAGAAACACATCCAGTGATCATGAAATTTTATACACAAGCTCAACATATTGAATACAAGCATCATGCCAAAAATTAGAAACAGATGAGCTCATTTGTCAAGGCAATAAAAATGAATAAGATCAACATCCAAATGTGTGACACACATTGTCACACCTTAAGTCCATGTGTCCCAAACAGAGAAGGAAATTGCAAAAAAAATCCAAATAAAATCTCACAAATCATGTATCATGTTGTGAATCATCAAGTAAAATTTCATGGCATTTGGACAAGTATTGAGCATTTCACATCAATTTGAATGGGGCATGGTACAATTGTGTACATGTTCAAATAATTCCACACAATCAAAAATCCAAAAGAGATAAAATCATGCAATCACTCCACAAAAATACTAGACATCCACATGATCATTTAGCAAAAAGAATGGATTTAATTGGATCAAATTTCAATTTTATATGATTTTTCAAAGTTTGGAAAAAAATATTTGAATTAATGTGGCATGGCATATGATATTTGGAGGGAAAGGCAAAAAGAGAAATTAATTTGAAAAAACATGGCATAGGCAGGAATCGAAGTGAGTAAGCGCTGGAAACAAATAATGTCCAAAACAAATACCTCTGGGAATCGAACTGTTGGCGTATCAAAGCGCTGCAGTTTCACTTATCCTACGTTGGCATCCAGTCACCAAGTCAAGCATATGTGGCGCTAGTCAAAAGAAACTAGGCCAATCAAATCGCCACGAAGCATGCACACATGGCAAGAACCCTAACCACCTTATCCAGAACCAGACGGCGGCGCCTATGGAGGAAACAACCGTCTTCTTCGTGAAGACGGTGAGTGAACAGTGCTCGCTCAAATTTTTTTTTGCAGAAACAGGTAAAATTCATATCATTCGAAAGGTCATGGCAAGTACAATCCAAATCCAGGCTTAATTCAACATAATTCCTCCTAATCAATGCGAATCGAAGAAAAAACATTTGGATCTAACAAACTTCTATCAAGCATAACTCATGCAAAACTTAACCAAATTTCATGAAATTTATACCAGATTAATCAACAAGCAAGGATCTACAAGACTATGGCCATAAAATGGAGAAAAATGAAAGTCGAAACTCACCTTGTTTGAAGAGCAGTTGGCTAAAACAGTGTATCCAAGGCTTGGCAATGTCCAGTTCCACTTGCTTTGAGCTCCAAGGAAGTTTGATGCAAGAAATGGCTTGTGAAATGACTTGAATCCAGCTCAATTTAGAGTTTCCATTAACACCTTCAAGCTTGTGGTATGCACGAATTTGAGATAAAATCCACCAAACACACGTTGAATCATGCTCAGTAACACTCCATGTTCATGATTATGCAAGAAAATTAGGGTGTTGTGTGTGGAATTTTGGAAAATCAATGAAGAGAAAATTGAGAGTGAAGAGGGATTTCTAGATCTGAAACTTTGTGTAATGACCAAGACAGTTGCAATTAGGCTTTTATATGCTCTCCTAATCACTCTAAAATTATCATTAGGCCAAGGTTAATGGAGATTAGGAAGATACAAGGTGTATGCACAAATTACCATTTCACCTCATGCATGGAAATCCTACGTGAACAGTAACAAAAGAGGGCCCAAATTCACACAAAATCAGCCCATGCACACATTGGAATTGGAATTATATTCATGTGATCAACCAATTTTGAATTTGGCAATTTCCCTTCAAAATTAGCATGCATGAGCAAATGGTTGTATGAGATAATTTCATGCAATGTCATGATGTATCTGGAAAATATGAGTCATACGGAGAACAATGCAAAAAGAGGCACTCAAATTGGAGTCTTGGTTCAAAAGATATGGCACTTTGAAGTTTCAAGCACACTTGGCAATGATTTGATCATAACTCCTTAACCATTCATCATAAATTCATGATCTTGGACTTTTTGGAAATGGGAGAGGAAGATATTCAACTTTCATGTTGAACAAAATTTCATTTGAAGCTTCTTTGATGTTGGAAAGTTGAGTTGAAGTTGGTCCAAAAACTTGCCATTTTTGGAAACTTGAAATTACAGGTCATTTTCCATTTTTGGAAACTTTTGATCTGGCTTCAAATCCTTCAAGATAAGTGTTTGACATGATGAATAAACCTATTTTGGACATGAATGAAGTGTCTCAAATCATTTCTCCACCTCCTAGCCCTCAGTTGACTTTCAGTTGACTTTTATGGGCCTCTGATGACTTGGACATGTACTGATGACCTTGAGCCTCCAACACTTGGTCAAGTTACTCCAAAATGAACCTTGGTTCATATAAGATCTCTAGCATACTCATATGGCTTCTTTTCAAAGAAGAACCTTGCTCTTGCACAGATGAATCCTCTTGATGCCAGTCTTGACTGATGAGATGCAATGTACTATGCAATGTTAATGTAATGTCAATGTAATGTTAATGTAATGTTAATGACCTAAAAATGAAATGAATGCATGAATGGGAGGTGCAAATTTGAGGTGTTAGACTCGTTAGAAGGGTCAAGTGAAGAAGTAGAATTTGCTAATTTTCAGAAGAATAACCCGTATTCCAACACATATAATTCCGGTTAGAAAGATCACCCAAATTTCCTTTGGAGAAATAATCAAAATGAAAGTGCTAACCAACGTATACAACAAGTCTAACAAGCTCTGTTTCAAAGGAAATTGTCGCAGTTGGAAGAAAACTTGCAGAATTTCATTAAGGTCACTTAAATTAGCCTTGATCAGGTAAATAAGAACCATGAAATAAAGAGTAGAAACCATGATGTGTTAATCAAGAATTTGGAGTTACATATTGGTTAATTATCTAGACAAATAACTACTTTTCCAAGCTCAAGTGGAAGATTTACAGATAACACTGTAGATAATCCTAAGAATGAATAATGCAAGGCTATGGACATATGTTTTAGGGAAATTTATGAAAATGGTGAAGATGAGATACTTAAAGAATATGTGATTGAAAAATAGGAGAGCAACGATCAAGGTGACCAAGAGGAAATAGGGGTCACCGTTGATCAAATCATTGATAAAAAAACTTGCATTGGAGAAGAACAAAGAAGTATATCTTGACTAAACCAGATCCTCCTTTACCAGATTACATAAAACCACCAAACCCGATAATTAAAAAGAATTCGGTTCAAGACGATGAGGCATGGATGTTCACAAAGTTCAAGAAAATGCTAGCTACTCCCCATATAAGTATTTCGTTCCATGAAATTTTAGAACTAATGCCTAAAGTTGCTAAATTTATGAAGGCATTAATAAAGGGCATGAAAGAAAAAGTGGTCAAGGAACATATAAACATGACCGAAAAGGATAATATGGTAATACCTTAATCCTTTCCACCAAAGTTAAAAGACCCAGGTAAGTTTGTTATTTATTATAATATTGGTGGAGTGAATATTTTGCATGCTCTATGTGATCTTGAATCTAACATAAATGTCATGCCACTGAAAATGGTTAAAGAATTGAAAGTGGGTGAGGTCACACCGAGTAACATGACTTTCACTCCAGCTGACTCATTCGTTACTTAACCGCTTGGTATTTTACGTGACGTGTTGGTACATGTAGATGAATTAATGTGTCATGTAGATTTTGTAGTGCTTGATACAAAAGGAGATTCAGGAGGATCTATTATTCTCGGGCGCCCATTCTTGGCAACCAGGAAGGCAAAAATAGATGTGGGAACAAGTGAGCTTGTTTTGAATTTCAATAAGGAAAAGGTGGTGTTTAATTCATATAAGTGGACACCATATTTTGAGGATCTAGAGACAAGATACCAATTGGAATAAAAAGTGTAGAAAAGTTCAAAAAGGAATGACAAAGGGAGTTTTCACCGGTGTGAGGGTATCCCTTGAGCCTGATGTGTTTTAAGCTTGGGTCGTCAAGCTAATGACGGAAAAGAAGCGCTGAATGGGAGGAAAGCTATCGATTATAACCAGTTTTTGTTTTGCAGAATTTACTTTATTTTTGTTCAAGATTGTCAAAAAGAGGAATTAGATACTTAAGCATCACCCTTACATGACGATCTTTGCTTTATTTAATAAACGAGTTTGTAGCTATTTTTTTCTTAGATTTGCAAGTTTGGCACTTTAGCATTGAACAGGTGATCCAAAAGATACTTGATCATCATAATAACAACTAGTAACTTGAAGGAGAAGGATGTGAAAAGAATCAACAGACTTGTACTCAACCTACAGATACCTCATCTAGTAAGTTTTGAGCCAAATAAATTCAATTGTTCAATTTTATTTCTTTATGAATGTACCCATGCATTATATTTTTATCTGGTTTGATCTATTTCCAATTAAGTTCATATGGTTTGACTGATACACACTGAGGCAGTTATTTCTATATAACTTTGAGTCTTTTTAAACCACCATGTAGTAATACGTATATCCATTGCTAACCGCTTTGAGCTTTAGCATTTCTTTTGATGATGTAGCCTAAAATTCTTAATCATATGACTTGAAAGATCTTTTCTTTCCACCCTTTATTTGGAGTTAGGTAGAAGTACAGTTCCTAAAGTGTATAAAAAATATTAAGTTTGGGGTTGCTCTTGGAAGTGAGCAAAGTTTTAAGTTTGAGGTTTCTCTTGGAAGTGAGCAAAGTTTTAAGTTTGGGGTTGGGGTGCTAGAGAATATTGGCCAAATTTTCAAAAAATTTGAGAAAAAGAAGTGGAAAAAGACACTTTTTCAACAACAAAAAAAAGAAAAACAAAAGAATGAAAGAATAAAAAGGACTAAAAATCTCTAGTATCATCAAAAAGGAACAAAGAGGTATGATGATAGAAGGAGAACTAGGCACCTAACTCTAAAGGTTTAAACCTACTCTCCTAAAAATATCTTATCCAAACATAAGCCAAGTTACAACCTTAAAAGTCCTTTAATGTGTCTTTTATGATTTTTATGATGAACTATATTAGAACATGATCAAGTTAAGCATAATTGATTTTTCATTTTGATTGAGAGACAACACAATCCATTGAGTGAGTCAAAGTGAGCTGAGAGACACCTTCAGTACTCATTAATGTTGAGGATATTTTCCGAATTTTCCGGATAAAAGTTAGAAGCCAGAATAATTGTCAAGTAAAAGAAATATTTAGTTAGGTGATATTCGATTATTATTGTGCGACTTATTTTCTATTGAAATGTGCAGTGGCATGCGAGTTACATGAAGATAAGAAACGATTCAAGTTTGAGGTTGTGATGACAGTCTGTCATTGCATGAATTTATTCAAAGAATCAGATCAAAACAAGTGAAATATGAGCCAAAATGAAGAAGGAAGATCAAAGAATGAGGAAAAAATAGCTAAGTCTAAATATTGTGGACTTAGTGAAAATTTGAGTAAAAAAGGAGAAAAAAAGAGTGCAACTTCGAAAATAATGACATGCTCGCGCGCGATACGACCATAAAAGTTGCACCCCGCAAGCGATGCAAGTCATCATGCACACGATGGTCCCTTTTTTTGGGCTTTTTATTATGCGTTTGGTCCATTCTGAGCTTTTTTTAAGGGGAATTTTTGCATTTTGATAAGTGTAAGCACAATTTTAAGAGAATCAATGGTGATTTTTAGGGAACTTGAAGCCATTAGAGGCCATGACTTCAAGGGAAATCTTATGTTATTTTCATTTATCAATTGTGGTATTGTTATCTGAATTATGAGTAGCTAAACTCCTCTAGGTTAGGTTGTGTTATGATGAACCTATTTCAATATTGTTGGATTCTATGTTGATTTGACTTTGTAGGAACCTTTTGATCTATAATGCCATTTAATTGCTCATTGTTCTTAATGCTTTTTATGTGAGATACTCTTTTAAACTATTTTTAGGCACATAGGGAATATTGACCATTATTCTATGTGTTAGACCTAGGGAAATTGGTGTACTTATGCCAGTTGAATATGAACAGGAGACCCCGAGTAGTGGCATATGGAATTAATGTTATGTATATCGCCTAATCTTTCTTACGCTGGCAGACTAGGGATAGAAAGCTTGGAATAATGGTTAGCGACTTATTTTGTGAGGGATCGACTATAATGATTTTGTTAATACGTTGCGGGGTTATAGTGATAAGATCTTTCATACAATGCATCAAACATCAAAAATATAGAAATACAAGATTCTAAAACAAAACATGACCACTTTCGTAATTCTATTTAATCTCTTATTTAATTTTCACATTGAAATTTGAAACCCCCCATTTTTACTAGTTTTTATACATTGCACATATTTTGTCTTGTTAGAAGCAGACCCTATGAATTCGATCTTTTTATTACTTCGACATTATCGGTACACTTGCCGAGAAGTCACCAAGATGCAACAAAAGGAATTAGCAGTTGTATGCTAGAAGACTATATAAATAACCTAGAGCTTTAGGTCATCATGTGATAAAGTGTGTTCAGAGATGAAGAGTGACCCATCAATGTCACCTTGGTCCTTGCGGTTTGACTAACTCAGGTTCTGATCACCAGAAGTAGACTTCTCCAAAGGCTATTTTTCAGAGGCTGATACCTTTAGACTTATGTCTGAATGCTGGATTCTTTTAGAGATGACTTCTTCAGAGTCATTTCTTCAGCTTATGATACATCAGAATGAAGCTAGCTGAAATATGCCCACTGAATACATCGCACACTCGAAGGTACAACAGAGTCTCCACCGAACTTTATTTATTCCAAAAGAAGGAAGGGAAAATATCGATAAAACCCAAGGGAAAATAGAGAAACGGGTAAGGAAGTTGGTTATGCAAGGGGAAGGTATTAGCACCGCTCACATCCATGGTACTCCATGGGAACCATTTTGAATGGTCTTGCTTGGATGTGTGTTGTTATTTTCATGTACCTGAAAAACAAAAAAAGGTTAAAAAAAGGTGCTCAATGAGGATTGTGGCTCTCATGCCTACGTATTCTCATGGTGCAATGAGAAATTCAGAGCCTCGTAGTTCAAAGAACAAATAGTGAAAATGGGGGAGAGGAAGGAAGGATGGAGAAAGGTGCTCTCCAAGGACTCACATCCTCGTGCCTATGTATCCTCATAATGCAATAAGTAAGTCAGAGCTTCATAGTTTGGGGGTGGTGTTTAAACCGGAAAGAAAAGGCTTACTAAATCACGGGGACTGACATGGTAAGTAAGGAAAGTAGGAACATGTCAAAGCACTGGGTCTAACATGACAGGGGTCTTACCAAAGCATTAGGTCCCACATGATAAGGAAGAAAAATAGGAACTTGTCAAGGCACATGGGCTGACATGATAAGGGTCTTACCAAGGCACAGGGACTGATATGGTAAGGAAGAAAATTAGGAACTTGTCAAAGCGTAGGGACTGACATGACAGTGGTCTTACCAAGGTACAAGGACTGATATGGTAAGGAAGAAAAGCATGAACTTGTCAAAGCACAGGGACTGACATGACAAGGATCTTACCGAGGCACATTGACTGATATGGTAAGGAAGAGGGAGTAACCATGAAGGTGTCATCCCAGGGAATAACCATGAAGGTGTCAACCCTAAAAGAAAGGATAGGGGTTAACCATGAAAGGTAATGTCCCTATAAAGGTAATTACATTATGTTTAAACCAAAAGAAGAGAAAAAGGATCCATAAGGCCAGTTGCAGACTTGACAGTGAATTGACTGGAATTGTACTAAAGTCTGTAAATAGTAATGAATACTCTGAGCAACTATGATCTACATCTTATGCATAGAGGTACTCTATATAAGGGTAGGGAAGATCCATTCTCATCATTTTATACTACTTAAGGCTCATGGCATGTAAATCTAGTCAAAGAATGGCATGTTATTGATGCAGGTTCCCGAAGATGCTTGTAGGGATGAGTTAGACTGACTATTGAGGAAAGTTGTAGTCCACTAGGGGTCATGAACTTGTTGAGAGACTAATGCTCCAAAGTAACAGACACAAGTCCCATCAAGTAACCAAGGGACTTATGATCACTTGACAAAGACAAAGAAGAAGTGTAACAAATGGAAGGATCTAGTTGATCAAATGGGAATTTGATCAAGCCAAATCAAAGGAAAGGGATTGATGAAAAAACAAAGATCCATGATCATACCAAACTAGCCTAATGTCTCATTGTTAGGTAGCCCAAGAGAAAGCCATGAGTGTGCACAGTGTATTATCCTATGTCTCATTGTTAGGTAGCCTAAGAGAAATCCACGTGTGTGTAAAAAAGTGTGCTAAACCTAAGTAGATGAATGCAAGAGGCATAAAGCAGATGAGTAAAACAAATGAATAAAACCACAAGCTCAAAAGTTCAACAGGAGCAAAGCAATTTAAACTGTCCACAAGGTCCATGGGTCTAAGGTCACTCTAAGTCAAGCAAAGGTTCTAAACCTAAGTCAAAGTCCAAAGTCCAACAGGTGTTCATCACTCCAAGTCAAGCATAGGGTTAAGATTAAGTCCAAGTTGCTTTATCATGTTTTGATTCATTAAGATTAACAAGCAGATCAATCAAACAAGATAAGAAGCAACAGATGAACAAGGCAATATAAATAGAGTATGAAGTGATATGATGATTAATGAGACCTGAAATTAAAGTGCATTAAGTAAATGACATAAACTAAATGACTTTAATTAAATGGAAATAATTAAATGGCAATAATGTAAAGAGAAATAAGTAATGTTAGGAATTAATAGTTAATGAATTGTGTCAGGACAATTTAGCATTATGTTAAGCAATTGTAAGTAGGCTTATGTAGAAGCCCTACCTATCTGAGGCCGATCAATAACAATGTATGTGTCAGACAAGTTAGAGAATTAACATAAAGTTAATCTCAAGCAACATGTCACACAATGATAAAAGATAAGAGAAGAGATAAAAGTAGAAAAAGTGAAAAGGAGATTCAAGGAAACCATATATAGATCATTTTATCCACAAATCAAATGACTCAAAATATGGCGCAGCGAGGGTTAACCTATCATTGATGCAAAGTATTGAAGATGACTCATGATCATCAATCAAAAAATTTGATTCAAAGAAGGTTGAATCAACCTCAAGTCCATCTATCAATGATTTAAGATGTGGAAGAAATCATCAAACAAGCAAACAACTCAATTCAAAACATGAAGTGAATATCAAAAATAAAAATAAAAATGATTTAATAATGATTAATAAAAGAAAATACAAGAGAAAATGTCAAAGAGGGATCAAACCACAAAATAAAAGTCCAAGAAAAATGTGAGAGGTCAACAAAAATAGGAGACTTGACCTCAAAAGTTGGGATAAAAAATGTTTTAAAATGATTAAAATAAAAAAGTTAGAAGAAAATTAATTGGAAAATAAGAGAAAATATGAATTAAATTCAAAAATTATTTAAGAAAATATGGAAAATTATATACGGTAGAAAATATTTTTATGAAATTATTGAAAAAAGTTGGACTAAAAAATAATAAAGGAGTTATTTAAAATTAATTTTGGAAGAAAAAGGAATTAAATAAAATAAAAAAGAAATTAAAAATATTTGAATCCAATGGCTAGGTCATGTGGCGCGCTCTGATTGGCTGAGAAGTTTGAATTTCCCTTTGAAGCGTGTGAAGAACTTCATCTTCAACCTCTTGATTTTCAATTTTGCAATTTCATGAACTCGTGTTTTTAACATGAATCAAGCATGGATTCAGTTGCTAAACACCTCATCGTTCATGTCTCCCTGCATCAGACCAATTAATTTGCTCTGAGCAGGTAGAATTTTCTCAAACTCATGAAGAACCATAGTTCTTCAAAGTAAAATTAAATGACTAAAACAATAGATAAATCCCAGTTAGAAGACGGCTTTTGATCAGTGGAGTAAGGCGAAGAGTGTGGTAATTTGTTTGCTTGAAATGGTAACTCATATCTACCTTCTCGATTGGAGCTTCAGAAGTCAACAATGGTGGATCCGGAAGAAAGGTTGTAGAAGGATTCATACCACGGCAATGCTTCAGAAATCTTCAGATGATGTCCATGAAGGATTTTGGGCAAAGAAATGGAAGCAGAAGGACTTGAATAAAAAAAAGTGACTGACTATTTGAGGTATCGAGCTTCAATGGTTTCATAGTTTCTTTGGCTTTTAAAGCTTACAAGTGAAGGAAAAAACTTCCTATATTTATAGGGAACATGTTGGGATTCAAATACGTATGAATCAACTTGGAAAATTTCAAATCCAAACCGTGTGAAATTTTGGTGCCAAACTTGTGATTTTGGAGCTTTGTAAGTTGTTTCATGTTGTGGTCAGATGCGTTTGGCCATGGGAAACAAGTTTGCACGCATGAGAAGTGGTCCCAAGTTAATTTTGGCATCTTTCCATATTACAGGTCATGGTGCAAAACAGATTTCAGGTCACCATGTTCATGCTTAGGCCAAATTCAATTCACTTGTGCGTTTTCGGATTTTCTTTGAGCCAAATGATCACTTCATGGAGTAGAACAAGATGCAAAAAGAATTAAGTCAGGAGGAGATTTGAGGTGAAAGTTACATGCTTGTGAAGTTGAGGTCGTGACCTGGTTTTTAGGTTAGGCAATTGGTCAAGCACTTTGCAGCATGTTTGGTCATTTTGAGGCCATATGTTCATGACGCAATAACTTTTGATTCCCTCGTGCATTTTGAGCCAAACTTGGGTCAAATGATCTTTGACATAATATTAACAAAATGCAAAAGGAATGGGGTCAGAAGAGTACTTGAGCTGGAAATGGAAAGGGTGGAAAGTAGGGGTCATGGCAAGGTTTTGGCCCATTTTGGCAACTTGGTCCTTTGCACAAATGAGGTCCTTAATGAATGAATTGATGTTTTACCCTTGAATAAAAGTTATAGAGGATCTCAAAAGTCACATTTGGCTCAAAGAAGCTTGTAATCTAGATAAAAATTGAAAGAGTTATGGAGTTTGGGCCAAAGGCATGGCATACTTGCAAATTAGGCCAAACCAACTAATACCCCTTTGTGCAATTTTGGTGTTTCCTTGCATTTCAAGCCATGATGATGATATAATGAGCATCCCTTGATGAAAACTTGATTAGGGCTTGAGTGATCTGGAAGATGTCTTGAAGATTGGTTTATGTGGCATGAAAATAAACACATGAACCACCTTTGAATCACATGGAGCAATCTTGCATTTCCTTTGACCAAAAGATCTTGTTCTTGCCTTGATTTGGAACATGATCGCCTACATGAGTAATAAGAACAAACGAGTACCATGTCTCATTGAAGTTAGGGTAAATTGATAAGCAAAACAAGGTAAAACCCTAATGTTAGATACAAACCAACAATGTGGCCAAGCTTGTGATCGCAAGACCAAATGCAATGGTCATGCATAATATGATTTGATGTATGCATATGGGATATGTAAAAAAAGGAAAAGGGGAGGGTAAATTTTGGGGTATGACACAAAATATGATCTTCACGCTTCTCTTTGAATGTTCAGAGCAGAACCATTACTTAGATTTAATATGAATTTTAGTTTATGGTCCTGCACACTTGAATAAACATTAGTATACCCTATTGTTCTCTAAATACTTTGTTATCATAAAAACCCAAGGTATATGGGACACATTAATTTTGTTCCAACAGTCTTATGGTGGTGATGCTCCTGCGATTAAGTGTTACGATTGTAAGAAGGAAGATCGTATAAGAAAGGTGTGTCTTGATAGGCTGAATAGTTATGGTGATAGCAAGGATAATGGCAATGAAACCATTGTTCAAGATGATTATGAATCATATGATGTCCTGGTGGTTTCGAGAAGCTATTCTATCAAGGAATGAATTATGGTTAGGGTTGCACTTGGCACATGACTCCAAACAAAGATGTGTTTGAAGAATTATGTGATCAAAAAGGTGGCTTAGTGTTGCTGGGAAACAATAAAGCCAACAAAATTGTAGGGATTAAATATGTGAGGTTCAAGCTCCATGACAAAACCATAAGGTTTCTGACATGTGCCACGTATGTACCTGATCTGAAGAGAAGATTAATTTCTCTTGGTGAATTTGACAAGAAAGTATATGTTTTCAAAGGAGAGTCCGGTATCCTGATAATCATGAAGGGGTCAAAGGATGTCTTGTGAGGCATCAAGAAGAAAGGCTTGTATTCCCCTAAAGTTGATGTAATAAGTGGCTTAGACGATATTGTATCACCAAAGCATCTAACAAAGACTGAGTTATAGAACATGAGATTTGACCATGTTAGTGAAAAAGGCATGGTCTAATTAGGAAGGAAAAATTATTAGGTGTTGATAAGGTCAAAAATCTGGAGTTTTGTGAACCATGTGTATTTACTAAAGCCTGTAGAGTAAAGTTCAACAAAGGCCAACAAAGAACAAATAGATCTCTGAATTATATACATGCTAATATTTAGGGACCTGCGAGAAATCCACCACACTCATGTGCAATGTATTTTCTATCCATAGTTGATGGTTATTCAAAAAAGTTTTGGATATTCATTCAAAAAACTAAGGATGAAACTTTTGGAAACTTCAAAAGTTGGAAAACTTTGATGGAAACTCATACTGGAAGAAAGGTCAAGAGGTTAAAGATACAAAATCGCCTTGAGTTTTGAAATGATGCATTTAATAGTTATTTTGCTATGTCTAGGATTTCAAGGCATAAAACCATTGCAGGTACACCCCAAAAAAATAGTCTGGATGAAAGGTTCAATCGAACTATCTTGAAAAGGGTGAGGTGCATGTTAGTTAATATTGTGTTGAATAAGGTGTTTTGGGTTGAGGTTGTTGTGAATGCAGCCTACCTAATAAAAAGGTGTACCTTAACTGCTTTTGGGATGAAGACACCTTAAGAAGTCTGGTTAGATCATCCACTAAATCTCGATAGACTTAGACTATTTGATTGTGTAGCCTATGCTCACATTAGGAAAGACAAAGTAAAACCAAGTGTTGTGAGATGCACATTCCTTGGGTATCCTGAGGGAGTCAAGGATTATAGGTTATGATGCTTAGAAATCAATCATAAGACATGCATCACTTGGTAAATGAAGTGCACAGTCATGGTGAAAACCCATATGAAGTTCCTGAAGAAGCACAAGATGATGAAGAAAATGAGGAAAATATTAATGAATACCTGCTGACAGGAGACATGTAAAGAAGAGTTATCAAGCCACCTTAGAGGTTTGGTTATGCAAACCTCATAGCTTTTTCCTTGATTTCATCTAGTGAAGTTCTCGATGAAGAGCCCAAAGATTAAAAATAAGCTATGAGGAGTCAAAATAAAAAGGAATGGTTGAAAACCATGGATGATGATATAAAATCTCTTCATGATAATCACACATGGAAGCTGGTCGAAAAACCTGTCGGGGCCAGGTTAGTCAGCTATAAATGGATTTTCAAAGTAAATGAAGGAATTAAAGGAGTTATGTCGAAAAGGTACAAGGAGAGATTGGTTTCAAGGGGATTCACTAAGAAGGAAGGATTGAACTTCACTAATATATTCTCTTCTATTGTGAAGCATAAATCCATTAGAATGCTTATTCCTAAGATGGCTAGGTTTGACCTAGAATTGGAGCAGATGGATGTGAATATTGCCTTCCTATATGGCGATCTTGATGAAAGGATCTTGATGAAGAAACTTGGAGGGTATGAAGAAAAAGGTAAGGATGATTATATTTGCAAGCTGAACATGTCACCATATGGCCTGAAACAATCTCCTAGGCAATGGAATAGGCGATTCGACAAGTTCATGGTACACATAGGTGTAACACCTCAAAATTTGCCCTCCTCTCTTGGGACTAGCATTAACATATGTGCATATCATTTTAGGTCATTAAGCATTGCATATTGCATATCATGTGGTTACATTGTGCAAGTCATCCTCACAAGTCTTGATCAGAAGATGAAGAGGTCATGGTGCAAGCTAGGGTTTCATTGGACTGGTCATTGATCATCTGAGGATGTGGAGGTCCAAATTAGGGTTTCATGGTTCTCAAAGGATTTGGTCTTCATCTTGATTGCAATGATTCATCATCATCATCATGGTTTGTCATCATCAAGTGGTTGAAGCAGATTCCTTGAGATTAGGGTTTTGACCACTGGTCAACCCTAATCAGTTGCATTGGGCCAATCAGGGCATGATCAGGAGATGGGGTCTATGATGGCTATG
Source organism: Lathyrus oleraceus (assembly GCF_024323335.1). NCBI lineage: Eukaryota > Viridiplantae > Streptophyta > Magnoliopsida > Fabales > Fabaceae > Lathyrus > Lathyrus oleraceus. The sequence goes on along the minus strand of NC_066583.1, from coordinate 88,050,188 downwards.
GGGTTCATAATATGATTATATTGTGCTTATTGAGGCTAGGGTTTCACCCTTGAGCCATTTCATCAGAAAATTGGGGCTCAGTTGGATCAGTGCATTGCCAAATTCATCTATCAGTTGAAAAAGTCAACTGTGGTCAACTGTGCATGATTTTATGGATTTGGAGGTGGGAGAGAGTTGGATACACTTCATTCATGTTGGAACAAGTGTTATTTGACTTTTCAAAGCTTAAGAATGGAGAAAATCAAGTCAGGACAAAAATTGCCAAAAATAGAAAGTGACTTGTAATGGAAGTTTCCAAAAATGGAAAGCTTTTGACCTCAAGACCACGTGTCCAAGAATGCTTCAAATGAAAATTTGTTCAACATGAAAGTTGTAGATCTTGTTCTCACCTTTCTAAAAAGTCCAAGAACTTGAAAATCCCATGTATGGTTGGCAAATTATGGCTCAGTGAATTTCAAAAATGACCCATAATCAGGAGGCCATAACTTCCACATGGATTGTCCAAATTGGAAGTTCTTTATATGCACAAACTCCATTTGACATGTACTTTCATGGTGCATAATTGGATTTTCTCAAAAATTGTCAATGCAAAAAGTCAAATTTCAACTGGACAGTTAAATGACCAGGGGCAAAATTGTCCAACTTGAGAAATAATTGGAATTTTTGAGTGGGGATTTTTGCAACACTTCATAAATGGAATTTGAAAGTTGTTGGAATCATCACAACATGCCAAGGCTTCATGGTTTGAAAAATGGCTTTTGAAATGAACTTGAATAATTGAATACATAGCCATCACATGTGGAATTTCCAAAATACACATCCAATGAGCATAAGCCAAGTTGTAACAGCTCACACATGTCATTTTGAGAGTGTGTGAGCTGTCCATGAGGTGGCAATGAGCTGGCATATGTAGTTACAATTTTGCCCTTGCTTGAAATTAACACATTTCACTAACACATTCCAAATGATTAATTAGTGTGGTTAAACGTGGATTAAGCAAGCATATATAATCCTAATCACAACTAAATCATAACAGAATGCACCAATCCCAAAATCAGATCTCAAATTCCCTCCAAATTCTCAAGAATTCTCAAGAACACCAAAACCAAAAATTGACAAGAACTCTCTCATTTCTTGATCAATCTTCGAAATTCTTTGTGCTGCAAACTCCTCTCATCATCATCTCCATCTGTTTTTGGACATTGGATCAAAAGGAGCTGCCATTCTCGACTGTACCTACAAGCTCCATCAATGGTGAATTCAAGTTTCATGCACTAGGAGCAAAAGCAAGTGAACCTGAACGCATCAATCACCTTCCACAAGCCTCTACTGCATCTGTTTGAGGAGAAATTGCTCGAAGAACATCAAGAACATCACTGCAATTTCCAGGTGTGCAAAATTCGAATATCACGATTCTTCAATTGCTTGTATGCGTTTTGTAGAGTGAAGAACATAGATCATAGTGATGTGTTTAGTTTTGCAAATGGATAACTGTAGGCTGAGATATCTGGATTTGAAAGTATGATGTGAAACCCTAATTTCATCGATCCGTAGGATTTAGAAACTTGTAGGTTAAATCATTGACATATTTGGACTCCTTGTTCTTAGACGGTTCCATTGACTATTCATTTGTTCATTTTGGTGATGATTCGTGGATCTTCATGTTCATGCGTGTTCTTGTTAATTCTGAGCGAAAACGATGATGAAATGGTGTTTGATCCGAAATTGTGTTTGAATTTTCAAATAAGAAGTTTCCCGCGCCTGTTTGAAGTATTTACAACTTTGCCATTAATGAAAACCAATTTAATTTATATAATTCAAAAAAAATTGTTAAAAATCATAAAACACTTTAAAAAATTCATAAAAAATGTTTTAAAAATCAGAAAAATACGTGGATTTTTTTTGTTGACTTCCTAATTGACTGTAGAATTTTATTGACCTATTGATTGAAGTTTTGCATGGTGAATTTTTAGATTGACTTAGGGTTGATTAACATGTGTGCCATTTTGATACATTGTGCCATTTTGATTGTGAAATCCTCATGTTTACAAAGAAATGCTTGAAAATTTTTGTGATGATTGTGGACTGGCTAATGGTGATTTACATGTAAATTTCATGAATTTTGGATTCCTGGTGTTTGAGTTATGAATTTTGGAACCTAGGTGTGACAATTTGTGTCACACCTCATTATGTCAACTTGCTGGATTTATTTGAATGGCTTAGGCTTGTTAGAATGATGTGAAATTTTGCAGGGATGTTCATTAACATGTTAAGATGCTATGTGTATTTTTCTGGATTTTTCCATTGCATTTTCAATTTGATTGCTATTTTTCATTTCTGTTGGTCAAATATGCAAGCTTGTGTGACATAGGTTGGTATTATCATTGTGAAATGCTCATATGGTATTGAATGAACATGAAATTTGGTGTGCTGGTTATAGACATATGATAGGACATGATGCTTTTGGTCCCACTCATTTCTTTACTGTTTTCATTGACTTGTGAATTTTTGAAGTGAATGCATGTGTTGATGTTGTGATTTGGCTCATATAATTGTGTCTGTTTTTGTTGATTTTCATTGACATGGTTCCCTTTGCCCAATTGAGCTAAAATTTGACATGCCATACCTTGAATATGTCCTGTTTAGGTGTAAATTATTTGAGGATTTTTGGAATTGTTTTGATATGGAATTTAATGCAATAGTTCTGTTTGGATGTTTGGTGTTCCATTTGAACTAGTTTGATTTGTTTTGTGCATAAAAGGAACATGATGAATGATATGGACATGGGACTAATTGTGTTGGCTTTTGTTTGACATTAATTTGACTTTGGTTGGATATCCCTTGCTGTTTAGGAATTTTTCTTGCCTTTGGACCCTAGGCTTGGCCTAGTGGTCTAGTTTCTAACATTTGATTGAGTTTTCAGGATGAAAAGGTGCAATGCTTATGGAGAATGATCCAAGTCAATTCAATTGATGTTGTTTGATGTTTGTACACTAACTATAACTTTGTTTTGTAGGTTGTGAAGTTTGGGCTTGAGCTCATAGCTTGCCTTTGTTGTGCATTAGTTTGTATAGTCTGACTGATTAATACTTGCTGTTTATTTTTGTCTGTCTGAGTACTAACTGTGTTTGACTGTTTCCAGGTACTTTTAGTTGCTCAGTTCCTTGTGAACTTTTGCTTTGCTTTGCTTAAGCAACTTGCATTGAGGTATAACTTCCTAACTTCATGTAGTCTGGAGACCCGGTCTGTTATTTGAACGGGCAAACTGTCTGAAGTCCTCCTTAAGAGGCGATGCTTGTGGTTGTTTACATTTGTGCCAAGCAGGTGAAGTCCTTAATCAAGGCAATTGGTGGAAGGTAGGGATATGCAATCTATCCCCCACTATTCTGTGAGTCGTCCCTCTGCTCACACGGCTGTGTGTTGATGCATTGGGACACAAACCCAAGATCTGTGCTGTTGCACAATCGAGTCAGAGTCTTCGAGCGTAGAAGGGTCCCTCCATTCTTGACCCACGCTCCCTTGTCTAAAAGCTCTCCCTGGTCAGGGATAAGAGCTGTGAGGTCTGATCCTCACTTCACCTTTCATCTGCTTCACCTTAGCCTCGTAATGGCAAGGTTAAGAGCAAACACAGCCCGTACAGATGACTTGCTGAGGCAGTCAAACCTATTGTGTGAGCCCACTTGTTTGGTTATAGTGCGTGCTATGTGGATATCTGTTTGAGATGCTTGTTCTCATTTGATGTATGCTTGAATTATTTTGTATGCTTGTATGCTTGCTTCTTTCCTAGATAGGAGTAGTTTGCTTATGCAAGTAGGATAGAAAACTGAACTTAGGGTAACGATGCATGACAACACTAGGCTCGAGTCCAGCTCCCTAGTAGTGTGTCTTCCCCTGGTTTCTGGCTAGTAATTCAGTCCCTTTCAGGGGAACTACATCGCCCTGATCCTTGTTCCAGACGAGGTATGTAGGCAGGTGGTCGTGCGAGACCACTCCGGGTAACCTTTTTCTTTTTTGCGTGTGTTTACCTGTTATCTGATTGTGTTTGGCTCGGATGCCGACGTAAGTCCAGTAATTGTCTGTCGGGCTCCACGTTTGCCGTTTTTGTGTTTTGGTTCGGATGCTGACGTAATTCCCTCGAGTGGTTGTCGGGCTCCCTGTTTGCCATCTGTTTGTGCGTTTTGTGTTGTTTGGCGTGCGTGAGCCGAACTACAGTGGCTCTGATTCTCGTTCCAGACGAGATATGTAGGCATAGGACGCGATGTCCTATCGAGCTCCCTTCTCTTAACCCCACCTGCGTTCCCTGTGTGTGTGTGTGATGTTTTAGCAACCTTTTCTTTTCTTAGAACGTGGATCCCGTCGAGTACGACGGACGTGAGGGGTGCTAATATCTTCCCCTTGCGTAACCGACTCCCTTACCCTTTCTCTTTGGTCGCAAGACCATTTCCTTTCCAGGTTTCTCTGAGCGTTTCCTTTCCCTATCTTGGGATAAATAACGCGCAGTGGCGGCTCTGTGTTGTGTTTTTATTTGAGTCCCGCCGGTTGTTTTTTCGCGGATGCGACAGCTGGCGACTCTGCTGGGGACTATCGGATGTAGACCTGTGCTGGTCCATCTTCCCTAAGCGAGTCCTTCCTAGCGTTCTAGGATAGTTTAGGTTGCTTGTGTTGTGTGATTTATTGCATTTATTATTCTGACTGTGTATATATTTGCATAAATATTTGCATGCATCATACTATCATGTTGCTATCCTCTGTGCAGGTGGTTCCTCTGTTTTGGGGTGGGTGTTCTGAGTGGGGCTAAAACCCAGGCCCGAGTATACACCTAGGATTAGTGTGGTCTCATGTTGCCTCCTTCATGTTAGGTCAATATGTGCCTGGCAGCATGATGTACCACAAGCCGGACGAGGTTCATTTGATAGTGCTTGCCTCTGTGGGTATTCCACTTTGGTTGAGTTACTTCATTTGAGCTGTTGACTCTGGTGACCGATCATTTCCCGGATCTTTGGTTTAGACGATCTCAGGAGAGCTACAATGGCACACCCGAAAGGGCAAACCCATTGAGTATCTCTGCCCGATTGTCGAAACTATGATCCGCCTTAGGATGACCTGTTTAGAATTTACCTGTGAGGGGAGGGTGATTCTTTCAGATGCATGTTCAGATGGTGACTCAGATGGTGACTTTTTGTTCCGTGGATCAGAATCCTATTTATGAGTCGGATTTATGGCCGTTTATTTCAGAGACGCCGGAGTGCTGTCCGTGATTTATTAGTGGGGATCCGTTTATTTCAGGAATTCCCCGGGCCGAGTTGTTTATCAGTGGGGATCCGTTTATTTCAGGATTCCCTGGGCCGATTCAGATGATTATGGGTATCTGTTCAGAGATTGTCAGATGATGATGATGTATCTGTCTTCCGTTTCTTTCAGAACCCTTGAGATGGATTGGTGGTTACATTCTCCCTCAGATGGTTGTGATCGGTTCGGAAATCAGGGTTGTGATTCAGAGCAACAGATGATCAGATGACTTGGAAGATGGCCCAGTGCATTGCATACATCTGCATCATTCTCATTTTGCATTCATCTGCACCAAACCTACGTCTAGCCATATGGGGAGTATTATGGATTGAGAATCTGGTTGAGAGACATCCGGATGTCAGAATGTATTGGTGAAATATTATCCGTCTCGATGAAACCAGAATCAAAGGACGGAATCTTCCTCATATGGATAGACGTTGCATTCATGCATACTAACCCATTTGCTGTTTTGTAGGTGTCAACCGGTGCGCGTAGCTCGTTTGCTCAGATATCCTGCTAGGGGCAACAAATCCAAACTGATGGATCTTCCCAACGCCGACATCCTCGAACTGAAAGAGATGGTGAGGGATTTGTTCAGTGTTGTGCAAGGGCTTGCCTTGGGGCAGAAAGCCATGGCCGAGAGATTGGAAAGGATTGAGGGCTGGATGATCAAGGAGAAAGTTCAGGGAAAGGCTCTGTCATCCGAAGTAACAAATCCCTCTGGCTCTGTAGTGAAGAAATCCCTTGACAGTGGTCAGCCCAAGAAGAAGGTTGAATCAGGTGGTGCGCAGACTAAAAGAGAACGCGGTAAGGATCGTTACCACCCTTATGCTGCCACCGTAACCATTCCTGTTGGTGATTCATCTGCACAACAGCGGCAACCACCACCTCAACAAAGGACACAAAGAGCAGTGGGCCAATTGAGAAGGAGGACGACAGATCGTCATTTCAATAAGCCGCCCGTGACTTACGCCTCTCTGTTTAAAAGGTTGAAAGATCTTGGGTTGGTGCAGCCGAGGATATTGGTTCCAGGGAAACCGGATCAGAGGGTTGCCAGTTATGATGAGAATGTCAGGTGTGAGTTCCATGCTGGGGCACCCGGACATCATGTTGAGGATTGCAAAGCTTTTAAGCATGTGGTCCAGGACTTGGTGGATTCTAAGACAATCAGCTTTGCACCAATGGCAGATGATAGTGTTAACCCCGTGCCAAGGCATGGTCCTGTAAAAGCGAAAATGATGTCAAGGGACAAGAAAGGGATAGAGGTGACTGAGAAGGATCAGTTGAAAATGCCAATGTCCGTGGTCTCAAAACGCCCGACGAAAAAGTGGAGCTTTCCCTCGTGTTGATGATTGTTGTGCAGCCATCGCTACAAAAGGGTGTGTGGTAATTGGGGGATCGGTCCAGAGAATAATGAAAGCAGAAATGAACGATGTAAGATGTAAAGCACTCAGTCTGGCAGCTGAAACCGTCAAGGTGGAAAATGCCATTGGTGTTGAGAAAGAGAAAAAGCCGTCCATTTCTTCTTACAAGCAGGCATTGGAAGTGGTGAGAAATGGAGGGATCCCAGGCTGGGGACAGATCATAGGCATTGTGGTAAAGGCGGATATGTTTGGGATTGGTTATCATCCAGGTCAAGACTCGTCTGAGCAGAACAGAGGACGTCGTCCGTCGTTCACCTTTGTCAGTGCCGGAATGCTAGATTCGGATTACGCCTATACGGTGGGTGAAGAGGTTGACAGTGATTGCGAGCTAGAATCGTGGATAAAATCGTGCGTACCAGGAAGCTGGAAGGCCTAACAAGATCAGCACTGACGCTCGTCTGGAAGAGTAATATTTCTTGTTTTCAATTTTATTTGCATGAAAGTCATACGTGTTGCCCGACACGTAATGGTTCATTGTAAGGGCCACCTCATGTTTAAATTTGCATTTTCTGCATCATTAATAAAGGGATGTTTTTCAGTCAAAAAGCGGTGTTCCCTGTTTTTCATTTATTTTTGCAGTTTAAAAACAGATAAAAATGGCAATGTTTATTTTCATTTTTCTCTTTTTTTGATTTGTCTCGTTCCGAATGCAAAAAAAAATAATTTTCCGGATCTCATTGATAACAATTTGGTTACACCTCATATGACTTCGGCAAACCGATCTATCATGCCGAAGAAGAAGGCGAAGAAGATTGTGATCTGCTGGAAGATTAACCAGGTTGTTGAAACAAGAGGAGAGGGTGATTCAGCCGCATGCGGAGCGGATTGAGATTGTTATTCCAAGCACCGCCGAGGTCAGGAAGGAAGTGAAATTAGGGCCGCTTCAGAGGCAAGTCGAGAGCAGAATGGTAGCCTTGTTGAAGGAGTATGTGGATACTTTCTCCTGGTCATGTCAGGATATGCCAGGGTCGGATACCAATGTCGTTGTGCACAAGCTACCATGGAGAGAAGATTGTCCTCTAAAGAAGTAGAACGCCAGTGCCTGTATCAGAGGGCCATGGTGACTTTGTTTCATGATATGATTCATCATGAAGTCAAATGCTATGATTGATGACATGATAGCAAAGTCCCAAACCGGAGAGGGGCATCTGATATGACCGGGGCAAGTCGGTTGACTGGTGGAGATAATTCAAACTGAGGTTGAATTCGAGTAAGTGCACTATCAGAGTGCGGTCCGGTAAGATGTTGGGGTTCATTGTAAGAGAGGAATCGAGGTTGATCCTGCTAAAAAAAAAAAAAAAAAAGTAAAGTAAAAGAAAATATGAGAAGAATGCCTGAACCGAGAAAAAGTAAAAAAGAGGTTTGTGGTTTTTTAGAAAGATGGAACTACCTGTCATGGTTCACATCTCATCTAACAGTCACGTGTGAACCTATATTCAAGATGTAAGAAAAAAGATCAAACGGTCAGGTAAAGTAATGATTGCCAAGGGGCATTGAAAGAAAATAAAAGATATAAGTTGCAGGAACCTCCGATTCTTTTGCCTCCTAAGGAGCGATTGGTAATCTGTGCTTGACGGCCTTCGAGGGGTCTACGAGGTGTATTGGGTCAGCATGACGCGTCTTGTCGAAAAGAGCATGCAATTTACCTTAGCAAAAAGTTTACCGACTATGAAACAATACATTCACTGTTCGAGAAAACTTGATGTACTTTGGCATAGGCTGCTCGCCGACTGAGACAGTATATGCTGATTCATACCACTTTGTGGATTTCGAGATGGATCTGATCAGGTAGATTTCTGAAAGAGCCAGCAATGACCGGACGGGTTGCGAAAGGGCCAATGATTTTGATCGAATACGATATTCGATATCCTCTCAGAAAGCAATCAAAGGGAGTGTATTGTCTGATTACATAGCCCAGCAACCCGTGGAGGATTATCAACCGATGAAGTTTGAGTTCCCTGATGAGGACATCTCGAGGTGCTCCAATCGAAAGATTGAGAGTAACCGATCCCGGAGGAGGGGCCTGACCCTGAATCCGAACGGATTCTGATGTCTGATGGGGAGGTTAAGGTGAATAAGCTTTTGTTGCCCGGATAACGTTTGAAGGCACCGACGGTGTGATTGAGTAGGAAGCTGGTATCCTGGGTATCGAACCTCGGTGTGCGCCTACGGAGCAACGCCGTTCTCACTCATATATGGAATGGAGGTTGTATTACCTGTTGAGGTTCATATTCCCTCTTTGAGAGTCCCGAGGGACGTGAAATTGCAAGAGGCGGAATGGGTAAGGACCCGGTATGAAGAGTTGAGCCTGATTGAGGAAAAGAGGCTGGCGGCCATCTGTCATGGGCAGTTATACCAGCAACGGATGAAGCGTGCTTTTGACAAGAAAGTGCGACCTCAGGTGTGTCACGTAGGTGATATGGTGCTGAAAAGGATCCTTCCTCCTCAAAACGATCGAAGGGGCAAATGGACACCGAATTATGAAGGTCCATTCGTGGTCAAGAAGGTTTTCTCTGGTGGAGCCTTGTTGTTAACGACCATGGATGGCGAAGATTTTCCATCCCTTGTGAATGCGGACGCAGTTAAAAAATACTTCGTGTAAAAAGACCCGCTGGACGAAAAGAATAAAATAGTCCAGGCAAAAATGGGCATCCCGGCGAACCGAAAACAGAAAGAAAAGGTTCGGGCAAAAATTAGGGATAAAAATGAAAAAATGTACACCCGGCAAGTCGAAAACCTGAAAAGGCGACTTGGGCAAAAATGGGTATCCCGGTGGACTGAAAACCCGAGAGGGCGGTCCAGGCAAAAGAGGGATTGAAACGAACAACTGCGTCCAGCATGATCGTTTGCACTCTAGTTAAGGCATTATGGATAATACCCGGTAGGGATCAATCAGAAGCGTCTTGTTCAGAAGGCAGAAAGCACGGAGAGTCTGAGGACATATGGGGTGTAACCGAGTTGGAACTCGATGAGATCACGGGTTTCACATTGCCATTAGGATAGATTTTTCCTTTTGTGCAATTACCTCTTTTCAGGAATTGCTTCCTTTGTATTGCTCAATTTGAGCCACACACTTTTCAATCAATAAAATGCATATTCAGTCAAATAATTTTGTTTTTCATTACCGCTTTGATTGCAAAAACATCCAGATATTTTTGATAAAGAATCTTGCATTTTAAGACATACAGGTCCCTTCCAATGCATGTTTATAAGATTGAAAGCTTGAAATCTTATTTGGAAGGTTGAGTGACCCAAGTGTTGAAATCTTGACACGCCTGGGGCACGGTTTTATCTGACGATCTGTTTTGCAGGAACTGTTATGTATGTTCACTCACTTGCAGGTGGTGATGTGGAAGCTGTTGTAAACAAATCCCCATGGAGTCCAATCGGGGACGAATGAATATGAAGGGATGACGGAGAAGACGTTGAGACGTACGACGATCCTTGAATGATATCAAGAAGACTCTTCAAAGTCGGAAAATTGAAGTCTGTATAATCCCAGGAGTACGCTCTTCGTAGGGTGTGGAGCGATTGGGGGGTACAAGATGATGGAGCAGAAAAGGTCCAGACGAGTCTGGGAATTCTCAAAAGTGGAAAACTGATGCGAGATTGGGAGGTGGATACCAGGGTTCGACGAGTCGACGGGTGTTCTATACCAACTTTTCTCATTTCCCAACTAAGTCCCCAAACAGAATTAAAGGACCAACTCCCCAGCAGATCCAAGGTCTGTGACTTCCCCAACCGAGTCAAGATGGTTCCCCGGCAGGTTTAAAACGGTGTTTCCTCAGCAGCCAAACCTGAAGGTTGCTATTCCCCGAGTGGAGCGGGTTTCAATGAAATATATCTCCAGCAGTGTTCATCCTACTAGTGGATTGGACGAGTTTCCGTAGCGGACGGATTTTTGCATCCCCAGCTGAGTGTATCCTACGTGTGGATTGCATGGGTTGTCCCCAGCGGAGTAGTATTCGCTTCCCTAGCAGGGTCAGGATGGTTATCCCCAGCAGGTGTCAAATCAATGCTTCCCTAGTCACCAGGTTGCTGTTTTCTCAGCAGAGTATCTGTGAGCATTTCCCCAGTAAAGTCGTCAGGTATCTGTGAGGGTTTCCCAAAGCAGAGTCGGGATTGATATCCCCAGCAAGTCAAAGATTGTTGTATCCCCACAGAGTGTTGGTGGTTCGTATCCCCAGCAGTTTCCCGAGCGGATTGGGTGCAAAGGAGGTTCTTCCCCAGCAAGGGTTACCTTTTCCAGCAGCAGCAGTGCTATTCCCCAGCAGGGTGGAGTTAGAGCAATGTCGAGTTCCTCAGCAGAGTGTCTCGTGCTCCCCAGAAGAATCCCTTGAGGGGGATATTTTTTATGCATTCATCATGTAGATAAGCATAGCATATCGCATAGAAAAAATAATAAATCGCGTAGCATTTCCATGAGTATGGAGCATTACGCAGAAAAAGATCATGCATCATTGTTGCAAGCATAGAGCTAGTCTCAAGCCGTGGTTACCGTTTGAGAGGTGGTTGTGCCAGAAAGCGAAGATGTTACTCCGAGGAGTTTAGCATCACGACGTCAGATCAGCAATGTTCCCCAGTAGTGCGATATTGGAGGAAATGTTTCTGTCGGACAGAGATGGAAATAACATCAAAGGACGTTACGCGATCAGCGCGATTCAAGCCGTGGTTACCGCTTGAGGATTGGTTTTGCCGGACAGTGAAGACGATACTCCGAGGAGTTCAGCATTGTGAGTTTGTGAGCAGCAGTATTTCCCAGTCATCAGTAAGTGTCTGGTCGAGTTTTCTTTGATGTCCTGTAAAACATCATCGTCCGATGCCAGTAAACGTCGAGTTTCTTCCCAGTCATCAGTTAGTGTCTGGTCGATCATTGTTTGATGTCCTGTCAACATCCTTATTCGATGTCCTGTCAACATCCTTGTTTGATGCCTGTCAACATCATTGTTTGATGCCTGTCAACATCATTGTTTGATGTCCTGTCAACATCATTGTTCGATGTCCTGTCAACATCATTGTTTGATGTCCTGTCAACATCCTTGTTTGATGTCCTGTCAACATCATTATTCGATGTCCTGTAAACATCATTATTCGATGTCCTGTAAACATCATTGTTTGGTGTCAGGTAAACATCATTGTTCGATGTCCAGTAAACGTCGAGTTTCTTCCCAGTCATTAGTCAGTATCTGGTTGAGAGTGTTACTCTGAGGAGTTCAGCATCACGACGTCAGATCCGCAGTGTTCCCCAGTAGTGCGATGTTGGAGGAAATGTTTCCGTCGGACAGAGATGGAAATGATATCAGAAGACGTTACGCGATCAGCGCGATTTCGGGGTTCAAATGGAGAAAAGAAATGCTGAGGCATGTTCTGGGGTTCAAATGGAGAAAAGAAATGCTGAGGCATGTTCTGGGGTTCAAATGGAGAAAAGAAATGCTGAGGCATGTTCTGGGGTTCAAATGGAGAAAAGAAATGCTGAGGCATGTTCTGGGGTTCAAACGGAGAAAAGGGGATACTGAGGTATTTTCTGGGGTTCAAACGGAGAAAAGGGGATACTGAGGTATTTTCTGGGGTTCAAATGGAGATTGGAGTTGAAGATTATATCCGGGATGAGGTCCGCAGGATTGTCTTCTGTTCATGTGTCACCTTAGACTCTGGCTGAGGCCAATGGAGGTCGTTATAGGTGTCTTCTGAGGAAGAGATGCACATGCTACCTTCCTTTTGTGAAGGTATACCCTCTGACATGTCGCCCTCAGAGTGGTTTGGTGTTATTTCCGTCATTGTCAGCGGAATTATCACGAGAGATTGGAGATCGGGGTTCAAATGGAGAAAAGAAGATGTTGAGGCATTTTCTGGAGACGGGGTTCAAATGGAGAAAAGAAGATGTTGAGGCATTTTCTGGAGATGGGGTTCAAATGGAGAAAGGGAGATGTTGCGGCATTTTCTGGAGAACAGGGTTCACATTGACGATTGCGAGTCATCGTCAGGCGACTGGGGTTCAAATCGGAGAATGGGGTTCATTATTTGGCAAACAGAAGAACGGGATTCAAATGCGGTGATCTGAGGATCATTGGCGCAAAAGAAAATTTCGGGGTTCAAATGCAGAGATCCGAGGATCGTTTGCGCAGAGAAGAATTTTTGGGGTTCAAGAATGCGGTGATCCGAGGATCATTTGCGCAAGAGAAAATTTTGGGGTTCAAGAAAATGGAAAAAAATAAAGAAAATCTCGGGGTTCAAGAAAAGCATAAAAAAGAAGAGAGATGATAATCCCGAGCGGACGTGTGGTGATCAGACCATGGTTATCCCTGTGTTACCATTTATTTTGGTATCCAGGTCGACGTTTTTGAGTTTGTTTCTTCGCCGATTCTGACAGGCGTTGCTGATTTTCCCGATCAGAGTGCAAATTGTTCGTCTGTTCTTGGTATTCAATCACTCTTCATCCTGATCATCTGAAAGCCGAGGCTATTCATATCGACAGGTTCACAGTGGATTGAATAGGGGCAGCTGTAACACCTCAAAATTTGCCCTCCTCTCTTGGGACTAGCATTAACATATGTGCATATCATTTTAGGTCATTAAGCATTGCATATTGCATATCATGTGGTTACATTGTGCAAGTCATCCTCACAAGTCTTGATCAGAAGATGAAGAGGTCATGGTGCAAGCTAGGGTTTCATTGGACTGGTCATTGATCATCTGAGGATGTGGAGGTCCAAATTAGGGTTTCATGGTTCTCAAAGGATTTGGTCTTCATCTTGATTGCAATGATTCATCATCATCATCATGGTTTGTCATCATCAAGTGGTTGAAGCAGATTCCTTGAGATTAGGGTTTTGACCACTGGTCAACCCTAATCAGTTGCATTGGGCCAATCAGGGCATGATCAGGAGATGGGGTCTATGATGGCTATGGGGTTCATAATATGATTATATTGTGCTTATTGAGGCTAGGGTTTCACCCTTGAGCCATTTCATCAGAAATTGGGGCTCAGTTGGATCAGTGCATTGCCAAATTCATCTATCAGTTGAAAAAGTCAACTGTGGTCAACTGTGCATGATTTTATGGATTTGGAGGTGGGAGAGAGTTGGATACACTTCATTCATGTTGGAACAAGTGTTATTTGACTTTTCAAAGCTTAAGAATGGAGAAAATCAAGTCAGGACAAAAATTGCCAAAAATAGAAAGTGACTTGTAATGGAAGTTTCCAAAAATGGAAAGCTTTTGACCTCAAGACCACGTGTCCAAGAATGCTTCAAATGAAAATTTGTTCAACATGAAAGTTGTAGATCTTGTTCTCACCTTTCTAAAAAGTCCAAGAACTTAAAAATCCCATGTATGGTTGGCAAATTATAGCTCAGTGAATTTCAAAAATGACCCATAATCAGGAGGCCATAACTTCCACATGGATTGTCCAAATTGGAAGTTCTTTATATGCACAAACTCCATTTGACATGTACTTTCATGGTGCATAATTGGATTTTCTCAAAAATGGTCAATGCAAAAAGTCAAATTTCAATTGGACAGTTAAATGAACCAGGGGCAAAATTGTCCAACTTGAGAAATAATTGGAATTTTTGAGTGGGGATTTTTGCAACACTTCATAAATGGAATTTGAAAGTTGTTGGAATCATCACAACATGCCAAGGCTTCATGGTTTGAAAAATGGCTTTTGAAATGAACTTGAATAATTGAATACATAGCCATCACATGTGGAATTTCCAAAATACACATCCAATGAGCATAAGCCAAGTTGTAACAGCTCACACATGTCATTTTGAGAGTGTGTGAGCTGTCCATGAGGTGGCAATGAGCTGGCATATGTAGTTACAATTTTGCCCTTGCTTGAAATTAACACATTTCACTAACACATTCCAAATGATTAATTAGTGTGGTTAAACGTGGATTAAGCAAGCATATATAATCCTAATCACAACTAAATCATAACAGAATGCACCAATCCCAAAATCAGATCTCAAATTCCCTCCAAATTCTCAAGAATTCTCAAGAACACCAAAACCAAAAATTGACAAGAACTCTCTCATTTCTTGATCAATCTTCGAAATTCTTTGTGCTGCAAACTCCTCTCATCATCATCTCCATCTGTTTTTGGACATTGGATCAAAAGGAGCTGCCATTCTCGACTGTACCTACAAGCTCCATCAATGGTGAATTCAAGTTTCATGCACTAGGAGCAAAAGCAAGTGAACCTGAACGCATCAATCACCTTCCACAAGCCTCTACTGCATCTGTTTGAGGAGAAATTGCTCGAAGAACATCAAGAACATCACTGCAATTTCCAGGTGTGCAAAATTCGAATATCACGATTCTTCAATTGCTTGTATGCGTTTTGTAGAGTGAAGAACATAGATCGTAGTGATGTGTTTAGTTTTGCAAATGGATAACTGTAGGCTGAGATATCTGGATTTGAAAGTATGATGTGAAACCCTAATTTCATCGATCCGTAGGATTTAGAAACTTGTAGGTTAAATCATTGACATATTTGGACTCCTTGTTCTTAGACGGTTCCATTGACTATTCATTTGTTCATTTTGGTGATGATTCGTGGATCTTCATGTTCATGCGTGTTCTTGTTAATTCTGAGCGAAAACGATGATGAAATGGTGTTTGATCCGAAATTGTGTTTGAATTTTCAAATAAGAAGTTTCCCGCGCCTGTTTGAAGTATTTACAACTTTGCCATTAATGAAAACCAATTTAATTTATATAATTCAAAAAAAATTGTTAAAAATCATAAAACACTTTAAAAAATTCATAAAAAATGTTTTAAAAATCAGAAAAATATGTGGATTTTTTTTGTTGACTTCCTAATTGACTGTAGAATTTTATTGACCTATTGATTGAAGTTTTGCATGGTGAATTTTTAGATTGACTTAGGGTTGATTAACATGTGTGCCATTTTGATACATTGTGCCATTTTGATTGTGAAATCCTCATGTTTACAAAGAAATGCTTGAAAATTTTTGTGATGATTGTGGACTGGCTAATGGTGATTTACATGTAAATTTCATGAATTTTGGATTCCTGGTGTTTGAGTTATGAATTTTGGAACCTAGGTGTGACAATTTGTGTCACACCTCATTATGTCAACTTGCTGGATTTATTTGAATGGCTTAGGCTTGTTAGAATGATGTGAAATTTTGCAGGGATGTTCATTAACATGTTAAGATGCTATGTGTATTTTTCTGGATTTTTCCATTGCATTTTCAATTTGATTGCTATTTTTCATTTCTGTTGGTCAAATATGCAAGCTTGTGTGACATAGGTTGGTATTATCTTTGTGAAATGCTCATATGGTATTGAATGAACATGAAATTTGGTGTGCTGGTTATAGACATATGATAGGACATGATGCTTTTGGTCCCACTCATTTCTTTACTGTTTTCATTGACTTGTGAATTTTTGAAGTGAATGCATGTGTTGATGTTGTGATTTGGCTCATATAATTGTGTCTGTTTTTGTTGATTTTCATTGACATGGTTCCCTTTGCCCAATTGAGCTAAAATTTGACATGCCATACCTTGAATATGTCCTGTTTAGGTGTAAATTATTTGAGGATTTTTGGAATTGTTTTGATATGGAATTTAATGCAATAGTTCTGTTTGGATGTTTGGTGTTCCATTTGAACTAGTTTGATTTGTTTTGTGCATAAAAGGAACATGATGAATGATATGGACATGGGACTAATTGTGTTGGCTTTTGTTTGACATTAATTTGACTTTGGTTGGATATCCCTTGCTGTTTAGGAATTTTTCTTGCCTTTGGACCCTAGGCTTGGCCTAGTGGTCTAGTTTCTAACATTTGATTGAGTTTTCAGGATGAAAAGGTGCAATGCTTATGGAGAATGATCCAAGTCAATTCAATTGATGTTGTTTGATGTTTGTACACTAACATAACTTTGTTTTGTAGGTTGTGAAGTTTGGGCTTGAGCTCATAGCTTGCCTTTGTTGTGCATTAGTTTGTATAGTCTGACTGATTAATACTTGCTGTTTATTTTTGTCTGTCTGAGTACTAACTGTGTTTGACTGTTTCCAGGTACTTTTAGTTGCTCAGTTCCTTGTGAACTTTTGCTTTGCTTTGCTTAAGCAACTTGCATTGAGGTATAACTTCCTAACTTCATGTAGTCTGGAGACCCGGTCTGTTATTTGACCGGGCAAACTGTCTGAAGTCCTCCTTAAGAGGCGATGCTTGTGGTTGTTTACATTTGTGCCAAGCAGGTGAAGTCCTTAATCAAGGCAATTGGTGGAAGGTAGGGATATGCAATCTATCCCCCACTATTCTGTGAGTCGTCCCTCTGCTCACACGGCTGTGTGTTGATGCATTGGGACACAAACCCAAGATCTGTGCTGTTGCACAATCGAGTCAGAGTCTTCGAGCGTAGAAGGGTCCCTCCATTCTGGACCCACGCTCCCTTGTCTAAAAGCTCTCCCTGGTCAGGGATAAGAGCTGTGAGGTTTGATCCTCACTTCACCTTTCATCTGCTTCACCTTAGCCTCGTAATGGCAAGGTTAAGAGCAAACACAGCCCGTACAGATGACTTGCTGAGGCAGTCAAACCTATTGTGTGAGCCCACTTGTTTGGTTATAGTGCGTGCTATGTGGATATCTGTTTGAGATGCTTGTTCTCATTTCATGTATGCTTGAATTATTTTGTATGCTTGTATGCTTGCTTCTTTCCTGGATAGGAGTAGTTTGCTTATGCAAGTAGGATAGAAAACTGAACTTAGGGTAACGATGCATGACAACACTAGGCTCGAGTCCAGCTCCCTAGTAGTGTGTCTTCCCCTGGTTTCTGGCTAGTAATTCAGTCCCTTTCAGGGGAACTACATCGCCCTGATCCTTGTTCCAGACGAGGTATGTAGGCAGGTGGTCGTGCGAGACCACTCCGGGCAACCTTTTTCTTTTTTGCGTGTGTTTACCTGTTATCTGATTGTGTTTGGCTCGGATGCCGACGTAAGTCCAGTAATTGGCTGTCGGGCTCCACGTTTGCCGTTTTTGTGTTTTGGTTCGGATGCTGACGTAATTCCCTCGAGTGGTTGTCGGGCTCCCTGTTTGCCATCTGTTTGTGCGTTTTGTGTTGTTTGGCGTGCGTGAGCCGAACTACAGTGGCTCTGATTCTCGTTCCAGACGAGATATGTAGGCATAGGACGCGATGTCCTATCGAGCTCCCTTCTCTTAACCCCACCTGCGTTCCCTGTGTGTGTGTGTGATGTTTTAGCAACCTTTTCTTTTCTTAGAACGTGGATCCCGTCGAGTACGACGGACGTGAGGGGTGCTAATACCTTCCCCTTGCGTAACCGACTCCCTTACCCTTTCTCTTTGGTCGCAAGACCATTTCCTTTCCAGGTTTCTCTGAGCGTTTCCTTTCCCTATCTTGGGATAAATAACGCGCAGTGGCGGCTCTGTGTTGTGTTTTTATTTGAGTCCCGCCGGTTGTTTTTTCGCGGATGCGACAATAGGTTTCACAAAGAGTAACTTCGATCATTGTGTCTATTTTAGGTTCTCACCAGAAAATTCACTTGTCATCTTATTTCTATATGTATATGACATCCTCATAGCATGAAACCTCGTCGAAGAAGTAATGAACATGAAGGCTGAACTCAACCACGAATTCGATATGAAGGACCTTGGAGCTGCAACCAGGATTCTGGGTATTAACATCAAGAGAGATAGAAAGTAGTTGACATTATTCTTATCTCAATAGTCATATCTAAGTAAGATTCTCAACGGGTTTGGTATGTCGAACATAAAACCTATTATAACACTAACAAATCAATAATTCAAGCTGAGTATAACTTAAGTTCTTAATACTGAAGTAGAAAGGGCCTATATGGATAGCATTACATATGCTAGTATAATGGGTCCTTTGATGTATGTTATGATGTGTACCATGCCAGAAATAGCTTATGCGGTAAGCTTTATAAGTAAGTACATGGCTAACCCTGGAAAATCTCATTGGAAAGCTTTGAAATGTATCCTAAGATACATAAAAGGATCCTTGAGCAGAGTCCTGATTTATGGTGGAGCCAGAGGTCAAGATGACCAAAGGGAAATCGAAGGATTTATGGACTCTAACTATGCAGGATGTATGGACACCAGAAAATCTCTTACTGGATATATTTTCACTATGTTTGACACATCAACTAGTTAGAAAGAAACACTTCAGAACGTTGTATCTTTATCAACTACTGAAGTGGAATACATTGCCCTCACTAAAGTTGTAAAAGAAGCATTGTGGCTTGAAGGTTTTGCCAAGGAGCTGAAACTTCAAGGTCAAGCAATCATGTTAAATGTGATAGCCAAAGTGTCATACATGTGTCGAAGAATTCAACTTATCATGAAAGGACAAAACATATTGATGTTAGGCTTCATTTTGTCAAAGAGAAAATTGAAAGGGAAGAAGTGACGATGATGAAGGTTTTGATCGATCACAGTGTCGTTTATATGATCACCAAGTCATTGACAAGTTACAAGTTCTTCCATTATATGCAATTGATAAAATTGTATGATGATATCTAGTATGTTTCATGGTTTGTAGTTAGTTCCAAGGTGGAGATTTGTAGCTTTGTTGTTAGAAGCTAGTTAGATCTAACTCAAATGCAATAGATGTAGTTGTACTTCTTCGACAGAGTCGAAAATTGGAAATTATTGTAATTGAAGTATGTGCATGTGTATTGTAGCATTTATCATGTATGTAATAGTTGTGTATGTCATAAAATTGTTTAATCTCCATATATTAGATACATATGTTAGCAGTGCTCTCTCACTTTGTAAGGAGAGATGGTTGGTGATTCACTTGTAAACAAATATCTCTCTTTTTGAAAGTGAATGCAACTCTTGTTTAAACCATCTTTGCTATCTTTTCTTTTAAATGTATCTATGTAGCATATTCCAAAATGAACCATACTCTCATAAACTAATTTATAAACTTCACTCCATTCACAAAAATGTGAAATTCTTGTTTGTTTTTCTCTACGTTCCAATAGTGATGCAAAGAAAAAAATATTAAAGATATGTGTCAAAAAACCTAAAATAAAAACTTCTTGATAAGAATCATGCACTCAATTTAGAACACGGGTTAACATGACCCGTACATTTTTATTTTACTATTAATATATTTTTATTTAAGTTTTACTCGGTGTTATGAAAGATAAAAAATGATTTTAAACTAATTTTTATATAAAAATGTACTTTGTGAACATTTACTTACAAAATAGACACAATAAATAAATGTCCATTATATACTTTTTCAAATATCTAAGAAAATTACAAATGGAGGTTATAAAAATGGGAGGGATGTAATTTATATATAGTAGTAATATTTTTTTGTTAAAGACTATACCAATGAAATTCAAAGGAAAATATTTATCTTTTCAAACACTTGTGTCAGAATGAAGAGCTATGTCAGTGCATAAAACTCCCCAACCTTTGAAAAAAAAAAGTGTTGTAGCCGTTTCTTTTGACAAAACTCTCTTACATTACAGAAAACAACTTGACAAGAGACTGATTCTGCAACTAGGAATGCAAATTGCATGTTCATAATCTTAGAACAAAGAGCCAAGAAACATAATCTCATAAACATGACAACATAATTGAATGTACATAACCATAATAATAATAACAACATTGTCCAATAGGTCACTTAGATAAATAATCTAGGACCAAACATGAACACTAGCTAAGCATTAATAATATTAATTTAGTTAAAATTAGCTTAACAAGAATGTGAAATAGTAGTACTCAAAAGTCAATGAGACTGTGGTGGAATAACAGAACAAAGCTCAATTGATCCATAATGAAGCAACTCCTCAATCATTTGTTCAATGTGATCTTCTTCAAGAGGCTTGAAAAATTGCTGAGAATTTTCAACTTTAACTTTCTTGAAAACCCAATTTCCCTCTGAGTTTTTCTCCTCTTCATCATGTCTCATAGTAGTGTGAGTGTCAGATTCCTCACTGTTTTTCACAGGAACATTGTTTGTGGAAATGGTGAGAGATTCTGCAGATTCTCTCTGAGGTTGTTGTTGATGAGATACTGGTCGAGTGATTTGCAATGAAGCAATGTAGCATCTGTGGAGTTTAGCAGTTAAAGTTGCTGAGAGAAGCTTGGAAGATGATGATTGAGACACGTTTGGATTGTAAGGGAAATTTGTTCTTGCTCTTGTTCCGCACATTAGTCTCGCTGCTTCGTCGTAGGCTCGTGCGGCATCCTCGGCTGTTTCGAAAGTTCCGAGCCAGATTCTTGTTTTTCTAAACATAATAAGAAAATGAAACATGTTTCATCAGGTATTTTACAAGGAAATGTGAAATGTGTGTAAACTTAAAGAGTGCGAAAGTAAATTAAGTATATTTTGATCTGCAGTGAGTTTGACAGAATCACGACTATTATGAATGACTTGTAGACTTACAGAATGGGGTGGCGGATTTCGGAGACCCAAGAGCCCCAATGCCTTTGTCGGACGCCGCGGTAACGCTGTTGTGGTCTGGCCATGTTAGGGAAACAAATGTTTTGTTTTTCTGAGAAAGTGTTTTTGAGTGATGTTAGAGAGTTTTGAAATCAAGAGGAGGTGATGGAGAAGGAGGAAGGATGGGTTTTTGTAGTTGGTTTTTTTCAATTGTGGCACTTTTTCTAATGGATCTGCCAACAATTTATTAAGGGAGGAGGATGGTCCCACATGGGATTTTTTGTGGTCTTTGTTATTTTTCTTTAGTATTATAATTTTGACGCTATCGTAATTTATTCGATTAAATCAGCTCAGTTGATATCCGTATATGGATCAGAACATCTATATACAAAAATGCGAATGGATCAGAACATCCATTCATCCGCGACTTTCTATTTAGTAACATAAACTGAACTCTGGACTAACAAATATACTAGTTGAATTATCGCATTCACTCGATTAAAATTAAGATGGATGATAGATTCTTCTCATGTGAAAACTGATCCTTAGGAAGCAATTTATGGATAATGACTGGTTTGTAGCTTTCTTTTTGTATATATGTGTCATGTGTGAAAGATCTTTGAACAAATCCATCTCAAATAGTATAAATTATAAATTTTCTTGATGAAATTATTTTTATAGATCAAGTTGATTTTGAGGTTCTCTGTTACTTTTTACCAGACAATATCATGTTTTAGACTTTGGTTGAGACCAAGATCCCATGTTGCAATAATTCTCTGTTTAAACATACTGTTTACGGTTGGATTTGCTTAACCAATATGTTTTGTATGTCACTGTTTCAATTTGAATTTTATAACTGAGTCAATTGCAAGTTGGGGCACATTGATTTAAGATCAAAGATTCTTGGACCATCATATATAATTACCCTAGCCTATTAAATGATTTGATCAAAGTTTCTTCATTATTATCAATATATATATACTCAACAAACATATGAGAGAAACAAAACACTCTTCTATGTGGGTCATGGAGGCATCAAATGCAGACTTTCTTCACTTTCAGTCATCTTGTTGAAGTAAAACACATAGAGGTTATTATGCGATGGTGTTGATCTAGAAAATTCAAATTCCTAATAATTCTGGTAGCCACTATACATCCATGTGCCAGAAGTTCATCATCATAAATGCTAAACGATAAAAAGTTATTCAAGATTTATAAAATCCTAAAACCATTCAAAGAGAAAAAAAAAATACTAGGCAACAAAAATAAAACACCAACTATTTTATCAGCTTAAAATGAAGCAGTTAATTATGAGAATTACTATATTACATGATCCTCGTTCTATGTGATTAAATTAAAATACTATTAATACCTTCTTATTTGTTTGAATAGAAACAATGATAGGGTCAATGTTATGCTGTTATTTTCTTCATGACTTATCACTAGTGTTCAACAACCTTTTAGCACAGTTTTTGTTGGCTTACATAACTGTCTATAAAGAATTGGAAGGTAAAACTGTTCAGCACTTACTTTTTGTTTCTTTCTAAACCTAATTAGGAAAAAATGAGAGAGGGAAAAAGAATAGAAAGGAGACAAAAAAAAGAACAAGTAACATGTAAGCCAAGGATTAAAAAAGATTAGGAACTTTATTTATTCTTTTAGTAAAGTGATAATAACCATAATCATCTCAAAATTTTGAAATTAATGATAAGATACAGTCATTTAATAGAAGTACTATTATGTAATGATAAGATACGGTGTCACCGCGATTTAATTTTAATATAGTCTGTTTTATACGTCCTCAAAATATTTAAAGTTTTTAAAATATATATCTTAATATCAGAATTAGAATTATGGTAATATTATTTAACCTAACAATTTTATTTTATGTCCATTGAACAAAGATTTTGTAGAAAATTAAGAACTTAATACATTATATTATCTATGATTTTTTTATAACTTTTTTCCTAAAATGGAGATTTAATTTGGTTTCCAGCTAACATCAAATTGTATGCACAAAAGGTCAAGAAAGTGAAATAAATATATAAACTTGTTTAGGACTCATACGCGTGAAATGGGTCCCATTATATAACATGGGTGATGGGAGCAAAAGTTATGTTTATCTAATTGATTAATTTAACTAATTAATTTGTATTATAAACTTATATTAATTTTCTCTTTAGGATTGCTTTGTTTGAGAGAAAAAAAATCTAAACTTCCCATGGTTTCGACACCCATCATGTCTTTGTCATCATGTGTGGACTATATTTCCCTTCACATGCAAACAATGTTCTTAATCCATTGAATCTAACAAAGTATATATGACAAAGGTGTGGCTTGTGGATATACTAACATGGGATTTCCTTTATAAAAAACTAATAATAAATTAAGTATATTTATGTCTTTTTTTATGAGTCCTAAATTGAACCAACACATGCATGTACATATACGACATTCCTCTATGTTGTTTTGTCTTTTTATTTGATTTGTTTGATATCTTCTCTAAGGTATTGTTAAATGAATATGTTAACATTTACATGTAAACTGCCCTTGAATATCCCTCACCCGATGAAGAAGAAGAATAAAAGTAAAACTTAAAATGAAGGTAGAGGTAATGTAAACTAGTTTTGATTGAATGTAAATGAACTCATTACAAGGACCCATTTTGCAGCTTATATATGAGTCAATGTTTAATGTCTAACCAACTTTATCTAACTTACATAAAAACATAACAACACTCTAATCAACTTTAACAAACTTACATAAAAACATAACAACATTCTAATCAACTTTAACAAACTTACATAAAAATAACAACCTTCACATAATAATAATAATAATAAATAATAATAATAATTATTATTATTATTATTATTATATATATATATATATATATATATATATATATATAACCCAAACACAACAGACTTTAAAGTCTTATGTCTATCAAGAAAATAAAAGAAATACAATCCGGTCAAATGAGAAAAACAAATATAAACACAAAAATAACAATCAAAAGCTAGTTGCTAGGAAACTACATAAAAGAACTCACTCTATGAAGCACCACCCAACAAAAAAATCAACTCACCACCAATAGACTAAAGGAGTCGTAGCAACATTGAAACAATTGAACATCTTTTGATCATGTCAGAACTCTTGATCAGCTAGAAGTTTAGACACGGGATAAGGTTTTGAAGGTAGTCAGAGAAAGAGAATGAGTTTAATGTTGATCGACTAAGAAATCAATGTCAAACAAAAAACTATTCTTATCTTCCATCTATTTCACGTTTGTTGACGAATCGGAAAAATTATTATCATTACACACAAATCAAATGGTCCAAACCACTGCATGTCAAGTCATATCAAAACCTCATTTTGACTTAACCTTAACTTCTAAAGATAAGAAAAGCTCAAAAAAAAAATCCTAGGCTACTTAGAAAGAGCCAACTACACTCATAATCACTTAAAGATCATATACCAAACACTAGAAGACAACTACTTAGGTACCACACACTTAAAGATCATTTAAAAATTTCAGGAGAAGAACACCACCTTAGAGGGAGCCTATCTACCCCAATTAATAGGGAGAGTAGGACTCACCTTAATAATTTGGCCTCAAAGAAATGAGTGAGGTCTACTTGGGCTTGATAAGTAGATGCCACCGAAAAGATTATATCTTTAAAGTGTCTTCAAACCCACCTATCACTCTCCTCACTAAACTAAACCTCTTCGAGAGCTAAAAAGAAATCAGAGACCAAAGATTCTTCATGGATGAAAAACGATCTCATCCATCTATGGTCCCAATAGATCCTCATTTCATCCCACTTCCATATCTCACCCGCAGTTATCTCTTGAATTTGGGAGATGGTGAAGAGTCTATGAAACCTAATCTTAAGAGGTATAGACCATATCCAAGGATCCTTCTAAAAGGATGTTTGAAGACGTGATCATACCTTCTTATCAAGCCTTCTCTCAAACCAGTTCAGAGGATCATCCTTTTTTGAGCTAAGAAGGTTCACTCCTTTTCACTTAGAGCAAGCAGTGCGAAGCCCCAAAGACCTGCCCTCACACAAATAAGAGACAAAAGAGGCACAATATCGGCCATAAAGGATATCAAACCAAATACCAGACTTACCGGTTAAAAGTTTTTACCTCTATTTGGCTAATAAAGCTAAATTAACTAGTCCAATATCTCTAACACCTAGACTTCTCAACTTATTAGGTTTGCACACATCATGCCACCTCATATAGGAAATCTTGGAATCCCTTTTCACGCCACCCCAAAGAAACCTCTAACGAACCCGACCTAACTTCTTCCACACTTTCACAAACATTTTTAAAAAAGATAGGAAGAAAACATGAAGAGCATTGAGAACATAATTGGGAAGAATAACTCTCCCTCTAGGCTAACATACTTATGATCCCAGGAATGAAGTATTTTCCATATGAGGTTAACTAAATATTCCCAGGTAGCTTCTACTCAAGGGTTGGCTCCTACCGACAACCCTATATACCTAAAAGGGAGAGTATCAATCTTGCAATAGAGGAAATGCCCATCTAACTCTAAAAAGGAAAGATCAATATTAATCTTAATTAAGCTACTCTTATGAAAATTAAACCTAATATCAAAATCTAGTTCGAACCCCCTCAAAATCGCTTTGATAGTCCACAAATTCCCAACCAAATGATCAACTAATACTAAGGTATCATTGTCATACTAAAGATGGAAGACCTCTAAATCAAATGAACCAACTTTAAACCCAGAAAAATTGCTAAGCTCCGAAGTCCTCCTAATTATAACATTAAGACCTTAAGCCACTAGAGCTAAGAGCAAAGAAGCTAGAGGATCATCGGTACCAGTTTCTTTTCTAGAAATTTAGCAGCCAACTTATAAAGAGATCCAATCAGGGAAATATGCCAAAAGTCTCCCAAAGAAAAAGGATTCTTAATTTTAGGAATAAGAGTCACAAAGTATGATTCAAAGTTATGGGGTAACGATGCAAAACGATGAAATTCAGAAATTAAAATACCCATATCTTCCGTCAACAAAATCCATAACTTTTTGAAAAATGAGAAATTAGACCCATTAGGACATGGATTGTTATTCTCATCACGCTAATACACAATCTCATCAACCTACCGAAGAAGGAAAAGGGATGTCAAGGCCAAATTATCTCCCATATCAATGGACCGAAAGGTCGCCCCGTCAAGTCTGGGATAATCTACATTAGGCTCTTTAAATCACTTATAGAAATGATTAAATGCCTCATGTCTAATTCCATCTACCCCTTTAATCCAACCATTTCCCACCTTGAGGGATAAGATCGAATTTCTTGTACTTCTACACTTAATTGAAGCATGGAAGAAACCCGAGTTGGAATATCCTTCCTTGATCCACTTAGCCTTCTCTCTTTGGGACAACTGAGAGTCCTTAGTCATAAGAAAATCCTAAAAGTCAACAATGGCTTTGACCTTGTGCCCACCTCCTTAATAGAAAGGACCTTATGATTGGCCAGCAAATCTAGATTCCCAACCGCAAGTCTGAAAGATTCAATTTGGGTATCCATATTAGAAAACAACTCGTTATTCCAAACTTTAAGATCTCATTTTGGAGATACAAGTTTTACCATAAGAACAAATGTCTTCCATTCCTCATTCGAATAACTAAACTAGGAATTAAGAACCAACTTAGGTAATCGGGGTGAGATAGTTGGTGGTTGTTGAACTAGAAAATCTTGGGACCCCCAAAATTGATTATCATACTTCAGAATGATCTGACAATGATCATAAACATCTCTAAGGAGTTCCCTCTATGTTTTATACCTCCTAGAGACAGGACGATTGTGATCTCACCTGACTCGCCTCAGAGAGATTGTCCAAATAGTGTTTATCAGGAACATTTGGCGCCCACCGATGGGCCTCGGTAAAACTTTCCCAGGCCTCACAAAATAATACATTTTCACCATAGAAATAGAATGTTTTGGTCATTTCCTAGAAATAGTGAATCTCGCAACCCACTAGACATGGCATAACTCCTTACAATTATGGAGAACTTGCGCCAGCAGAATGAATATTTATAGGAAAGTGTCCACACATTCCAGCTGTCACAAAACACAAAGGAGGATGAAGAGGGGAAGAAGCTCATTGATCCTTAGCATCTCTCAGAGATAATTTAGGGCGATCAAGTCCTAGAAAACTTCAAACCACCACCTTTGACGTCCTTCGATGGCAAGAGTGATCATCAGGAGCATATAATATAAATTATCAATCATATGGCAATAGTCGGGGGCTTCCGACTCCCTAAAATGCAAAATTATGGTGGGAACATTCAAAGATATGGCATTGCGTTGGTATATGAGTCTTCCTAGACTATCAATTACCGACTACCAATACCTGACTAGGAAGATGGTGCAACATTTTTTCGCCAGCAAACATAGAAAGGTGATTACCACCAGCTTGTTCAACGTCCTTTAGGGACCCTCCGAGTCCCCCAGAGAGCATATGGCACGGTTCAATTAAGAGACTATTAAGGTCTCATATCCAAATCAAGAGATGTTCGTATGAGCCTTCCAAAACGGCCTAAAAGCCAACCATTTTAATGAATCATTGGCGCAGAAGCTGACCACTAGCATGGATGAAGTCATTAACATAACAGAATATTATATCAAGGAGGAAGAAAGTAGTATGGAGAAAAGATCTTGGGATGTTAAAGAAAATATAAAATTTAGGCATGAAGGATTTGGCCCCAGTAAGGAACACCACAAGCATGGGCCGAGGGAAAGGTCAACAATAAAACCTTCCTAGAGGCCATATGATAACTTCACCAATAAATTTACTCCTCTCAATGCAAAACATGTTGACATTTTGCGAGAGGTGTATCATCTCAAGCTAATACCAGAACCTACTCGTCTCAATAGGTTCAATGATGTGCTAGGAAATGACGAAGAAGAATGGTGCACCTATCATTGTTTGAGAAGCCTCCATATTGAAGATTGCCACCATTTAAAAAGAGAAATCGAGATCCTGATCCAAAGAGGTCGGTTTACTTTGTCAGCAAAGTTCTCAAAGGAGCAAAAATTTGTTATCAAAAGATCGAACGATTATCTTTGGCAGTAGTCAGGAAACTCATATAGTACTTTTAGGGCCACCCCATCATAGTAAAGACAAACTATCCCATAAAAAAAATCCTGGAGAAGCCAAATCTAGCAGGCAGGATGACAGCCTGGGTGGTGGAACTGTCTAAATATAACATCATGTATGCACCAAGTAACAACATCAGGTCACGAGTATTGGTAGATTTTTGAATAGAGATGAGTGTGCCCACCATAGAAGAAATGCCCGAGTAGTGGGTCCTATCGGTGGACGGCCCGTCCAACCTAAAGGGCAGTGGAGCGGGGATATTATTAGAGGGACCAGGGGAGATGATATTGGAGCAAACTCTTTTTTTCAACTTTCAGGCCAGTAATAATCAAGCAGAATACAAAGTTGTGATTTCCGGTTTGAAGCTAGCCAGAGAAGTCGGGGTTTCACATTTACTGGTTCCCAATGACTTATAGTTAATCGCCAGTCAAATCATAGGAGATTATCAGACAAAGGATGCATTACTATTCAAGTATCTATAATGAGCTTTGCAATTAGCCAAGGGATTCATGAAATTTGAAGTATCACAAATTCCTCGGGAAGAAAACGCTGGAGCTGATTTGCTAGCCTGATTAGCCAACACCAAGGGCCATGGGTTAAATAGAATGGTAATCCAGAAAACTTTGGAAGCACCAAGCATAAAAATGGATAAATTCATGGTATTAGAAAATGCAAGGGGATGGATGACACCCTCCATCTAATACATAACCCAAGAGAAGCTTTCGGATGAGGAGATTGAAGCCCAACGCATCAAGAGGATATCTTCCTTATACCTCATGGTAGATGACCATCTATATAAGATGGGCAGATCTTTTTCGATGTTGAGATGCATCGCTGAAGAAGAAGTAGGGCTCATAATGAAGAAAGTGCATGAAGGAGTGTGCGGAAGTCATATTGGGGGGAGAGCTTTATTTGGAAAGATACTTATGGTCGGGTACTATTGGCTGAGTATGCTACAACACTGTGCATGGTTTGTAAATTCTTGTGAGAAATGTCAGATATATACTCCCTTCATACATTCTCCTGCTGAGTTATTGCATTCGTTAATATCCCTGTGGCCTTTTTACCAGTGGGGATCAAATATTCTCGGTCCCTGCCCTTTGACCGCCAGGCAATTAAAATTTCTTATAGTAGCAGTGGACTATTTCATCAAGTGGTTGGAAGTCGAGGTCGTATCTTGAATCATTGTAGAGAGGGTAAGACATTTTTATTGGATAAATATCATATGTCATTTTTGCTTACCAGGGATCATTGTATCCAATAAAGGCAGACAATTCACGAGCTCGTCTGTTATAGAATTTTTAAGGCACCTCGGCATTTAGAACCAGTTTGTTTCGGTCGAGCATCCCCGGGATAATGGACAAGAAGAAGCAACAAATAGGATCATCCTATCAGGAATGAATAAGAAGTTGGATGAAGAAAATGCGCTTTGGGCCAAGTACTTGTATGAGATCTTATGGTTTTATCATACTATTCCTTATTCAACCACTAAGGAAACACCCTTTTGAAAAGTGTATGAATCTGGTACTAGTAGAAGTCAATTCTCCAACCTGGTATAGATTAAAATTTAATGACGTCTTAACAAGGAAGGGTTGGACAACTTGGCCGACCTCATAGAAGAAATCATAAGAATGGCTCATGTGAGAGAATGTATAGCAAAATAAAGGATAGCCAAAAGGTTCAACACTAGAGTCCGGCCGAGAATTTTTCAAGAGGGTGACTTGGTTTTGAAGAAGATTTTCGACACATAAAAGAAGGGAAAACTTTCCCTAAACTGGGAGGGACCTTACCGGATCAAACAAAAGCTTAATAATGGAGCCTACAAACTTGAAAATTTGGAAGGAATAGAAATTTCAAGGGCTTGAAATGTTTCCAACCTTAAGTTTCATTATAGTTAATATTATATAGTGACATTATTAAATAAAGGTTGTGGGTAGCACTCTTTTCCCTTGCAAGGGCAAGGGTTTTTAATGAGGTACCCTCAATTTATATGTTCGTGTGTCGTTTTTAGTCTCTTACAGTAAAGTCAAGCTCGTCCCATAAGTGATAATGATAGTAGGCATTGCCGATGACATAAGAAATCGGCCACATAAATAAGAACCTCTTGTCGGGTTATGTTAATAAAACCTTTGTCCTAACGAAATTGGCCACGTAAATAAGAACCTTTGGTCGGGTTATATTAATAAAACCTCTTACCTAACAAAATCGGCCACGTAAATAAGAACCTTTTACGATCATGGTATTATTTATAAAAATTCAAAGGAGGATAACCATATTTACTTTCATTACTTTTATTTATGAAACAAAATGGAGCAACATGACCACTTTTATTACCATAACTAAATTTGAGAGTTTTATAAATCATTATAAGAGAAGTGTGAAGTTACCTCGTCTTCTTCGTGATTCATCGTGAGACAGATGTTTGCTTTTTTCTCAATTGAGGATTCCATGTCATTGTCATCCCAGACAATGTAAGCTTTCTTGAACTTTTTTTTATTTTTTTTTATTTTGGTTTCTTCTTTGGTTCTGGTTCCGAGGATAATTTGGTTTCATGTGTTCTTTCTTTCCATATAGTTCACATGTATGAATAAAATAATATCTTTCTTTATTTTTGTTTTTATCCTCTTGTTGTTTTTCATGATTCGTAAATCTTATGAAGTTTCAAAAAGTCTGCCGCATTTCTTCATCATAGTGATAATATTTTTCTTCTTCGACCTTAAGAGCTAAGCTTTTTTTCTTCTTGTCACATTCCTCATCATCTTCTAGTCTTTTTGCTTCAACTCCTATTCTTGCAATTTACCAAACAAAATAGCTAAATCCATGGATGACAAGTCCCTAGATTCATAAATCACGGTAACTTTAGGGTTCCAACTACGATTTAAGCATTTAAGAACTTTTATAACCAAATCCTCATTTTAAAATACTTTCTCTTGAGTTCTCATGTGATTCACAATTTGAATGAATCATTTTTGCATATCATAAATGTTTCCTTTAAATTTTATTATTAAAAGGTTATACTCATGGGTTAATGTGTTCATTCTAGCATTTTGTCCCTCATATGTTCCTTCATGGGTATTTTGAAGGGTGTCCCGCATTTCTTTTGTGGTTTCGCAGTGAGAAACACTAAAAAAACTCATCAAAACTAAGAGTGGTAATAATGATGTTTTAGCTTTCAGATTGTGCTGCATTTTTTCTTTTTCTTCTTTGGTTGAATCATCCATATCTTTGTTTACCATTACACCAATAACTTGATGTGCAGGAATAAACAGACCTTTTTCACAACTTTCAAAATATCATAATTCATCCCTTATATGAAGATTCTCATATTCTCTTTCCAAAAAATATATTATTCTTCATTAAAGGATATGGGCATGTCTAGTGCATCTTTTAAAGTCATTCCTACTCTTGGGACTATTAGTCTTATAACAAGAGCTAGGCTCTAATGCTACTTGTTGACTAAGTGACTCCAAATACAATAGTTGGTGAATTGTGATATTCAAAATTCATGATTAATTTATAATATTTTTACTCTTAAAATATTTATGCTAGAGGTTAAAAATAAGATAGAAGGATGAAGGAGGTGAAGAAAAATAAATGCAACATGAATAAGATAATTAACAAAAATTAAAGAGAGAAGAGTTTAGAGAGAGTGAACTAAGGATTTATAGATGTTAGGACTAACCATTTGGCAAAATCTTGTCCTTATGATTTTCCTCTTTAGAGTTCTAAAAAAAATCATATTTAAGGTTTTGTAGGATCAATCCACGAACCTTCAACAATCAAGCAGAGAGTTTAATATAGGTCGAGCTCAAGAACCTTCAACCAAATTTTTTTCAAGTTTATTTTGCAACCTATAAGTCTTAAAAATTATAGTTCTCAACAGAATCTCACTATTGAATAAAGCTAACAAGTCACAACATTGATTACAACAAATATCTCACAAGAGTCTTCGGTCTTTTGGCACTACGATAATCTTCACGAATAGCCTCAATGAAAATGGAGAGATAGAAGAATACTAGAAGGTTTCTCATCCAAATTTCGGTGTAAAATAAAATGAGGAGAAACCTTCTTTATATAGGAGAAATTTTGACTCAAAATGAAAATAATCCATAGGCCATTTTAATATTTTAATTGATTAACTCGAGTTGGTAATCGATTAAAACCTCTTCAAAAATGGTAACCTAATCCCAAAAAGGAAACCCTAAAGTGACTATATGCACTAATCGATTAAAATTTTTTCTAATTGATGAAGACGTCATTTACCGTGCTCTAACTGATTGGACCAAGCCCTTAATCGATTAGGCAGTATAAAAACTTTCCTAATTTGTTAAAATTACTCGTTAATCATATATACATAAGAATATATAGATTTTAAAGACATTTTATAAAATAGAAGTTTTTAAAAGCTTTTATGTGTGTGTGTATGTGAGCGTGGGCGCATGCGCGCGCGTGTGTGTGTGTGTGTGTGTGTGTGTGTGTGTGTGCATGTGTAAATGTGTGTGTGTGCATGTGTGAATGTGTATGTGTGTGTGCATGTGTGAATGTATGTGTCTGTGTATGTGTGTCTATGTGATTAACATAGTACATCAAGACTTACTCTTGAGATTTCACATTTTAACTTATCACTCTAAGATGGGAAGCGCAAAATCATGTGAGGTTTCACATTTTCACAACTTCAGGTATTCAAGTTCCCTTACTTGACACATCAATGGCTTTATCACTTCAACTAGAACTTGAATCTTCTGACTGATGAGGCTTGAGATATATTCTTCATCAGATGTCATCATCATAAGCTTTACTTTGACAGTTGGAATTAACTCCCTTTGTCACAGAGAAACCTTAGCATCCATAATTTGTTTGACCTATGGAGTTGTTACCTTCAAAGTTGTTGCTTCATCATTTGACATCATCAAAATCTAAATGATGTAGTACCAGTGATAAGTGGTTTTCGCATCATTATTTATAGTACTTTTTTCTTAGTATTTCTTTGCATTTTGTTCGATTTACTTCCAATTACCATGTTTTATGCTTTGGTTTCTTGTTATTTTCAAGGCCTAATGAGCATCCAAGACAAAGAGGGATAAAAAACAAACAAAACAAGGGAAAAAGACAAAAGACGATTTTTCTCCATAGTAAAACTAGAGGGTTTTTAAGGGTTGTAGCAGCATAAGACCCTAGGTTCCCTTTGGTTGCTTTCCCCATAGTAAAAACAAAGACCTACCACGGCCACCCGTAGCAGCTGCTATGGGTCATAGCAGAAGGGTGAGGGAAATCTCTTTTGTTTCCTTATTTAGATTGATTCTCCTTTATTGTGGCTCTTCGGCATTATTTGATTTGATGCAAATCTGATGTAATAGACATTGAACCATGGATTTTATACAACTTTTACTTTTTCTATAAGACTCATAGACTATTATGAGTTTTAGGGGGATCCAATTTTTACTCCATAAAGTTTTTACGTGTTCTTGTTTTCTTTTCCTCTGTACTCAAGTCTCAAAGGGAGCAATATTAGATCAAAAATTAATCTAAAACCAAGTTTTCTTATTCATTCTTATTCAATTGTTCATCTATTATAATTGTTTGATATGAATTTGAAGTTGAATACTGATTTGATTATGTTTTTCCTCACCATGAATGCGTAGTCCATTAGGGACTAGGGGTTATGGGTATTATCTTATGACCTCTTGTATGATCTGTCACTATCGATTACAAGAATTTCATCTTAAACTTATTTTATAATCTGAGTTCATGCATTCTAACTCCGTTATGAAAGTAAGGTGTCCTTAGGTATTAATCGTAGTCTGAAAGGATATGTGTCGATACCAGATCGCAGATTTTTAAACAATCAAGTTCAATACAACGAAAGCACTTGGAAGAATTTGAGAAAACTATATAGCTGGGAAAAAGTAACGAATCATCGACAAATAATTCGACCGTGCGAAAGTAGACGAATTATTTGTCGTCGATAGGGCAATGTGCTGATGAAAGTAGGCATTGCCCATATTTATCTATTTTCTATAATTTGTGTGGAATTCTCATAATAGAAGTGACATGGATCGTATGATTGTGTTAGAGTAAGAGTCATAACCCTAAGTCATGTTTGCCTCAATTGGAATTTAAGTGCTTTTTCATTTAAGTTGTTTTTACCAAAATCCATATTTTCGATTTCTCTAGATGTACACCGATAGGACGGAATTCGGTACTTAAGTCATTGGTCTTTGTGGTTCGATATCTTTTACTACTTCACACATATGTGCACTTGCGGCTACATCAACCAACAAGCACATAATTCCACAACTCTAATAGGTTTCACTTATTCATATTAGGGATCTTTCCATAACACCGAACATTTTACGATAGGCTTCTATTTTTACTTTGGTAGCTCTCTCATTTGCTGGAAAAGTAAATATAAAAAATGCATGTTGTATCAAGATCATCTTCGGAGGCAGCATGTTGCGCTCTAGTCAACGTCACTTGTAAAGCCCAATGGTTACTTTATCTCCTTCAAGATCTTTGAATTACATACACCAACCCAATAACACTTTACTGTGACAACAAGTCGACTGCATATTGCCAACAACTCAGTATTCCACAAGAACAAAACACATTGAAATGGATTGTCATGTAGTCCGCGATAAGGTTGAAGCCAATCTGATCCACTTGATGTTAATATATACACTCCAACAAATCACATATATCTTTACCAAAGCGCTTCAGGATAGACTTTTTACCATTTTATTTATCAAACTAGGAATACACAACACAAATGGTACATTGTGTTTATTAAGAGCTTAATTATATTTTTCTGTATTTTTATGTCGGTTAGATAGTTAGTTTTATTAACTAACTCACTATTTTAATGACATTTAATTAGTTAATTTTAACCCTAATTTGTGTATATAAGGTCTAATACAATTGTATAATTAAGTTGGTTAATATCCATTTTTTTTAAATACCATCTTCAATTTTATCGTTTTTGCATTAATGTTCAAATTAATGAAAATATTGCATTCATTAGATTGTTAAATGGACATGTACTAACAAAGTCCATAATTTGTAAATTACTGGTATGAGGTTTTAACATGCCACATGTACTTCATATTTAGAGTTATTTTCCTGTTATATTCTTAATTAAATATAGGTATTTTTAAAATATGTCTGCTTGTACTAGAAATTTAGAGTATTTATCAATAATTTGTGAAATATATTTGTTACCAAAACAAAAGTAAAAGTATCAATAATTTGGAATTTTCAGTATAATATATATATATATATATATTATATATATATATTATATATATATAATAATATATATATATATATATTATATATATATATATATATATATATATATATATATATATATATATATATATATATATATATATATATATATATATATATATATATATATATATATATCGGAAATTCTAAATTTTTCGATAAAGACATATGCTCTCTTATCGGAAATCATGAAATTTTTGGTATTTACCACAAAATTCTGAAAACATGAAATTTCCGATATACAGTGAGGTAAAATTTTCATTTTTTTCGTGCATTACTTTTTCTCGAATAACTGACTCGACAAAAAAACAACCCGATAAAATATATACATATTATCAAAATTATGATACATATAAGAATACAAAACAAATTATGATGACTTTTTGACTTCGTATTTCCGGTGTCTAATGCATCCCGCATATGCTGATTATCGTGCTTTTACATCTTCAATACAGTATTGTCTCCAACAGTCAGTGACAGAAGGCAATGGACATTCGGGTTTCAAGTTTACCTGAATCCAATGATTGTTGTTGACAAAACCAACAACAATTATTTTATGTTTGCTCGTATACATAGGTGGAGCTAAGTCAAGAGAAAAATATGATGTTAAGTCTCTTGGACAGGGAGATAAATACAACACACTGTAGTCAACCAAAAATGTCAACTTTGTTGACGTAACACCAACAATCTCAAGCAGTGGTAGCCAGTACCTGTATGATCATGATGCATATAATAAAGAATCTACTAAATCAAAATCTGTATTTTTTTAATGAGTGGATGCCATTACCTATTTGTCTTGTATGTACAATCAAAAATCAACACAAAATGAAACATACTCAACAACTTCACTGAATTAGGATGTGTTCAAAAGATATCCACAATAACATTTAAGTCGTCCATATTTCTAGTCCAGCATATGTACTTCTCTCTATGAATAAGACTCAATAACATTTGCAATTCCGTCAATGAACCTCTATTTCTCATATTGTATGTAGATGTAGCTTTATAGACCTGAATAACACTGGTGAAGTTATCTGGGTCTTTGTCTTTTAAAGCAGTAACTATGTACTTTTGAGCCATGTTGTACTTCGTCATATCATTCACAAACTGTCTTTCATGATCTTTTAGAAGACCCAATATGTCATGGTCATCTAAATTCTTAGATAATTTATGATTGTGCAACCCACATCTAATCATCACCTTCCAACCGCTATCATTTGCCACATATCTCAGTCTAAAAGGACATTTAACTTTCATACTATAAATGTCTTTTGAAGAATTATTATTTTCTGATGCATTCTTCCTTTTGTAGTTTCCTCCTCTCTCACAATCCATAATCAATTTATCTTTCCTCTCTCGCTTCTTATTTGCAGTATGAGAACAAACAATGACAACAATAATATCATGTTGTTTACCAATAGTCTATGATCATGTTAATACTTCAGATCAGGACTCTAATATATGTCATTTACAACATATAAAGAGTAAACTATCAATATCATAGAGACAGAAAAACCTTTAAATTAAACTTGTTACATAAAAAACATAGAGCGTTGGTGATGAAGAATTGTGTAAAATCTATACAGGAATCTGTAAAAGACTCTGTCAGTTCTGGACCACACAAGTAAAATATTATTCTGCACTACTAAAA
Source organism: Lathyrus oleraceus (assembly GCF_024323335.1). NCBI lineage: Eukaryota > Viridiplantae > Streptophyta > Magnoliopsida > Fabales > Fabaceae > Lathyrus > Lathyrus oleraceus. Next base: position 88,012,983 of record NC_066583.1, on the reverse strand, counting down.
TTATGAATATATGCAGAATTTCTGATATACCGAAAAATTTGAAATATCCGAATGTTTTAGTTGATAACCATAAATTTTGAAAATTGTCGGTATGTTTTGGTTTTTTTCGGATAAATACCAGAATTTTCAAAATTAATGGTATTTCTTCATCGGAAATTTCTAAAAAATCGGTAAAAATACTTATTTTTCAAAAAAAAGTAAAAATAATTGTACCAGAAATTTCCTTTAAACTATCGGAAATTTAGTTTTTTACATATAAGTAAATATGAAATTTTTTGAAAAAAAATAAATCTTAATTGATAAATAATAATATATATAGATGATTTCATCGATATAAAAATATGGAAGTATCAGATATAAAAAATGAGTGTCAGATTAAATCCTCTCTTAGCTTGAAGAATGTATCATCTCAAAGTTTGCTACAGAACTAAAAGTATGTTGGTTGGCCTGCAAAATTTCTTCATACATTACTCATTATGGAATTGGGCTTTGTCCCATGACTTGGGCGAAAATTTACTCTTATATTTTGAATATCTTGCATTGAATCTAGATGAGTTTCACAACTGTTTCCTACTATGAATTTCTTGGAACAATTTACATTCAGCAAACTTAACAGCTTGAAATGAAATATATAGAAATTGTATCCATTCTACTTGACAATTTATTAGTCAAAGATATAACTTGTCCAATTGTTCAAGTTGGTGTGCACAAACAAATGCATATGATATGATATTGGTATTGATATTCACCCGTGAATTAATGTTAACGCGCTTTTGTAACTAAGCAAGTTAGAAAATGAAGAATGAACCGTGAAGATTAATTAAGAGACGATGTGACCCTTTTCCAACCCTCACAATTGCATTGAATAATTAAATATTTAAAATATAATTAAAAAATATGTACATGTTGAACCAACAACAGTTAAAATTAAATCTTGGTTCAATCATGTTCTCTTCTAAGAGTAGTTCTATTGAGTTATTTTATCTTGTTTATGTAATGTATTTAAAGTTAATTAAATTATGATTATAAAAATTTAAGTTCGGTTTTATTTATTTAAAAAAATCATATTTTTTATATTAATTAAAATATTTAAATTATAATAAAATGAAATATTTAAATTAATATTTTTAATTATAATAAAATATAAATAAGATATTAATATTTGACCTAAATTTGTAATGGTCAATATAAATTCTTTAAAATTTGACCGATGGAACAAAAATATAACTCTGGAGTAGAAATCAATATAACAATCAATTCTGATTTTTAAAATGTTGATTCTAACTATTCAAATTTTAATATTATTCTTTTTGTCATTCAATAGTCATTTATTTTGTTGATGATGTTGATGATTCTATATTATTCGGTTGTGGAATCAGAAATTTGTAATGAAGTCTTAATGCAGTGGAGCAAATTTAGATATGGTGGAAATGAGGAGGAACTACAAGATTAACATTTCAACACCTAAGTTAGTTACTGAAAAGAAGAATAGTGTGTGGGTAAATTATGGTTATAGCATATGTCATGTCTTACAAGAGATCTCTTATATACGAAGAGTGGTTAAAGATTCTCTTACTTTCTAGAATGGTATTCCGGGGACCGTTGAATGATATCCAATAACGAATGGTCGTACGTGGTGTAGATCAATATGTGCCTAGAGGTTATGTGTGTAGTGTACCTCTAACACCTTGTGACTTTGGATCAATGATTTAGCCTTTCAGTTATTAGACTAGCAGCCGGGGCGGAACAGTTGTTCCCAAGGCTTGCAATAACATAGTAATGGGAAATCATCCAGAATACCAGGTGGACATCGCTCTAGGTTAGGATCATCAAGGCTGGTCTTTTGTTTGCAGAAGTGAAAAATAGAAAAATAGCTAGGTTGAGTTGCCTTGGGAATATGCACATTAAATGCTAATATCATCATTGCGATGTTTTGCAGGACTACCCTTTCACGTGACCCTGGATTTTTATGGTAAGGTGTAGCTTTCCCCTATATGATGCTCAAGTGTACTTGAGTAATATGATACTTTTGAGGTAAACTTATCCTTGTTTTTCATCTGTCAGATTTTCTTCAGTCTGAGTATTAGATCCTTCTAAACACACTAGCTAGGTGCTCATTCTGCAACTCCTCACCGTCGGACTTAACGATCATGCCATCCATCTAGACTTTTAATTTTTCACCTATCTCTTCCATGAATATTTTATTCATCATTATCTAATATGTTTCCCTCACACTCATTAGGCTAAAAGGCATGACGTTGTATCGATAGTTGGCTCCTTCGACCATGAAGGTTGTCTTGTCCCCTATTTATCTCATACATATGTATCTGGTTGTAGGAAGAGTATGCATCCATGAATGATAACTTGTAATCGATCAAATTGTCTACTAGCTTGTCTATGTTCGGGAGCGGGTAGGAATCTTTATGGCAAACCTAGTTGAGATCGGTGTAATTGGTACATATTTTCCACTTCCCTGAAGCTTTCTTGACCAACACAATATTAGATAACCATTCAATGTATCTTACTTTGGATATAAAATTGGCCTCTAGTTAGACCCTAGATTGTCTTCTTGTTGCTTCGGTTTTCTTAATAGATTGTTGCCTTCTTCGTTGCGCCACATACTAGATAAAGGGGTTAATATTCAAATGGTGGCAAGCCATGTTAGGATATATGTCGGACATCCTGTCAGGGGAAACTACAAAGAGTTCAACTTAAACTTTGAGGCATTCTATTAGCCTTTTCTTTACCATGTTTAGTAACTTTGTCCATGTGCAAATCAATTGTGCTGGATTATGGTCGAGTTGGACAATCTCTAAATTATCATCTAGAATTGGCCTTAAAGTTCTCCCTTTTATTTATGTTGATGAGTCAAGTTTGTCGTCTCACGGTGTGTAGTCTTCTCGCACTCCGAGGTCGACCATACTGACAGTTTGACGAGTCTTCTTTCTCTGTCTCTCGAAGGTGGCGCCTGTCACGAGGGAGTTCTTTAGTACGACCTCGTGTATAAGGTGGGCATGATGCATATTGACCAAAATAACAATCATATTGACTACACTATTATGATACTTTATATTCAAATGGATTGGGGATGCCACTGCGTTGAATGTTGGAAGAAATGACCTCCCAAGGATATCATTGTAGACGTTTTTATAGGGTATCACGAGGAAATTCACATTCACGGTTCTTTCGTCCTTTCTTTACGTGAAAGAGATCAACAACTCGATCGTTCCATATAGAAGTGTTAAGGATTCATTGAACGCCAAGAGACTCCCACCTTCATACGACTTCAGATCTTGATCATGTAACCCTAATTTCTTGAAGATCTCGATGTATAGCTGATCGTATGATTTGTCATCATCAATGAGTATTCCTGATACTAAATTATTTACTATGGTGGTGGTGACTACTAATGGAAGTGTCATATTAGTAATTCCATCTACATTATCACTATCTCAAAACCCTAAGATAAATTTGTCACTTTTCTACCTTTTATATGCCACCAGTGAGTTTCGCGATGAAGGTTCTTCCTCAATGGATGAATCGTCATCTATTAAATCAACAAAGGAATAGGGAAAGATATTAAGGCTGTGAAATCTGTTGTGTTTTTGGAAAATGAATATGTTGTCTTCTTCTTCTTCATCAAGTAAGCTAACTGTAGTAGTTCGTGATTTATGAATAAGAGGGATATGATCATGTATTTTATAGGAATCAAAGATTGATTCCCATAGACAACGTCATTGTTCCGTTGTGGAACAAAAAATGTGTGAAAGCAAGTTTCTCAAGTGATTATTTTGATGAAGAAAAACTACACGAATATGTTTGTGTTAAAAATAATGGATCAAGAATCATAACATGAGATAGTGCATTAAAGTAAAAACTTCAAGTGTTAAAGAATAAAACCTTGGAAGATATCTTGGATTGATCATGACATTATAAGGTACAAGTCTACATTCTCTCTATGTTGAATATAAGTACTCAAAAAATTCATACTTAATCATATTGCATATTGCATTATAATTTTTATTGCATTAAAATTGGTTAAAATATTTTTCAAGAATTCTTTCACTGCTAATAGCAGTGGTAACCGGTTACCAATTTTCCTGCAACCGGTTACCACACTAAAGCGCTATATTATATGACTTTTTTTCAAATGGTGTAACCGATTACCCAAAAACATGTAATCGGCTACATGTGCGCTAATTTCAAAAATTTTAAGGCACCAGTTCAGGTGTTACCGGTTACACCATATATGATAACCGGTTACCACTGAATCAGTGACAGTGTTTAACTTATTTTTCTGCTCCAACGACTTTTTAAAGGGACATATGAACCATAGCAATTATTCATGCATATGTACTTTTTCAGGGAGGTGTTAAGGCAGTATATAAACCATACTTTTCAGATTTTGAAAGTCACCTCTTTCATCTACAATTCAAATATTATTTTTCTCTCATTTTCAAAAACCAAGTGCTCTTAACATAATTTTTGGTTGAAACTTCTACATTAAACCTTCATTGCAATTTCACATAGTTTCAACCAAATACATCATTGAGCACTTGTGTTACATATTGAGAATTATTTTTCTTGAAGGAGAAGATCAATCCAAGTGATTGATACATTGTATACAACTTCAAAAACTCTTGTAAAATTAAAAATAGTATTGAAATCCTTGTAGTCCAAAATTGTTGGAAGCAAGAGAGTGATTAAGGGAGGATTGTTCTCTTAAATCACTTTGTGTTTATCATAAGAGAATTATCCATATTTATGTGTTTAGGATTTTGTGTATAGAGGCTATGATTACATGTACAAAGTTAAAACAAAATAGTAAAATCTCTTACTGCGTAAGGGGACTGCGTAAGGAGACTGGAGTATCCTCGGTTTGTGAGGGAAACATATCTTAAATCTTGGATGAGATTGTTTATATACGAGGATCCGTTAAAGATCTCTTATTTTTTTAAATGGTTTGCGGGAACCATTGGATGATATCCAATGGCGAATGACCGTCTTTGTGCGGATCAAATACGAGTTAGGAGAATTATTAAGGCAACCAATACTTTTCTACATACCGAGGAATTACTTTTTTAAATAGTGATAAACATGAAGTGAATATCATATGCAACTTACCACGTGCATGTTCTAACTGTTATCTTCTAAACAATTCGCTAACAATATTATTAAAATTTAAGTCCAACAACTCCAATATGTATCCTACAGAAACATATATAGAATTTCATTCTTAATTTATACGAGTATTGAAAACTTAGTGATTCTTTGATTTTTAAGTTCTATTGATTATTTTGTTTTATTATTGGAGTGTGATGATATGATAACATTGATTTTTTAAATTCAAAAGATGAAATTTGCTGAAGCAATTTCAAAAGGTGATAATTTCATATTTAATATTATTATTTTTGAATAAATTCAATTAATAATTAATTAATAAATTTTAGTATAAATGAAGTAATATAAATTGATAGTATCAAATATATATTATTTATTTATCATTATCATTTAAATAAAAATAATTAAAATTGTAAGACCCTCAAAATATGACACAATCAATAAATAAATTTCTCCCATTAAAGATGCACTAAAGAAACTCTAGTTTTTGTAGTTTTTGTCCCATTAAAGATGCACTAAGACCCTCGTTAGACATTGAATGCAGTTTTTGTCCCCACAGAAGTTAGTCAAAATTATGCACATGCAATACAGTACAAAACTGCAAATTGCCAAGACTTGTTTGTGGTTTGTTTTTTGTGTGTATTAAATAGTACATATATTTTGCTTTCACTATTGCATTTCTAACTCTTTCTCAATCCATGTCAAAGTCACTATAAAGCAGATTAATCGACAAGGGTTTGAATTGCATGAGAAAACGGTCTATTCAAATATCCTAAGTAGATTTTGGTAACAGAAACTATGAGACATAGTTTCAACTTACCTATTATTGTTGTGTTTGGAGACAGCTTCTGAAAATTTGGCTTTACATAACTGGCAAAAAAATTTAAGAGGTTTTGTGGCGATAATTTCGGAAGACTTGATATCTAGATGGATCTAAATTTCCTGCCATTTTTAATTGCTAGCCTAGTTGAGTCTTAATATATAGAAACATCCATATATTATAATTATTATTATTATTATTATTATTATTATTATTATTATTATTATTATTATTATTATTATTATTATTATTATTATTATTATTATTACGCATCCAATAATTTGTAACACCGAGTTGTTAAGGCCAAGTATGAAGGAGCAAATAGGCTGAGCCGTATAAATTTGAGCAAGTCGGATCCCGATCAATAGGAGTATCATTACATGACAAGTTGGTGTTGTTTCCATAATAACTCTAGTGGATGAGTAGGTTGGATCCGGTCCCTTTAAGGTGTTAGAAGATAACATGAACAATTACCTATGACGGTTATAAAACAACTTCATGATTGCATGGGAGTTAAAAAAAAATGATGGATGTGATGTTACATGGGAGTTAGAGAGGACGGAAAACGTTACCAAATGTCACCTGAATATAGGAATTGAAGGAACATTCCTTAAATAATCATCGATGGCATCCACATGTATAAAAGAGGCTTCCCGTCAAGGAAGAAGGACAGACAACGTATACCTTCTACAGATAGAACGATTGTGATCTTACCTGACTTACCTCACAGAGATTTATCCAAATAGTATTTATCAGGAACATTTGGGACCCGTCGTGGGGTCTCGGTAAAACTTTCTTAGGCCTCACAAAATAATACATTTTCGCCATAGCAATAGAATGTTTGGATCATCTCCTAGCCAGAGCGAATCTCACACCCCACCAAACATGGCACAACTCCTTACAATTATGGAGAACCTGCGCCAGCAGAATGAATCTTTATAGAAAAATATCCATACACTCCAACAGTCACAAAACACTAAAAAGGATGAAGAGGAGGAGGATCTCATTGATCCTCAACCTCTCTTAAAGATAATTTGGGGCGATCAAGTCTCAGAAAACTTCAAACCACCATATTTGTCGTCCTTCGATTGTAAAAGTGATCTTTGGGAGTACATAATATTAATTAATAATCAAATGATAATAGTCGGGCCTTCCGTCCCTGAAATGCAAACTTATGGCGGGAACGTTCAAAGATGTGGTATTGCGTTGGTACATGAGTCTTCCTAGACTATCAACTATCGGCTACCAAGACTTGACTACGAAGATGGTACAATATTTCTCCGCCGACAAACATGGAAAGATGATTACCACTAGCTTATTCAACGACTGTTAGGGACCCTCTGAGTCCCTCAAAGAATATATGGCACGGTTCAATGAAGAGACCGTAAAAGTCTCTCATCCAAATCAAGAGATGTTCGTATGAGCTTTCCAAAACGACCTAAAGGTCGACCATTTTAATGAACCATTAGCATAGAAGCTTGATACTAGCATGGAGAAGGTTATGAATAGAGTAGAATGTTATATCAAGGGGAAGGAAAGAAACATCGAAAAAAGGTTTTGAGACTAAAGAAAAGACACAATCTAGGCATGAAGCATTCGGTCCTAGGAAGGAACACCACAAGCACGGGTCGAGGGAAAGGTCAACACTAAAATATTCCGGAGGCCATGTGATAACTTCACCGAGAACTTTACTCCTCTCAATATAAAGCATGTTGACATTTTGTGATAGGTGTATCATTACAAGCTAATACCAGAACCTACTCGTCCCAAGAGGGTCAATATTGTGCTAGGAAAGGATGAAGAAGCATGATGTGTCTATCATCGTTTGAGAGACCACCATATTGAAGATTGTTACCACTTAAAAAGAGAAAAAGTGATCCTGATCCAAAGAGGATGCTTACTATCATATGTAAAGGAGGCAGAAGGATTAGTAGGAAATAGAAGTCCTTCTAGGAGAGAGCCAAACTTAGAGAATCTCTCTGCAATAAGGGAAAGAACGTTGATGAATTGCGTGAGACCCGGATGGCCTAATCCAAACTCAACACCATCTCTAGATATTTCACTGGTGGAGGAGAAACAAGCCCGGCCATAAAAAGATATGTCCGATCAGTAATGCGAGTGCCACATAATTTGTTGTCAGATAGGGAAGGAAGACTTGTTGTCATTGGTTTTTCAAGACAGGATTCAGAAGGGGTACTGGCGCATGAAAATTACTCGATGGTCATAAAAGTAAAAATTCATGATTTGAGTGTCAAGAGGGTGTTAATTAATCAGGGAAGCTCGACCAGCATACTATATTGGGATGCTTTCAAGGGCATGAACATGGATACGTTCGAGTTTCTACCCTTCAAAGGTACCCTAGCCGATTTCTCTAGGGAGCAAGTCCAGGTATCGGGACACCTAACCATCCTGGCCGTCTTTAAAAATGGAAGTAACGCCAAAGGCATCAGGGTGATATACCTGAGAGTGAATGTCTCATCACCATACAACATCATCATCGAAAGACTGTAGCGGTAAATTCATGACCATCAAGCTATGGATAAGCTAGACGTCAATTAAACCAGATTCGCCACCGCGCTTTTAATGTTTCCAAGGGAAAAAGGAAAAGTACGAACAAAACCCAAAAGATAAGAAATTTTCAAATCAAAACTAATAAAATTCCAGAGATTACAGGTAAGGGGGTTGGTTACACAGACGGAAGGTGTTAGCACCAAAAGTGTCATAGGTACTCCTAAGGAGCCCTTTCTTGTGTGCATATGTGTTTTTGTATAAAATGATGTTTGCAATAAATAGAGTGGAGGTATGAGAAAAGAATTCATTAATTATATTTTTGTTTTTGACAAGACCTTCGGACTTGTGCCTACGTACCAACATAAAAATGAGGGATCAAAACCTCGTAGTTCGTGGTATCAATTTCAAAATGAGTGCATTGCTTTTAACAAAATTTTAAGTTTGAACAAAGGCACCAAAGGCCTAAAATGGTTTGAATGAGTGTTAGTTCTTTTTGTCTTTTGAAAATTTTAAGTCAAGTATAGTTAAGTTCATTTACAAGTTTATTTAAGAAAAGAAATTTGAAAATGCAATGGCATAAGGCCAAAGTTTCTAATTTGCAATATGGTCTAAGTTTAGAAAACAAGCACAAGCAAAGAAGATTTTTAAAAGGAGGGAGAGATTTTGAAATTAAAGAAGTGGGAAGGAGATGAATAGACTAATCCTAAGCATAAATTTAAAAGTTGAGAGTTGAAAATATCTGACCAATGGGATGCAATCCAATAGACAAGAATGTCATATAGAAACCCAAATTTCCCTTGGACTTTATAGTCAAGCAACAATCAATATAAAAATAGCAAGTTGAAGAGCAAGGTATCAAATAAAGATAGCCACATCCAAGCTTAGCAACTCCATGATCTTCTTAAAAATTTCCCATGTATCAAATGACTTTTGTAAGACCCCAATTTTGACCCTAAGATCCCTCATGCATTTCATCACAAGCATTAGCATTGGGATCATACCTTGGCGTCCTCCTTACCCCTTTTCATTGGATTTGTTTTGGGAGAGATCACCAAGCACTTTGTGACTATATCATACTTGTATTTTATTATTTTATTAACCAAAATACAAAAAAATATATGTCTTTATAATTGTCTAACTCTTTTGTAGGTAAGGGACATGATTTCCTTAGTTCATTGATCACATCTAGGGTTTGAGACCCTCATGAACAAAGAGCATAATCAATAATTGATTCAAGAATGGTTATAAGCATCATGTATGACTCCCAATTGCTTCTACATGTCATATTGATCAAGTTTTCTTCAAGAGTTTGAGGGTGATTTGCCTTGGAAATCCTAGTTTGACTGGGTATCTTGAGTAACTTCTCCAACAAGCTATCTCACCAATTGATCAAATTTATCAAGGGATACTTTAAAATTCATCATCTTATGCATATATGATCTACCATGAGCCAATAAAGTCAAGAGAATTGGAAATTAGCAAGTTGGTTGATGGTGGTTGGCCAAATGAATTCATCTGATCAAAACTGGGTCTCCCTAGACCCTATCTCCTACAATTTTCACCATATGAAAGTGATTACAATTTAAAAATTACTCTAAATGACATTATAAACAACTTTAATGTTGAGACCTAGAGCTAGTTTTTCTTGGAAAATCATTTTCTATGTTGAAACATTATAGGTCATTTTGTCTGAACCCTAATTTGAAAGTCAACTTCCCAAGGCCATAACTTGCTCAATTTTTATGAGATGAAAGATTTCCAAGTTGCAAAATCAAATACAATGTGTCTACCTCAACTTTGATGTTTGGAGTGGGACAAAATTCAACTTCTTTGCACATGTGATATGAGGCTACATTATAGGTCACTTTTGACCTATACCATTGATCAAGTGATTTTTCCAAACTTCAAAAATGCATAACTCTATCATTTAAATCCAAATGACATGAAATTGGTGACCATTTTGAAGGTCTTTGAGAGATCTACAACTTTTATGAAGACACGTTTCTCATTTGAAGCTCCTATAAAAAGTTAAGCAAGGTGGAATATGGAGACATATGGCTTGACACTTAGAAAATTTTCAATATGTCAAATTTTTCCAAACTTCCACTTTAAATATCTCCAAGTTCCAAGATCCAAATGAAAAAGTGTTCAACATCAAAATTGTTCCTCTTGATCTCACCTTTCCAAAGAGATAAAATTCATGCATTTTGGATGAGAAATGCATAGGCTGCGCGTGGCTTAAACAGACAGGTATCATGTGTCATGGGTCAAACTTCAAACAACAATGCTTAATTGCCTTGCAATCCAATCCACCTCCAATGCATCTGAACTTCATTATGGACTTTTGAACAATCATTTGATGGTCCTATGCGCGCCCATGCAGCTGCTTACATCACTTTGCCAAAATTGGAAACTTCAAAGGAGTGTGCAATTAACACTTGAATTCTCAATTACTCAGAATCAAGACACACATTGTGCAAGCTTTGATTCCCCACAGAAAACCCTTCATACCAAGAGGATAAAGTTGAGAAATTTTGTTGTATTTGAGCTTGAATCTCCACTATTTTGGAATTCAATTCTCCAGGAGTCCTTTGATTCTAAGTCATTCCTTTCCTCTTCTGCAAGCAATTGAAGTGAAGCAAATCATGTTTCAGATCAAGATCTAGCAAGCTCAAACCTCCATTAAAGGTATTTTGCAGAAAATTTGATCTCTTCGATTCTCCTTGTTTCTTGCTAAATTCTCTTGATTATTGTGTTGGCTGAAGTCCTATTAATGTAGGCAAGGTGTTTGAGTTGTTTTGATGATGAATCGAAGCAACTCAGACCATGAACCTCATTTTTCAATTCCACATATCTCTCAATATAGTTGGAATTGGAAGAAATGGAGGTGATATTCGTGCTCAGTGATATTTTCTCTTTAAAATCATGTCCCTGTTTGAAATTTTGGTGATGGTTGATGATGACCAGTCCGGCGAAGCTCGTTGGAGAAGACAATCGGAGCTCTGGCTTCGGTGATCATGTGTTTGAGGTCTAGACTGTGTGATCCAATTCTTGTGTTCTAATCTTAGCCGTGCATTGTGATTACCAAGTTTACAGTGCAGTGGACTCGTGCATTGGTGGAACGCGCACTGTGGATCATCAGATCTGCCACCTCAATTAATGAGGGAGATCTGATGGTCCACGTATTTTTGCAATTTCTGATTTTCCTTTTTATTTCATTTTCTTCAATAATTCATATTAAATTCAATATTGATCCAAAAAAATGTGGGACTTTCACCAAAAAAATCAAATATTTTTCTCTTTCATATTCTGAATTAAAACTATTTTTTGGATCATTATTAATATTTTTCATGAATTAATTGATTTTTCATTGTTAAAAAATATTTTTAAGTGTCCAAAAATTATGAATTTTTTTATCCAAGGTCCTTTGACCTTGTTTGACCTATGATAAATCACATGACCATTTATTTGGTGTTTTGATATGATTTTAGGATTTGGACAAAACATATTTGAATTTAATGCATTATTTTAATACTTTTAATTGAATAAATGCCATTTTAATTATGTTGACCAAAATGGATTGACTTATTTGAGTTTCTCATTTGTTGTTGGGCCTTGGTCAATGTTGATTTGACTTTGTAAAATTAATATTATTGGATTTAGGGGATTGATGGAATGTACATTCCATCTCCCAAAATAAATGAATAATATTAATTTGGTAAAAGTCTTCCTTTGACCAATTTATGATCTCACTCATCCCTTTCCCTCTTCATCTAATTTCCCTTATTCATTCATTCATTTTCAATTGGCCAATGACATCTCAAAGTCCAAATGCTAGTTGATTGAAAGATTAACATGAGTATGGATGAGATTAGGCCACACTTTTGCATATTTTTTGTGTGTGGTATGTTTAATGAGCATAGTTCTTAATACTATATCACCAACATGCATTAACACCAAAAGTTTATTGCCCGATCTCAAATAGTTGTGACTTCTACATAAGTCCAATTACGATTGCTTAACATGGCGCTAAATTTGTGACATAAAAGGCATAAGCATTCTAGTTAGTGAGATTGTAAGTCTCCCCTCTTCCATGGTATTGTGTGGAAACTTGGCCTTCTTTCCTTCCTTTGGAAGATGTTTTGGTTCAAGGATCCATGCTTGTGGCAAGTGGGTTGAGTGTTCTCCAAAGAATGTCTTAACATCAAAAAGTAAAACAAAACTAACTATTAACCTACTAACCATTAACTTTTACTTTCAAGCTTTTACTTTTAATGCAATTTACTTTTATTGTTCTATTATCATTTGTCATTGTACATATCATTCTAATTGTTTATGTTTATGCAATTTTCACTTTGTCCACTTGGACCATATGGTGTGATATACTTTGTTGCTTTGTTTGTTTGATTGGGCTTTGACCATTAATGCACATAATAAATGATAAAAACCCTAAAAGACAATTTGAGTGGACTGTTGTTTTGATCTCCCCAATTGGACTTAGAATTTAGGCAACATTTCTTTGCTAATGGACTTGGCCAATGCCAATTTGTTGAAAGACCAAGAACTTGCAAATTTGGATTCATCTGATACATCATTCAAGATATCTCCAGATTCATCTGCAACATTGATCTTTGTTAAGCTGTTATGTTGAACATGCGACTTGTGGAATTCATCTGCTACATAGGCTATTTTGAAGAAGATCTTTGAAGTGGATAAACTTGGATGAGGCCATCTTTATTTGATGCCTTTGCTCTTAAAGATTGATATAATTCTGTATTTGTGTGTTGCTTGATTCTAAAAAGTCCAAGGGAATTCTGGGTTTCTATGACATACTTGTCTATTGGATTGCTCCCATTTGGTCAGATCTTTTCAACTTTAAACTTTTAAATTTCTTGTATCTATGGTAGTCTCTTCATCTTCTCCCCATTTCTTTAATTTCAAAATCTCTCCCCCCATTTTTAAAATCTTCTTTGTGTGAACTACTCTTTTGTTCTAAACTTTGACCACTTTCAAAAAGTAGAAACTTTGGCCTTACGCCATTGCATTTTCAAACTTACTTTCTTAAATCAAACTTGTAAATGAACTTAACTATACTTGACTTAAACTTTCAAAAATCCAAAAAGAACTAACTCATTCAAACCATTTTCAGGACTTTGTTCCTTTCAAACTTAAATTTTGTTAAAACCAACATACTCACTTTGAAATTTCTAGCATGAACTACGAGGTTTGATCCCTCGTTTATATGTTGGTATGTAGGCACGAGACCGAAGGTCTTGTCAAACACAAAAAATATAATTAATCAATTCTTTTTCTCATCCCCCCATTCTATTTGTTTGTAAACATCACTTTGTACAAAGTACATATGCACACAAAAGGGCTCCCTAGGAGTACCTAGGACACTTTGGGTGCTAACACCTTCCCTCTATGTAACCAACCCCCTTACCTGTGATCTCTGACTTTTATTAGTTTTTATTTGAAAACTTCTTACTATTTGGGTTTTGTTCGCATTTTTTCCCTTTTCCCTTGGAAACAATAAAATCGCGGTGGCGACTCTTGTTAATTGATCTTTAGCTTGTCAATAGCTTAATGATCATGAATTTCCCGATACAACTTCAAAGATGGAATTAGTTGCAGGTTCAAAACAACAGCTTCACAAAGATCATGTTGCAGATGAACTCAAATGGATCTTCAATTTTGTATCAGATGAAAGTTCACTTCACAAGCACTTGGTTTCATGAAAGTTGGCATTGGCCAAGTCCTTTGCATAGGGAATGTTTCCTTAATTCTAAGTCCAATAGTCTCAGATCAAACCAACAGTCCACACAAAATATTTTTAGGGGTTTTGTTCTTATTATGTACATTAAGGTCAAAAGACCATACAAATACACAAATATATACAAATACAATATATCACAAAATATGGTTCAAGTGGACAAAGGGAAAATGACATTAAAGTAAACAACTTGAATGATATTAATAATGGCAAATGGATAAAGCTTAAAGAAATTAAAGAAATTAAAGAAATTAAAGAAATTAAATGTTAGTTGTTAGTTGATTAGAAGTTAGTATTGCTTTTGCTTTGCTTTTGTTTAAGTCATTCTTTGGAGAACACTCAACCCACTTATCACAAGCATGGATCCTTGAACCAAGACATCTTCCAAAGGAAGGAAAAAAGACCAAGTTACCACACAATACCATGAAAGAGGGGAGACTTATAATCTCACTAACTAAAATGTTATGCCTTTTTGTGTCACAAATTTAGCGCTATGTTAAGCAATCGTAATTGGATTTATACAGAAGTCACAACTATTTGAGGCCGAGCAATAGAATTTTGGTGTTAATGCATGTTAGAGACATAGTATAATGGACTATGCTCATGAAACATACCACACACAAATAATATGCAAAATGGGGGACCTAATCTCATCCATACTTATGTTGACTTTGCAATCAACTAGCCTTAGGATATAGAGACATCATAGGTCCATGACATGGATGAATAAAGAAGGGAAATGAGATGAAGAGGGAGGGGGAATGGATTCAACACAAATTGGTCAAAGGAGGACTTTTACCAAATTAAGATCATTCATTCATTTTGGGAGATGGAATGTACATTCCATCAATCCCCTAAGTCCAATGATCTTAACCTAGCAAAGTCAAATCAACCTTGACCAAGGCCCAACAACACAAGTCAAATTTACAAAGTCAATTAAAATGGCTCTACACATTTAATTTGGCATTTAAACAATTAAAAATAATAAAAATATGCATTAAATTAAATTATGATTGGTCAAATTCCTAAAACCTCATCAAAACACCAAAGAAACAGCCATGAGATTTACCATAGGTCAAACAAGGTCAAAGGACCTTGGAGAAAAAATTTCATAATTTTTGGAAACTCAAAAGAATTTTTAAACAATTAAAAATATTTACAAAATCAATTAAATCATGAAAAATATTAATAATGATCCAAAAAATAATTTTAATTCAGAAAATGAAAGAGTATTTTATTTAAAAATGTTGGTGAAATTCTCATATTTTTTGGATCAATATTAAATTTAATATGAATTAATGAAAATGAAACAAATAAAATGAAAATCAATTAATCTGAAAAAATGTGGTCCACTTGATCTCCCTTATTAATTGAGGTGGCAGATCAAGTGGACCAAAACACGCATTCCATGGTACACTTGAGTCAGCGCGCCACACAGTTGGTAATCAAAAGGAACGCTCATGATTAAAACAATAAAGACTTGATCCTATGGCTCAGAACCTATCCAATTCATCGTCGGAGCAAACCACCGGTCGTCTTCTCAAGCGACCTTGGCCGGACTGGATTTCTTATCACCATCACAAAAATGAAAAAAGACGACATGATCTTAAAGAAAAAATGGCACTGATCACGAATCTGACTCAATTCATCCTAACTCCAAGTATATTGAGAGATACATCGAGTTGAAATTTGAGGTACATGAACTGAGTTGCTTCGATTTGGCCTCAAAGCAACTCAATTTTCTTGCCTACATTGGTAGGACTTCAGACAACCAAAGATGCAAGCGAATTGATGAGAATTGAGAGAGAATCGAAGAGAAGAAAAAATTTGAAAAATACCTTCAATGCTATGCAGAACTTGACCTCTCTTGCTTCAATTCTTGTTTGATCTTGCTCAGGAAGCTTGCAGAAGTGGCTTGGGATTGAAACAAAGCTTTGGATCCTGGAGTTTTTGAATCTCCAAACAGTGAAATTCAAACTCAATTTTCAAATGAAAATTCTCAGGTTTTCCTTTCAAATATGAGGGTTTCAAGTGTGGGAGGCAAAGCTGGCGCGCAATGGTCCTCATTTCTGATGCTAGAGGCTCTTATTTATAGCAAATCCAAGTGTTATTTGCACCTTCCAAAATGTTTCCAAATTTGGCAATTGAGTGATGCATGCTTGCATGGGCGTGCACAGACCCATGAAGTTACTCAATTAAGTCCACAATTATATGTAATTGAGTCTGAAAGTGAATTGGAATGCAAGGCAAAAGTGTGTAGCTGTTTGAAGTTTGATCCTTGTAAAATGATACAACCATGTTCAGACCATGCGCAGGCCACTCAAACCTTGCCCAAAATGTATGAAATTGGATTCTTTGGAAAGTTTAGATCAAGAGGAACAACTCTCATGTTGAACACTTTTCCATTTGAGTCTTGCATCATGATGAATTTTTAGGTCAAAGTTTGGAAATTTCAACATGTCAAAAACATTTCTAAGTGTCAAGCCATATGTTCAATTATTCCACCTTGGATAACTTTTTATGTGAGCTTCAAATGAGAAACGTGTCTTCATAAAAGTTGTATCTATTTCAAAAACCTTCAAAGTGGTAACAAATTTTACCTTATTTGGATTTGGGATGAATGAGTTATGCATTTTTGAAGTTGAGGAAAATCACTTGTTCAATGGTATTGGTCCAAAATGACCTATAATGTATCCTCATATCACATGCTCATAAAAGTTGAATTAGCTCTTCCTCCAAACATAAAAGTTGAAGTATACACCTTGAATTTGATTGGTCAACTTGGAAATCTTTCATATCATAAAAATTAAGCAAGTTATGTCCTTGGGAAGTTGACCTTCAAATTATGGTTTAGACAAAATGACCTATAATCTTTCAACATAAAAAATGACTTTCCAAGAAAAACTAGCTCTATACATCAACATTAAAGTTGTTTAGAATGTCATTTAGAGTAACATTTCTCTTGGAATCATTTTCATATGATGAAAATTATAGGAGATAGGGTCTAGGGGACCCCAGTTTTGATCAGATGAATTCCTCTGGTCAACCATCATCAACCACCTTGATAACTTGTAATTCCCTTGACTTTTGGGAATAATGGGAGATCCTATATGCATAATATGATGAATGTTGAAGTGTCCCTTGGAATATTTGATCCATTGGTGAAGAATCTTAGTGAAGAAGTTACACAAGATACTCATATGAACTAGGGTTTCCAAGGCAAACCAATTCCAAACTCTTGAAGAATTCTTGATTAAAATAATATGTAGAGATCATGGGGACTCATATATGATGCCTAGAGCCATTGTGGATTATTTCTTGGTTGAGCTCCTAGCAAAGAGGGTCTTAAACCCTATATGTGTGCTTGATAGATCAAAGGTGATCAAGTGCCCTTCCTACAAAAGAGTTAGACAAATGCAAAGACATATTTCTGGTATTTTAGTTAGTAAAGATGATAAAATACAAAGTATGATACAATCACATAGTGCTTGGTGATATCTCTCAATACAAACCTAATGAATGAGGGGTAAGGAGGATGCCAAGATGTGATCCCAATGCCAATGCATATGATGAGATATCATTAGGGATCTTAGGGTCAAAATTGGGGTTTTACAGCTGCCCCTATTTAAGGACATTCTAACTGAGGAGGTGAAGGTTAAAATCTTCATATCGATTCAGTAGAATGGGCTTAAATAATAACATATAGAAACAAATTTTGGTCCCTAAGAGACCTCATGATGCATATGATATGAATGTTAGAATAAATCTTTGTGGGGAAATATTGCCACAAAGGAAAAGAATTCAGAGAGATCGAAAGTCCGCAGTAGCATAACGCATTCCGTAAGGAAAACTCACTGGGGAGACAGAGGCTCTGAGGGGATAAAAGGTTGTGCGTAGGCCAGACTACGACTTAAAACTGCTGGGCGGACACGATAGATTCCACGAAAATGGAAAGACTCGGTCGGGGAGAAAAGGACATCTGCAGGGGAAACGAATAAATCAGAACCAAGCTGAAATACTCAAACCATGCAGGAAAAGTGATTCCACTAAGGAAATATGCACTCAAACTCAACAGGGGAAGAAATGATCTTCAACACGGGAGGTGCAGAAATATATCATCCACTACTGGTTACTGGGTACGGGGATAACAAAATTCTGACAGGGACGACATCTGTTACCGGTTAGAGTAAACATATCAAGGATAACTCACTGAGGGCCGCCAGGAGGTGTATTCATTACCGGTTACAGGGTAAGAATAAACTTGCCAGGGAAAAGCTGAAAATAGGATTTACAACTACCGGTTACTGGACAGAAGACCGCAAAGGAGAGAATATTCGTCACTGGTTAAAGTGAACATATCAAGTATAGACTCAAAGGAAAGAAAATCTGTCACCCGTTAAGATGAACATATCAAGGATAGACTTGTCTGGGGATGTTAAGGAGGATACCCGTCATCGGTTAGGATGAACATATCAAGGATAAACTACCTGAACAAAAAGGGTAGGAATTACATCTATCAAATGTTGGATAGAATACCATCAAAGAGAATATCTGTCACCGATTAGGATGAACATATCAAGGATATACTCCGAGGGGGAGAATATGGATTACATCTATCAGTTACTGGATAGAATACCATCAAAGAGAATATCTGTCACCGGTTAGGATGAACATATCGAGGATAAACTCTGCAAGGGGAGAAAAGCAGGATTTACAACTACCGGTTATTGGGCAGAAGACCGCAAAGAGAAGGAAACTCGTCATCGGTTAGGATGAACATATCAAGGATTAACTCTCTAGGAAACAAATAGGGATTACAACTACCTTTTTACTGGGTAGAATACCAAAGGTGAGAATATCCGTCATCGGTTAGGATGAACATATCAAGGGTAAACTCAAAGCAGGGGAAGAAAATATCGGTCACCGGTTAGGATGAACATATCAAGGATATACTTCCTGGGGAGACGTGAAAACGAATTTGCTGGGGAGAAAAGAGGTTACTTTTGTTGGGTATTGGGAAAGAAGTAACAAACTGCCAACTAAGAAGAATACTACCTGCTACCGGGTAATAGACTCTTAGGGGACCAAAAATATCTATCTAGGTAAGATCTAGAAAGAAACAATCAATCAAGACTTAACCCAATGAGGATATAACCCAAGGGGAGTGATTCCATCCAGATAATCAACTGGGGAGGAAACTGAAATAATAATCATCCACGAGGGAACAACTCGGTGGAGAAAGAAGAAAGGTTAAAGTTTTTCTGCTTAAGGGGCTGACACTCTACAATTGAAGGAGGACAGACACACCAATCCTGGATGGGGATAAAGTACCACCATAACAGAGAATAAGAATTACAAGAATCTCAAAGTGTAATGATGCGATAATGAAATTATATGAGTGTATATGTATATGTATATATGATGATTATGCTGACAATAATCGCAAAGGATACAAAAATGTCAAAAATTTGAATCATCGATACAATTCTCAACCCATCCACCAAATAGGGATACAACTGCTGGAGAAAAGAGAGATCAACATCCCAAAGGCTCGACCCAAGCTGGGGAAGAAGATAGGAGATCTGCTGAGGAAACTGCTACTAACTCGGCGGGGGAATTTTAGGTCAACACCATATCAAATGGGAGACAACCCTGTAGGGGGATCAAACACAAATAGCTGCTCAGAAACCAGGAGAGAATTCTGACTAAAAGCGAATCTGATGGCGACTTGCGGGGAAACCAAAGTTTTGCTGGAACTTATCCAAATTGCTATAACGAAATGCCCGCACTTGGATGGGGAACAACCACAAATCAGCTGGAGATAACGGTGAATTAACAGATGGGGAAATCAACAAACACCGAGGATGAAAGATGAATCACTCCTACTGCTTGGGGATAACCAATAATGCTCCACACTTAGGGCTTACTGCTTTCAAACCACTATTGATATTCTTTTTAAATGAAATCGATTGATTAGATTTAATGCTTTTATATGTTTAAGAAAATATGTTTTTTGATTAAAATTTTAATTTTCAAAATGATCATAATAAAATTTAAAACTATTTGGCTGAATTAAATAAGAGTAGAAACAATTGGATAAAAACTCAACTTTATTTAAATAGAATGGTAGTCTGTAAATGACAAGACTCCATAGATCTCTACAAAAAATTGAAAATGGTAATTTACATGGAAAAGGGCTACATTGAATACAATGATCACTAATCCTTCTACCATCTTGATATCCATTATGCTCTTGGCGACGGCTTGGAGATGATGAACCAGAACTGACCGACTTGCTCAAGAATGTCTTCAAAACTGAAGATTAGCAGGATGTAGTTACTTGCCATAATCCCTAATTTTTGCATAAATTACCCCAAGGTGGGGTACTCAATTTATCGGTATAATTCTTTCTGTTTTATGTCTCTAAGTTTTGCCTGGATCGCCCTTTCGGGTTTTCAATCCACCGAGACGCTCATTTTTGCCTAAGCCGCCCTTTCGGGTTTTCAACTTAGCGAGCTGTTCTTTTCTTTTTTAGGCGAAGTATTTCTTGACTGCATCTGCGTTCACAGGACGAGTGCACTCTTCACCATCCATAGTTGTAAGAATCAAAGCACCGCCTGAAAAGGCTCTCTTAACAACATATGTGCCTTCATAGTTAGGGGTCCATTTTCCCCTAGAATCTGGCTTGAAAGATAAAATCTTCTTGAGCACCAGGTCACATTCTCTAAACACACGAGGTCTGACCTTCTTGTCAAAAGATTTCTTCATCCTCTGTTGGTATAACTGACCATGACACATGGCAGTCAACCTCTTCTCTTCAATCAAATTCAGCTGATCATACCTAGTTTGACACCATTTAGCCTCAGTTAACTTGGCTTCCATGAGCACACGCAATGATGGGATCTCAACCTCTACAGGGAGCACAACTTCCATAACATATACAAGAGAGAAAGGGGTTGCCCATGTTGAAGTGCAGATGGATGTACGGTACCCGTGCAAAGAAAATGGGAGCATCTCATGCCAATCCTTATACGTTACAACCATCTTCTGAATGATCTTCTTGATGTTCTTATTTGCAGCTTCAACAACCCCATTCATCTTAGGTACGTAGGGAGAAGAATTATGATGTACAATCTCGAAGTCCTTGCAAAGATCTTCCACCATATTGTTATTCAAGTTCGATCCATTATCAGTAATGATCTTACTTGGCACACCATAACGGCATATAATCTGATTCTTGATAAACCTTACAACAACTTGCTTGGTTACATTCGCATACAATGCCGCTTCAACCCATTTTGTGAAGTAGTCAATAGCCACCAAAATGAAACGATGTCCATTCGAAGCTTTGGGCTCGATCATGCCAATCATATCAATTCCCCACATGGAGAAGGGCCATGGAGAGGAAATGGAGTTCAACAGTGTCGGAGGCACGCGAATCTTATCCGCATAAATTTGACACTTGTGGCATTTCTTTACAAACTTGCAATGGTCAGATTCCATTGTCAGCCAATAGTAACTTGCTTGAAACATCTTCTTTGCCATTGCATGTCCATTGGAATGAGTACCAAAGGAACCTTCATGGACTTCAGTCATCAACAGGTCTGCTTCGTGTCTATCCACACATCTGAGCAAAACCATATCGAAATTTCTCTTGTACAATGCGTCTCCATTCAGGTAGAAATTGCCGGCTAATCTTCTCAAAGTCTTCTTATATTTCAAAGATGCCTCAGACGGGTAAATCTGACTTTGGAGGAAACACTTGATGTCGTAATACCACGACTTCTCATCCTTGACTTCTTCAACAACAAACACATGAGCTAGCCTATCAAGACGCATCACAGTCAAATTAGGAACCTCATTCAAATATTTTACTACGATCATTGAAGCCAACGTTGCAAGAGCATTTGCCATCTGGTTTTCGTCTCGAGGGATATGATGAAATTCAACCTTTGTAAAGAAAGTTGAAATCCTCCTCTCATAATCTCTATATGGTACCAAACCGGGTTGATTTGTATCACATTCACCCTTGATTTTATTCACAACCAAAGTTGAATCTCCATAGACGTCTAAGTACTTTGTTATGAGATTAATGGCTTCTTCAAGCCCCATAATGCAAGCTTCATATTCTGCCATGTTATTTGTACACTTGAAAGTCAATCTAGCTATAAATGGAAAATGAGTTCCTTGAGGAGTAATAATTACTTCCCCAATGCCATTACCATACTGATTAACAACTCCATCAAATACCATGCCCCAACGGGAACCAGGCACTGGCCCTTCTTCAAGCAATGGTTCATCGCAATCTTTCATTTTCAAGTACAAAATCTCTTCGTCGGGAAAATCATATTGCACTGACTGGTAATCTTCAATTGGTTGGTGAGCCAAATGGTCAGCCAAGACACTACCTTTGATTGCCTTCTGAGATTGGTATTCAATATCATACTCTGATAACAACATCTGCCAATGGGCAATCCTTCCAGTTAAAGCAGGCTTCTCAAAAATATACTTGATTGGATCCATTTTGGATATCAACCAAGTGGTATGATTCAACATATATTGACGCAGACGCTTGGCAGCCCAAGCTAATGCGCAACAAGTCTTCTCAAGCATAGAATACCGAGTCTCACAATCGGTGAATTTCTTACTGAGGTAGTAAATTGCATATTCTTTCTTCCCAGTCTCATCTTGATGACCAAGAACACAACCCATACTATCTTCAAGCACAGTCAAATACATGATCATGGGTCCCCCTTTGTAAGACCCCAATTTTGGCCCTAAGATCCCTCATGGCATCACAATATTGCATTTGCAAAGTCTCAAGGATCATAAGCATCTTGGCTCCCCTTGCCTTTGGGTGGGACCCCTTGTGAGTGGTTTAGGATCACCAAGCATGCTTGAATTGTATATCATTGCTTTCTCTCATTTATTACTAACCAAAAACACAAAAATATGTCACTAACATCTTTTGTTTGTAGCTTGAGCAATCAC
The DNA here is from genome assembly GCF_024323335.1 of Lathyrus oleraceus. Classification (NCBI taxonomy): domain Eukaryota; kingdom Viridiplantae; phylum Streptophyta; class Magnoliopsida; order Fabales; family Fabaceae; genus Lathyrus; species Lathyrus oleraceus. Next base: position 87,989,767 of record NC_066583.1, on the reverse strand, counting down.
AAGGTCAAAATCTTCTAGGTGATCCTTTGTGAAATGATATGGCCAAGAGAAGATAAAGGCAAGCATGGCAATGGTTCCCAAACCTCTCATCCATCAAATATGCCTCCCTAGAATCTCAATTCATCATTTTGATCAAAGCAAGTCAAAGGGTTTGAGGTTTATTTCCCAAGGAAACCCTAATTCATCTGATCACCAACAATGCCTTGCTCATGAAGCAACCTCAGCCCATGATCAAATAAAATCAAGGTAAGTTCTTTAATTCATCATTTCATGCATATTTGAACTTATTTGAGTGTCCTCAATCATCAATTCATCAAGATATGAGTTGTGGACTTGAGAAGTTGATCAGTCAATTCATCTGACTATTCTGAAATGCACTGAGACCTAACTTTTTGTGTGTTGGTCAAATGGAGATTATCCCAAGAACAAAAATGTTCTTAAGAACAATATGGACAACTTTCATGTTCATAAAAAATTGATTTGAAGCTTGGAAGATCATCATCCATTCAAAGCCATTATAGGTCATTTTGACTGAAACCCTAATTTTGGGTCAACTTCCCAAAAACATAACTCATTCATTTTTCATGATTTTGAGGTGGGATCAAATGCATTGGAAATATTAAGATGTCTAATTCAAATGTTGCGTTGAACAAAGTTTCATAATCTCAAAGAAAATACATTTGATAATGCAAAACATTATAGGTCACTTTGGACCAAATGCATTGAAAGGCAAAAAAGTCCAATTTCAAGTGCCCATAACTTCTTCATCAAAAATCCATATGAGGAAAACTGTAAGTCCATCTTGATTGTCTTGAAAAGATCTACAACTTTGATGTTGGAGGTTTTTCCATTATAGGCTTGCATCATCAAAACAGAAAGGCTTGAAGTTGGTTCATTTTGACAAAATTCTCAAAGGCATGTTTTACACTATGAACTTCATGGCCTGTTTTCATAAATTTCCACACTTCAAATGAGTTTTTGTCCAACATAATATTTGTTCCTTATGTCAAGACCTTTCCAACCATTACCCATATGCTTATGTTTGGATTTTCTAATTGGCATTTTCGAAGAGGTGAATATTTAGGCATAATTATGGAATTCATGATGAAGCTTCATGCACAAGCAAATACCATTCAAAATGCACGTCCAAACTTACTTCAAATGAGCTCAGCTTTCATTTCCATCAGCTTTTGGGCCTCACATGCGCCTGTACAGGCCCATGCATGGAGGACCCAAAGCTTCATGCACACGAGTTTTTCCTCACTTAGCATCAGCTCCATCTATAAATAGAATGCATTGCTTCATTGAATTGGTAACCTAAGGGCGCCTGAAATGCTGCAAGAGTGAATTCCCAACCATACCAAAGGAACTAAATCCATTTTCTTCAAAAAATTCAGATCTGAAATTCAATTGAATTTGGTTGAATCTTCAGATCTAAAGTTCCTAAACCTTCATCATCTGATCCATTGAAGTTCTGTTTTGCAAAAGGAACCAAGGAAAGGGACTCAAAGCTTCACAATTCAAAGGTGTGCATCAACTGGTTTTTTCTTCGAAACTCCTTATTCTTTGATCTGTTGGCCTTGATATTGTGTTGTCTGAAGTCCTCTCTATAGAGGCATCATTGTTGTATGCTCAATTTTTAAAATCAAGCAAGTTCGTGATGAACACCATCAAGCTTCCATCTCTGATTTCTCTCTTAATAGGAATCTAGAGTGGAAGTGAGTGGTATAAGAGTGATGTACATCACTTCCTCTTTCGATTGATGCCTAGATCGTCCATTTTGGTGAGCATTTGAACCTCTGTGTTTTTTTTGCCCTCGCCGGAGCTCACCGGAGAAGACGGTGGCGCTGGCCACCGTCCCTGTTGCCAGATCACATGTGGACCGTCTGATCATGTTTCCAGTTTGAATCGTGGCCCTTGGATGATATGACTTATTTTAATTCATTGTGTTACTCATTGACTTGGGACCATCGTGCGCGCGTATCTCTCCACCTCTGGATGTGTCAGCTCAATTAATGAGCTTAGATCTAACGCCTCTCATTTTTTCTGATTTTCTTAATTTCCATTTTATTTTCTTTAATTCCATTTTATTTCAAAAATTCATAACTCTTTCATTTTTAATCCAAAAAATATGGGACCAATTGCATTATTTATCTTTTTAATTCTAGTTTCTAAAAATGATTTTTAATATTTTTTATTTTATCATTTGATATTTTTTGTGAATTTTCTCTTTTCTGGTTATTTTTAATTCATTTTAAATAGTTTTTGATATTCAAAAAATACAAAAATATTTTCTCAACCTATTTGAATGATGATGGATCTATGAAAAATATTCTCATTGATTTTTTAATTGATTTGATATTTATTTGAGATTTTAGTTCAATTAGGTTATTTTTATTCATTTTTAATTGATTAGAAATAGTTTCTGACTTTTAAAAATGCTGAAATTTTTTGTGAAACTTTGTTTGACCTTGTTAAACTTAGGATAAATCACTTGGACTTTTCAAAGTTGATTTAAAGTGAATTTGAAGTTTGACGTTTCTTTAATATTTTAATTCATGTTTATTTTCAAATATTAAAAATGCCAAAAATATTTTGTTCATCTCTTGACTTCCAATCTTCATCCCACTTCTGTTTTTGATAGTTTAACCATGATCCTCAATGTCATTGGTCAACACTTGTTGATTGGTACATTCCATTTCATTTAATGCACTTTATTCTTTTCATTTCCATTATCAATCTCTTCCTTCTTCTTCTTCTTCTTTTCTTTTGGATCAATGAGTTAAAGGTTGATAAGTTAGCATTGATTAGGGAGGTTTAATCTTCCTTGATGCAAATCTAATTCATCTTGATCAATTGGTCAAGTGAGTGGCTTTGCATTATGGATAGATTGCTTCCTAAATCATGCAAAGGACTTAAACCAATACAAGATCATTTCTCTTCTTCTTTTTGGCATGGCAAGTTATTGGAACTTGGTTCACTAATCAAGACTTTTAACTTGTGTTATTGCCTTCATTATTATTGACCGGCCTCAGATAGTTGTGACTTCTACATAAGTCCAATTACGATTGCTTAACATAGTGCTAAATTTGCCTTATGGCACACTAACTACTAACATTAACCATTGACTATTAACATTGAATCCTTGCTCTTTACTTTTATGCAATTTATTATTTTTTGCACATATTATTCATTTGCTTTTCCCTTTGCTCACTTGAGCGCATGTTTATGTTTATGCAATTTGCCTTTTGCTCACTTGAGCACATAATTGTGTATATACTATTGTGTTTGTGTGTTGTTTTGATTGTTGTGGACCAAATGCAAAGAAATGGACAAAATGGACTAGACTTTAGGACCTTCCCCAAGCTAATGGAGTTTGAAGAGCAACTAGGCCTCATGCCTTTAGAGTGCTTAAAATGTCAAAGAGCAACTAGGCCTCATGCCTTTAGAATGCTTAAAGCTTGAAGATGATATTGAAAGGATTAAATTCTAAACTCCCTCTTGTCTATTCTTTGATTGCGTTATGGAACTTTTTAATGTGTGTGTTCTTGTGCTAGGGATTCCAACATTGAGCCAAATTGAGGAACCATTGCCATGAGTTTCTAAGAGAGAGAGAGATCTAAAAGCCATTGGAAGATTCCTAGGAGCTTGTTGTGATTGTGTGCTTGCTTGCTTGAGTATTTGTTTATCTTGATTATTCCAAAGGATGGGAGCTACTTGGATCATCAATATGATCTCAAGAGAGGAACTCCATTTGTGGTCTTGTTTCTTATCCCTTCTCTCTTGTATGTTTAGGACTCTAGCCATTCTTCTTCTTCTCTCCATTCTAACCCAAGCCAAAACTTTTGTGCAAACATTTAACATTTGTTTTCAAACATTAGAAACCTAAGCCTTATGCTTTTGATTCTCAAAATTTTTTTCATAACACTTATTTTGAATTGAACTTCTAAACCAACTTTGACCATACTTTGTGAATACTTTTCATTGGTAAATATAACCCATTCAAATGTCTTTTTGTGGTTTCAATGGCCACTTTCTTAATCAAAATTTTCATAACCTTTAGCTATTAGGTTTGAGTTATCCTTGAGGTAGATGTAATACTCACATATATCCTTAGTGATGGACAATGAGTCTTTCATGCTTATTATAGGGTTAACCCCTCACTAGCATGTTGAAGCTATCCTCACATGGTGGATTTGTGGTTTTAGGTTGAGCTTTCTCCCTTGGATAACAAAAGACCTTAAGGCTTTTGGATCAATCAATTCACCAACTCATTTTGAGATTTTTACCCCGAACTACGAGGTTTTGATCCTAATCTTTTTTAAGATGGTACGTAGGCAATGGGTTTATCCATCCAAACACAAAAAATGTAAATAAACTTGTATATTCTCTTCTCATCTCTTCAATCATGTTTGCACAAATAAATTTTCACAAAATACCAACCTTACAACAAATGTGAAAAGGGCTCCCTAAGAGTACCTAGGATGTTTTGGGTGCTTAAAACCTTCCCATTGCATAACCAACCCCCTTACCCAGATCTCTGACATTTTTACTAGTTTTTGATTCGATAAAACTTTTAGGTTTTTGTTTGCTTTCTAACCATTCCTTTGGATAAATAGAAGTGCGGCGGTGGCGACTCGACTTGTATGATTTACCTTGGATTTAGTCAATATCTCTAATGGTAACGAATACCCCGCTACACCCTTCCATAGGAGGAGACAAAATCGGAGGCTCAAGCAGATATTCCTTGATACTATCAAAAGCTTTCTGGGAGTCTTCGGTCCAATCACAAGACTGATCTTTCCGAAGAAGCTTGAATATAGGCGAACATGTGGCAGTCATGTGTGAAATGAATCTTGAGATATAATTCAAGCGGCCAAGCAAACCTCTGACTTGCTTCTCAGTTTTGGGTGCAGGCATCTCTTGTATTGCTTTGACCTTGGCACGATCAACTTCAATACCCTTCTCGCTGACAATAAAGCCCAACAACTTACCAGAACGAACACCAAATGTACATTTATTGGGATTCAAGCGGAGTTTATACTTCCTCAAACGCTGGAATAAATTCAACAAATGCTTAACATGTTCCTCTTCATCAATTGATTTAGCAATCATATCATCAACATATACTTTGATCTCTTTATGCACCATATCATGAAAAAGAGTAGTCATTGCTCTCTGGTAAGTTGCACTAACATTCTTTAAACCGAAAGGCATCACTCTATAACAGAATGTTCCCTAGGGTGTAATGAATATGGTCTTCTCCATATCTTCGGGTGCCATCTTGATCTGATTATATCCGAAGAATCTGTCCATAAACGAAAAGACTTTGAATTTAGCTGTATTGTCTACCAACATATCAATGTGTGGCAGAGGGAAATCATCTTTCATACTAGCTTTATTCAAATCTCTATAATCAACACACATACGGACTTTTCCATCCTTCTTAGGAACAGACATAATATTGGCCACCCACTGCGGATATTCAGCAGTAACAAGGAAACCAGTGTCAATCTACTTTTGCACTTCTTCTTTGATCTTTAATGCCATATCAGGATGAGTTCTCCTCAACTTCTGCTTGACTGGCAGGCATTCTGGCTTCAACGACAATCTATGCTCCACAATCTCAGAATCCAACGTAGGCGTGTCTTGATAGGACCAAGCAAACACATTTGAATACTCTTAGAGAAGATCAACCAGCCCCTTCTTAACATCAGGACACAATCAAGACCCAATCTTGACTTCCTTCACATCATCCTCAGAACCCAAGTTGACTAACTCAATCTGTTCTTCGAATGGCTGAATGGCTTTTCCTTCATGCTCAAGAAGACGAGACAATTCATCACTTACTTCTTCATCACTTTTCTCCTCAGCCTCAAACACAGGGAAATCAAAGTTTGGAGAAGGAGAAGGATCATTGTATTCAATGGGGTTAGAAACCAACCTGCATAATGATTTGATATTTGATTTTAGAGGAGTGAATTGTGACCAAATATTATGCAGATGGACAATTATATTGTTTATTTATGTTTTTTTGTGATTACCATTTTTAGAATAAAGCAAAAAGCAAAAATAAAACATCATAGATGTGGATGAATAGAATTATATTTTATTGATGATCAAATTTGAAAATGCCCAAACAATGTTCACTTCTCCCTTAGGCATAAGAGAAGGATTTTCAAAAACAAATAAAAGCAATTACTTAGATCGATGCATAATAACAAGAATGTCAACAGCAATCCAATTGTTGCAATCTTTTCCATGCATCACAAAATTGGTGCAGTCTTCATCTCCATCACCCTCTAGCACCACAACTAAGTGTTGTTCATTACCATGAATGAACCCTCCGCTACGGAAACTGGGTTGCGCATCTTCAGATCTAATCACAGATGAACCTTGTTGGAAACCCAAATCGGCTCTGCTCTTATTGCCGGAGACCTCTACCATCTGTCCCCACTGATCAGACTGACCCTCTTCAACAATCTTCTTTGCATCTTTGAATGAGGACATGGATGCCCCAACTCTCTTTTCTTCAGCAATAGATAAGGCTTGGAACGGAGTTCCAACCTCATCCTCAACTTCTACGTAAGAGAACGATGACAGGTGGCTGACCAACAATTCCTTCTTCCCACCAACAATAACCAGCTTCCCTTTCTTGACAAACTTCAACTTCTGATGCAACGTTGAAGTAACAGCTCATGCCTCATGAATCCATGGCCTTTCCAATAGACAGTTATAGGCCGGGTGGATATCCATTACTTGAAAAGTAATTTGGAAGTCACTCGGACATATCTTCATTGGAAGGTCCACTTTGCCAATTACAGTCTTGCGCGAACCGTCAAAAGCTTTGACGATCACGCCACTATACCTCATAGGAGCTCCTTGGTATGACAACCTAGAAAGATTTGACTTCGGAAATACGTTCAAAGAAGATCTGATGTCTACCAATACATTGAACAGAGCATCATCTTTGCAATTCATCAAAATGTGTATAGCCAAATTATGATTTCTGCCCTCTTCGGGGAGTTCTTCATCATAGAAACTGAGATTATTGCAGGAAGTGATGTTAGCTACAATATGATCAAACTGATCCACCGTAACATCATGTTCCACGTAAGCTTGATCTAGAACTTTATGTAGTGCTTCTCTATGCGCTTCTGAATTCATTAACACAGACAGTACTGAAAGCTTGGAGGGAGATTGAAGCAACTACTCCACCATATTGAACTCGCTCCTCTTTATCAATCTGAGCACCTCATCATCATCTCTAGGCTTCAAACCACTGGATTCACAAGACAGACACTTTGGAACACTAGCAAATTCTACCACAGGTGCATCAACCTTCTTGCTAACAGACAAATCTTCCACATTCTTTGGAAACATCGGCCCAAAGATACGACCACTGCGGGTTACCTTAGTAATATCAGTTATGCTCACAACAGAACTGGTCGTAGGCAAAGGAGCCTCTTGACCATTCTCCAACATGGTAGCATTATACTGATACGGGACAGCCTTATCGGATGCATATGGGATGGAGCCCGTTAACCGTATAACCAACGGCGATACCGATTTGTTGTTGATGTTGTTACTGTTGTTGTTGTCGTACTGAATCACCACTCGCTCAGGAGTTTTGAAAACCGGGACTATAATGTTGACATCGTCATCTACATGACGGGACTGAACAATCTGAATTAAACCTTCATTCATCAACCTTTGGATGTCTCTCTTCACAACCAAACAACCTCTGGGATTGACACTGCAAATAGCACAACCATCATGGTCATGCTCACAATCACTAACCAAGCAAATATCCTTGTGCATCATCACCAATGACCTTCTAATGAAGCGTACATCAAATACCTTGAACTCACCAAGACAGCCGTACACCATATTAACAGATGAATTTCCATGGGCAGGTAGTGGGTTAGCTTTGACATTTGGCGCACGGTCCTCAAAGGACACCATTCCACTCTTGACCACCTTCTGGACTTCATATTTTAAAGGGTAACAGTTCTCGATATCATGACCAGGAGCTCCTTGATGAAAGGCACAGCGGAGTTCTGGTTTGTACCACCATGGAAGTGGTTCAGGAATTTGAGGAGGATTTCTTGGTTGCAACAGGTTCTTGAGAACCAACGAGGGATACAATTATGCGTGCGTCATAGGAATTGGGTCGAAAGAGACCTTCTTCCTCTTAAAAGTTGATTGTTGTTGAAGATGATTGTTGGTATTGTTATTGTTGTAGGTGTTTGTTCGTTGCGGCCTCCGTTGTTGTTGACGTTGTTGTTGTTAAATTGGTGTTGACTGATTGTTCGAAAATATTGGGATCACAGATGATACTTGATGATGGTGTTGACGGGGTGGTTGACTTTTTCTTACATGAGGCCTCCTCTACCTCCCAACTGACATTGCATTAGCTTTACTCTCCTTCTTCTTACCAGAATTATTACCATATCTCTTGCTGGATGACGCTTCCTCTTTACATAACCGTCCCTCTCGGACACCTTCTTCTAGCCTCATCCTCATGTTTACCATTTCGGTAAAATCACTAGGGGCACTGGCAATCATCCGCTCATAATAAAATGAGCTCAGGGTCTTGAGAAAATATTTGGTCATCTCCTTCTCTTCCAAAGGAGGGGTAATCTGAGCAGCAAGCTCCCTCCATTTTTGTGTATACTCTTTAAACGTCTCCTTTTCATTTTGAGACAATGACCTCAATTGGTCCCTATCTGGAGCCATATCAACATTATATTTGTATTGTTTCACAAATGCTTCACCCAAATCATTGAACGTGCTGATACTTGCACTATCCAATCCCATGTACCACCTCAGAGCGGCACCGGTCAAGCTGTCTTGAAAATAATGGTCAACAACTGATCATTATCGGTTTGAGTAGACATCTTTATGGCGTACATCACCAGATGACTGAGTGGACAGGTATTCCCCTTGTACTTTTCAAAGTCAGGCACTTTGAATTTCATCGGGATTTTCACATTTGGAACCAAACAAAGTTCCGCAACACTCTTTCCAAATAGATCCTTACCCCTCAAAGTTTTCAACTCCTTACGCAGCTCAAGGAATTGGTCCTTCATCTCGTCCATCTTCAAATACACATCAGGGCCTTCAGACAACTCAGAATGATAGATGGTGTCTTCCACACGGGGTAGAGTATGCATAATAGATGGTGGCACAGACATGACCGGGCTAGATGTCAGCATGGAAGCAAAGGTAGGCGCAAAGCCTTCAGGCACAAAATTAGGCGGCATTCCCCACGGGAATCCAACAGGCATGTTGGGTGCAAAGTGAGCAGAAGTTGCAAGAATGGTAGAGGTAGCAACCTCGGAAATAACAGTCCTCTGAGGAGGAGGAGTTGCAGGCGTTGGAGAAGACTGGCTCTGAGCGGCTAGCACTGAATCCATCATGGCAGTCAGACGGGCAATCTCGTCCTTCAAGTCTCTGTCTCTTGCTCTAAATGCTCCATAATCTTTGAGTGATTGGCGCGGGTATTGTATCGATGAGTCATCTTGGCTGAAGCACGAAAGAAATACCAATAAGACATCTGGCGAAAGAGAGAACTGCTTATGCAAATTAGGCATGAAATGCAATGCTTGATTATTTTTATTTTCGAGGAACTTACTATATTATTTGCATATATATATATATATATATATATTCAAGAATAATTGCAACAATTTGATATGACCATAAAAATCTCTTTTATTTATATAATTAGAAGGATTACACTGAGTACAATTTCAGAAACCAAATGAAAAGTACAAGAGAAAAGGAAACTAGTCATCCTAAGGATCCCTAACAACAACATCAGAAGATCTGACGGCAGGCGCGTACTTCCTTCAAATGCGTCAGATCTCATTCTCAAAAGAAACCTTCATCTGAGTCTTCTCAAGGACAAGCTGGTCAACAATCTTCTTCCAAGCACCGGAAGGATGACGCATACTAGAGGAAGATGAAACCTCTGGTTCTCTCTGTCTCTTTGTTACTCGGTCTTCAAGTAGCTCAATGAGTGCATCTTTGTCCTTGGACTCAAGTTGCAACTCCTTATGCTTTCTGCTCAAAGCATGGAAACGCACTTCCCACATATCCTCCTCTTGCTTCATCTTGGCGAGTGCGTCTTCCAACTCCTCTACATCTTGGTTAGGGGAAGTTAATGGCTCATCCACAACCATAGACACAAGTCTCTTATAAGCATAAGCCATCTTCAACTCCAAAGCTCTCTTCTTCACCCAAGTAATGTAAGCTTCCAAAGCTACACAATTGCACGGACTAAGCTTAAATTTTCCCTTCCTATGCACATTATGCCAAGAATGCACAATCTTCTTCTTCAAATGTTGGGGATGTTTACCCTCTTTATAGAAAAGACCTTCTAACAAAGTGTTATTAGGTTTGTCTCTCAAGGGGAGCCCAAGTTGACGATGAGCCAAAAAAAGGGTTGTAATTGATTCCTCCTTGTGTACCAATGAGAGACACATTAGAGAATTCACCACAATAATCAATAATATCCAAACTGCTCAATGAAGGATCATACCAAACTATATCATCATTAGTGAGAGACATTAGTCAATGAGACCATCGTAGATATTGTTTGTTCTCCACAAAAGCAGGCGTCTGAGGCAAGTGTGAAATAAACCACTTGTACAGAAGAGGAACACAACACACAATCGTTCCACCACCTTTAGAATTCCTTAGATGCAAAGACAAATACATATCTCCTAACATAGTAGGCACAGGATTCCCAATCTAGAAGATTTTAATGGCGTTAACATCAATAAAAACGTCAATGTTAAGGAACAAGGATAAACCATAGATGAGCAACACAAAGATAGCCTCGAAAGCATCCATACTACTGGCTTAAGCAAAGGCAGTAGCTTCCTTGATGAGGAACTCAGAAGTCAACCCAAACAATCCTCCTTTCTTCACCCAATGAGCCTCTATCTCAGACTTCTTCAAGTGAAGGGCTTCAGCAATAAGATGATATTTGGGAATCTCTTCCGATCCACTAAAAGGCACTTTGTTAGAAACAGGTATCCCCAAGAGATGGGCATACTCCTCCAATGTAGGCACAAGCTAATAATCAGGAAAGGTGAAGCAACGGTAGAGAGGATCATAAAACTGAACCAATACACTCAGAAGTCCTTCAACCACATCAGTAGATAAAATAGACAGAAGCTTCCCATGATGTTGCTTGAAATCCAAGGGATCTAATACAAAAGATGCTAGCTTCCTTAACTTTTTCAAATTTGGGAATCTGAAACTGTACTTCTTAGTGTTCCTTCGTCCACAACCCATGGTCTGAAAATATTTGCAAATAAGACCTCAGTTCCTTGAAACTTTCGTGTGATGAATGTTATGATGCGTATGAATGCATGAACGCAACAATCACAAATAAGGGATCACACACAAGGAAAACAAAGGTCAATGGATGAATCAAGTCATTGTCAAGATCAATCATCCATTTTGGTGGATTATGGTTTTCACCTTATCAACACCCATGTTTCATTGATATTGACAAGACTTAATTAGATCAACCAAGAATCAAGGGTTTGTTGTGAGTCACGAGCATGGAGTCTGGGTAAGAACCATCCCAAAGGAGTGAACTAAGGATAACAACCTGTAGATAATATTCTAAAAAGTTCCCAGAGTCTTAATTCCATCTATCCGATATTATAGGTTATGATGACTGACTCATCGACCCATAATATTCTCAAGAGAAACCCGTCTGAGTGTAGTATCGCGTAACAACTGTTATCAAGTCTACACCTGAACAGTCTCCGCACTACGTCCTAAATAGGCCAAGAGGAGTTAAATGTTCTACGGTCCTTAGCTTCTCGGACCCCAAATCATAAATAGTAATGCCTAACCACAAATAACTTGTGTGACATTCACAACTCCAAAAGGATCTCCACTGAGTAGATCGGTCTCAAACCAACTTGTTAAGGACTACTCCACACAAGTCGAACATGACTATACCATCATCCTATCTTAATTGCACTCAAGTTCGGGTTAGAACTTATCTCACCACTCAGAGATCACCAAGCATAACAAGCAGATTATATCATACAAACAAATATACATACATCAAATATACAGTTATATACACATAAAAAAGTAGGCTAAACCCACTAGAGACTACTCCCCAGCAGAGTCGCCACTTAATTTCTGTAGCAGTAAATTCATGACCATCAAGCTATGGATAAGCTAGACGTCAATTAAACCAGAGTCGCCACTGCGCTTTTATTGTTTCCAAGGGAAAAGGGGAAAGTACGAACAAAACCCAAAAGATAAGAAGTTTTCAAATCAAAACTAATAAAATTCCAGAGATTATAGGTAAGGGGGTTGGTTACACAGAGGAAAGGTGTTAGCACCCAAAGTGTCTTAGGTACTCCTAGGGAGCCCTTTCTTATATGCATATGTGTTTTTGTACAAAATGATGTTTACAATAAATAGAGTGGAGGGATGAGAAAAGAATTCATTAATTACATTTTTGTGTTTGACAAGACCTTCGGACTTGTGCCTACGTACCAACATAAAAATGAGAGATCAAAACCTCGTAGTTCGTGGTATCAATTTCAAAATGAGTGCATTGCTTTTAACAAAATTTTAAGTTTGAACAAAGGAACCAAAGGCCTAAAATGGTTTGAATGAGTGTTAGTTATTTTTGTCTTTTGAAAATTTTAAGTCAAGTATAGTTAAGTTCATTTACAAGTTTATTTAAGAAAAGAAATTCGAAAATGCAATGGCAAAAGGCCAAAGTTTCTAATATGCAATATGGTCTAAGTTTAGAAAAAAATCACAAGCAAAGAAGATTTTTAAAAGGAGGGAGAGATTTTGAAATTAAAGAAGTGGGAAGGAGATGATAATCCTAAGCATAAATTTAAAAGTTGAGAGTTGAAAAGATCTGACCAATGGGTTGCAATCTAATACACAAGAAGGTCATATAGAAACCCAAATTTCCCTTGGACTTTAGAGTCAAGCAACAATCAATATATAAATAGCAAGTTGAAGAGTAAGGCATCAAATAAAGATAGTCACATCCAAGCTTAGCAACTCCATGATCTTATTTAAAATTTCCCATGTATCAGATGACTTCAAAGATGGAATTAGTTGCAGGTTTAAAATAACAGCTTCACAAAGATCATGTTGCATATGAACTCAAATAGATCTTCAATTTTGTATCAGATGAAAGTTCACTTCACAAGCACTTGGTTTCATGAAAGTTGGCATTGGCCAAGTCCTCTATATAGGGAATGTTGCCTAAATTCTAAGTCCAATAGTCTCAGATCAAACCAACAGTCCGCACAAAATGTTTTTAGGGTTTTTATTCTTATTATGTACATTAAGGTCAAAAGACCATACAAACACACAAATATATACAAACACAATATATCACAAAATATGGTCCAAGTGGACAAAGGGAAAATGACATTAAAGTAAACAACTTGAATGGTATGAATAATGGCAAATGGATAAAGCTTAAAGAAATTAAAGTGCATTAAAAGTAAATTACTTGAAATTAAATGTTAGTTGTTAGTTGATTAGAAGTTAGTATTGCTTTTGCTTTGCTTTTGTTTAAGTCATTCTTTGGAGAACACTCAACCCACTTATCACAAGCATGGATCCTTGAACCAATACATCTTCCAAAGGAAGGAAAAAAGGCCAAGTTCCCACACAATACCATGAAAGAGGGGAGACTTACAATCTCACTAACTAGAATGCTATGCCTTTTTGTGTCACAAATTTAGCGCTATGTTAAGCAATCGTAATTGGACTTATGTAGAAGTCACAACTATTTGAGGTCGGGCAATAGAATTTTGGTGTTAATGCATGTTAGACACATAGTATAATGGACTATGCTCATGAAACATACCACACACAAAAATAATATGCAAAATGGGGGACCTAATCTCATCCATACTTATGTTGATTTTGCAATCAACTAGCCTTAGGATATAAAGACATCATAGGTCCATGACATGGATGAATAAAGAAGGGAATGAGATAAAGAGGGAGGGGGAATGGATTCAACACAAATTGATCAAAGGAGGACTTTTACCAAATTAAGATCATTCATTCATTTTGGGAGATGGAATGTACATTCCATCAATCCCCTAAGTCCAATGATCTTAATCTAGCAAAGTCAAATCAACCTTGACCAAGGCCCAACAACACATGTCAAATTTACAAAGTCAATTAAAATGGCTCTACATATTTAATTTGGCATTTAAACAATTAAAAATAATAAAAATATGCATTAAATTAAATTATGGTTGGTCAAATTCCTAAAACCTCATCAAAACACCAAAGAAATTGCCATGAGATTTACCATAGGTCAAACAAGGTTAAAGGACCTTGGATAAAAAATTTCATAATTTTTGGAAACTTAAAAGTATTTTTAAACAATTAAAAATATTTACAAAATCAATTAAATCATGAAAAATATTAATAATGATTCAAAAAATAATTTTAATTCAGAAAATGAAAGAGTATTTTATCTAAAAAAATGTTGGTGAAATTCTCATATTTTTTGGATCAATATTAAATTTAATATGAATTAATGAAAATGAAACAAATAAAAAGAAAATCAATTAATCTAAAAAAATATGGTCCACTTGATCTCCCTTATTAATTGAGGTGGCATATCAAGTGGACCAAAACACATATTCCATGGTACACTTGAGTCAACGCGCCACACAGTTGGTAACCAAAAGGAACGCTCATGATTAAAACAATAAAGACTTGATCCTATAGCTCAGAACCTATCCAATTTATAGCCGGAGCAAACCACCGGTCGTCTTCTCAAGCGACCTTGGGCGGACTGGTTCTCTCATCACCATCACAAAAATGAAAAAAGATGACATGATCTTAAAGAAAAAATGGCACTAATCACGAATCTGACTCAATTCATCCTAACTCCAAGTATATTGAGAGATACATCGAGTTGAAATTTGAGGTACATGAACTGAGTTGCTTCGATTTGGCCTCAAAGCAACTCAATTTTCTTGCCTACATTGGTAGGACTTCAGACAACCAAAGATCCAAGAGAATTGATGAGAATTGAGAGAGAATCGAAGAGAAGAAAAAATCTGGAAAATAACTTCAATGTTGTGCAGAACTTGATCTCTCTTGCTTCAATTCTTGTTTGATCTTTCCCAGGAAGCTTGTAGAAGTGGCTTAGGATTGAAACAAAGCTTTGGATCCTGGAGTTTTTGAATCTCCAAACAGTGAGATTCAAACTCAATTTTCAAATGAAAATTCTCAGGTTTTCCTTTCAAATATGAGGGTTTCAAGTGTGGGAGGCAAAGCTGGCGCGCAAGGGTCCCCATTTCTGATGCTAGAGGCTCTTATTTATAGCAAATCCAAGTGTTATTTGCACCTTCCAAAATGTTTCCAAATTTGGCAATTGAGTGATGCATGCTTGCATGGGCGTGTACAGGCCCATGAAGCTACTCAGTTAAGTCCACAATTACATGTAATTTAGTCTGAAAGTGAATTGGAATGCAAGGCAAAAGTGTGTAGTTGTTTGAATTTTGATCCTTGCCAAATGATACAACCATGTTCACACCATGCGCAGGCCACTCAAACCTTGTCCGAAATGTATGAAATTGGATTCTTTGGAAAGTTTAGATCAAGAGGAACAACTCTCATGTTGAACACTTTTCCATTTGAATCTTGTATCATGATGAATTTTGAGGTGGAAGTTTGGAAATTTCAATATGTCAAAAACATTTCTAAGTGTCAAGCCATATGTTCAATTATTCCACCTTGGATAACTTTTTACGTGAGCTTCAAATGAGAAACGTGTCTTCATAAAAGTTGTATATATTTTAAAAACCTTCAAAATGGTCACAAATTTTACCTTATTAAGATTTGGGATGAATGAGTTATGCATTTTTGAAGTTGAGGAAAATCATTTGTTCAATGGTATTGGTCCAAAATGACCTATAATGTATCCTCATATCACATGCTCATAAAAGTTGAACTAGATCTTCCTCTAAACATAAAAGTTGAAGTATACACCTTGAATTTGATTGTGCAACTTAGAAATCTTTCATATCATAAAAATTGAGCAAGTTATGTCCTTGGGAAGTTGACATTCAAATTAGGATTTAGACAAAATGACCTATAATCTTTCAACATAGAAAATGACTTTCCAAGAAAAACTAGCTCTATACATCAACATTAAAGTTGTTTGAAATGTCATTTAGAGTAACTTTGCTCTTGGAATCATTTCCATATGATGAAAATTGTAGGAGATAGGGTCTAGGGGACCCCAGTTTTGTTTAGATGAATTCCTCTGGTCAACCATCATCAACCACCTTGCTAACTTGTAATTCCCTTGACTTTTGGGAGCCATGGGAGATCATATATGCATAATATTATGAAATCTGAAGTGTCCCTTGGAATATTTTATCCATTGGTGAAGAAGCTTAGTAAAGAAGTTACACAAGATACTCATATGAACTAGGGTTTCCAAGGCAAACCAATTCCAAACTCTTGAAGAATTCTTGATCAAAATAATATGTAGAGATCATGGGGACTCATATATGATGCCTAGATCCATTGTGGATCATTTCTTGGTTGAGCTCCTAGCAAAGAGGGTCTTAAACCCTAGATGTGTGCTTGATAGATCAAAGGTGATCAAGTGCCCTTCCTACAAAAGAGTTAGACAAATGCAAAGACATATTTCTGGTATTTTGGTTAGTAAAGATGATAAAATACAAAGTATGATACAATCACATAGTGCTTGGTGATCTCTCCCAATACAAACCTAATGAATGAGGGGTAAGGAGGATGCCAAGATGTGATCCCAATGCCAATGCATATAATGAGATAGCATAAGGGATCTGAGGGTAAAAATTGGGGTCTTACAAAGGCCTTCATTCAATTCTCTAGAAGTTGTATTATCCACTCTTTACCTAACCATGAAGTATCCTCTAGAAGGTGGACAAGTCGGAGTAGTCAAAAGTGATCAGGGATTGGTTAGGAAATGCTACAAAGATAGTCTAAAACTAAAAAAGAAGACCCAAAAGAAGCATCATACAACGAAAAATACTTTGAGGTGAACTTGGTCGACCTTGATCCTCGAGAAGATCTAGTAGATGATAGCTTCACCCCTATTGGAGAACTGAAAAAGGTGTAAATCAATGATGAAGACTTTCAAGTCACATAGATAGGCTCAGAGCTATTTTGACTCTGAAAATTTGAGTCTTATGAAGTGAGAAGGTTTCATAAGTTTAGAAGTATTCAGTCAAAATTTGTTTGGTTAAATATTCTATCTTCTGGATACTGAACAGTTCTTGCCTTAAATAGTTGTCAATCAGTCTTGGTTAGTGGAACAGTTTTAAAGACAACTATCTTAGAAAACTAAATTGTTTCTGAACTGCTTAGTGACACATTGGATGAATAAATTTATTAGGATTAGGTAAAATATTCACGCTTTACCCCTTATCATATTTTTTCAATATTCAAGATTTTACTCATGATTGCAAAACCCTTATATAAACCCACTTCACACACTCTCGCTACATTCATTTCATACACTTTCTCTCTTTTAAGACAAAATATATGCAACCTAAACCTTTGTTCTTCATCAACAATGGTTTCTCAACAACAATCAGCTCAACAAGAACAAGCTCAACAACAAGATTTTACAACTGCTCAAAGAGTTGTTTGTGGTTCTTCTTCATCATCACAACAACAACAAATCCTCATCTCCTTCAAAATAGTTCTTCAAAATATGCTTCAGGATCTGCTTAATACGTGTTCACTGAAGAACCTTATGAAACTCCTGAACTCATATTAACTACTCCTGTAAACTAATTAGAAGTTCTCTATGAACTCTTGGTTGAGTTTGAAAACTTGAAAGACAATGGATTTGATCTTTTGAGTTCTGCAAAATTTCAATGATGGGATAAGTATTTTGACCATCTTCAAGGTCCGGTTTTATTTCTCCATTTTATAGAATTTTGGATTCATGCCAAGACTTCAGTTTTCCAAGTTACTTCTTTCATTATGGGAAAGAAGATTGTCATTATTGAAAAACTGATTGCCAGAATCATTGGACATGAGAGGTCTAGAATAAGATGAATTCAGATGGTGGAAAGAAAGTCTGATCTGATTTAAATTTCAAAAGTGATCTTCACTTCTATAATTCACTCCAACAATATCAAGGATCTTCAATCTAATATGATAATTTAGGCCAGAATTCTTCTCGAATGTGTTCATCACAGAAAGTCGACAAATTCTTCAGACTACATCAACGGTGACCTACAATATGTTCTCTACTATATTGCTACTGAGAAGAAGGTGAACCTTCATGCACTTCTCTTTCAGTACTTAAGGGAAATGGTGAAGGAAACCATAGATGGTAGCAAGAAGATGAGGAATTGGATTCCCCTTGGAAGGCTTATTTCAGATATCCTGATGGAAAGTAAGTTGATAGACTCCCTAACAGAAGCTAAAATCACTAAAGGGATAGAACCTCAGGTTAGAAAGATGTTTAATGCCAGAAGTCTAAAGAATATGGGCATTATATCTGAAGTGGCAAGCTTTCTTACTGAAATCCCCAAGGAAGATATCTCCAACAGAAGGATTCCTTTAGAAGACTTTCTAATCTTTTTAAAGTCAGATCCTCTGGATGTTGTGATAGTTACCTTGATAGCTGTCAAGCAGGTGCTATAATCATAGCCTCTAAAAATCCTTCGAAGAGGAAGAGGAAGATTGCTAAGAAGCATTCTGAGAGAATAGCTAAGAAGTTTAAGACTTCTAGTTCTGCTAGGAAGACTTTGGACACTTTTGTTGAAGAACCCATAGTTGTTATTGTTACTCCTTCTACTATAACCATCTCTAGTAAGTCTACTCATTTTGAAATTCATTTCCATTTTATTGATAACAATTCATCCTTCCCGTCTACTAATATACTTTCACCCACTCATACTTCTGAGCAAGTTCACTCTGAACCTCCACATACTTACGAATAAGTTCACTCTGAACCTGCTCATATTTCTGAACAAGTTCACTTTGAAACAGTTTATATTCCCCAAACAATTAATCCAAATGTTACCATTCCACTACCCACACCATCACCTTCTGAAATCCTTACACCCATTCTCATACCAACACCTTAACCACAACTTCCACTGTCCATTCTAACCCTACTCAGTCAACAAAAAAATCTTCCTTCACAAATTCTTTCTGAAAGCCAACAACCAGAAAACATCACTCACTATGAACCCCATGTCTCTGACTCTAACATTGTCATTAAAGAATTTGATGATTCTAATTCTGAGTCAGATGTTAAGATGATTGACATCCCTGACAGAACACCTTGTTTCTGTTCTGACCAAACTCCATTTCAAACCAAAATTTGTCTTACTCCTTTAGATGGATTGTTATTGCAGTTTGAAAGTGAGGTTGTTGCTAGATTAAACCTTCTTACTGAAGTTTACACCTTTAATGCAAACCTCTCTAAAGTGTGTACTATGTGTAACAACTTCAGAAGTTGGATTGACTTAAGCTCTAACGAGTTGGAACTTATGTGCTTAAAGGATGCTCAAAGTAACTTCCTTTCCATATTCTTTGGTATTGTTGAACCTTTGTTTCAGAAGGTTCCTCCAACACTTCTTCTTCCTGCACCAGAAGTGATTCGTCCTCCTAAACCTGAACAACTGACTCTTTCTACTTTTGAGAAATCTTTTGAGGTTGGAAATGTATCTGGAGTGGCAAAGACTATGGTTTTTGAAGAAGTCATTATGAATACCTTATAAGAGCTCGAGGTTGATAATGTTGTCGGCAGCGAAAGGTTGGGCAAGCAGGATGAGATGTTCAAGGCTTAAGCTGGTACGAACAACAAGATTGAAGGGATGCTTAAAGCTATCTTATCAAGACTGTCACCCCCTTCTTAAACCCTTGTTTTTTAAAACACTTGTTGCTTTCTTAGTCTCTAAGTGTTTTTTCATTTATGTTTCTGTACTTCATGGTTATTTAAATGAAGTGACAATTTTGTTTGGTTTTACTTTGTCTTTATTCTTTCTTTTTGATTGATGACAAAGGGGAGAAGAGTGATTAATTTTGATATGCCTATTTCTGACTTTGACACCCAAACATGTCTTTAATATTCTTATTTCTAACTCTGGTAACTTCGAATAAGTTCATCATGTTTCAAGTTAACCAATATTTTTCAGGAGTTAAGACATTTATCAAAAGACATCAACCAAGCTGGTTTGGATCCAAGTTAACCAGGCATAGTTCTAAACTCATTTCAAATCAACCAGTCATATACAACCTCTGAACCAGGCATATACAAGGTTGATAACCAGACTTTGGCATACAAGCTTTGATAATAACCATGTGTATATAAGTTTTGACAAATCAAGCTCTGATACAAGGCTGATAACCAGACTTTCTGATACTCAAGGCAACGTCTGTAACAACAAAAATAGTTCTACAACAGATTCCAGGATTTTGATGATAACAAAGGATGAAACCAAAAATGGCACTCTAACGAAAAGTTTCTAAGTGTGCAGGACTCTGAACAAGAACAAAGGAATCTGATCGCTTTATCAGATACATAATCAAATCAAATACAAAGTACCAGAAGATCAGAAGCATCTGAAGAGGAAACACGCTCTAGAAGTTCTGACTCTGAGCAAAACAACATATCAGAATATCAGAAGCATCTGAAGAAGAAGTGCGCTCTAGAAGTTCTAACTCTGAACAAAACAGCATATCCGGATACCAGAAGCTCTCAACTTGCTCTGAAGTCAACGCTGATGATCTAAAAGACCGGGACTATCAGAAGCTCTGATGTTACATCACAACAATCTCAGAGTAACAGAGTTAACACAAATTCTGACAAAGAATCTCCCTATCCAGAAAGTGTAACGGAAACTACAACTTCAAATGGAAAGAAAGTATATTTGGAAAGAAGTTATTCAAGGAGACAAACCTGTTATGGCAAGAAACACAGAAGTAATGGCATTAAACTCTAATCAAAGTTAAATATTCTGCCATCACTACAACGGTTCCTTCACCTCTATATAAAGGACGGCAAACTTCTTTGAGAGACACACATGAACGCACAAAAATATTCCACTCTCTCTCTTAGTCTTTCACGAGCTTTTGCTCATAACGTGAAACCTTTTACTTGCTCAAATTGCTGCAATATTTGCTTTATCCTAGAAGCACTCTAGATTACAAACTCTATTTTGCCTAAATTGTTTTTTGATTGTTCCTCAAGTGACTCTGCGCAGTCTGTATACTTGGGAGGACTAAGAGATCTTTCTCTTAGACGTTGGTTGTAATAATCTTTCAAGATTAGTGGATTAAGTCCTTTTTGAAGGCGAAATCACCTTGGCCGGGTGGACTCGAGTAGCTTTGAGTTATAAGCGAACCAGTATAAAATCCTGTGTATTCTTATTCTGAAAAAGCGCTTATTTTTCCAAAACAATTCAAACCCCCCTTTCTTGTTTTTCTCACCTTCAATTGGTATCAGAGCTTCGGCTCTGTTATTGATTTTCTAATCAAACACTTAACAGTGTAGAGAGATCCAGAACGAGAAAAACTATGGCCCACACAAATGAAAGAGACAGTTACAATGCTAAGCCTCCTGTCTTTGATGGAGAGAAATTCGATTACTGGAAAGATAGAATTGAAAGTTTCTTTCTAGGCTATGACGCTGATCTCTGGGACATTGTCATAGATGGATACAAACCTCCTGTAACAGATGTTGGAGTTGAAGTTCCCAGAAGTAAGATGTCAGACGATCAGAAGCGAGAATTCAAGAATCATCACAAAGCCACAACGATACTTCTCAATGCCATATCTTACAACGAGTATGAAAAAATTACCAACAGAGAAACAGCTAAAGACATACTCGACTCCCTGAGGATGACTCATGAAGGAAACTCTCAGGTCAAATAAACAAAGGCTCTGGCTCTAATCCAGAAATACGAAGCCTTCAAAATGGAGGATGACGAAGCCATAGAGGTAATGTTCTCTAGATTCCAAACTCTTATTGCAGGACTCAAAGTTCTAGACAAAGGATACACAACTGCAGACCATGTCAAAAAGATAGTCAGAAGCTTGCCAAAGAAGTGGAGACCCATGGTCACTGCCTTAAAGCTTTTAAAGGATCTGAGCAACATCAGTCTTGAAGAGCTTGTTAGTTAACTCAGAAGTCATGAGATAGAACTAGAGGAAGATGAGCCTCTGAAGAAGAACAAGTCTGTAGCATTAAAGTCCAGATCTGAAAGACGCAAATCTGACAGAAACAAAGCATTTCAGGCCGAAACAGAAGATGCTGATGACTCTGAACAGGAAGATTCTGATGATGAAGAAGAATTGTCCCTCCTAACTAGAAGAGTTAAACAACTCTGGAAAAAGAGGAACAATAACTTCAAGAGACCAAGACCCAGAGGGGATCGATCAGAATCAACCTCAAAAGGTAAAACTAACAAAGATGTTACTTGTTATGAATGTAAAGAAACAGGTCACTACAGGAACGAATGTCCCAAGTTAAAGAAAGACAGCTCCAAAAAAGAGAGCTTCAAGAAAAACTCCCTCAGAACCAAGAAGGGATTGATGGCCACCTAGGATGATAGTGAATCTGACGCATCAGAATCTGACTCTGATGAACAGGCCAACGTGGCGTTCATGGCTACCACATCCAGGAACACTTCAGATGAAGAATCTGAATCAGAAGAGGTATTTTCTGAACTCTCTCGATCTGACCTAGAATCATGCTTGTCTGAAACTCTTAGCTCATATCAGAAACTAAAACAAAAATTTAAAGCAATAAAAGGTTGTCTTGAAGAAAAATTTGAAGAATGTGGCAAACTTGAGATGACAATTCTAGAACTAAAAGATGAAAACAAAGTTTTAACATCACTAAGAGATGCAGCAAAGAAAAATTGTTTAAAACTAGAAGAAGCGTTATCTCAAGCTCCACAAACTTCAAACACAATAATTTATAAATACGAAAAAGCCTTTCAAAAGTTTCTGAAAAATGGGATAGGAAGGAGTGTAATGGCATCCATGATTTATGGAGTCGATCAGAACAATAGAAGAGGAATTGGGTATGATCCTAAGGAAGATAAAACTTCTACTAGTGATCAACCTAAATCTCCATTTTCATATCACTATACACACACACAAGAGCAAAAATTTGATAATGCTAGAAAACCCAAGGTAATAAGAAACTCTGGGAAAACTAATCATAAAGGACCCAAGAGACTCTGGGTACCAAAAGATAAGATTGTCTATGTTGCAGATATCTTATGCAGCAAAGTTCAAACACCAGTCTTGGTACCTGGACTCTGGATGCTCGCGACACATGACGGGAAGAAAGTCTATGTTCCAAAGCCTGGAACTTAAAGATGCTGGATTCGTAGGTTTTAGAGGAGATCAGAAAGGAAGGATCAGAGGCTCCGGAACTATTGGTAATGGTACTCTTCCCTCTATATCTGATGTCCTTTACGTAGAAGGATTAATGCATAACCTGTTATCCATAAGTCAATTAAGTGATAACGGTTATGATGTTATCTTTAATCAAAAAACATGTAAAGCCATAAATCAAAACAATGGTTCTGTCCTATTCACAGGCAAGAGGAAAAACAATATTTATAAAATTAATCTGTCTGATTTAAAAGAACAAAATGTGAAGTGTCTGATGTCCGTTCACGAAGAGCAATGGGTATGGCATAGACGCTTGGGCCACATTAGCATGAGGAAATTATCTCAGCTAAGAAAACTCGAGTTAGTCAGAGGCCTACCTAAACTGAAGTTCTCTTCAGATGCTCTATGTGAAGCATGTCAGAAAGGAAAATTTTCAAAAACATCTTTCAAAAAGAAAACTATTGTTACTACCTCTAAGCCTCTGGAACTTCTTCACATTGATTTATTTGGTCCTGTGAAAACAGCATTAGTTAATGGAAAGAAGTATGGACTAGTCATTGTTGATGATTTCAGTCGCTGGACATGGGTGAAATTCCTAAAGCACAAGAGTGAGTCTCACTCTGTATTCACTAGCTTCTGTTCCAAAGTGCAAAAAGAATTTGACTCTAAAATCATAAGAGTCAGAAGTGATCATGGTGGGGAATTTGAAAACAATTTTTTTGAGGAATTATTTGACTCTAATGGAATATCCCATGATTTCTCCTGCCCTAGAACTCCACAACAAAATAGAGTTGTAGAGAGGAAGAATAGGACACTCCAAGAGATGGCAAGAACTATGATCAATGAAACAAATATGGCTAAGCACCTTTGGGCCGAAGCTGTAAATACAACGTGTTATATTCAGAATAGAATCTCCATAAGACCTATTCTGGAAAAGACTCCCTATGAACTGTGTAAAGGAAGAAAACCAAACATTTCATATTTTCATCCTTTTGGATGCTCTTGTTTTATTTTAAACACTAAAGAACATCTGCACAAGTTTGATTCCAAAGCACAGAAAGGTATTATGTTAGGATACTCAGAACGCTCTAAAGGCTACAGAGTATACAATACAGAAACCAAAATTGTGGAAGAATCAATTCATGTCAGATTTGACGATAAGCTTGACCCTGAAAAGTCAAAGCTAGTTGAGAATTTTGCAGATTTAGAAATCACTCTTGCAGGATCTGACAAAACTCCAGAAGCAACTGCCATTCAAAATCCTGAGAAAATTAATCTTCCATTAATCCCAAAGAAAGCTAAAAGTCGCCTCAACATATCTGAAGAATTGATTCTAGGTAACAAGGACGAACCTGTCAGAACCAGATCTACCTTCAAGACCTCTAAAGAGACTCCTCTGGGACTAGTGTCTCTAATCGAGCCTATGTCCTGTGATGAGGCACTTTAAGATAACGGCTGGGTTCTAGCCATGCAAGAAGAGCTAGATCAATTCACAAAGAACGATGTCTGGGATCTTGTTCCTAAGCCCAGAGGCACTCACATTATCGGAACCAGATGGGTATTCAGAAACAAGCTGAATGAGAAAGGAGAAGTCGTCAGAAATAAAGCTCGACTGGTGGCTCAAGGTTACAGTCAACAAGAAGGTATTGACTATAATGAAACCTTTGCTCCAGTCGCCAGGTTAGAATCTATTCGTCTTCTTGTATCTTTCGCTATAAATCATTCTATCAAATTATATCAAATGGATGTCAAGAGTGCATTCCTTAATGGTTATATATCAGAAGAAGTGTATGTCAACCAACCTCCAGGTTTTGTAAATCCAAAGTATCCAGAACATGTTTTTAAACTTAAAAAATCCTTATATGGACTTAAACAAGCTCCCAGAGCTTGGTATGAATGGTTAAGTAACTTTCTTCTGGAACATAATTTTATCAGAGGGAAAGTTGACTCCACACTCTTCTGTAAAAACCTTAACAATGATCTC
Source organism: Lathyrus oleraceus (assembly GCF_024323335.1). NCBI lineage: Eukaryota > Viridiplantae > Streptophyta > Magnoliopsida > Fabales > Fabaceae > Lathyrus > Lathyrus oleraceus. The sequence goes on along the minus strand of NC_066583.1, from coordinate 87,964,371 downwards.
ATGATATGCCAGATATACGTTGATGATATAATTTTTGGTTCAGCTAACGCCTCTGTCTGTCAAGAATTCTCTGAGTTAATGCAGGCAGAATTTGAAATGAGCTTAATGCAAGAACTAAAGTTCTTTCCAGGAATTCAAATTAACCAAACTTCAGAAGTCACGTACGTTCATCAAAGCAAATACATAAAAGATGTTCTGAAGAAATTTGACATGGCTGAATGCAACTCTGCAAAGACTCTCATGCATCCAACATGCATTCTTGAAAAGGAAGAAGTCAGTAAAAAGGTTTGTCAGAAGCTCTATCGTGGTATGATAGGCTCTCTTCTCTATCTGACTGCTACTCGACCTGATATTCTCTTTAGTGTTTGTCTCTGTGCCAGATTCCAATCAGATCCTAGAGAAACTCACTTAACTGCAGTTAAGAGAATTTTCAAATATCTGAAAGGAACTCCTAACCTAGGCCTGATGTATGAGAAAACATCAGAGTATAGACTTTCTGGGTATTGTGATGCAGATTACGCAGGAGATAGATTGGAACGAAAAAGCACATCTGGAAATTGTCAGCTCTTGGGAAACAATCTGATATCCTGGGCCAGCAAAAGACAATCAACCATCGCCCTGTCCACGGCAGAAGCAGAATACATCTCAGCATCACTGTGCACGACTCAGATGCTCTAGATGAAGAATCAGTTAGAAGATCTGCAAATCTTCGAGAGTAACATTCCTATCTTTTGTGACAACACTGCTGCCATTTGTTTAAGTAAGAATCCCATTTTACACTCCAAAGCTAAGCACATTGAAATAAAACATCATTTTATTAGAGACTATGTTCAGAAAGGAATAGTAACATTGAAGTTCATTGATACAGACCATCAATGGGCAGATATCTTTACTAAACCCTTAGCTGAAGATAGATTCCTCTTTATCTTAGAAAATCTGAACATTCAAAACTGCCCTGAATAAAATGTGCCTCTGAAGTTGTTAAATAAGACTCTGACATAAACAAATGGATTCTGCCTCTGACTCTGATACTTCTACTCAGTTAGAAGCTATCTGAGTTGGAAATCTCCAGGAACCAATCCCTTGGTATTCCTGAAGATCAAATAAATCAAAACACGTGGAGTGTCTTGCGTCTGACCTTGGAACTTCTAGACAGCTGTCCAGCAGTAATCAAGGAACAGTCTCTTGAGATCTCCTCGAGCAGTGTGATGACTGTTGGGATTAGACATCATTTATGAGCTATAATCATTTCTCCCTCTAAACGTGCTAACTTGGTTTTTGTGCTAAAACTCTGATTTTTATGTCGTTTTGCATGCGCCCAAATTTGGGTATTTAAACACTCTGTTCTCACTTTGCACACATTTCACTCTCACTCACTCTTTAAACCCCAGTTCTCTCAAGGCATTTCTGCAAGCAGTTCATCTTTATCTCAGGTCTTCATCAACACCATGGATGCTTAACAACAAGCTGTGTTCAACTACTCTCAGCAAATGGACTCAAGCAATCAAGACCTCCAGCACCTCTGCATGAGTCTTCTGGTAAGTCTGCCTCTCCTGCTCTTTCTGTACAACAACCTACTTCTTCTATTCCTCTACCAACACCTCTATACACCCCATCTGAAACCCCTCCTTCAACGACCAGAACATCTCAACCACTCCCAAAATTTAAGCTCACCAATACCTCCTTACCCCTATCTGAAGCTGAACAAATGAATGAAACCACCTCCTCATCTTCAGCCCCAGAATCACCTCCTTACTGTATCATCTCATCTGACACAGAATTCTCTGACCCCGCTTCTCCCACTCTAGCCCAACTTCAGACTCAAAACCTTGCCTCACAACAACCACAACAACCTCCACCTGAACCTGAAGTAACCTCACCACCCACAGAACAACCAACCATCACTCCCTCTGACGTTCAACCCTCTGACCCCAACACCTCTGACATTACCCCTCCAAACACTTCCGCTGAACCTCAAACTCTCAACCTAAGCCCTCCCCCTTCCTCACCTCCACCATTTGAACCTGAACACTCCCTGCCAACCCTAGAAGAGGCAATTATGTTGTTTGCAAGAACATCAGTGGAAAAGGTCAAGTCTCTGACCTTCAACTCTGGCATCAGTGATGATCCTTCCTCTGTTAGGACACACTGGAACAGAGTTATTGGCTGGATGACCTCTGAGGCCTTCAAGCTGAAAAACCTCTCTGAGCAAGTCCGAAATGACTTCATCAAAGACACTGAGGAAAGACTACAGGAGCGCTTAGCTAGAGAAGCTGAGGAAGAAGCCAGAATGGAAGCAGAAGAAAGAGCAAGACAAGAAGAACTTCAAAGGGTAAAGGAAGCTGAAGCCAAAGTTCTAGCTGCTGCTGCTGCTGCTGAAGCTGAAGCAAAAGCCGCCGCTGAAGCTGAAGCTCTCCGTGCTGAAGAACAGCATGCTCTGACTCAGGGGGAGTCCTCTACATTTTCCCCTCTGGTTCTCAAGACCCTTAAGGAGCTTCAGAAAGAGCAGAAGGAAGTCCGAGCCAGATTGGATCAACAGGACACAGTCAACGCCAACATCCAGAATTTGCTGACTAAACTGCTTCAGAGAATGCCTCTTCCTCCCAACCCTTAGGCACCTAGGCTTATTTCCTGTTTTTTTTGTGCCTGCTGTTTCTGCTTGTTTTTTTTTGTGTCTTGTCTCCGATGTCTTATGCTCTTCTCTGAATATATATATATTTTCTTCCTGCTTATTATTTTTACTAAGTCTTTTTTATTCTGACAAAAAGGGGGAGAAATCAAACAGCTCTGATGAAAAATTGTCTAAATCCTTAAGTACCCTGCAAACATACTATTCAATAAAAATCTATCTAACACTCTTTGACTTAGAAAGTTGCAGAAAGGTATCTAGAAACTTCATTGCTTGGAAGCTCTGGTAAGAACTTCTGAACTCCCTAGCCTATCTCAGGGGGAGCTCACTTCTATCCGATCTGATAAACTCTTATATCTGAATGTTTCATCTGTCATTAAAGTTGTTTTGTCATCATCAAAAAGGGGGAGATTGTAAGAACAAAAATAGTTCTACAACAGATTCCAGGATTTTGATGATAACAAAGGATGAAACCAAAAATGGCACTCTAACGAAAAGTTTCTAAGTGTGCAGGACTCTGAACAAGAACAAAGGAATCTGATCGCTTTATCAGATACAGAATCAAATCAGATACAAAGTACCAAAAGATCAGAAGCATCTGAAGAGGAAACGCGCTCTAGAAGTTCTGACTCTGAGCAAAACAGCATATCAGAATATCAGAAGCATCTGAAGAAGAAGCGCGCTCTAGAAGTTCTAACTCTGAACAAAATAGCATATTCGGATACCAGAAGCTCTCAACTTCCTCTGAAGTCAACGCTGATGATCTAAAAGACCAGGACTATCAGAAGCTCTGATGTTACATCACAACAATCTCAGAGTAACAGAGTTAACACAAATTCTGACAAAGAATCTCCCTATCCAGAAAGAGTAACGGAAACTACAACTTCAAATGGAAAGAAAGTATATTTGGAAAGAAGTTATTCAAGGAGACAAACCTGTTATGGCAAGAAACACAGAAGTAATGACATTAAACTCTAATCAAAGTTAAATATTCTGCCATCACTACAACGGTTCCTTCACCTCTATATAAAGGACGGAAAACTTCTTTGAGAGACACACCTGAACGCACAAAAATATTCCACTCTCTCTCTTAGTCTTTCACGAGCTTTTGCTCATAACGTGAAACCTTTTACTTGCTCAAATTGCTGTAATATTTGCTTTATCCTAGAAGCACTCTAGATTACAAACTCTATTTTGCCTAAATTGTTTTTTAATTGTTCCTCAAGTGACTCTGCGCAGTCTGTATACTTGGGAGGACTAAGAGATCTTTCTCTTAGACGTTGGTTGTAATAATCTTTCAAGATTAGTGGATTAAGTCCTTTTTGAAGGCGAAATCACCTTGGCCGGGTGGACTGGAGTAGCTTTGAGTTATAAGCGAACCAGTATAAAATCCTGTGTGTTCTTATTCTGAAAAAGCGCTTATTTTTCCAAAACAATTCAAACCCCTCTTTCTTGTTTTTCTCACCTTCAACGTCAAATTCTAAAATACTTATGTTACGATACTTATGCGTTATGGGAAGTTACTTCTATAACCAGGCTTCTGCATTCTGGAAAGTTATTTCTTTAATGTTAATTGAGATATTTTTTATATGATTAATATTATTTTTAAGTCTTGAATTCAAGGGGAGCTTGCAAACCTAACTCTGAAATTCTTAGTTGAAAAATAATTCTAATAGTTAAAATTCATGAGGAGCTTACAAACCTCACTATGATGTTTTTATATGATTTAACCAACTAAAAATTGTTCATCAAAATACCCTGTAAGATGTATTCTTTTGTGATTACCCTGTACAAAACTGTTCATCAAAATACATGTTTTTGTCATCATCAAAAAGGGGGAGATTGTAAGAACAAGATTTGGTTCTGCATTTGGCCTTTGGTTTTGATTGATAACAATACATTGTTTCTTAGAGAAAAAATGTGTACCCTAATGATTTTATCTAATGTAAAGCTTTTGCTAACAGGTTCTGGTTCTGAAGATTTGGCGTGTGATGTCATCATACTCTGGACTCAACACATTTTGACTCTGAAGAGATACAAAAGTGATTTACAAGATTATGTCAAGTTTTGGAATGCTCTTAGACAGTGATTTGGATGAATGTTTATGCTAAAGCTTATGATTATAACTCTGATAGAAGAGACTCTGAAGGTTTGTCAAGCCTTCAAGATGTTGCACTCTCAAGTTATAAAGACTCTGAAGACCAGGTTCTGAGGAGCTGTGTCAAGACTCTGAAGACCAAGGTTCTGAAGATTCTCTCAACCAAACTCTTGATCTTTCTAAACATGCTTCGACATCATTTATTCAGAAGCCACTGAATATGATCAAAAGGTTTTGCGCAAGGAAGATAGTACATAGTACAAGATTACATGTTCTTTCTACTATACTGATTTTGTGGACTAAAGATTGTACTATTGTACCTAAAATTGTGTTATTTTGCTTTCTAGAAGAAATCTTGTAAACACATCTCTTATAAATCTCATTGATTGAGTTTGTATTCCTTGAGTGACTAAGGTATAGTTAGAATTACTCGAGAAGACATTGAAGAGTAGTCTTTGTATGTTTGTAATCAGTTTGGTTATATTGGATTAAGTCCTTGTTGATAAGGCAAAATCACCTTGGCGGGTGGATTGGAGGTAGCTTAGTTAACAGCGAACCAGGATAAAAATAATTGTGTTCATTTATTTTTGTTCTTGTTTACTGTTTGTTGTGTTGGGTTTAAAAACCTTTCATTTTTAGAAACCCAATTCAAACCCCTTTTTCTTGCGTTTCTCGCCACCTTCAATTAGCATCTGAGCTCCAGTTTTAGTTTTGATAAGATTATCAAACACTTAACCGTGTTAGACAAAGATCTAGTTTGTGAAACATAATAGCCATTGTCCTACCTCTAGTTGCTCATGTAAATTATATAGATCACTATAACGTTAAACCTCATGTTTTTGATGGAGATAGATTTGATTACTGGAAAGATAGAATATAAAGCTTCTTTCTAGGTCATGACATAGATCTATGGGATATAGTAGTTGATGGCTACATACATCTTGTAGATGCTAGTGGCAATAAAATAGAAAGAAGAGTGATGATAGAACAACAAAAGAAAGATTATAAAAATAATGACAAAGCTAGAACTATCTCGTTGAACGCCATTTCATACACTGAGTATGAAAAGACCACCAACATAGATATTGCAAAGTCCATATTTTATTCTATAAGGATGACTCATGAAGGAGACGCCCAAGTCAAAGAAACCAAGGCACTTGCCTTGATTCATAAATATGAAGCGTTCAAGATGGAAGATGATGAAACTATTGAAAACATGTTCTCAATGTTTCAAACTCTTGTTGCAGGACTTTAGGTTTTGGACAAATGGTATTCTACTCTTGCTCACATGAAGAAGATCATTAGAAGTCTACCTAAAAGATGGAGACCTATGGTCACTACTTTAAAGTTATCAAAGGATGTGAGCAACGCCTCTCTTGATGAACTTGTTAGTTCTCTAAGAAGTCATGAAATTGAGCTTGAAGAAGATGAGCCTAAGAGAAAGAGAAAAATTGTTGCTCTGAAGTCTTTGGGAAAGTATGAAAAGACAAAAGCTCTTCAAGTAGGAGAAGATGGAGATTATAAAGAGGAATCAGATAAAGAAGCTGAATCGTCTCTTCTTTCCAGGTGTGTCAATCAACTCTGGAAGAAAAGACAAGGAAAATTCAGAGGGCAAAGAAGGACATGTGGTCGTTCTTCGTCTACTTATGGATTCAAGATATCTAGAGCCAACAAAGACATCACATGTTTTAAGTGCAAAGAGCCAAGCCATTTCAAGAATGAATGTCCCAAGCTGAAGAAAGACAGACCTAAGAAAAAAGACTTTAGAAAGAAGAAGGATCTTATGGCTACCTGGGATGATTCATAATCCTCAGAAGATGACTCTGAGGAAGAGCAACCTGGGACAAACCAAATCTATATTTCTTGATAAAGCACATGATTTGGTAGATGAGAGAACTTCTACTTCTGACCCAGTAGCTTATACTACTAACTGAGATTCTCTCCTAAACTTTTTTGTATCAGTTATTCAGAATCTGAAGGATGCCACTTCAGAATTTGTCACCTCTTCTAATAGAAGATAAAAGCTCTTGGAAGCAAAGTTGGCATCTGTTTCTCCTACTCAACAAGCCATGGCTATAAAGCAAGTTGAAATGGATGAGAGGATTAAGTATATGGATACCAGACAAGACATCACGGGTGTTGATCTTAGAGTCGTTCTGGATCTTCTGAAGAAACCATAGGCTTAGGATTTAGAACCTATTTTGGGTTTTATGTTTTAATCTTCTTGAAACTGATTTATATTTAATGTTAATATTTACTTAAAATCATATGTGTCTTAGATTTATGTCTCACTTGCTTATATGTGTGTTATACTATGAGCTATATTCTTTGGGAATATTTATATCTTCTGATAAAATTAAAAACCTTATTTTATGCTCAATTGTTGAACATTTTTTTTGTCTCTGAAAATTGGATCATTAATAAGGAATAAAATGACTATTCAGTAAGTATCATTGCAAAAAACTATTCATATTTCATTAATTTTGGAAGAAGAGTACAAGAGGATTGATCTACATAATTTTATCTAAATTTGAACAATATCCTCGAGCACAGAAGGATGTCTCCCATTCTATATCTCTCTCCTCAGAACCTTCATCAGAGTCAAAGTAAACAAATTTCTTTGGCAGTTTCTTCTTCTTCTTGAGAGTATTCTTCTTACTGGAAGCCTTCCTCACCCTGAGTGCCCCTTGACAGTGGTTGACCTAGAAGGATGGGCTTCTTCATTTGTCAGTTGCTGGCGCTCTACAGTCATGTTGGTCTCCCTCATAATTATTGTCTCTGTTGAGATGGTATCGTTGACTGCTTCAGAAGGAGTACTTAAATTGATTAAGAAGGAAAAGAGTTGGATGAAGATGTGAGAATTCAGACTATGGAAGTATGCTTTTATAGAGGATATTGAGTGCCTCTTAAGTAGCTTATGGGGGTTAAATCACATACGCTCCTTAATGACACTTTAGGTCTTATAGCTCATTATTGCAATGATTACTTTTGATGGTTCATATTCTTGGAAACTAAAATACGTGAGTCTGACCGTCTTGAGAAGTGGAGAAAAATTTTCAACCAAACTAAGCCAATTATCTTTCCTTTGAATATTATGATAAATTTTCTGGGAGTGCAAAAGTTATTTTTAAATATTTTTATCAGAGTTTAATTCTTCCCACATATTTTTTTTTCAAAAATATTTTCTCTCTCTATGTTGACATGTATTTATTCACTTTTTGTTGATGATAAAAAGGGGATAAAATTATGGGAGTATTAAAGTATTTTTTTAAAATGCTTTTATTTACTTGAGCTCTCATCAGAACCTATTTTATTGCTTAAATTTGAACGTATATGTTTTATGCTATCAAGATAAGTTTAAATATCTTGGATAGGACTTATGGGGAGCTTACAAAATTCAATCTCAGAAATATTAGAATTAGGGTGGGCTTACAAACCTCAGACTCTGATATTGTCAAGTTAGTTAAACTGACCAACCATTATTCTTAAATACATTTGTTTGTCATCATCAAAAAGGGGGAGATTGTTGGAACAAGATTTGTTCATATCCATTGGGTTTTGATGATAATAAAGTACGTAAAGAATAATTGGGTATACTAACATATATTCAAGTGTGCATGATCATAAATCTTAAAGTCTACTCAAAATTGACCCTGCGGAAAATATTTTTCGACAAGCTAAATGTCTCAGATTCTGATGGATCAGAATATGATGACTTTGAAGGATCAGCTTCTGAAGGTTCACACTCTGGTCATGATACTTCTACCTCGGGTGACAGGTCATACTCTATCCTCATAGCAGACCTATCTTGTCAACACCAGACTTAAGGTAAAAGTCAACTAGAGTCCCATAGTGCAACGCTCAAGAAAAGCTTATGTGACTTGTCTAGTTTCACCTTCCTCGTCTAGTTTACACCTAATATGCAGTGGAATATATTATTACACATTCGTTGAAGATCTTAACAAGAATTTTCTTCCAACGACTCTCTCTTGGAGGCGTTGTATTTCAAAAGGTTTACATGTGCAAACAAATTTCCAACGACTCTTTTATCTTCCTCTATAAAAGGGAGCTGAAGATTTGATGGAAGGTTAACAATCAGAAAACATATTAACAGAACGCGTTGAATATAAGCTTTATGCTAAAGTTTCATCTATTTATTTGCACAAGCTCTTAAGATTTCTTATCTTTGTATACCTTAGAAATCTTAAGTGTTAAGTATCATTGTGATTGTTATAATACTTCTATACTTTTGATTGTGTATCAAAGTATAGTTGTAATCATTTCTACTAAATTGTTTATTTAAAGTAGAGGAAGTCTCTTTCTGGAGTGATTTAGCAGAAGTCTCTTACAGGATTGCTTGAGCGGAAGTCTCTTTCTAGATTGATTGAGCAATTGAAGTCTCTTTCTGGTTTGATTGAACAAAGTTGTAATCAGGATTGATTATTACGAAAATCTCTTATTGGACAAGGGGACTGGACTACTCTCATTTTATGAGAGGAACCAGGATAAACTCTATGTGTGATTTACTCTTGCTCTTGATTGTTCATCATTCTGCTGCAAACTAACTTTATGTTCAGACTCTGAACTTGTTTAGATTCTGAAGCTGGTTTTCTTTAGAAGTTGAAAATAAATAACACACACAATTCAACCCCCCATTTCTTACGTATTTTTCTCACCTTCAAACACAGCACCACCATCTGGGCTATAACATATAGGGACATTGATTTGTGACAAGCAAATCCAGAGCTTCAATCAAGAGAGGAATTGAGAGAGATTCTGAATTGAGAATGGAATTGGTCAGAGATTCAGATTGAGAAAGAGATTGAATCACGAATCTTCAAATCAAGAGAGCGATTGAAGCATCCAGAACGCGTTCAACTTTTTTTTAGGTTTCATCAGTAATTCCGATTAAGAGGGAATTGAAAGAAAGATTATATCATGAATCAATAGAGAGTGATGAACTTATCATTTTTAACATGTTCTAAGAGTTGAAGAGGTTTTTGTGGTTGAAATCCGTGTTTGAAGAAGGATGAAGCTTCCTATTACAAGAGGGGAGAGTTGTAAGGGTTCTTACTCTTTGAGCACCTGCACACACAAAATTAATTTGACATATCATGCTAATTTTTCTTACAGTTAGGTATATATTTATATTTACAAATTTGCCACAACTCTATTTTATACCATTTTTTTCTAAAATTAAGTGTTATATATTAAAGTATTTCTTTTGTTTTAAATTTCACACCTTTTTTTAATTAAAAAGGTATAATATCAATAATTCTATTGTTATATCTGCACTAGTGTCATAGATAGAGGAATTAGATTGATGTTCTCCCCATATCACATATTGTCTTTCTCACGTATAATTTCCCAATAGTATAAGGGAGGGTAAACATACCTAGGTCTTTTATTCCAAAGTTTATTCAAAAAGGGATGTTTACTTCTAGTTGACTAAACATTTCCAATAATTTCTTGAATTTCTCATCCTTTTCATGTTTTTTCTTTTGGTGATGGTAAGGTGATCTTGTATAAGGTGTGGTAGTAGTAATGGTTTATTCTCTTCCTTTTTTCTTTCTTCTCCCACTCTTATTCTTATTTTTATTTGTGTTCCTCGCACTAGATATTTTCTTTTTCGACTCCCTCCATCACTTAAATTTTTTAGCACTAACGTTTTTGTGAACCCGTTAAGTCTTCAACTCCATGTTTTGGCAGCTCGCATACACTTTCTTTTCATCTTGTGTTTTCTTAGGATTACCAATGGTCTCCCTTGAAAATTTCAAAAAAATTTCTAAAGTCTCCTCAATAGAAGAAGACCTTTTAGTTCCATAAGGTTTTTGCTCTTGATACTCACTCATATATGCAAAAGCATAAGAATTTGAGAAATAGTTATTTTCTTGATACTCACTCATATACATCACTTCTTTGGCAAGAAATCCTTCAGAATTGTATTGGTCATTCATATGACCACCGCCACAGTAATCACACATAAGGTATTACCGTTTATACTGATATGGAATGTGCGTCCAATACTGGCTTGACAATTTTTTTAAACATGTGTTGCATTGTACCCAAACAACATATACATTCAATAGTATGACTGGTAATTTAAATCAAAACTGGAAAAAATAAAATAATGAATAAAACATAATATAAACATATTTAAATGCAGTAAATATTAAGTACAATCATCATTTGCTGCCTTATTGAATTTATCAATAATCCATATCAACGATGCAATTTTGTTGGTGTGAAAGTGTGGTCGTAGTAATTGTGTCAACAAAAACCACAATGTGGTAAGTATTTTTTAATATTTTATCCATGAGGAATGTATCAACTTCGTACAAAAATGAGGTGAGTGTACTTGTTATTGAAAGCATGATAATTTGTAATTGTAACGAGGGATGCGCAAAGCACTATCAAATAATGTGTGACTAATTATAAAACAAATTAACTAAACTAATGGTTAACCAAGATGATGGTAAAAATGATTAATTTACCTCTTTAAATCATCTACCTTTATTTGTGAGAAACCCATTCAACCTATAATGAATCATTTTAAAATTATGATCTTTACATAATATGGTTACCCGTAAAATTGATCGCCATGTAACCAGCTTGTCTGAAGTGACCTCTCAGAGAATCTAGGAGAATTAATTGCAACAGACAAAGATTTTATGGCACATAAATAATAATATTATTTTTAAAAACACAATTTTTTCAAGGGGAATTTAATCACAACAAATGAAGGTTTTAAGGCATGTATGTTATACCTTAATTTTGTTTTTTTATAATAAAAATTTATCTTTTTTTAATAAATTACCTATATTTTTTCTTTTATTGAACTATCCTTGTGATCATAAAAGTAGTAAGCACCCTACATGATTAAAAAATGTGCCATTTTTCTTTCATTTGTCAAAGTTAATAAAAAATCAAGTTTGTATGTGAAAAATCAAATTAATTATCTAAGGAATGAGGTATTTTTTATTTCTCTATATGTTTATCTTTTTTATCTTTTGGGTTTTGGAATTTTTGTTTCTCTTTGTTCTCTATTGTGCTTTATAAAATTAAAACAAAAATAATAAAATAAAGAAAAAGACATCATTTCTTCTCATGATTCCATCGTGCAATTGATACAAGGTGAAGAAGACAAATGACTCTTTTGAACCAATTGTTAAATCAATGCTGAATCAGTGTACCATCAACATGATAGCTCCTCCAAGCTATGTTTATGCAAAGTTTCAAATGAAAAAAGCATCATTTTACTTTGGACCTGCTATGTTTCTCAAATACTAATTAGAAATATCATAATACAAAGTCAAAGATAAAGAAAACAACTAAGGCAGGAAAGTCACAGAGGTCAAGAAATAGAGACATGAAAATTACACTTGAAATTTATTCCTATAAAGCAATTTGGTTTAATACCATTTTTTATCCTGTATCTTATACTCGAAATTTGGTTTGGTCCCTTCAGTTTAAAAAATACCATTTTGGTTCCTTAACTTTTCAAATTGTATCATGTTAATCCTTTCCATCTGAATGACATTAACAATGTCAATTTTTAGCGATGTGGAAAATGACATGTAACATTAAACTTTTGTGACTGGTTTAGCGAAGAAAAATTTGATCATTAAAAGAAATTTTATGGGTTTTCAACATCTTCTTTATTAAATCCTAGAACACTGAAACTCCTCTAAAATCTAGAACAATGAAACACGTCTTGTTTATGTTGATATTATTGAACAAACGAATTAACACTAGTAGTATTATAATGAGAGAATTCAACAATGATGAACATCAAAAGAGTGGAAGAAAGTAGTTTCTCATTGAATCAAATAGCTGAAAGTTATAACTTATATACATGAAGATGATGGGTTATGATAAGCTACTATGTATCACATGCTAATATATAAACTTGCAATGTAAGTTAACTAAATTTCTATCTATTAACGAACTTCCAACTAACTTTTTGTTATTGGTTAATAGCCCCCATCAAGTTAACACTTGATAATGTTGATCAAGTTCAACTTGGACATGAGAAAATTGAATGGTTGTGGTAATAAGGACTTAGTAAAAAATCAGCAAGTTGACCCTTTGATGAGATTGGAAGAAGCTTCATCATGCCGGATTGTACAATGTGGCAATCGATTTCCATGTTTTCTGTTCTTTCATGGAACACAGGATTTGCAGCAATATGCAAAATGCTCTGATTATCACAATAGAGAATCGGAGGTTTGACACAAGTAACTTGGAGATCATTCAAGAAATGCAATATGCATTGAAGCTTATAAGTGGCTCTAGATAATGCTCTTTACTCTACTTCAAAGGATGATCTAAATACAATTTGTTATTTCTTTATGTGCCATGATATGAGAGAATGCTCAATGAAGAAACATGAATTGGAAATTGAGTGATCGGTGTCTTTGCATCCTTCCTAATTGCGTCAGAAAAACCAAGGATATACATATCGGAATCTCGATGAAAAAACAAACCTTTGATTATACAGAATTTGAGATGTCATAGTACTCGACAAACTGCATTGTAATGAGTGATGGAAGGCTTGGAAATAAATTGACTGAGCTTTTGTGTGTTGTATGTGATATCTGGTCATGTAATGTTGAGATATATAAGTCGGCCAATGATTCTTCTATAATAAGAAATGTCAACATAAGGTTCAACATCATCTTGGCATAATTTTATTGAAGGATCTGAAGGAGTAGCAGCAGGTTTGGATCCAAGGAATTTAGCAACAATATTTCCTTTGACATAGTGAATTTCCCTTTTTTGAATGAGCAATTTCCAGCCCTAGGAAATATTTCAGTGTACCTAGATCCTTGATTTTGAAGGCACAATGTAAAATATCTTCGATGGCTGCTAACTCATGGAGTGAATTTTCTGCTAAGATAATGTCATCAATATATACTAAAAGTATAGTGAAATGTGACATGGTGATTCGATGAAAAGAGAGTGATAAGAATCAGCCTGTATGTAATAATGATGGATGAGGAGTGAGGTTAACTTTTCATACCATTGTCGACTTACCTGCTTAAGTCCATAGAGGGACTTAATCAGTTTGCAATCGTGATTAGGTTTAGAAGTAGTAACTGCCGGTGTTATTGTCATGTAAACATATTCATGTAATTTGAAATTCTAGTTAACAGACTTTCGATGTCACACGGGATGTTATGACATCCAATTCTGCGCAGACAAGAATTATGCAGAACTTAAACAGTAAGTGCAGTAAATAACACAAGGAATTGTTTACCCAGTTCGGTGTCATACACACCTACGTTTGGGGGCTACCAAGCCAGGGAGGAAATCCATTATTAGTAGTATTAATTCAGACCTTAAGCCAACTGTTTAATCCTATCACTTAATACCTACCCAATGCAATTTCAATCTTACACTAAGATCAGAGTTCCTACTCACTCCCCCTCAATCACCTCAGTGATTACAACCTTTAATTATATTAAAGTTTATAGTGAAGTCACACTTCAAACAACTCTTGATTGTGCTTAACAGCTTTAATCAAGATACACAGCACTCACGCTTAAAAGCTTAGAGTGACACAACACTTACAACTCAATGAACACCCTAGTCCAATGCAATCATCTAGGTGATAATTGCTTGGCTCACAAGATACACCTACTACAAGACACACAAAAAGACAGCAGTGAAGTATTATGGAACAATACAATCTTCACGCCTAAAATCCACGAGTTCTGAATGAAGGATTGCCCTCCTTTTATATTGCAGCACTTGGGACTTGTACTTCTATTTCCTAAAATTAAGGTTAAGCAAGTTAACCTAATTTCCACATATTAGGGTACTAACAAATAGGCTATTTGTTAGGTTCATTAATTGTAGCTTAGTTGTTAGTTTCCTGGATTTTAGCTCACCTGTTGGATTCCTGAAAAATAGCCTGAGAAAAATACTGAAATAGAAAAACTAACCATCCTACAATTTAGCATATGCTGTCTGGAATGAATGTCACAACATTCAGTTTGACGTCCAGAACATATACCATATGCTAAGTCTGATATTTTTCTGAAAACAGACTGTACAAAATGTTGTACTGTAAAAGACCAACCAGTCTATACTTCAGTATCAGCTTACAATAATAAATGTCAAAACATACAATTTGACATTTACAGAATGGGCCTTATGCCAGGTCTGTTATCCTCCTGAAGAACAGACTGAGATACATATTGAACTGTAGCAGAAAACCAACCTGCCTATTATTCAGTATATGTTGTCAATGATTAATGTCATAACATCCAGTTTGACATTCAGACAGTAAGCCTTATGCCAGGTCTGTTATTCCCTTGATAAACAGACTGAAATTAAATACTGAGTTATAGCAGACAACCAAGTGTTCTACACCTCAGTATCTGCTGTCAGGGATGAATATCATTACATCTAGTTTGACATTTAGTAAATCCTGTATTAGCTAAACCTGCAGCATACTACTCAAGTATGTCATGACATCAGTCAAGACATCAGAGTACAGTTAGATGTTCTGACACAAAATGCATCCAATCAAACATCTCCAAAGCATGTCATGACATCAGTCAAGACATTAGAGTCCAGCTAGTGTTTTAACATAAAATGCAGCCAATTAAACATCTACAAACTCCCCCTTTGGCAAATTTTTGGCTAAAACAACTTGGCATCACAACAGAGTTCACAGCAGCGGAAAACACACATCTAGCAGGGAAATTAACCTAGCTAATACACTCAGAGCAACAGCACACTCAACACACATAGAAGTTAAATAAAAACTTCACATATCAGCACACATACAGAAGTTAAATAAAAACTTCTACCAGCAGCACACATAAACACACTCACACTCATCACACATAGAAGTGGAACATCAGCTGCAGCACAACCTCAGGATTAGAGGATCTTCAATATCTGTTTAGCAAATAATTTGTTGTCCTGGGGCATCACAGGTGTTACTCCCCCTTTTTGTCAAAATGTTGCCAAAGCAACACCATTAATTACAGACCAAAATAAACAGAATTATACACAAATGACAGAAGTACAGGAAATGATTTAATCATCTGACACAGAGTCAGCCTCAGCATCAGTGCCATCATCAGGACTGGCATCCTCTTCACCTTCTGCACTTTGCCTTGCAGCTCCTTCTATAGCCTCAGCAGCTTCACCAAGCACACCATCATCAGACATCTCCAATTTGATGATCAACTTTTCCAAAGTGAGCTTCCTTGCCTCTAGCTCTTTGACAGTCTCTCTGAGTATGGCAATGTCAGCAGCTTTATCTGGTTGATTGCTAACACTTGATGTCTCTCCTGTTGTCATGGCAATGTCAGGGACATGCTTACCCAGGAACAGTTTATAATTGAAGGCCAACGGACTCTCTCTTCTTTTCACAAAGTCATTCTCTGTCAATATGTTTGGAAATTGGTTCAGCACAATGCCACATATGAGGGAAGGAAAGGCTATAGGCCCCTTCACACTGAAGCTCCCAGCATGTTTCATGGTTTGATCAAAAATGTAGGTTCCATAGTCGAACTTTGCTTTGGTTCCAACAGCATAGATGAACTTTCCAAGCATCACTGCCGCAGTGGATTTGTGATTTGTGGGCACCCAGTTGGCAGCTCCAATTTTGTGTAGCATAGCATACTTCACACTGAGTTTGCTGGCCACCAACTTACCTTTAAGAGGCCACTTCCTGACTTGATTTGCAGTGATGACTTGACAGATTCTGTCGTCAGTCACTTCAAGCTCAGGTTGAGCTACATCAGGTCTTCCCAAATACAGGTTGATAACTGAGGGAGAGAAGTTCACACACTTGCCTCGCTCATATACTTTTCTGAATTCTCTGGACTTTCCATCTGCACATTCCTCAGACACATTGACAATAAACTCCTTTACTAAAGTCTCATAGCACTTTGGGAGTTGAGTCACAGTTTTCATTAACCCTGCCTCTTGAATAAGGTCTACAATCTCCTTACGCTCCAGGGCATTCTGAGCCAGTTCCCTCTCCAAGGCCAGCCTCTTGTGATAGACATACTTCCACCTGTTCACACTAGAAGCAAAATGGAATGACACGTTGTCAATAGGTACCTCAGGGACACTAGCAGCCAGCTTGCTAGCGGTTGGCTTCTTCTTTGACAAAGATGTTGTGACATCACATGGGACATCTGAATCAGATTCCACAACAACATACTTGGTCTTCATTTTCTTGGGCACCTATTTGCTCCAAGATTTCGCAGGTCCATGCCCTTTCCTTTTGAGGGAACTCTCTGTCACCTCTGGATTGGAAGAAGTTGCCACATCAATCTTCCCTTTTAGGGACCTCTGTACCACAGTCTTCTTTTCTCTCCTAGTCCTAACCCTTTTGGCTATGCTAGGGGCAACTGAGGTCAACAGTTCATTATCAGAGAACTCTTCCAGATTAATTGTGTCAGCTTTAGGGTTGTCACTGACATCATGAGTGACACGGACTGCCTCACTACCCACTTTCTCTAAGGGTTTGTCAGTATTTGACCCCTCATGAGCATCATTTTGCTCAGCCTCGTCAGGGGCATTCTTTCTTAAGACTACTGCGTTTTCTTGACATGCAACATTATCAGGTATGATAGTGTTTAAGGGAACGGAGACCCCAGGAACCTTATCATTACCAGATAGTATCCCAGTCACCATAGTTGCAATGGCATTGTGCACATACCTGGAGCCTTCCCTGGTTTGTTCATCAAGTGCGATTGTTGAGGAGAATCCGGAGACCGTTTCTTTAGGTCTTCTTGCATGAGACATCTTTGCAGCGTCAGCCACAGGATCTTCCCGGTTAGGGTTGCAAGACTCATAGCTGAAGGAATCAAACATGGTTGTGTAGGAAGTTGAGTCGGATTGGTGCGACATGATGAATATCTCGGAGGAGAGATGAACAGTTTCTTTGAGAGAAAGTTTGCAAGACTGAAAGTTGAAACGATGGAATAGGAAACGCTTGTTGCACGAGCAATGTCTATTATTTGTTGACCAATCAGAGTGCACTATCAATTGTTTAATAAGTTGACTTACTAAACAGTAAATAACTAACATCATTAGTTGCTATAATTTCTCAAAAGTGCACATTCCCTCTTTGCCCCTAACTTTGTCAAACTGAGTAGCATCCAATGTCATGACATTCTGAGTGACATTGTACTCAGTCTGCATCTGGTTCATCCATACCAGTGGTGAACACCTGCTACCAGAAGCTAGGTACTTAGCTTCTGCAGTGGACAATGATACACATTTCTGTTTCTCCCTTGCTACTAAACCATTTTGATGAGGTCCAATAGGTGAGGATGACTCATGGCTTTCAATCTGACATTTTCCACAGCCTTTTCTTTCATCCATAAGCAGATTTGGGATTCCTCTAATTGCTTCCTTGGATATGATCTTCTTCATTCCTCTTAAATGAAGTTGTCCAAGTCTTCCATGCCACGGCTTCACTTCCTGCTCTTCCTTGGCCAAGGGGCACTTTGAGGAGTAGTGTGAGACTTTAGATTCCCATAAATAATAGTTATCTTTGGATTTGGCTCCTCTCATAACTTCCTGATTGCAACCATTCATCACCACACATCCTTCCTTAGTGAATTGTACATTGAAGCCTTGATCACATAGTTGGCTTATGCTGATGAGATTAGCAGTTAGTCCTTTTACTAACAGCACATTACTCAGTTTTGGAACTCCAGGACAATCCAGCTTACCAACACCCTTGATTTCTCCTTTAGCTCCATCACCAAATGTCACATACCTGATAGCATGAGGTTGTAGATCCACCGATAAGTTGCTCATCTCAGTCATATGTCTTGAGCAGCCACTATCAAAATACCAGTCTTGTCTGGTAGATGCCCTTGGAGATGTGTGAGCTAGTTTAGCAACCCATTGTTGTTTCTCAATGGGGATGTTATGCTTAGATGCCTGCTACTTCGGTCTGACTTGAGGTGTTTGATTAACAACCCATTTTTGTTTCTTAATGGGGGCATTATGCTTAGATGCCTTCTGCTTAGGTCTGACTTGAGTAGTCTGGTTAGGATAACCATGCAGCCTGTAGCAGAAAGGTTTTATGTGACCAAATCTACCACAGTAGTGACATCTCCATCTCTGAAATTTCTTCTTCTGATGGTTACTCATCCTGGTTCCCTGATGTTGAGACATCGATTGTGACTTCTGCTTGAATTTTTGAACTCCAGCCTTTGATCTTTTGAGTTCAGTTGAGGATTTCTTAGCAAAGCCTAAACCAGACATGGTTCCTGACTTCTGTCCCACCTTTAGAATCTCTTCCAAGGTGTCAGTTCCTTTATTCAGCACTCTGATGGATTTAGTCATTTGTTCTAGCTTAGATGTCAGCAAAGATATCTCACCATTCAGACCATCTATGACTGTCAGCTGCTTCTGTTTCTCACCTTCCAGCTCTTTGATGAGTTTCTTCTGCTTTTCTCCTTGGATACACACTTCTGCACTTTTAACACATAGTTCTTTATATGAGGCAGCAAGTTCATCAAAGGTAAGTTCATCTCCACTTGAGTCATCATCAGAGGCACAAACACTGGTCAGAGCAGTGACATGTTTAGCAGATTCTCCTTCAGATTCACTCTCAGAGTCTCTTCCGGACCAGGTGACAGATAGCCATTTCTTTTGTATCTTGAGGAAGGTATGACATTCAGCTTTAATATGACCATAACCTTCACATCCATGGCACTGGATTCCCTTGCCTTGAGTGACCTTTTCTTCATATTTTGACCTTCTACTGATGTCAGATGAAGAGTTCTTGACATTAGGTCTACCCTGTTGATCAACCTTCTTTATGAACTTGTTGAACTGTCTTCCAAGCATGGCTATGGCTTCTGAAATGCTTTCATTCCCTCCAATGTTTCCTTCTTCTGAATCCCCTTCAGTATTTGATACAAAAGCTATGCTTTTGTTCTTCTTTTCAGCATCCTCACATAAGCCCATTTCAAAGGTTTGGAGTGAACCAATAAGCTCATCAACCTTCATGTTGCTGATATCTTGAGCCTCTTCTATGGTTGTGACCTTCATGGCAAATCTCTTTGGCAATGATCTGAGAATCTTTCTTACAAGTTTCTCTTCAGCCATTTTCTCACCTAAGCCACCAGAAGTGTTGGCAATTTCAAGAATATTCATGTGGAAGTCATGAATAGTCTCATCCTCTTTCATCCTCAGATTTTCAAACTTGGTGGTCAGCATCTGAAGTTTAGACATTCTCACCTTGGAGGTACCTTCATGAGTTATCTTGAGGGTATCCCAAACTTCCTTAGCCAGCTCACAGTGATGCACCAGTTTGAAGATGTTCTTACTTATTCCATTGAACAATGCATTCAAGGCCTTAGAATTTCCAAGGGCTAATGCCTCTTGCTCCTTGTCCCACTCTTCTTCAGGAATATGCATACTGACTCCATTTTTACCTGTCTTCATTGGATGTTCCCATCCTTTGTTGACAGCTCTCCAGACTTTGCTATCTAGAGACCTCAAGAAGGCTATCATACGAGGCTTCCAGTTATCATAGTTAGAACCATCCAGCATGGGTGGTCTATTTGAGTATCCTACATCCTTGTCCATGGTACTAGAAAGTAACTTCCCTAAATCTCACCCAGAAATTAACAGGCAGGGTGCCTGCTCTGATGCCAATTGAAATTCTAGTTAACAGACTTTCGATGTCACACGGGATGTTATGACATCCAATTCTGCGCAGACAAGAATTATGCAGAACTTAAACAGTAAGTGCAGTAAATAACACAAGGAATTGTTTACCCAGTTCGATGTCACACACACCTACGTTTTGGGGCTACCAAGCCAGGGAGGAAATCCACTATTAGTAGTATTAATTCAGACCTTAAACCAACTGTTTAATCCTATCACTTAATACCTACCCAATGCAATTTCAATCTTACACTAAGATCAGAGTTCCTACTCACTCCCCCTCAATCACCTCAGTGATTGCAACCTTTAATTATATTAAAGTTTATAGTGAAGTCACACTTCAAACAACTCTTGATTGTGCTTAACAGCTTTAATCAAGATATACAGCACTCACGCTTAAAAGCTTAGAGTGACACAACACTTACAACTCAATGAACACCCTAGTCCAATGCAATCATCTAGGTGATAATTGCTTGGCTCACAAGATACACCTACTACAAGACACACAAAAATACAGCAGTGAAGTATTATGGAACAATACAATCTTCACGCCTAAAATCCCCGAGTTCTGAATGAAGGATTGCCATCCTTTTATATTGCAGCACTTGGGCCTTGTACTTGTATTTCCTAAAATTAAGGTTAAGCAAGTTAACCTAATTTCCACATATTAGGGTACTAACAAATAGGCTATTTGTTAGGTTCATTCATTGTAGCTTAGTTGTTAGTTTCCTGGATTTTAGCTCAGCTGTTGGATTCCTGAAAAATAGCCTGAGAAAAATACTGAAACAGAAAAACTAACCATCCTACAATTTAGCATATGCTGTCAGGAATGAATGTCACAACATTCAGTTTGACGTCCAGAACATATACCATATGCTAAGTCTGTTATTTTTCTGAAAACAGACTGTACAAAATGTTGTACTGTAAAAGACCAACCAGTCTATACTTCAGTATCAACTTACAATAATAAATGTCAAAACATCCAATTTGACATTTACAGAATGGGCCTTATGCCAGGTCTGTTATCCTCCGGAAGAACAGACTGAGATACATACTGAACTGTAGCAGAAAACCAACCTGCCTATTATTCAGTATATGTTGTCAATGATGAATGTCATAACATCCAGTTTGACATTCAGACAGTAGGCCTTATGCCAGGTCTGTTATTCCCTTGATAAACATACTGAAATTAAATACTGAGTTATAGCAGACAACCAACTGTTCTACACCTCAGTATCTGCTGTCAGGGATGAATATCATTACATCTAGTTTGATATTCAGTAAATCCTGTATTAGCTAAACCTGCAGCATACTACTCAAGTATGTCATGACATCAGTCAAGACATCAGAGTACAGTTAGATGTTCTAACACAAAATGCAGCCAATCAAACATCTCCAAAGCATGTCATGACATCAGTCAAGACATTAGAGTCCAGCTAGTGTTTTAACATAAAATGCAGCCAATCAAACATCTACATAATTCTCCATGGAGAAATGAATTATTAACATCCATCTGAAGCAAGTGCCAAGAGTGAGTAGAAGCAAGAGCTAGCACAAGTATGATTATGGTTAATTTAGCAACATGTGAAAAAGTATCAGAGTAATCAAGACCTTCAATTTGGTTATAGCCCTTAGCAACTAGCATGGCTTTGAACCTCTCAATGCTTCCATCTGAATTATGTTTGATCTTGTAAACCCATATGCAACCTATGTGTTTAATGTTTTGTGGAAGATCAACAATTTTCTAAGTGCCAATTTTATCAATAGCTTCCAACTCAACTTTCATGGATTGTTTGTAACA
Organism: Lathyrus oleraceus; assembly: GCF_024323335.1. Lineage (NCBI taxonomy): Eukaryota > Viridiplantae > Streptophyta > Magnoliopsida > Fabales > Fabaceae > Lathyrus > Lathyrus oleraceus. The sequence continues at coordinate 87,942,177 of NC_066583.1, read as the reverse complement.
TTCAAACTTACTTCCCTCATGGTATGATTTTGGTCCAGTTTGAGTGTTGATGAAAAGACTATAATGACAATGTGAGGGAGACAATTGAGACTAAGATATGAGATTAGATAAAGCATAAAGAGTACATGTGGATGATTGATGATGTGCATCATGAAATGAGGCACATATATAATCTTTAAAATGTGACGGTGGATGCTTGGCTCGAGAGGATGTTTTTGTCAGAGGTTGTTCAGTTGTATAGTCATTGGGTGGATCAGTAGGACAAGATGGTAGTTCTTCAATAATGGTATGTGTGGTTTGATTAGTACTAGGATTTGGGTTAGGGATTATATTTGGAATTTGGTTGACAAGTCGGTGAAATACTCCTAATTATATGGAGTAATTGGTGATTAATTATGATATGGAAGGATATGTTCATAAAATGTAATATTTCTTGATATAAAAATCTCTTTGGTGTTGAGATCTAGAAGGACAGCCCCTTTGAATCCAAGAGCATATCCTAGAAAAATAAATTTTCTCGCTCTAGAAGAAAGTTCGGTTCTATTATTTTGAAGGGTTGAGGTATAACATAAGGAACCAAAAACTTTGATTTGGTTTATGTCAGGTAAAGAGTTGTGTAGCATTTGGTAGGGAGATTGGTGGTTAAGAAGTGGACTGTTGACTTTATTGATTATATAAGTAGCATAGGATACTACATATGACCAAAAATATTTAGGAAGTTTGATTTGATAAAGAAAGAGCTCTTCCTAAATTGAGGAGATGCTGATGTTTTCTTTCAACTCAACCATTTTGTTGAGAAGATTCTACACATGATCTTTGGTGTAGGATGCCATTGGTCATGTAGAATTTTGGAATTAGGAATTCTAGGCCATTATTAGTTCTAATATATTTGGTACAAGTTTTGAATTGGTTTTCAATGAGGGCAATGAAGTTCTGGACATGATTAGAAACTTCACCCTTGGATTTAAGAAGTATGATCCACACATATCTACTAAAATCATCAAGGATGGACAAAAAATATCTATGACAATGAACTGAGTTAAAAACTAGAGGTCTCCAAATGTTAAAATGTATTAATTCAAAATAAGAAAAATATTTAGAAATGATAGCATGATAGGGTAATTTCTTGTGTCGAGTAAAATGAAAAATATCACAAACAACTTCATTATCATCATGAATGTTGGAATATAATTGAGACATTCTAGCTATTCTTTCATTAGATAAATGACCTCATCTAAAGTTCCAAATGGCTTATATATGTACAATACATACTTTGTTAATACTAGAATATGAATGTGCTTGGTGTGAGACATGAGAAGGTTGTGTCTTGGTCTGAAAGGAAGGGTCATTTTGTTGAGAATCACCATTAATCAAGAGTTTGTAGAGACTATTGTTAGAACAAGATTTGGTTTTGCTTCTATACCTTGAGTTTTAATGAATGTTATATTTGTGTGAGAATAATTTTTGTACCCTAATGGTTTGTTATTGTGTAGCTTTAACAACCAATTCTGAATCTGAGTTTATGACGTAACACGTCATCAGTTTTCTAAACATTGTGTTCCAAATTCCACTTATGCGCTAATCATAAGAAGTTCTGAAAGATATCAAGTTGTTGCTACAATGTTCTTTCTATTTCTATGTTGATTCACTCCTGAGAAGATCCAGAAAAGACGATATGTTGTTGCTGCAACATTCTCTCCCCTTCTGCTTCTGGACGTGACTCTCATCATCAAGCTTCTGAAGAATGGCAAGATTATGAAATTTTGTTACTTAGCTGAAGATTCTGAAGATCTCAAACCAGACATTGAGGTTATCAAGGTTCTGATTGTAGAGTCTGAAGATTCTAAAGATACTGAAGATCTCAAGCCAGACTACTGACGCTTGTAAGAACAAAGTTGGTTCTACAATATATCTCTAAGATTTTGATGATAACAAAGGATGAAACAAAATGGTACTCTAACGAGATTTTTTCTTAGTATGCGGGACTCTGATCAAACATCAGATAGAAAATTACATCAGATAGAAAATATTTGATTATCAGATGCTACTCAAAAAGAATGTGTCCAGAAGACTCTAATTATCATCAATGCAGATACCCAGTGCAACATAAAGAAATCAGACTCTGATAAAAGAATACTGAATCCATACTCTGAATATGAAGAAGTCTAGAGCATTGAGAAACTCTGATACAGTTAGACATACTTATCCTCTGAAGGCAAACTCTGATCTATCAAGACTCTGACGTAGACTCACTAGCTCAGAATGTGTAACCGAAAAGAAATCTGTATTTGGAAAGAAATTATTTCAAGAAGGAAATAATGAGGCTCTCAAAACTGTTTTAGAAAGAAACAAGGAGAGTAATGACATTAAACATTCTTCAATAACCAAGATCTTGTCATCACTCCAACGGTCCTTCACAAGGACTATATAAAGGACGGAATACTTCACAAGAGAACACACCTGAGACACACAAGAAATCACATTAATCCTCTCTCATTTTTCACGAGCTGCTGCTCTTACGTGAAAAGCTATTGTTCTTATAATTCTATAATATTTGCTTTTTGTTATAAGCACTTTACATTACAATCTATACTCTTGCTTGAACTACTTCCTCAAGTGACTCTGCGCTGTCTGAATACTTGAGAGGGATGAGAGATTATTCTCTTAGAGGTTTAGTTGTGTAATCTTTCAAGATTAGTGGATTAAGTCCTTTTTGAAGGCGAAATCACCTTGGCCGGGTGGACTGGAGTAGCTTTGAATTTCAAGCGAACCAGTATAAAATTATGTGTCATTTCCTTTTTATTCTGTGTGTGTCTGATTTCTGAAAAAGTTTACTTCTAAAACAATTCAAACCCCCTTTCTTGTTTTTCTCAACCTTCAATTGGTATCAGAGCTACGGCTCTGTTATTAATTCTCTAATCAAACACTTAACAGTGTAGAGAGATCTAGCGTGAGAAAAACTATGGCCAACACCAATGAAAGAGATAGTTACAATGCTAAACCTCCAATCTTTGATGGAGAAAAATTTGATTATTGGAAAGACAGAATTGAAAGTTTCTTTCTGGCCTACGACGTTGATATATGGGATATTGTCACAATTGGCTACACACCACCTGTGACAGACGTTGGCGTTGCTATTCCCAGAAGCAGAATATCAGATGATCAGAAGCGTGAATTCAAAAACCATCACAAAGCCAAAACGATACTACTCAATGTTATTTCCTACAATGAATATGAAAAGATCACTAACAGGGAAACAGCTAAAGAAATACTTGACTCCCTGAGGATGACTCACAAAAGAAATTCTCAAGTCAAAGAAACAAAGGCTCTAGCTCTAATCCAAAAATATTAAGCCTTCAAAATGGAGGACGATGAAGTTGTAGAGGTAATGTTTTCTAGATTTCAAAATTTAATTGCAGGACTCAAAGTGTTGGATAAAGGATACACAACTGCGGATCATGTCAAAAAGATTGTTAGAAGCTTTCTAAAGAAATGGAGACCCATGGTCACAGCTTTAAAGTTATCAAAAGATCTGAACAATATCAGCCTTGAGGAACTCGTCAGTTCACTCAGAAGCCACGAGATAGAACTGGAGGAAGATGAACCTCAAAAGAAGATCAAGTCTGTAGCACTAAAGTCCAGATCCGAAAGACGTAAACCAGATAGAAACAAAGCCTTCCAGGCTGAAAAGGAAGACAATGATGACTCTGAGAAAGAAGACTCTGACGACGAAGAAGAGTTATCCCTTTTAACCAGAAGAGTAAAACAACTCTGGAGAAAAAGGAATAATAACTTCAGAAGACCAAGACCCAAGGGGGATCGATCAGAATCAACTTCCAGAGGTAAGTCAAACAAAGATATAACATGCTATGAATGTTAGGAAACAGGTCATTACAGAAATGAATGCCCCAAGTTGAAGAAAGAAAGCTCTAGAAGAGAGAATTTCAAGAAAAGTTCATTCAGAACTAAAAAGGGACTGATGGCTACCTGGGACAACAGTGGATCTGATTCCTCAGAATCAGACTCTGAAGAAAAAGGCAAATGTTGCACTCATGGCTACCACCTCCAGAAATACATCAGATGGAGAATCCGACTCTGAAGAGGTATTTTCTGATCTTTCTCGCTCTGACCTTGAATCATGCCTTTTTGAAACTCTAAACTCATATCAGAAACTTAAACAAAAATTTTAAGCTATAAAATAGGTTCTTGAAGAAACCATCGAAGAATGTGGTAAACTTGAGATGACAGTTTCAGAACTAAAAGATGAAAACCGAACGTTGATATTAGAAAGAGACTCCACAAATAAACAATGTTTAAAACTTGAAGAAGTGTTATGTCAAGCTCCACAAACTTCGAACACAGTAATTTATGAATATGAAAAATCTTTTCAAAAGTTTCTGAAAAATGGGATAGAGAGAAGCAGAATGGCATCCATGATTTATGGAGTAAGTCAGAATAATAAAAGAGGAATAGGGTATGACCCCAGTGAAGATAAATCCTCCACAAATGACAAACCTAGATCTCCGTTTTCTTATCACTACACACATACACAAGCACAACATTTTGATAATGCTAGAAAACCTAAAGTTCTAAGAAACTCTCGGAAAACTAATCATAAAGGACCCAAAAGATTATGGGTACCAAAGGATAAGATTGTTTATGTTGTAGATATCTTATGCAGCAGAGTTAAGACACCAGTCATGGTACCTGGACTCTGGATGCACGCGACACATGACGGGAAGAACGTATATGTTCCAAAGCCTGGAACTTAAAGATGCGGGCTTTGTAGGATTCGAAGGAAATCAAAAGCGAAGAATCAGAGGCTCCAGAACTATTGGTAATGGAACTCTTACCTCTATATCTGATGTCCTCTATATAGAAGGATTAATGCATAACCTGTTATCAATAATTCAATTAAGTGATAACGGCTATGATGTAATCTTCAATCAAAAAACATGTAAAGCAATTAATCAGAATAATGGAACAGTCCTATTCACTGGCAAGAGGAAAAACAATATTTACAAAATAAATCTTTCAGACTTAAAAGAACAAAATGTAAAATGTCTGATGTTCGTTCATGAAGAGCAGTGGGTATGGCATAGACGCTTGGGCCACATTAGCATGAGAAAACTCTCTCAGCTAAATAAACTCGAGTTAGTCAGAGGTCTACCCAAGTTGAAGTATTCTTCAGATGCTCTATGTGAGGCATGTCATAAAGGGAAATTTTCCAAAACATCTTTTAAAAAGAAAAATATTGTTTCCACCTCTAAGCCTCTGGAACTTCTTCACATTGACCTGTTTGGGCCTATTAAAATAGCATCAGTCAATCGAAAGAAATATGGACTAGCTATTGTTGATGATTTTAGTCGCTGGACATGGGATAAGATTCCTAAAGCACGAGAGTGAGTCTCACTCTATATTCACTAGCTTCTGTTCCAAAGTGCAAAACGAATTTGACTCCAAAATCATCAGAGTCAGAAGTGATCATGGTGGAGAATTTGAAAATAAATTTTTTGAAGAACTATTCGATTCTAATGGAATATCCCATGATTTCTCCTGTCCTAGAACTCCATAACAAAATGGAGTTGTAGAAAGGAAGAATAGGACACTCCAAGAGATGGCCAGAACCATGATCAATGAAACCAATGTGGCTAAGCACTTTTGGGCTGAAGCAGTAAATTTAGCGTGTTATATTCAGAATAGAATCTCTATAAGACCTATTCTGGAGAAGACTCCCTATAAACTGTGTAAGGGAAGAAAACCCAACATTTCTTATTTTCATCCTTTTGGATGCTCTTTCTTTATTCTGAATACTAAAGAACATCTGAACAAGTTTGATTCAAAAGCACAAAAAGGTATTATGTTAGGATAATCAGAACGCTCTAAAGGCTACAGAGTATACAACACAGAAACCAAAATTATGGAAGAATCAATTCATGTTAGATTTGATGATAAGCTTGACCCTGAAAAGTCAAAGCTAGTTGAGAAACTTGTAGATCTGGAGATTACTCTTGCAAGTTCTGACGAAAAGACCAAAGCACCAGAAGTATCTGATAAACAAAGTCCAGATGCAACTGAAGCCTCAACTATCTAGAAGAAATCAAGAAGCCACCCCAACATCTCTGAAGATTTGATTCTAGGAAACAATGATGAACCTGTCAGAACTAGGTCAACATTCAAGGTACCTGAAGAAATCCCTCTAGTAGTAGTATCTCTGATTGAGCCTACTTCCTGTGATGAGTCACTTCAATACAGCGAATGGGTTCTAGCTATGAAAGAAAAGCAAGATCAATTCTCAAAGAGTGACGTCTGGGATGTTGTTCCAAAGCCTAAAGGAACTCACATTATTGGAACTAGATGGGTGTTCAGAAACAAACTGAACGAAAAAGGAGAAGTTGTCATAAATAAAGCTCGACTGATGGCACAAGGGTACAGTCAACAAGAAGGCATTGACTACAACGAAACCTTTGCCCCAGTCGCTAGGTTAGAATTTATTCGTTTACTTGTTTCATTTGTTGTAAATCATTCTATCAAACTATATCAAATGGATGTCAAAAGTGCATTTCTTAATGGTTATATATCAGAAGAAGTTTATGTCAATCAACCTCCAGGTTTTGAAAACTCTAAATGTCCAAAACACATTTTTAAACTTAAGAAATCATTGTACGGTTTAAAACAAGCTCCCAGAGCTTGGTATGATAGATTAAGTAACTTCCTTCAGGAACATGACTTTATTAGAGGAAAGGTTGACTCTACACTCTTCTGTAAAAACATTAGAAATGATCTCATGATATGCTAGATATATGTTGATGACATTATTTTTGGTTCAGCTAACCCTTCTGTATGTCAAGAATTCTCTGAGCTAATGCAGGCAGAATTTGAAATGAGCTTAATGCAAGAACTAAAGTTCTTTCTAGGGATTCAAATCAATCAAGCTTCAAAAGCTACCTACGTTTATCAAAGTAAATACATAAAAGACATCTGAAGAAATTCAAAATGGCTGAATGTAAACCTGCTAAGACACCTATGCATCCAACCTACATTCTGGAAAAAGAAGAAATTAGCCAGAAGGTTTGTCAGAAGCTCTATCGTGGTATGATAGGCTCTCTTCTCTATTTGACTGCTACACGTCCTGATATTTTGTTTAGTGTATGTCTTTGTGCCAGATTCCAATCAGATCCTAGAGAATCTCATTTAACAACTGTTAAAAGAATACTCAGGTATCTGAAAGGAACCCCTAACCTGGTCCTGATGTATGAGAAAACATCAGAGTATAGACTTTCTGGTTATTGCGATGCAGATTATACAGGAGACAGAATGGAACGTAAAAGTACATCTGGGAACTGTCTGTTCTTAGGAAAGAACCTGATATCCTGGGCCAGCAAAAGGCAATCAACCATAGCTCTATCCACTACATAAGCAGAATATATATCAGCATCACTATGCACTACTCAGATGCTCTAGATGAAGAATCAACTTGAAGACCTTCTGATTTTTTAGAGTAACGTTCCTATTTTTTATGAGAATACTGCTGCCATCTATTTAAGTAAGAATCCTATTTTGCATTCCAGAGCTAAGCACATAGAAATAAAACATCATTTCATTAGAGACTATGTTCAGAAAGAGGTAATCACTTTAAAATTTATTGATACAGACCATCAATGGGCTGACATTTTTACCAAACCCCTGGCTGAAGATAGATTCTCTTTTATCTTGAAAAATCTAAACATTCAAAATTGTTCAGAATGAAATGTGCCTCTGAAATAGAAAAATAAGACTCTGAAGTAAACACCTGGAATTTGTATCTGGCTCTGATGCTACTACCAGTTAGAAGTCATCTAAGTTAGAAATCCTCAGGATCCAACCCTTTGGTATTCTTGAAGATCAGATAAAGTAACACGTGGTACGTCTTGCGTCTGACCTTGGAACTTCTAGACAGCTGTCTAGAAGAAATCAAGAGACAGACTCTTGATATCTCCTCGAGCAGTATGCTGATTTGGGGATTAGACCTCCATCATGGGCTGTAATCATTCTCCTCCAAACGTACTTACTTGGTTAACGTGTTGCATTCAATTTCTTAACTGCTAAACTCACTTTCTATTGTCGTTTTGCATGCACCCTAAATGTGTATATATTCATTTCACAAACTACACTTGCACACTTTAACACTCACGACCTCACAAAACCCTCTCTCTTAGTTCTTCATCTCCTTCAAAGGATTTTTGCAGTCTTCATCAAGTTCTTCAAACATTCATCATCATCTTCAACTGTTCTTCATGGATTCTCAGTAACAATCAGTTTACAACTTCTCCCAATAGATGAACTCAACAGAGCAAGCACCCAGTTCTAGCCAACAAACTACTGCAACCACCAGCGTCGTCTCAACTCCAATCTACAGGGAACCCTACATCCTTGATCGTGAGCCCCATATTCATCTAGCAACTCCCTTTGATAAGCTTGAAGTTCTATATGAATCTTTGGTTGATTTCGAAAACATGAAGCGAAATGGCGTCAACCTCACTGAAGAACTGAAAATGCAAGGGTGGGAAAACTACTTTCAACGCCTCTATGGCCCTGTGTACACGAATATGGTGAAGGAGTTCTGGCGTTTCGCAGACTCAGATGATCACTACATTGTCTCCTACGTTCTGGGAGTCAAGATAGTCATCACTGAGAAATCAATTGCCTCCCTTCTGAACATGGAGAAGACAGGAGGAAGACGCATCTACAACATAAACCCTAGGGCAAAGTACTTGTCCCAGGAAATAAACCCTACCATCTTCCAACAAAGTGTTGAAGGCAAGCATTCCAAGAACAAGGAACCACATCAGAACCTCCGGGTCTGGCTGAAGATCATCTTAGGCACCATCCATCATCGTCCTACTTCAAACTCTTCTGACTACATCAACACAGATCAGAAGTGTATCTTGTACTGCATTTACAAGGGTATGAAACTCTATCTACCTGGACTCCTCTTCAAGTACCTCAGAGATTCAGTTAAAGACACCAGAAACAACATGAAGACAAGGAACTACACCCCTCTGGGGAGACTGATATCTGATGTATTGATCGAGAGTGGCCTCGTGGACCACCTGATTCAGCTCAGACTCATGGAAGATGTCACCATTGACACTGGAAGAGCTCTGAAAGCTCGGAATCTGAAGAGCATGGGAATCATTGATCAAGTCATAGCCAAACCAACACTTGATACCTCCTGGGAAGCACTCGGAGATCAGAGGGAGATTCCCAACGGACTCTACCTATTCTTCAAGATTGACCCTCCAGAGGTAGTAGCCTACTATCTATAGGACCTTGCCAATCAAGGGGTGGATATCTCTGAATTCATAGTGGATTGGCTTCCTGAGCATCCACCTCACTTCATGAAGAGGATGCGAGAGCCCTCTGAGAAATCCAAGAAGGCGAAGAAAGCTAAGTTGGGAGAATCCTCTAGATCAAGACCCCCAGTTCCTCTGGTTGGCTCTATAGGTAAGTTTGTATCTCTCCCTCGCTCTGTCAAAATTAAACCAATTTCTTCTTCTCTTCCCCAAACAACTCCCATATACACCTCTGCTGAAACTCCTCCCTCAACCACCAGATCTTCTAACCCACCTCTCTGAAATTCAACCTCTCCACCATAATATTACCAGTTTCAGAAGTAGAAATGTTGAATGAAACCACCTCACCATCATCATCACCATCTCCTAAATACCCATCTTACTACGAACTCTTCTCTGATACCGAACCATCTGACCCTTAATCCCCCACTCTGGCTCAGCTCCAAGCCCGTGCTCTGGCCTCTCAACAACCATCACATCTTGAACCTGAACCTGAACCAGAAGTCACTTCCCCACCTCTGGAACATCCAAATCCAACCACATCTGAACCACCTCAAACACCATCTGAACCACAACCAACCCAACCACCATCTGAACCAACCTCACAACCTGAACTATCCTCACAGACCCACTCTGACATACCACCACCCATCACTTTTGTTGACCCAACAACTCCCACACTTAATCTAAGTGCCCCTATCTCACCCTCCTCACCCTCCCCAGCCTTTGCCACTGAACCAGAAACTACCTTTCCTACCCTTGAAGAAGCAATCTAGGTTTTTGCAGAGTCTTCAGTTGAGAAGGTCAAGTCTCTGACCATCAACTCTGGTATCAGTGATGAACCCTCTATTGTAAGGATCCACTGGAGCAGAGTGATACGTTAGATGACCTCTAAAGCCTTCAAGCTGAAAGGCCTCTTTGAACAAGTTTGCAACAACTTCATCAGAGACGCTGGGATTAGACTTCAAGAGCGCCTAGCTAGAGAAGCTGAGGAACGGGCAAGGAAGGAAGCTGAAGAGAAAGCACGCCAAGAAGAACTTCACAAAATCAGAGAAGCTGAAGCAAAAGTTATTGTTGGTGTTGCTGCTGCTAAGGCTGAGGCAAAAGCTAAAGTTGACGCTGAAGAAGCAGCTCACATTCCTGAAGAAGCTGCTGCAAAAGCCAACGCTGATGAACTGACTCAGGGGGAGCACTCCAACTCTGGGTTCGTCCCTCTGGTCTTGAAGACTCTAGAGGAACTGCAAAAAGAACAACAGGTAGTTTGGGCCAGGCTGGATCAACAGGACTCTGTCAACGTCAACATTCAGAATATGTTGTCCCAACTGGTCCAGAGGATGCCTCTGCCTCCAAACCCTTAGGCACCTAGGCTATTTGCGTGTTGCTTTCTCTGTTTTGTTATTTTTTGTTTGCTTTCTACCTTCTGACATATGTGCTTATTTGTAAATGCTTCTTTATCAATATCAACCTTTTTTGTTGCTATGTCTTTTTGATTATGACAAAAAGGGGGAGAACTAAAACAACTCTGATGAAAACATAACTAAATCCTCTCAAGCACTGCAAACATTTCCAATAAAATTATTATTAAATCATGACTAAAGATATGTAGGAAAGTAGCTAAAGCACTAAATCAAGGAAGGTCCGGTAAGAACATCTGAGTTATCCAAGGATCTAACTCAGGGGGGGCCCACTTTCCAATCTGATCTAAGATTTTCCTTTATGTTTCACCTTTACTCTGTATTGTTTTGTCATCTTCAAAAAGGGGGAGATTGTAAGAACAAAGTTGGTTCTACAATATATCTCTAAGATTTTGATGATAACAAAGGATGAAACAAAATGGTACTCTAACGAGATTTTTTCTTAGTATGCAGGACTCTGATCAAACATCAGATAGAAAATTACATCAGATAGAAAATATTCGGTTATCAGATGCTACTCAGAAAGAATGTGTCCAGAAGACTCTGATTCTGATTAATGCAGATACCCAGGGCAACATAAAGAAATCAGACTCTGATAAAAGAATATTGAATCCAGACTCTGAATCTGAAGAAGTCTAGAGCATTGAGAAACTCTCATACAGTTAGACATACTTATCCTCTAAAGGCAAACTCTGATCTATCAAGACTCTGACATAGACTCACCAGCTCAGAATGTGTAACCAAAAAGAAATCTGTATTTGGAAAGAAACTATTTCAAGAAGGAAATAATGAGGCTCTCAAAATTGTTTTAGAAAGAAACAAGGAGAGTAATGACATTAAACATTCTTCAATAACCAAGATCATGTCATCACTCCAACGATCCTTCACAACGACTATATAAAGGACGGAATACTTCACAAGAGAACACACCTGAGATACATAAGAAATATCATTCATCCTCTCTCATTTTTCACGAGTTGCTGCTCTTACGTGAAAAGATATTGTTCTTATAATTCTGTAATATTTGCTTTTTGTTAGAAGCATTTTACATTACAATCTATACTCTTGCTTGAACTACTTCTTCAAGTGACTCTATGTAGTCTGAATATTTGAGAGGGCTGAGAGATTATTCTCTTAGACGTTTGGTTGTGTAATCTTTCAAGATTAGTGGATTAAGTCCTTTTTGAAGGCGAAATCACCTTGGTCGGGTGGTCTGCAGTAGCTTTGAATTTCAAGCGAACCAGTATAAAATTCTGTGTCATTTCCTTTTTATTCTGTGTGTGTCTGATTTCTGAAAAAGTTTTTATTTCCAAAACAATTCAAACCCCCTTTCTTGTTTTTCTCAACCTTCAACGTTGTCAAGGTTCTGACTGAAGATTTTGAAGTTTCTGAATCCAGCTGTATGTTTCTTCATTTCATGCTTCATCAAACTTTCATCATAAGCCAATAAATTTGAAGATGAGATCAAAATGGATACGTGATCAAATAGTACATGGTACAAATCAAATATTCCTTCCACTACCTGATATTGTGGACAAAGGACAGTATTAAACATCACACTTGTCACTGAAATTATGGGCGAAGGATTGTATGTTGTATCACTCCTTTCACCAATCCAACAATGGACATCTTCTCTATTTGGTATCCCCATTTTCCCCTTAAAAGGTCTCTTTTCTTATGCTATATAAGTGGGACTTTGAGACTTGAAGAAATGACTCCAACAATTTCGTAAGACTGTTTTCTACGTGAAAAAGATCTAGACTTTGTTCATATTTTTCTTTAAGCGTTTGTATTTCATTTGTATAAAATCTGCTTGTGTAGAAGCATCTTGTAAACACAAAACCTTTGATTCAAACTTGTTGTTTGTGATTCCTTAAGGAGACTAAGGTATAGTCGGATCCTTGAGAAGACAAAGAAGGTTATTCTTTGTGAGTTTTGTAATCAGTTGATTATAGTGGATTAATACCTTGTGTATAAGGGAAAATCACCTTGGCGGGTGGACTGGAGTAGCTTTGAGTTTCAAGCGAATCAGGATAAAAATACTTGTGTTTTTATCTCTTTATTCTTAGTATTTGTATGGTGTTCTTGAGTTGGTAAAAAGCTTTTGTTTTTAAAATACAATTCACCTCCCCCCCTTCTTGTGTTTTTCACACCTTCAATTGGCATCAGAGCTCAGTTCTTATTGTGATAAAGTTTTTATCAACACTTCACCGTGTTCAGTACCGATCCAGTTTGTGTGAGAAATAATGGTTACTGCTAACAACAACGTTGTTGCTAGTAACAACAATAAGAGAGATCACTACGGTGTTAAACCACCAATCTTTGATGGTGAGAAGTTTGACTAATAGAAAGATAGAATCAAAGTTTATTTCTTGGTTATGACGTTGATCTCTAGGATCTTGTAGTCGATGGCTATGTTGACCCAGTTAATGCTAAGGAAATAAAATAGCAAGAAGTTCTATGACAGATCAATAAAAGAAGGATTTCAAAAATCATCATAAGGCTAGAACTATATTGATCAATTTTATCTCTTATATTGAGTATGAGAAGATAACAAATAGAGATTCTGCTAAGTCCATATTCGATTCTCTGAGGATGACTCGTGAGAGGAATGCTCAAGTAAAGGAGACAAAGGCTTTGACCTTAATCCAGAAGCACGAAGTATTCATAATGGAAGATGATGAAACCGTTGATACTATGTTCTCAAGATTTCATATGCTTGTTACAAGACTGAAAGTTTTGGACAAAGGATACTCTATAGCTGACTATGTCAAGAAGATAATTAGAAGTCTCCCAAAAAAATAGAGACCTATGGTAACTGCTTTGAAGCTGGCAAAGGATCTTAACAGTATTAGTCTTAAAGAACTTGTTAGTTCTTTGAGAAGCCGCGAGATAGAACTCGAGGAAGATGAAACTCAGAAGTGAGGTAAATTTGTTGCTTTAAAGTTTAAGCCCGAGAAGACAAGATCCTATCAAGCTAAGGAAGAATCAAAAGTTTTTGATGAAGACTCGGAAGATGATGATGAGTTATCTTTGATTTCCAAGAGGGTCAATAGACTCTGGAAGCATGGGCATAATGGTCAAGGAAAGTTCAAAGAAGCTAGGAGAACTGTTGGTCGTTCTGATTCTTCGTCTGGACAGAAGAAGCAAGGTTCTGGTAAAGAGGTTATTTGCTTTGAGTGCAAGGAGCCAGGCCACTACAAGAGTGAATGTCCTAAGTTGAAAAAGGACAGAAGGCATAAGAAGTTTTCTAAAGGCAAGAAGGGGCTGATTGTTACATGGTGTGACTCATAATCATAAGAAGATTCTAACGAGGAACAAGCCAACGTTACATTGATGGCAACAACAACTGATCCAGAAGGTTCTGAAGAACCAGAAGACAAGATGTTGTCAGAATCAGACTCCGATTCTAAAGAGGTATTTTCTGAACTATCTCGTTCTGATTTAGAGTCATGTCTCTCTGAAATATTGGAAAAGTAGCAGAGTTTACAGAGTAGGTACAATGACCTTAACCAAGTCCAAGTAGTTGCTTCTGAAACTCGTAGTGAGCTTGAGAAAGATATTTCTTCCCTAAATGAAAAATTATTTTCTCTAGAAAGTAACAACTCTTCTTTGAAAAGTAAAATTTCAAAACTAGAGGAAGAAATAGTCTCAGAAGCTTCTGGTACTGATTACGTCATTAGATATGACAGAGCATTACAGTACTTTATGGCTAAAAGCATAAATAGAAGTAAAATGGCTCCCTCAATCTATGGAGTTAGAAAAAAATGGAAATAAAGGTTTAGGTTGTACAAAAACTATAAAACCTGGCGAAAGTCAGAAGCTAAAATTGAAACCTATCTATGAGCATTTTGTTCCTGCTGGCACTGAGCTTGATTTTTCTGCACAGACACAGAAAGTTACTAAGGATAAGAACTCAATTCTGAAACCTAAGTATTATGCACAAATTTATCTTGAATATCTTGTTGCACAAAGACTCAAGGGTGTAAGAAACTCTAGGAAAACTAACAAGAGAGGACCCAGAAAATGGGTACCTAAGGATAAGATTGAAATTCTAGTAACAGACTATCGATGTCACACTGGATGTTATGACATCCAATTCTGCGCAGACAGGTAATGTATACAGACAGTAAATGTAAGAGGCAGTAAATGACACGGAGAATTGTTTACCCAGTTCGGTGACAAACACACCTACGTCTGGGGGCTACCAAGCCAGGGAGGAAATCCACTATAATAGGTATTAATTCAGGACTTAAACCACCTGTTTAATCCTATCACTTAAGACCTACCCAATGCAATTTCAATCTACACTAAGACCTGAGTACCTATTTACTCCCCCTCAATCACAGCAGTGATTACAACCTTTAATAATTTTAAAGTCAGTGGTGAAGATATACTTCAAACAACTCTTGATTGTGCTTAAAAGCTTTAATCAAGAAACACAACACTCACGCTTAAAAGCTTAGAGTGACACAGCAATTACAACTCAATAAACACCCTAGTCCAATGCAATCATCTAGGTGATAATTGCTTGGCTCACAAGTAAAACTTAATACAAGGCACAATGAAAATACAGCAAGGATATATATTGATATATTTAAATCTCCACGCTTCAAATCCCTGAGTTGCTGAAAGTAGGATTGCCATCCTTTAATAATGCAGTACTTGGGCCTTGTAC
Organism: Lathyrus oleraceus; assembly: GCF_024323335.1. Classification (NCBI taxonomy): domain Eukaryota; kingdom Viridiplantae; phylum Streptophyta; class Magnoliopsida; order Fabales; family Fabaceae; genus Lathyrus; species Lathyrus oleraceus. The sequence continues at coordinate 87,926,749 of NC_066583.1, read as the reverse complement.
TTGAATTTCCTAAAATTAAGGTTAAGCAAGTTAACCTAATTTCCACACATTAGGGTGCTAACAAATAGGCTATATGTTAGGTCCCTTAATTTTAGCTCAGCTGTTAGTTTCCTAAAAAACAGCCTGAGATAAATACTGAAACAGAAAAACTAACTGGCCTATACTTTAGCATCTACTGTCAGGAATGAATGTCATAACATTCAGTTTGACATCCAGAAAATAGGCTATATGCTAGGTCTCTTAATTTTTGCACAGCTGTTAGTTTCCTGAAAATCAGCCTGAGATAAATACTGAAACATAACAGAAAACTAACTAGCCTATACTTCAGCATCTGCTATCAGGGATAAATGTCATAACATTCAGTTTGACATCTTGTATTAGCTAATCATGCAGCATACTACTTAAGCATGTCATGACAGCAGTCAAGACATCTAAGTACAGTAAGTGTTTTAACACAAAATGCAGCCAATCAAAAACATCTACAAACTCCCCCTTTGGAAAAAATTTGGCTAAAACAACTTGGCATCACAACAGAGTTCACAGCAGCAGAAAGCACACATCCAAGCAGAGATTCAAATTAGCTAATACACTTAGCAAACATAGAAGATCAAGCAGATAGCAAACAACAACATAACCTCTTGTTTAGGGGACCTTCAACTTCAAGGAAATCTGTTGTCGTGGGGTACAGGTGTTACTCCCCCTTTTTGTCAAAAATGTTGCCAAAGCAACACTTACTATTACATACCAAAAAAAATAGACATACAAGCAATTTTCAGGAACACAATCTTGATTTTACTTCACAGTTTCAATCAAGAAGACACACTCTTGATCTTGCTTGACAAATTACAACCACAAATCAGATCTTTAATCATACATAGATTGCCATTAAGTATGCAATCACAAACCACCAGACATTCACACTTAATATTCTGACATCCTGGAAGAATCCTGCATAATTCCATAATTCCTTTTATAACTTCCAGCAGGTACACCCATATCAGATGCCATGACTTTGTGTATGACATCTTGAAATACTCCTGCATGAACATGTTCTTGAACTCCAGCAGGTACATAGGATATCTCATGTTCAGATGTCCCCCATAACATCTTGTGAACACACTTGTTGCAAGTGAAATAACTATTATCTGTTGACCAATCAGAGCACACTTTCAATTGTTTAATAACTTGAAATATTAAACAGTACATTCCTAACATCCTTAGTTGCTATAATTCCTCAGAAAGGCATATTCCCAACTTGCCCCTTAAATTTTCAAATTGAGTAGCATCCAAAGCCTTTGTAAATATGTCAGCAAGTTGTAGTTCAGTTGCCACATGTTCCAAGGTAATCACTTTATCTTCTACCAAATCTCTTATGAAGTGATGTCTAATGTCAATATGTTTGGTCTTGCTGTGTTGGATAGGATTCTTTGAAATGTTGATGGCACTGAGATTGTCACAGAACAAAGTCATGACATTTTGAGTGACATTGTACTCAGTCAGCATCTGTTTCATCCATACCAGTTGGGAACAACTGCTTCCAGCTGCTATGTACTCAGCTTCTGCAGTGGATAATAATACACAGTTCTATTTCTTGCTAAACCAAGATATGAGATTGTTTCCCAAGAAGAAACATCCTCCTGATGTGTTTTTTCTGTCATCAGCACTCCCAGCCCAATCATCATCACAATACCTAGATAAGATAGGCTCAGAGCCATGAGAGTATAGCATACCATAATCACAAGTCCCATTAATATACTTGAGAATCCTCTTGACTTGATTTAAATGACTCACTTTCGGTTCTGCTTGGTATCTAGCACACACACCAACTGCATAGGCAATATCAGGTCTACTAGCAGCTAGATAGAGTAGGCTACCTATCATGCTTCTGTGCAAGCACTAATCCACACTAGAACCTCCTTCATCTTTAGTTAACTTTAAATGAGTAGGTGCAGGAGTTCTTTTGTGACTAGCATTATCCATACCAAACTTCTTAACTATGTTCTTGGCATATTTGATTTAGGAGAGAAACATAGAATCTTCCATCTGTTTAACTTGCAGTCCAAGAAAATAAGTCAATTCTCCAACCAAACTCATTTCAAATTCAGATTGCATCTGGTTAACAAAATGTTTCACCATTCTATCTGACATTCCACCAAAGACAATATCATCCACATATATTTGGGCAAACATGATTTTGCCATCTTCATCCTTCACAAACAAAGTCTTATTTATCCCTCCTTTTCTGTAACCATTAGTAGTCAGAAATTCAGTCGGCCTTTCATACCAAGCTCTAGGAGCTTGCTTCAACCCATACAGAGCTTTCCTCAACTTGTACACATGTTTCAGTAGATTAGGATCACTGAACCCTTTAGGTTGTTCCACATAGACTTCTTCATTCAAGTAGCCATTTATAAAGGCACTCTTCACATCCATTTGGAACAATTTGAACTTCAGAATGCAGGCAACACCTAACAACAACCTTATTGACTCAAGTCTTGCAACAGGTGCAAAAGTCTCATCAAAATCAACCCCTTCAACTTGAGTATACCCTTGTGCCACTAGTCTTGCTTTATTCCTAGTGATTACTCCTTTCTCATCAGACTTGTTCTTGTAAATCCACTTGGTACCAATGATGTTAGTCCCTTCAGGTCTTGGAACTAACTCCCATACTTCATTCCTTTTAAACTGCTCCAGTTCATCTTGCATAGCATTGATCCAATATTCATCAGTCAAAGCTTCTTTCACATTTTTAGGTTCAACCTTAGATACAAAGCAGGAATTTGCGCTATTCTCCCGTGATTTGGTAATCACACCACTATTGGGATCTCCTATGATAAGATCCTTAGGGTGGTCTTTCTGAATCCTGATAGAAGGCACCTTGTTGGATGCTTCTAACTCAAGCCCAGGAGGAGAATCTTGTACATCTTCTGTCTTGACTGGTATTTCTGTTGAAGTCTCAAGGAATGTTCCAACATCCTCTATGACATTGGATTCTTCATCTTTATCATCAACAATAACATTTATGGATTCCATCAGGATATTAGTTCTGGAGTTGAAAACTTTGTATGCTCTGCTGTTAGTAGAGTATCCCAGGAATATACCCTAATCACTTTTGGGGTCCATTTTTCTTCTCTGTTCACGATCTGTAAGAATGTAACATTTGCTTCCAAAGATATGAAAGTACTTCACAGTAGGTTTTCTGCCTTTCCATATTTCATACAGAGTGGAAGAGGTTCCCTTTCTCAAGGTAACTCTGTTGTGAACATAGCAAGTTGTATTCATAGCTTCAGCCCAAAAGTGCACAGGAAGCTTCTTTGCATGAATCATAGCTCTAGCAGACTCTTGAATAGTTCTTTTCTGCCTTTCAACTACTCCATTTTGCTAAGGAGTAATAGGTGAGGAAAACTCATGACTTATTCCTTCAGATGAGCAGAAATACTCAAACGTGGAATTTTTAAACTCCCTTCAATGGTCACTTCTTATTCTGATAACATTACTATCCTTTTCTCTTTGAAGTCTTATGCATAGATCTTTGAAGACATCAAATGCATCTGATTTTTCTCTGATGAAGCTTATCCATGTGTATCTGGAATGGTCATCAACAACCACATAAGCATATCTCTTCCCACCAAGACTTTCAACCTGCATAGGTCCCATTAAGTCCATGTGCAAAAGTTCTAGAGTTTTGGATGTTGTAGGATGTCCAATCTTAGGATGTGACATCTTGGTTTGCTTGCCAACCTGACATTCTCCACAGACTTTTCCTTCATCAATAAGCAGCTTTGGGATTCCTCTAACTGCTTCCTTGGATATGATCTTCTTCATTCCTCTTAAATGAAGATGTCCAAGTCTTCTATGCCACAGCTTCACTTCCTGTTCTTCCTTGGCTAAGGAGCACATTGAGGAGTAGTTTGAGACATTAGGTTCCCATGGATAGCAGTTGTCTTTGGATCTGGATCCTCTCATAACTTCCTTATTTTCTCCATTTTTCACAACACATTCTTCCTTAGTGAACTGTACATTGAAGCCTTGATCACATAGTTGGCTTATGCTTATGAGATTAGCAGTTAACCCTTTTACTAACAGCACATTATTCAGTTCTGGAACTCCAGGACTGTCCAGCTTACCAACGCCTTTGACTTTTCCTTTAACTCCATCACCAAAGGTCACATAACTGGTAGTATGAGGTTGTATATCTACCAATAAGTTATTCATCCCAGTCATGTATCTTGAGCAACCACTATCAAAATACTAGTCTTCTCTAATAGACGCCCTTAGAGATGTGTGAGTTAATCTAGCAGCCCATTGTTGTTTCTTGATGGGGGCATTATGCTTAAATGCCTTCTGCTTAGGTCTGACTTGAGGGATCTGGTTAGGATAACCATGCAACCTGTAACAGAAGGGTTTTATGTGACCAAATCTACCACAGTAGTGGCATCTCCATCTTTGAAATTTCTTCTTTTGATGGTTAATCCTCCTATTTCCATGATGTTGTGACATTGGTTGTGACTTCTCCTTGATTTTCTGAACTTCAGCCTTTGAGCTTTTGAATTCAGATGAGGATTCCTTAACAAAGCCTAAACCAGACATGGTTCCTGATTTCTGTCCCACCTTTAGAATCTCTTCCAAAGTGTCAATTCCTTTATTCAGCATTCTGATGGATTTTGTCATTTGATCTAGCTTAGAGGTCAGCAAGGTTATCTCACCATTTAGACCATCTATGACTGTCAGATGCTTCTTCTTCTCAGCTTCTAGCTCCTTAATGAGTTTCTTCTGCTTTTCTCCTTGTATACACACTTCTGCACTTTTGACACATAACTCTTTATATGAGGCAGCAAGTTCATCAAATGTAAGTTCATCTCCACTTGAGTCATCATCAGAGGCACAGACACTAGTTAGTGCAGTGACATGTTTTGCATATTCTCCTTCTGATTCACTCTCAGAGTCTCCCTCAGACCAGGTGACAGATAGTCCCTTCTTTTGCATCTTGAGGAAGGTAGGACATTCAGCTCTAATGTGTCCAAAACCTTCACATCCATGACACTGGATTCCCTTGCCTTGGTTGGATTTTTCTTCAGATTTTGATCTTCTACTGATGTCAGATGAAGTGTTCTTGACATTTGGTCTACCTTTTTTATCAACCTTCTTTATGAACTTGTTGAACTGTCTTCCAAGCATGGTTATAGCTTCTGATATGCTTTCATCACCTCCAATATTTCCTCCTTCTGAATCCTCTTCAGTATTCGATACAAAAGCTATGCTTTTGTTTTTCTTTTCAACATTCTCACACAAGCCCATTTCAAAAGTTTGGAGAGACCCAATAAGCTCATCAACCTTCATATTGCAGATATCTTGAGCCTCTTCTATAGCAGTAACCTTCATGACAAATCTCTTGGGCAATGATCTGAGAATCTTTCTTAGAAGTTTTTCTTCAGGCATTTTCTCTCCTAAGCCTCCAAAAGTGTTGGCAATTTCAAGAATATTCATGTGGAAGTCATGAATAGTCTAATCCTCTTTCATCCTCAGATTTTCGAATTTAGTAGTCAGCATCTGGAGTTTAGACATCCTTACCTTGGAGGTCCCTTCATGAGTTATTTTGATAGTATCCCAAACTTCTTTAGCAAGTTCACAGTGATGCACCAGTCTGAAAATGTTCTTATTTATCCCATTGAACAGTGTATTCAAGGCCTTAGAGTTTCCAAGGGTTGATGCTTCTTTCTCTTTGTCCCACTCTTCTTCAGGAATTTGCATAATGATTCCATCTTTACCTGTCTTCGTTGGATGTTCCCATCCTTTGTTGACAGCTCCCCAGACCTTGCTATCCAGAGACCTCAAGAAGGCTATCATACGAGCCTTCCAGTCATCATAGTTAGAACCATCCAGCATGGGTGGTCTATTTGAGAATCCTACATCCTTGTCCATGGTACTAGAAAGTAACGTCCCTAGATCTCACCCAGAAATTAACAGGCAGGGTGCCTGCTCTGATGCCAATTGAAATTCTAGTAACAGACTATCGATGTCACACTGGATGTTATGATATCCAATTCTGCGCAGACAGGTAATGTATACAGACAGTAAATGTAAGAGGCAGTAAATGACACAGAGAATTGTTTACCCAATTCGATGACAAACACACCTACGTCTGGGGGCTACCAAGCCAGGGAGGAAATCCACTATAAGAGGTATTAATTCAGGACTTAAACCACATGTTTAATCCTATCACTTAAGACCTACCCAATGCAATTTCAATCTACACTAAGACCTGAGTACCTACTCACTCCCCCTCAATCACAGCAGCGATTACAACCTTTAATAATTTTAAAGTCAATGGTGAAGATATACTTCAAACAACTCTTGATTGTGCTTAAAAGCTTTAATCAAGAAACACAACACTCACGCTTAAAAGCTTAGAGTGACACAGCAATTACAACTCAATAAACACCCTAGTCCAATGCAATCATCTAGGTGATAATTGCTTGGCTCACAAGTAAAACTTAATACAAGGCACAATGAAAATACAGCAAGGATGTATATTGATATATTTAAATATCCACGCTTCAAATCCCTGAGTTGCTGAAAGTAGGATTGTCATCCTTTTATAATGCAGTATTTGGGCCTTGTACTTGAATTTCCTAAAATTAAGGTTAAGCAAGTTAACCTAATTTCCACACATTAGGGTGCTAACAAATAGGCTATATGTTAGGTCCTTTAATTTTAGCTCAGCTGTTAGTTTCCTGAAAAATAGCCTGAGATAAATACTGAATCAGAAAAACTAACTGGCCTATACTTTAGCATCTACTGTCAGGAATGAATGTCATAACATTCAGTTTGACATCCAGAAAATAGGCTATATGTTAGGTCTCTTAATTTTTGCACAGCTTTTAGTTTCCTGAAAATCAGCCTGAGATAAATACTGAAACATAACAGAAAAACTAACTAGCCTATACTTCAGCATCTGCTGTCAGGGATGAATGTCATAACATTCAGTTTGACATCCTGTATTAGCTAATCTTGCAGCATACTACTTAAGCATGTCATGACATTAGTCAAGACATCTAAGTACAGTAAGTGTTTTAACACAAAATGCAGCCAATCAAAAACATCTATAAAGATCATCTCTGTTGTAAACATCCTTAGCATCTCAGTTGAAACACCAGTCATGGTACCTGGATAGTGGATGCTCAAAACATATGATGGGAAGAAGGTCTATGTTCCAAGATTTGGAACTTAAGCCTGGAGGCTTCATTGGTTTCAGAGGAATCCAGAAAGGGAAGATCATCGGCTCCTGAACTGTTCGTAACGGTAAACTTTCTTTTATTACTAATGTTCTTTTGGTTGATGGTTTGATGCATAACTTATTGTCTATTAGTCAACTTAGTGACAATGGTTATGATATCATTTTTAATCAAAAGTCATGTAAGGATGTTAGTCAGAAAAATGATACAATCCTTTTTTAACGGAAAGAGAAAAAACAACATTTATAAGATCGGACTTTCTGAGCTTGAGGATCAAAATATAAAATCCTTAATGTCTATTAACAAGGAGTAATGGGTATGGCATAGACGTTTGAGACATGTTAGCATGAGAAGGATTTCTCAACTAAATAAGCTTGGATTAGTCAGAGGCTTACCAACCTGAAGTTTGCTTCAGATGTTCTTTGTGAAGCATGTCAGAAAGGCAAGTTTTCAAAAATATATTTCAAAGCGAAAACTATTGTTTCTACCTTTAGATGGTTAGAACTTATACATATTGATTTGTTTGGGCCAGTGAAAATTGCCTATGTTAATGGTAAAAAGTATGGATTGGTCATCATTGATGACTATAGTCGTTGGACATGGGTAAAGTTCTTGAAACACAAGGATGAGTCATATTCAGTGGTCTCTACTTTCTGCTCACAAGTGTAAAATAGTCAGAGTCAGAAGTAATCATGGTGGTGAATTTGAAATTAAACATTTTAAAAATCTTTTTGATGTTAATGGCATTTCCCATGATTTCTCATGTCCTAGAACTCTATAGCAAAATGGGGTTGTAGAAAGGAATAATGGGACTTTGCAAGAAACGACTTGCACCATGATCCAATAGACTGATAGGGTAAGCATTTCTGGGTAGAAGCAGTTAACACAACTTGTTATGTTCAGAACAAGATTTCTATTAGACCTATTATGGGTAAGACTCTTTATGAATTATGGTAGAACAAAAAGCCCAAATTTCTTACTTTCATCCTTTTGGATGTGAGTGTTTTATGTTGAACACTAAAGAGAATCTTGGCAAGTTTGATTCTAAGGCAAATAAGTGCTCTTTGTTAGGATATTCTGAACACTTAAAACGCTATAGAGTCTTTAACACTGAGACACGAATTATTGAAGAATCAATTCATGTTAGATTCAATGATAAGCTTGACCCTAAAAATTCAAAGTTAGTTAAGGAATTTGCAGATATGAAGATAAACTTCTCAGAATCTGAAGATAAAAACTCAGAAGAAAAAGCAAAGGACGCTGAAGCAAAAGACTCAGAAGTGACTCAACCAGAAGTCGTTGTTGGTCCAAGTCATCAGAAGAAGAGTAGATCAAGAACTTCTCATTCTGAAGAATTGATTCTGGGAGATAAAGATACACCATTCAGAACTCGATCTTCATTAAAACCTTCTGAAGAAACTCTTATGGGTTTGGTATCTCTGATAGAGCCCACATTTATTGATAAAGCTCTTCTGGATAATGAATGGATTATGGCTATGTAAGAGGAACTAAATCAATTCACCAGGAATGACGTTTTGGATCTTGTTAATAAACCAAAGGGTTTCCATGTCATTGGAACCATATGGGTTTTCAGAAAGAAGCTCAATGAGAAGGGCGAAGTTGTCAGAAACAAGGCTCGATTGGTAGCACAAGGTATAGACTATACATAAACCTTTTCTCCATTTTCCAGGTTAGAGCCTATTTATCTTTAAATTTTATTTGTAGTTAATCATAACATCATTCTTTAATTAGACAGATGTTAAGAGTGCATTCTTAAATGGACACATTTCTGAAGAAGTGTATATGCACCAATCTCCTGATTTTTGAAAGTTCTCAAAACCCAGATTTTGTTTTCAAACTGAAAAAGTCGTTATATAGTCTGAAACAAGCTCCTAGAGCTTGGTATGATAGACTAAGTAACTTCTTTTTGGAAAATGATTTTACCAGAGGAAAAATGGACACAACTCTTTTTTTGCAAAATCTTTAAGAATGATATTCTGGTTGTGCAAATTTATGTTGTTGGTATTATTTTTGGTTCTGCTAATGCTTCGTTGTGCAAGGATTTTGTTAAGTCAATGCAGACAGAATTTGAAATGAGTCTAATGGGAGAACTCAAGTTCTTTCTGGAATCCAGATTGATCAATGTTTAGAAGGAACATACATTCATCAAAACAAGTATACAAGGGAACTTCTGAAGAAGTTTAACTTGTTAGAATGCAAGTCAGCAAAGACTCAAATGCATCCTACATGCATTCTGGAGAATAAAGAGGTAAGAAGTAAGGTAAATCAGAAGTTATTTAGAGGTATGATAGGCTCTCTCCTTTATCTAACCGCTTTTAGACCTGATATTTTATTAAGTGTCTATTTATGTGCTCACTTCCAATCAAATCCTAGGGAAATTCACTTAACTACTGTTAAGAGAATCTTTAAGTATCTGAAAGGTACTACTAACCTTGGTTTGTTTTATAGAAAATCAAGTGAATAAAAATTAGTAGGTTATTGTGATCATGATTATGTTGGAGACGGAATAGAAAGGAAAAGTACTTCTAGAAATTGTCAATTTCTGGGAGACAATCTGATCTCGTGGTCCACCAAGAGACGGTCAACAATTGCACTTTCAACAGCTGAAGTTGAGTATTTCACAGCTTTAGGATGAAGCACTTAGATACTCAGAGTCAGCTGGAAGATTATCATATATTTGAGAGTAACATTCCTATTCTCAGTGATAATGCTTTTGCTATTTGTTTGTCCAAGAATCATATCTTGTATTCTAGGGCCAAGCATATTGAAATTAAACATCACTTTTTACGTGACTACATTTAAAAGAGTATTTTTCACTTAAAATTTATTGATATAGGCCATCAATGGGTTGATATCTTAACAAAACCCCTTGTTGAAGATAGATTCATTTTCATTGTGAAAAACTTATTTATGGACTCTTGTCCATAATGAAAAGATGAATTTCAAAATGTTAAGCTTCCTGAACTCTTGATTAGATTCTGAGAATTTATTTGTTGTTTCTGAGACATGAGCTTTCTGAAGTGAGGAAGTTTCATGAATTAGAAAGGTTCTGATCAGAAGAAATCTTATCGATTTGCCTTCTTGATTTTGAGCAGTTGTTACATTAAACGTTTGTCATTTTGTTGGATATCATGTGGTTCTTAGTGGTGACAGTTGTCCCACTTTCTGAGCATGCGTGATGTTAGCGTGACACATTTGGTTTCACATTTCTTAGAATTAGGTTAAAATCTCTTACGCTTCCCTCCATGTTTGCGTATTTGTTAACTTGTCATCATTGCAAATTTTTTATATATAAACTCACTTCACGCACATTTTCACACTACGCACAATTTACTCCCACATTTTTTTCTTTCAAACCTTCAAACACCCTCTCTGCAACTGTTCTTCTTCTTCAACATTCAACAATGGCTTCTCTTTAAAAACAACAACAACAACAATAATCTCATATTCTCTCCATTACTGACGAGAATTATCCCTTTATGAAAGGGATTCCTGAGTTAACTCTCAACAGTCATGTTAATGAGTTAATGGTCCTATGTGAAATGATCGTGGACTTTGAAAATCTCAAAGATAATGGGTTTGATTTCTTTGAGACTTTGGCTTTTCAAGGATGGAACTCTTTCTTCGAAAGATTAAAAGGTCCAGTTTACCCAGTGCTTGTAAAGCAATTTTGGGTGCATGCTACTGTGCAAAAGGAAATGGTAACTTCCTATGTTATTAACAGGAAGATCTTCATCACTGAGAAATCCATTGCTGATTTAATCTCGCACAATGGTAAAGGAAAAAGAATCCACAGTGTCAAAACCAATGCTAAAAGAGAAGCAAAAATAACATTTGTCATCTTCAAGGTTGGAACTAGTCTTGATGATGATAAAGATCCTAGTGCCAAGGATCTGACAAACAACCTAAGAGTTTGGTTCAAGATCATTTTGGGTTGTATCCACCATAGACCAAGCACCAATAGTTCTGACTATATGAACACTCTTCAGAAGTTTATGTTGTTCTTTCTAGAGAATGGTCTCAAGCTGGCACTCCCTTCTATTTTGTTCAAATTTTTGAGGGATTTTACCAGGGAATCCAGAACTAGTAGTTCTTCAAAGAAAGGCAAAGGAAAGTTCATTCCCAACGGACGTTTGGTTTCAGATATTCTGGTCGAGAACGATTTAGTGGATGACCTGCTTGTGAGTGGACTTACTGATGAACTAGTCAAGGACTTTGGTAAAGTATTTTGGGGTAAGAACTTGAAGAGTATGGGTTTGATCTCTAAGATTTCTAAGCCAGAACATATTCCTTCTAAGGAAGACATTTGTTTCTTAAGAATCCCATTGGAACACTAACCCACCTTCACCAAGATTGATCCTCCGGAAGTCTTGGCGTTCTACATAGAAAGTTGCCTCAAGGATAATATTGATCCTTTGGTAGATCCTTTAAATCTACTTAAAGACTATCCAGATGTTCATGGCCAACTCTCTAAAAGAAGGCTGCAAAGTTTTTGGACGAAGACAAAATGCCTTTAAGTGAGTGCCAAAGGCAGATGCTTCTAAGGGACACTTCTGGTGTGGTAGGAGATGATGTTTCAGTTGATACTATCTAGACTTCCGCCTCCTCTGCCACAGAACTCTTAGCCTTTTCAAAATAGTTTTGCACTTTTTGTATTTTTATTTTGCTTAAGTGTTTTTTTGTCTTTGACAACATGATTGTACTCTTTTCTTCCTTCTGGAACTTTCACTGAAGTCTTGCTTATTTCTTTCCCTTTTTTCTTTCTATCCATGTCTTCTTGATTGATGACAAAGGGGGAGAAACGTATTTAGGGGTAGAATCTTAATTGATTTTGATATACCTATATTCATGTTGGTGTAAGCCCTAGAGGCCAATACTTTTGGTACTTATATCGAATTATTTATTAATAATAAAAGGATTTTTATTTATTATCTTTGTTTAATAAAGTCCCTAGAATAGCTAGTCCGTTTAATGTATCAAGTGTGACTTAATCATGAGATCACATTAAACATAAGGACATTATTCTTAAAGTATTCGTAGTTGAGCTTTATTGTGAAGTGGGATAACATTAAAGCATTAAGACTATTATGTATATAGACTGATGATCACATCCCATGGATCATGGATAAGGAGTTATCAAGTCTTAAACATAGGTATGAATATTAAGAGTAATATTTATACTGGATTGACCCACTATGAGAATACTATATAGAATGTTATGCAAAGTGTCATAAGTTATTCTCATGGTGATAATGGTGTATACCACCCTTCGACCTGAAACCACTATGGACCCTAGATGTAGAGTCGAGTGCCTTATTGCTAATCAAACATTGTCCGTAACTGGATGACCATAAAGACAGTTGATGGGTACTCCATGAAGCATGCTAAGAGACATGAGTAACCTAGATGGAATTTGCCCATCCTGCATAACAGGATAAATGTCTATGGGCCCAATATTGAACTAGACAAGGATGACACGGTTTATACCTTGTGTTCAATATAGACATAACGGCAAAAGGACAATTGTACACATAAGTATTATCACAAAAGGATTTGTCAGATCACATGACATTTTCGTGTCTTGGGTAGCAGTGATGTGTTGCTAGATACCGCTCACTGTTTATTATGTTAAATACGTGATTTAATATAATTGCCAATGCCGCGAAAACCTACAGGGTCACACACAAAAGGAAGGATTGATGAGAGATAGAGTAACTAAGGAATACCGTAATGTACGGTGCACTTAAGTGAATTGTAGAACATCGTAAGGTACGGTGTACTTAAGTAGAATATGAAATATGGTAAGTGTAGCACCTCAAATTTGCACCTATCATTATGCATACATTTTCATATTAGGTCATAGCATATCATGATCCATTGCATAGCATTTGCATTGTCCCTCAGTTGCCTCAAGAGCAAGCAATCAAGAATTAGGTCAAACTAATCTCCTGATCAGTCAACCAAGCAAGCAAAGGAATTTCTCATTGAACCAAGGCCTTGGGGTTTGTCCAACAAGTTCACATGGCTTGGAGGTCTATTTGAAGTATTTTGGTCAAGGGTTGAAGACTTGGAGATCATCAGTTCATACACAGACAGTCTAAAACCCTAGAAAGTCAACAGCAGTGGATGGTGGTCATTCTTGTGGAATTTGGGCACCATGATCAATAATCAAGAGTTCATACAACTTGGGACATCATTTGAAGTCAAGTTCTCAAGGAATTAGGGTTTGAAAGTCATCAGTCAATGCACGATCAGTCAGAAACCCTAAAAGTCAACTGTTGGTCAACTGTCCATTTAATCAGTGATTTGATGATTGGAATTGGTTTGTGAGAGTTCATTCATGTCCAAATAGCCATCATATATCATGCCAAACACCATCATGGAAGAATTTGAAGCCAGATCAGAAATTTCCAAAAATGGAAATTGGGCCTGTAACTGAAACCTGCCATAAATGGAAAGTCTTGATCCTCAAAACTACATCATGATACAAGCCTCAAATGAATTTTTGCCCAACATGAAAGTTGAAGATCTTGTTCTCCCGTTTCCAAAAAGTCCTAGAACTCTCAATTCCCATGTGTGGTTGGCAAGTTATGATCGAATCGATTTCAGAAAATCTTGAACTTCAAAGGGCCATATCTCTCAAACCGTTTGGCCAATTTTGGTGGGGTTTTTTCCTACAAGTCACATTTGATCCCCTCTTCCCAAAAATATAAATTTCATGAGCCAAAACTTCACCAATCAAAATGGCATTTTTTGACTTTTCTCATTTAAATGCAAGTTTGACCAAGAGTTGACTTTTTGATATAAACATTTTTTTAACATTTGGCCAATTGGAAAAGCTCAAAAATGTCATTTAGAATGTGTTTGCAAGCTCATCTTATGCAGTACATAAGGCCATTGCTTGGTTGCTTGAATTGTAAGAAAGGTACAATTTCACCATACTTGTCCATGCTTCCACAACCATGCCTTGTACCTCAAAAGAACAGCAGCATTATGCAGCACATTTGCTGTCATTATGAACACATCTTAGCAGCCTAAAACCACAGAAAAGAGGCCATGCTTGCTTGCTTGGAATTAGGGGAGAAAGGACATGTTTGCAACAAATCCAATTCATGAACCATACCTTGTACTGTCCAACAGCAGACCTAGCAGCATTGTGCAACATGTTTTTCTGTCATTTTGGGATGCACAAGGCTACACAATACCACAAAAATTTCATGCTGCAAAAAAAAAAGATCACACCTTGGCACTGTTGGAGGGAACTGTCAAATTACCACAGTTGAAGGACATTGCCTTGCCACCAGAAGCAGCATTCCACAGCAGATTTTAGGGAGGTATTTTCTGTCATATTGAGGACAGTAGCAGCAAGAGCATGACACAAAAAACCATTTTGGCCAAGGCAAGTTGAGGGAACATTCTCATTCTGAAAAAACCACTGTGCTTGGCATTTCTATTGCAGCCACACAAAACACATTGCAACAAAATGACTGACCCTGCCATTTTGCATTCCAATTTCTTCTGTCCCAAACCAATGAACTAAGTTGGCTTGACCATATTCCCTCATCTTTTTCTGTCAAAACCAAACACTGTCCTACCACTAAGCAATCAAAGAGCAAATCTGGATCATTTTGCTGTCATGTCTGCAGCCAACATAACCTAGCAGTCCAACCATTCTTTCACTAAGTCTTGATCCACCTTGCTTTGGCACTGTGGGAATTTTTCTGTCATACACAACTGGCTGCACAAGACCACAGACCAAACACTCTTCACTCATTCTCAAAAAAACCTCTCACCTAGCCTTGCATTTTCTGTCCAAAAAGCTGTCCAAACACAAGAGAACAAAACCTAGCCTTGCCAATACAACCAACTGCATACACTCCCTCAAACCTGACCTGACTATTTGCCTTGCATTATCAAAAAAGGCTGCCACAACTCCAACAGCAGGAAATTTTCTGTCCAAGCTCAAGAAGAACAAAGTTGCCTTGCTCAACACAATGTTGCTTCACCATTTTCCTGTCATGTGAGAACCCTGCCTTGCCTTGTTCATCAACTTGTCATTTTGCCAAGCCTTGCCAATATAACACAGCAACATAATCAACAGCATACCACTCTCTCTCAAAATTCACTTATGCTCAAAAACCACCTCTTGGCATTTGCAAAGGCTTTTCAAGAAACAACCAGCAACACAAAGCAACACACCTTTCCATCATGTTGAATGAACATTACACAAGCATTTGACAAAGAACGACCTACTTCATTCACTTTTCCAAAAAACTTCATCTTTGGTGCATCTTTGATTTTCAAACCTTGCTTTGATTGAGACCATACTTCCTCATCATTTTTCTGTCAAAACCAAACTGGTTGCAACCAACAAACCAATAGAACAAACCACCCTCATCCCTCTTCTAAAAAACTCACTTTCTACTTCAAAATCCAAATCTTCAAAATCATCATTTCCCCCAAGTTCCTTGTAAACTATCCATTCAAACACCTTCCATATAACATATAGAAGCTACTGTAGACAGAAAATCACATCTGTAATCACTAAATCATCATATCCAAATCTCACATTTTCACACTTGCAACTTGAGTTGGCCAGAACAGTTGAAGGGGTTTTAAGGCAAACTCTCAATGGCATTACATTCCTGGAGCATCAAAGGTGCTAAAGGGATCATTTAGCACCATTAAAAGTGCTTGAAGTAGAATCTCCATCTTCACCTACAAGCAAAATCAGTTCAGTGGCCATCTGCATTTCCAGCTTGGTTCAAGTTCAAGTAAGGAGTCAAACAGCTTGCCTTGGACTCTTTGAAGCTATTTGGATACCTGTCAAGCATTGAAAGCACCTCCAACATCACATTCAACATTGCCCTGTTCAGGTTAGCAACTTGCCTTCGAAATGCTTGATAGAGTGGTTTTCATGTCTTAATGTGTGAATGAGAAATGCTATATTCAACCCCCTGAACATGATTGAATGCCTATTTTTATCCAATTTTGCTTGTGTGTGATTTTGAGTTTTGCTGCTAGGGGGTTAGGGTTTCTGTGTTCATCATGATGTATCTTTATGCACAGTGCACCATTTTGAATTTCATGACCATGGTTGTGTTAAGCACATGAAATAGATGAATTTTGGTTTTTGTTTCATTTGATTTCGTGCACTGTAGAGGAAGATACATGTTGTTGAAGTTTGAAAAATGTGTTTGATTTTGGGGAGGAAGATGGTGCCAGGGCGCGCGAATGTTAGGTTTAAAATTGTTGTTTGGCTTATTTTGACTAGAAGCAGAAAAGAATCACCAAGTGACTCACAGCCCAGTGGTGGGCGCGCTGATTTGAATTACCAAGGGGAGGGGTTCGAATCCCACCTCCCCCATTTGTGTTTTTCCTTTTAAAAATATGCTTTTTTATGTTTTCTTTTAGAATTCCCATTTTTGATTTTTATTCTTGTTTTACCTAACATGAGATAAATATGTGAACATGAAAAAATGACAAAAAATATGAGTGTTTGACTTTGTTGACTTTTTAGGCCATTTTGTGAATTTATCCCGATTTTATGAGTTCTACCGATTAAATGTCATCTTGTGCGTTCCATGTGGTTATTTTGATCTTTCAGACCTAGGATTTTTGTGTGAAATCAATTTAGGGTAGGAACATGTCCCCTTAGACACTTAGGGTAATTTTTCACACAATGCTCGATTTAATTTTGACAAAGTCCCGATTAAATGTTTTTTGACCTCCTAAACTTGTCCAAATGAGATGAAATTTGACATGCTTACCATGCTGTGTGTTAGGTTTGGTCATGATTTATTTGGTGATTTTTGGAAAATGTTTGGATTGCTTTTGAGTTAAGTCTTGCTGTTGACTTCTGTGAGCTTCTGTTTGCCATGTTTTGACCTAAATGGTTCATGAAATGATGATGATGATTGATATGAGTGTGAATCCAATTGGTTTTGTTTCCTAATTGTTTGAACATGATTTTGGATGTTTAACCCTTGCTGTTTTGACTTTCTCATTCATCTTTGACCCTAGGCTTGCCCTAGTGGTCCTGTTACTCACTTCTGAGCTTGTGTTTTCAGGTTAAGCCACAAATGCTTCAATAAGACCAATTCTTTTGATTGAGGTTGCTTAAATATCATGACTAACTTGTTTGTTTTGTAGGTGGCTTGGCTCACATGCCCTAAGCCTTGTGCCTTGCACATTCATGTGCCTCTAATTGACTATTGGTGTCTGTTCCTGTTTGTTTTGTTTGAAGTTGCATACTAACATCTGCTTGACTGTTTCAGGTACTTTAGTTGCTTAGTTCCTTGTGAACTTTTTGCTTTGCTTTGCTTGTATAAGCAATTTGCATTGAGGTATGTCTCCTTTTCTTCATGTAGTCTGGAAGACCTGGCCTGTTACTTGGCCAGGCAACTGTCTGAAGTCCTCCTTAAGAGGCAATGTTTGTGATTGTTTACTTTTGTCCTTGCATAGAGTCAAAGACCTCCTAAGTGAAGAGGCAATTGGTGGAAGGTAGGGATATGCAATCTATCCCCCACCATTCAGTGTGTCATCTGTTTTGCTCACACCACTGTGTTGATGCATTGCAGATACAAACCCAAGATCTTGTGCAATTGCACAGTTGAGTCAGTTTCAAATGTGTAGAAGGGTTCCCACTTTCTGAACCCACACATTCTTGTCTTGAGCTCTCCCAGACCAGGGATAAGAGCTGTGAAGTCTTACCTTCACTCACCTTTCATCTGCTTCACCTTAGCCCCTCAATGGCAAGGTTAAGAGCACCTTTTACCCTATTCCAGTTGGCCCTAGTGCCTAACCTTTTGCTTGAGCCTCTTGTATGCATATAGAGTGTGCTTCTTGTGATTGTGATTGCCTGTTTGCTTTGCCTCTTTAGGTGTAGCTTAGACTTGCCCTTGTGCAAGATAGGTTGTGCTTGACTCGCCCTTGTGCAAAGTCAAGTGTGTGTGGCTTGCTCCCGGTGTGAGCCATGCTTAGAGTTGTTTGGCCGAACTACGGCAACTCTGATTCTCATGTTCAGATGAGATACGTAGGCACGAGATGCGATGTCTTGTCGAGTTTGACTAACAACTAACACTAATTCTTTTCTCTCGCCCTCGTTGCGATTGAGACCTCCCCTTTCTCTTGCCCTAGTTGCAATCGAGACCCTTGCTTCCTGTGCAAGTTAGGTTAGGTGTGGCTTGCTTCCTGTGCGAGTCATGTTTAGGATAGGCTTGCTTCCTGTGCAAGTTAGCTAGAAACCTTAACTTAGGGACGACTTTGCATGACAACATCTAGGCTCGAGTGGTAGTCTCCCTAGTGTTGTGTCTCCCTCTGTTATCTGGTTAGGCTAATCCTTTATCCCTCTGTAGGGGAACTACATCGCCCTGATCTTCATACCAGATGAAGTATGTAGGCAGGAGATTGAGCTGATCTCTCCGGGCGCCCTTTTTCTTTTTTGCGTGTGTTGTTTGACAGTTGCTAGGCTCGAGTGCCTGACTCCTTAGCAATTTGTTGTCTGTTTGTTTGAGTGCGTGCTTGACAGTTATAGGCTCGAGTCCCCGACTCCCTATTAACTTGTTGTGTTGTTGTGTGCTTGGAAGCTGATGTAAGTCCATCGAGTGGCATTTGGGTTCTAGTGTGCGTGTGTTTTAGTTCGGATGTCAATGTAAGTCCAGTGATTGGCATTTGGGCTCCACGTTTGCCTCTTTGCGTGTGTTTTGGTTCGGATGCTGATGTAAGTCCAGCGATTGGCATTCAGGCTCCACGTTTGCCTTTGCCTGTGTTTGTTTGTGTGTGTTGTCTGACAGTTGCTAGGCTCGAGTCCGTGACTCTTTAGCAATTTGTCGCCCTTTTTCTTTTTGAGTGTGTGCTTGACAGTTATAGGCTCGAGTCCCCGACTCCCTATTAACTTGTTGTGTTGTTGTGTGCTTGGAAGCCGATGTAAGTCCATCGAGTGGCATTTGGGTTCCAGTGTGCGTGTGTTTTGGTTCGGATGCTGATGTAAGTCCAGTGATTGGCAGTCGGGCTCCACGTTTGCCTTTGCCTGTGTTTGTTTTGTGCGCGTGTCAGCCGAGCTACGAATGCTCTGATTCTTCTCTCGTCCGAGAAGATACGTATGCATAGGATGCGATATCCTAGCGAGCATGTGTCGTTTCCCCTGTCCGAACTACTTCGACTCTGATGTCTATGCCTGATAGACTAAGTAGGCCCAGGATGTGACATCCTGCCGAGTCAGTTTCAGTCAGTTTCTTTTGTCTCTTTCAGCCAGTGTGTGTGTGTTTATGAGCAGTGTTTAGCAACCATTTTCCTTCCTTTTGTGCGTGGATCCCGTCGAGTACGACGGATGCGTAGGGGTGCTAATACCTTCCCTTCGCATAACCGACTCCCGAACCCATTCTCTTTGGTCGCGAGACCATGTTCTTTCCAGGTTTACTCTGAGCGTTTCCTTTCCCTCTTCTGGGATAAATAACGCACGGTGGCGGCTCTGTTGTTCTTGTTTTCCCGCCGGTTTTTCGCGCGATGCGACAGCTGGCGACTCTGCTGGGGATCATAGAGAAGTTGACCTATGCTGGTCCATCTTCCCTGAGCGAGTCTCTCCTAGCGCTCTCTAGGTTAGGGCTTTGGTTGCTTTGCACTGCTTTATTGCATTCTTTGTATATATTTGCATTTACTGTTTGCATTTATTATTTGCATTAATGTTTGCATTCATTCATATTCATTTGCTGGCTGTGCTGTGTTTCTCTGTTTGGGGTGGGAGTTACTCGAGGTAAAAGGCCCAATACCCAGGCTATGAGTGAAATCTAGGAAACCTAGGAATAGAGTGATTCATGGGAAGCGGGTGGTGTACGCCACTTAGCGGAACATTGATATCACGAGCAGTTCAGACCCTGGTGGGATATTATCGGTGCATACATCGGGTGTGCACAGGATGATATTCTGCGAAAGGTTATTTATGCTGCGTTTCTTTTCGACCTTACCCTGGCCTAGATGACACCCGTGAGTGGGGAAGGGTTTGATCATTTTAACAGGTACAGTTGGTGACTCTTGGTACTGATGGTGACTATGGATTATGGGCATTTATTTCTGGGACGCCAGAGTCCTGTCCGTGGTTTATCAGCGGGTTCCGTTTATTTCGGATCCCCGGGTTGAATTGAGAGCACTTGTTCAGAGGATCTGTTTGTCATCCGTTCAGTGATTGTTCCTGTGAAGATGGTGATGTAATCTCCAGTTTCGTTTATTTCGGAACTCCCCAAGTCGGATTTGTGGTGACTTGGTTCCTCATATTGGTTTCAGATGCCAGTTGATCAGATTGACTTTGGGTTTCAGATGTTTGTGATCAGAGTTCAAGACGAAGCTTTGACCCTGTGCCTTGAGACGCACAGCCTGACCAGCCATGTTCACATCATTTGCATCATAGCATATTTATTTTCAAAAAATAATAATGCATGAAAAAGTTAACTTGCATGCGCATATCCTTTATCAGGATCATTCATGATAAAATATAGTACCCATATCATGCATATCATGTACATCCTTGCATTGCAGACATGTTTTGGAGAGACTTCCCACTTCGGTTCTTGACTGAGACAGGATTGCTGATCGCCGACCGCATCGTTACTCAACCAGACTCAATCAACAGAGGAGTATGGATCAGGTTCAGACTGAGTTAGCTGAGATGAGGGCGAACATGGCCCAGTTCATGACGATGATGCAAGGAGTTGTTCAGGGGCAAGAGGAGCTGCGTGCCTTAGCCCAGAGACTGGAAGCCGTGATTCCACCAGTCCATCGTGCTCCACCAGTGGATGTACCCGTTCATGAGAATGCTGCTGCCACTATTCTCGTCAATGATTATGCCGTGGATGATGAATTGAGGGGGATCAGAATCAGTAAACGGCCTCTTGCCGCAGAGACTATTAGTGTCAGAGCAACCCGCGCTCCGGTTCGCCATCCTGGCTCTTCAAGTTCTTCCGGTTCTAAGAAGCCATCCTCTAGGGCACCCAAAAGGGGAGAGATTGAAACAAATGCTGTGCACCGTCGAAGGAGTGTGCACAGAGGACAGTATCGTCAGGCTGCTGCTGTGACTATTCCAGCAATTCAACAACAGCAGGGAAGACCAGCTCAGCAGCATCAGCGTCAACAACGTCATCCTCAGCAGCAGGTTTACCAACCTCAGAATGATAATCAGGCTGGTACAAGTAACAAGAGGAAGAAGATCATTTTTGATCCAATCCCCATGTCCTACGCCGAACTGTATCCCACTCGGATAGAGCGGAACTTGATCACTCCCAGAGACCCGCCGCCCATACCCGTCAACCCTCGGTGGTGGTATAGGCCTGAACAGCATTGTGTGTATCACTCGGGTGCTCCTAGTCATGATGTGGATAGTTGTTTCCAACTGAAGATGAAGGTTCAAGACCTTGTGAGGTCAGGTATTCTGATCTTGGAGGATTTAGGTCCCCGTGTTAATCAAGCCTGAAGATAACAAGTCCTGGGCTGGCGCCGACTTTTCTTCAGAAGGGTTGTTCAGGAAGCAGAAGCTGCTAATGCAAGAGATATCGACAGTTGTCATTCCTGGTGGTGTCTGTCACAATTGGGTCACTGTGGGCGTTCCTACAGTTGTTCATAAGTCAGAGTAAATAATCACTTTGTTTAAAAACCCTTCTCCCATGCCAAAAGGAGAAGTGATGACATTGTTGGCAACATTTTGTGCAATGATATTTTCATTCAAATAAATTCATGTTAAACATTTGTTTTCCATTTGTTTTCCCTTTTCGCTTTTTACATGAAATTGGTGATCACAAAAAACCCTAAAAAAAAACAAGAATAAAAGCAATCTTTTCATCTGCATAACGATTGTCTTGTTTGATTTCCAAAAAGCTTTTATACTCAAAATCTTTATGCAGGTTGTTTCTTAGACCCATTGAACATAGTGATCAGACGTCATCTCCCAATTTTGAATTCCCTGTATTCGAAGCGGAAGAAGATGATGTTGAAGGGATTCCTGACGAGATTTCCCGACTTCTTGAGCAAGAAAAGAAGATCACACTCAGCTGCATCTCGAGAATCGGCAGAACAGCCAACTGGGGCACGTATCAAAAAAAGAGAGAAAAAGAAAAAAAGAAAGAGGAGGGTGCAAAATCAAAATCAAAAAAAAAAATCAAAAGAAATCAAAAGAAATCCAAATCAAAAGAAAAAGAAACAAAGAAAGAAACAAAGAAAGCACCCTCAAAGTCCCAAGTTGACTGATGCTGAATGGATTCAGAGTCACTACGACCAAGTGAATCCGATCGAAAGGAAGAGATCAACTGCCATGTGTCATGGTCAGTCATATCAGCAGAGAGTGAAAAAGCATTCGACAAGAAGATCAAGCCTCGTGTGTTCCGAGGAACCTTGTGCTCAAGAGGGTCTTGTCTTTCGTACCCGATTCCAGGGGCAAGTGAACCCCCAAGCTATGAATGTTCATATGTTGTCAAAAGAGCCTCTTCAAGCAGTGTTCTGACACTTACTACAGTCGATGAAGAAGTTCACTCGTCCTGTGAATCCTGGTGCAGTCAAGAAATACTTCGCCTAAACAAAAAGAAAAAAAATCAAACAGCTCGCTAAGTTGAACACCCCAAAGGGCGACTTAGGCAAAAAGGAGCGTCTCGGTGGATTGAAAACCCGAAAGGGCGATCCAGGCAAAAGTTAGAGACATTGAAAAAAAAAAAAGAATTTGCATCCCGCTGGATTGAACACCTCACACTGGGGCAATCTAGGCAAAAATTAGGGATTTGGCAAGTAACTGCATCTTGACAAGACTGTGCTCTATATCTGTCATCCGTCAGGGATTCTCGATTCGTCGTCGACTGAAGCTTTGAATACATCGAAAATTCAGAATGGTAGAGGAAAGGTCATTATGTTCAATGTAGCCCTCTCCAATATATATCACCAATTTCAAACTTGTACAGATCCATGGAGTCTCGCCCTTTGCAGACTACCATTCCATCACATCAATTTGAGCTTTTATCCAATTATTTGCATTCTTATTTGTTTCAACTCAACAAACGTTTTGCATGTTTTAATTGATAAAATATCATTGTTCTCAAAATAAACAAATTTTTCAAAAAAAGTTGTTCTTAAACAAAGTGAACCTTCACAATGATGGAAAGATACTTAGGAGACCCACAGTGCTCTCCCGGGGGTGGTATGATTACCAACAGGTAAGACAATTGTTCGTATCTCGAGCACGACTGTATCTTTGTCCTACAGAACCTCGTATGGTCTCTCCTCAATGAAGTTGCCCGACGCAGTGTTGTTTGAAGATGTTCATCTTCATGTCCCAGTAGTGCAACATTTCTCCCTCCAAGTCCCTATTAGCCCTATCGTGGGGCATCCCCAGTAGAGTGATGTTTGAGCCTTATCATGGGGCATACCTGGGGCACGTTCTTTTATCTAACGATCCCTGCAGAGCCGAATCAGGGGCAAGGGATAGTTGAACGATGAAAAGGCAGTGAAGGATTACGACGACGGTCCTGGAAAATTAATCAAGAAGACTCTTCAAAGTCTGATGGTTGGAAAGTTTGTATGAATACCAGGAGTTCGATCCCCATGGAGTGCGGACGAGATTGGGAATGCAAGATGATGGAGCAGAAAAGTCCAGAAGAGTCTGGGAGTTCTTAAAAATGGAAAGGTCAACGCTATGGGTGGATGATGGACACCAGTGTTCGACGAGTCGACCGACACCCCCGTCAAACAAGCTGTATCTCCCCAGAGGATTGAGAGTGTGATCTCCCTGGCAGATTCGAGATCGTTGTCTCCTCAGCAAGCCTGAAGGTTGTCGCGTCCCCAGCAGGGGCAGGGGCAGGATGTTTCTCAGGGTGGAGGACGTCCCCAGCCCAAGCCAGTATTGAAGCTATCAGAATTATTTTCCCCTGCAGAGATACCTGTGGACAGTACCTTCTCTCCCCAGCAAATCTAAGGATTGCTTCTCCCCAGCAGGCCTATGCTTGCAGATTTCCCCAGTCGAGAATCCCCGCTGAGCGCCTGGCAGTTATTTTCCCCGGGAGCACCCCAGTGGAGTTTATCAGTAGACTGTTGGTGTGTTCCCCAACAATTGGTTTTGTGATGCTATCATCTCCAGTGTGGCCGTGAGTGCTTATCCTAAGCAGGTTTGTGGGAATTCATCTCCAGTATGATATAACGTGTTATCATCCTCAACAGAGTTGTTACTCTCACCACTATGGTTGTTCTCTCCACCAGGATCGCTCTCCTCAGCAGAATGGTGTTGGTTTTTCCCCAGCAAGTTCCCCGAGTGGAGCGGGTCTCATGAAATACATCTCCAGCAGTGATTCTCTTACATATGGATTGGTTGGGTCGTCCCTAAATGGAGTAGCATTTATTTCTCCAACAGAGTTCATCCTACCAGTGGATTGGACGAGTTTCTATAGTGGACTGATATCTACATCCCCAGCTAAGTTGATTCTACCTATGGACTGCATGGGTTATCCCCAGCGGATTAACAGATTTTCTCCAAGCAGAGTTTATCCTATCTGAGGATTGGTTGGGCCTTTCTCCCAGTGAAGTCGCGGTACCATTCCCCAAGCAGAGTTCTCCGCAGAATATTTCCCCAAGAGGAGTCTCCCCACAGAGTCAGAGTATCTGATCATTTCGGCTCCCTAGCCAGGGTTCATTTGCACTTTGCATGTAGTAATCATTGCATCCTCAAAAATTGCGTAGCATTCCCATTCAATATGGAGCATTACGCCATAGAAAAATTCAAACATATGCATTCATGTGTTAACCTCACCAGACCGTATCCCCGGCAGAGGCGGATTATTTCATTCAACATCAGCACCAAGTCTGCTACAGTTGCTTCGACAGCATTCAGAATTGATTATCCCCACAGAGGTTTATTTCCTCACCCGATGGTGACAGAGGTTTACTACCTCACCCGATGGTGACAGAAAGTTTGTTTCTCCCCAGTGAGACCCCCCCAGCAAGTGGTCAACCTTGCCTTGACATATCCCAGATGTCGTTCTTTGTGATACTAGTAAGTGTCATGCTAGCACCCGCGTGTGTTTCTTTGTTTGGTGTCGGTAAACGCCATTGTTTCGGTATCTGTAAACATCGAGTATTCTCCCCAGTCATCTGTAAATGTCTGGTCATCATTTTTGGTGTCGATAAACACCATTGTTTCGGTGTCTGTAAACATCGAGTTTTTCCCCAGTCATCGGTAAATGTCTGGTCATTTTTTGATGTCGGTAAACATCATCTTTCGATGTCGGTAAACATCGAGCCTTTTCCTCAGTCATCGGTAAATGTCTGATAATCCTCAGCTAGAAATCCCCAGTAGAGTCATCTGTAAATGTCCTGTCTGGTTTCCAGTTGCAAATATTTGTATCTCCCCAATAAATTTCTCACCCAGTCATCGGTAAATGTCTGGTCATTTCTTTTGATGTCGGTAAACATCATCTTTCGATGTCGGTAAACATCGAGTCTCATCCCAGTCATCGGTAAATGTCTGGTCATTTCTTTTGATGTCGGTAAACATCATCTTTCGATGTCGGTAAACATCGAGTCTCATCCCAGTCATCGGTAAATGTCTGGTCAATAAAATCAAAATCCCCAGAAGTCGTCGGTAAACGGTTTGTCTGGTATCACCACAAAGATTTTGTTCCTCCCCAAGCGGAGATGCCATCGGTAAATGGCCCAGTTTTCTTCGATATCGGTAAATATCGAATTCCCAGTTGCAGCAGCCATCGGTAGATGGCCTTGATATCGGTAAATATCAGGTTTGCTTTGAAGCCACCATCGGTAAATGGTCTTGCTTCCTTTTCTACACCAAGTTGTTTTCCCAGCAACCATCGGTAAATGGTCTGGCTGAAGTTGATATCGGTAAATATCAAGTTTTTAACCATCGGTAAATGGTTCTGTTTTTCTCAAGATGTTTTCCCAGCAGCCATCGGTAAATGGTCTGGCTGAAGTTGATATCGGTAAATATCAAGTTTTAACCATCGGTAAATGGTTCTGTTTTTCTCAAGATGTTTTCCCAGCAACCATCGGTAAATGGTCTGGCTGAAGTTGATATCGGTAAATATCAAGTTTTAACCATCGGTAAATGGTTCTGTTTTTCTCAAGATGTTTTCCCAGCAACCATCGGTAAATGGTCTGGCTGAAGTTGATATCGGTAAATATCAGGTTTTTAACCATCGGTAAATGGTTCTGTTTTTCTCAAGATGTTTTCCCAGCAGCCATCGGTAAATGGTCTGGCTGAAGTTGATATCGGTAAATATCAAGTTTTAACCATCGGTAAATGGTTCTGTTTTTCTCAAGATGTTTTCCCAGCAGCCATCGGTAAATGGTCTGGCTGAAGTTGATATCGGTAAATATCAAGTTTTAACCATCGGTAAATGGTTCTGTTTTTCTCAAGATGTTTTCCCAGCAACCATCGGTAAATGGTCTGGCTGAAGTTGATATCGGTAAATATCAGGTTTTTAACCATCGGTAAATGGTTCTGTTTTTCTCAAGATGTTTTCCCAGCAGCCATCGGTAAATGGTCTGGCTGAAGTTGATATCGGTAAATATCAAGTTTTTAACCATCGGTAAATGGTTCTGTTTTTCTCAAGATGTTTTCCCAGCAGCCATCGGTAAATGGTCTGGCTGAAGTTGACATCGGTAAATATCAAGTTTTTAACCATCGGTAAATGGTTCTATTTTTCTCAAGATGTTTTCCCAGCAGCCATCGGTAAATGGTCTGGCTGAAGTTGATATCGGTAAATATCAAGTTTTAACCATCGGTAAATGGTTCTGTTTTTCTCAAGATGTTTTCCCAGCAACCATCGGTAAATGGTCTGGCTGAAGTTGATATCGGTAAATATCAGGTTTTTAACCATCGGTAAATGGTTCTGTTTTTCTCAAGATGTTTTCCCAGCAGCCATCGGTAAATGGTCTGGCTGAAGTTGATATCGGTAAATATCAAGTTTTAACCATCGGTAAATGGTTCTGTTTTTCTCAAGATGTTTTCCCAGCAGCCATCGGTAAATGGTCTGGCTGAAGTTGATATCGGTAAATATCAAGTTTTAACCATCGGTAAATGGTTCTGTTTTTCTCAAGATGTTTTCCCAGCAGCCATCGGTAAATGGTTTGGCTGAAGTTGATATCGGTAAATATCAAGTTTTAACCATCGGTAAATGGTTCTCGCTTTTCAGAAGTTGTTTTCCCAGCAGCCATCAGTAAATGGTCTGGCTGAAGTTGATATCGGTAAATATCAAGGTCCCAGTTTTAACCATCGGTAAATGGTTTTGTTTTTTCAGAAATTTGTTTTCCCCAGCCGCCATCGGTAAATGGTCTCGCTGAAGTTGATATCGGTAAATATCAAGTTACAGTTTCTAACCATCGGTAAATGGTTTTGCTTTTCTGAAGCTGTCATGCAGTTTGTCATCGGTAAATGACGTGGTTCTTTTGTATCATATCCAGTACTGTGCAAATTCTACGGTTCTTTGGTATTCAATCCCTGTTTACCCTAAAAGTCTGACAGCCGTTGCTATCATCCGTTCGGGTTCCCAGCTGATTGAATAGGGGCAGCTGTAGCACCTCAAATTTGCACCTATCATTATGCATACATTTTCATATTAGGTCATAGCATATCATGATCCATTGCATAGCATTTGCATTGTCCCTCAGTTGCCTCAAGAGCAAGCAATCAAGAATTAGGTCAAACTAATCTCCTGATCAGTCAACCAAGCAAGCAAAGGAATTTCTCATTGAACCAAGGCCTTGGGGTTTGTCCAACAAGTTCACATGGCTTGGAGGTCTATTTGAAGTATTTTGGTCAAGGGTTGAAGACTTGGAGATCATCGGTTCATACACAGACAGTCTAAAACCCTAGAAAGTCAACAATCAGTCAACAGCAGTGGATGGTGGTCATTCTTGTGGAATTTGGGCACCATGATCAATAATCAAGAGTTCATACAACTTGGGACATCATTTGAAGTCAAGTTCTCAAGGAATTAGGGTTTGAAAGTCATCAGTCAATGCACGATCAGTCAGAAACCCTAAAAGTCAACTGTTGGTCAACTGTCCATTTAATCAGTGATTTGATGATTGGAATTGGTTTGTGAGAGTTCATTCATGTCCAAATAGCCATCATATATCATGCCAAACACCATCATGGAAGAATTTGAAGCCAGATCAGAAATTTCCAAAAATGGAAACTGGGCCTGTAACTGAAACCTGCCATAAATGGAAAGTCTTGATCCTCAAAACTACATCATGATACAAGCCTCAAATGAATTTTTGCCCAACATGAAAGTTGAAGATCTTGTTCTCCCATTTCCAAAAAGTCCTAGAACTCTCAATTCCCATGTGTGGTTGGCAAGTTATGATCGAATCGATTTCAGAAAATCTTGAACTTCAAAGGGCCATATCTCTCAAACCGTTTGGCCAATTTTGGTGGGGTTTTTTCCTACAAGTCACATTTGATCCCCTCTTCCCAAAAATATAAATTTCATGAGCCAAAACTTCACCAATCAAAATGGCATTTTTTGACTTTTCTCATTTAAATGCAAGTTTGACCAAGAGTTGACTTTTTGATATAAACATTTTTTTAACATTTGGCCAATTGGAAAAGCTCAAAAATGTCATTTAGAATGTGTTTGCAAGCTCATCTTATGCAGTACATAAGGCCATTGCTTGGTTGCTTGAATTGTAAGAAAGGTACAATTTCACCATACTTGTCCATGCTTCCACAACCATGCCTTGTACCTCAAAAGAACAGCAGCATTATGCAGCACATTTGCTGTCATTATGAACACATCTTAGCAGCCTAAAACCACAGAAAAGAGGCCATGCTTGCTTGCTTGGAATTAGGGGAGAAAGGACATGTTTGCAACAAATCCAATTCATGAACCATACCTTGTACTGTCCAACAGCAGACCTAGCAGCATTGTGCAACATGTTTTTCTGTCATTTTGGGATGCACAAGGCTACACAATACCACAAAAATTTCATGCTGCAAAAAAAAAAAGATCACACCTTGGCACTGTTGGAGGGAACTGTCAAATTACCACAGTTGAAGGACATTGCCTTGCCACCAGAAGCAGCATTCCACAGCAGATTTTAGGGAGGTATTTTCTGTCATATTGAGGACAGTAGCAGCAAGAGCATGACACAAAAAACCATTTTGGCCAAGGCAAGTTGAGGGAACATTCTCATTCTGAAAAAACCACTGTGCTTGGCATTTCTATTGCAGCCACACAAAACACATTGCAACAAAATGACTGACCCTGCCATTTTGCATTCCAATTTCTTCTGTCCCAAACCAATGAACTAAGTTGGCTTGACCATATTCCCTCATCTTTTTCTGTCAAAACCAAACACTGTCCTACCACTAAGCAATCAAAGAGCAAATCTGGATCATTTTGCTGTCATGTCTGCAGCCAACATAACCTAGCAGTCCAACCATTCTTTCACTAAGTCTTGATCCACCTTGCTTTGGCACTGTGGGAATTTTTCTGTCATACACAACTGGCTGCACAAGACCACAGACCAAACACTCTTCACTCATTCTCAAAAAAACCTCTCACCTAGCCTTGCATTTTCTGTCCAAAAAGCTGTCCAAACACAAGAGAACAAAACCTAGCCTTGCCAATACAACCAACTGCATACACTCCCTCAAACCTGACCTGACTATTTGCCTTGCATTATCAAAAAAGGCTGCCACAACTCCAACAGCAGGAAATTTTCTGTCCAAGCTCAAGAAGAACAAAGTTGCCTTGCTCAACACAATGTTGCTTCACCATTTTCCTGTCATGTGAGAACCCTGCCTTGCCTTGTTCATCAACTTGTCATTTTGCCAAGCCTTGCCAATATAACACAGCAACATAATCAACAGCATACCACTCTCTCTCAAAATTCACTTATGCTCAAAAACCACCTCTTGGCATTTGCAAAGGCTTTTCAAGAAACAACCAGCAACACAAAGCAACACACCTTTCCATCATGTTGAATGAACATTACACAAGCATTTGACAAAGAACGACCTACTTCATTCACTTTTCCAAAAAACTTCATCTTTGGTGCATCTTTGATTTTCAAACCTTGCTTTGATTGAGACCATACTTCCTCATCATTTTTCTGTCAAAACCAAACTGGTTGCAACCAACAAACCAATAGAACAAACCACCCTCATCCCTCTTCTAAAAAACTCACTTTCTACTTCAAAATCCAAATCTTCAAAATCATCATTTCCCCCAAGTTCCTTGTAAACTATCCATTCAAACACCTTCCATATAACATATAGAAGCTACTGTAGACAGAAAATCACATCTGTAATCACTAAATCATCATATCCAAATCTCACATTTTCACACTTGCAACTTGAGTTGGCCAGAACAGTTGAAGGGGTTTTAAGGCAAACTCTCAATGGCATTACATTCCTGGAGCATCAAAGGTGCTAAAGGGATCATTTAGCACCATTAAAAGTGCTTGAAGTAGAATCTCCATCTTCACCTACAAGCAAAATCAGTTCAGTGGCCATCTGCATTTCCAGCTTGGTTCAAGTTCAAGTAAGGAGTCAAACAGCTTGCCTTGGACTCTTTGAAGCTATTTGGATACCTGTCAAGCATTGAAAGCACCTCCAACATCACATTCAACATTGCCCTGTTCAGGTTAGCAACTTGCCTTCGAAATGCTTGATAGAGTGGTTTTCATGTCTTAATGTGTGAATGAGAAATGCTATATTCAACCCCCTGAACATGATTGAATGCCTATTTTTATCCAATTTTGCTTGTGTGTGATTTTGAGTTTTGCTGCTAGGGGGTTAGGGTTTCTGTGTTCATCATGATGTATCTTTATGCACAGTGCACCATTTTGAATTTCATGACCATGGTTGTGTTAAGCACATGAAATAGATGAATTTTGGTTTTTGTTTCATTTGATTTCGTGCACTGTAGAGGAAGATACATGTTGTTGAAGTTTGAAAAATGTGTTTGATTTTGGGAGGAAGATGGTGCCAGGGCGCGCGAATGTTAGGTTTAAAATTGTTGTTTGGCTTATTTTGACTAGAAGCAGAAAAGAATCACCAAGTGACTCACAGCCCAGTGGTGGGCGCGCTGATTTGAATTACCAAGGGGAGGGGTTCGAATCCCACCTCCCCCATTTGTGTTTTTCCTTTTAAAAATATGCTTTTTTATGTTTTCTTTTAGAATTCCCATTTTTGATTTTTATTCTTGTTTTACCTAACATGAGATAAATATGTGAACATGAAAAAATGACAAAAAATATGAGTGTTTGACTTTGTTGACTTTTTAGGCCATTTTGTGAATTTATCCCGATTTTATGAGTTCTACCGATTAAATGTCATCTTGTGCGTTCCATGTGGTTATTTTGATCTTTCAGACCTAGGATTTTTGTGTGAAATCAATTTAGGGTAGGAACATGTCCCCTTAGACACTTAGGGTAATTTTTCACACAATGCTCGATTTAATTTTGACAAAGTCCCGATTAAATGTTTTTTGACCTCCTAAACTTGTCCAAATGAGATGAAATTTGACATGCTTACCATGCTGTGTGTTAGGTTTGGTCATGATTTATTTGGTGATTTTTGGAAAATGTTTGGATTGCTTTTGAGTTAAGTCTTGCTGTTGACTTCTGTGAGCTTCTGTTTGCCATGTTTTGACCTAAATGGTTCATGAAATGATGATGATGATTGATATGAGTGTGAATCCAATTGGTTTTGTTTCCTAATTGTTTGAACATGATTTTGGATGTTTAACCCTTGCTGTTTTGACTTTCTCATTCATCTTTGACCCTAGGCTTGCCCTAGTGGTCCTGTTACTCACTTCTGAGCTTGTGTTTTCAGGTTAAGCCACAAATGCTTCAATAAGACCAATTCTTTTGATTGAGGTTGCTTAAATATCATGACTAACTTGTTTGTTTTGTAGGTGGCTTGGCTCACATGCCCTAAGCCTTGTGCCTTGCACATTCATGTGCCTCTAATTGACTATTGGTGTCTGTTCCTGTTTGTTTTGTTTGAAGTTGCATACTAACATCTGCTTGACTGTTTCAGGTACTTTAGTTGCTTAGTTCCTTGTGAACTTTTTGCTTTGCTTTGCTTGTATAAGCAATTTGCATTGAGGTATGTCTCCTTTTCTTCATGTAGTCTGGAAGACCTGGCCTGTTACTTGGCCAGGCAACTGTCTGAAGTCCTCCTTAAGAGGCAATGTTTGTGATTGTTTACTTTTGTCCTTGCATAGAGTCAAAGACCTCCTAAGTGAAGAGGCAATTGGTGGAAGGTAGGGATATGCAATCTATCCCCCACCATTCAGTGTGTCATCTGTTTTGCTCACACCACTGTGTTGATGCATTGCAGATACAAACCCAAGATCTTGTGCAATTGCACAGTTGAGTCAGTTTCAAATGTGTAGAAGGGTTCCCACTTTCTGAACCCACACATTCTTGTCTTGAGCTCTCCCAGACCAGGGATAAGAGCTGTGAAGTCTTACCTTCACTCACCTTTCATCTGCTTCACCTTAGCCCCTCAATGGCAAGGTTAAGAGCACCTTTTACCCTATTCCAGTTGGCCCTAGTGCCTAACCTTTTGCTTGAGCCTCTTGTATGCATATAGAGTGTGCTTCTTGTGATTGTGATTGCCTGTTTGCTTTGCCTCTTTAGGTGTAGCTTAGACTTGCCCTTGTGCAAGATAGGTTGTGCTTGACTCGCCCTTGTGCAAAGTCAAGTGTGTGTGGCTTGCTCCCGGTGTGAGCCATGCTTAGAGTTGTTTGGCCGAACTACGGCAACTCTGATTCTCATGTTCAGATGAGATACGTAGGCACGAGATGCGATGTCTTGTCGAGTTTGACTAACAACTAACACTAATTCTTTTCTCTCGCCCTCGTTGCGATTGAGACCTCCCCTTTCTCTTGCCCTAGTTGCAATCGAGACCCTTGCTTCCTGTGCAAGTTAGGTTAGGTGTGGCTTGCTTCCTGTGCGAGTCATGTTTAGGATAGGCTTGCTTCCTGTGCAAGTTAGCTAGAAACCTTAACTTAGGGACGACTTTGCATGACAACATCTAGGCTCGAGTGGTAGTCTCCCTAGTGTTGTGTCTCCCTCTGTTATCTGGTTAGGCTAATCCTTTATCCCTCTGTAGGGGAACTACATCGCCCTGATCTTCATACCAGATGAAGTATGTAGGCAGGAGATTGAGCTGATCTCTCCGGGCGCCCTTTTTCTTTTTTGCGTGTGTTGTTTGACAGTTGCTAGGCTCGAGTGCCTGACTCCTTAGCAATTTGTTGTCTGTTTGTTTGAGTGCGTGCTTGACAGTTATAGGCTCGAGTCCCCGACTCCCTATTAACTTGTTGTGTTGTTGTGTGCTTGGAAGCTGATGTAAGTCCATCGAGTGGCATTTGGGTTCTAGTGTGCGTGTGTTTTAGTTCGGATGTCAATGTAAGTCCAGTGATTGGCATTTGGGCTCCATGTTTGCCTCTTTGCGTGTGTTTTGGTTCGGATGCTGATGTAAGTCCAGCGATTGGCATTCAGGCTCCACGTTTGCCTTTGCCTGTGTTTGTTTGTGTGTGTTGTCTGGCAGTTGCTAGGCTCGAGTCCGTGACTCCTTAGCAATTTGTCGCCCTTTTTCTTTTTGAGTGTGTGCTTGACAGTTATAGGCTCGAGTCCCCGACTCCCTATTAACTTGTTGTGTTGTTGTGTGCTTGGAAGCCGATGTAAGTCCATCGAGTGGCATTTGGGTTCCAGTGTGCGTGTGTTTTGGTTCGGATGCTGATGTAAGTCCAGTGATTGGCAGTCGGGCTCCACGTTTGCCTTTGCCTGTGTTTGTTTGTGCGCGTGTCAGCCGAGCTACGAATGCTCTGATTCTTCTCTCGTCCGAGAAGATACGTATGCATAGGATGCGATATCCTAGCGAGCATGTGTCGTTTCCCCTGTCCGAACTACTTCGACTCTGATGTCTATGCCTGATAGACTAAGTAGGCCCAGGATGTGACATCCTGCCGAGTCAGTTTCAGTCAGTTTCTTTTGTCTCTTTCAGCCAGTGTGTGTGTGTTTATGAGCAGTGTTTAGCAACCATTTTCCTTCCTTTTGTGCGTGGATCCCGTCGAGTACGACGGATGCGTAGGGGTGCTAATACCTTCCCTTCGCATAACCGACTCCCGAACCCATTCTCTTTGGTCGCGAGACCATGTTCTTTCCAGGTTTACTCTGAGCGTTTCCTTTCCCTCTTCTGGGATAAATAACGCACGGTGGCGGCTCTGTTGTTCTTGTTTTCCCGCCGGTTTTTCGCGCGATGCGACAGTAAGGTACCACGCGCTTAAGTGATTTTTGGCATATTATAAGATATGGGTCACATACACTTGAGTGGGCTTTTTAGCTTGCAGTCCATACAAGTGGTTCTATAAATAGAACCCTTGAGTAGAAGCATTTGTGCAGTTTCAATTTCGTTTCTCTCTCTCTCTCTCACTCAAAGCCTTCATTCATAGCAGCTAGCACTGAGATTGAAGAAATCTGTTCGTGTGGACTGAGTAGAGGCGTTGTCATCGTTCAACGTTCGTGATCGCTCCGTAGATCTGCATCAAAGGTTACAATCGCCACAAGAGGTAACGATTATATCACTGATCATGCCCATTCGTAAGGATCACTAAAGGAGAAATTTTAAATTCCGCTGCGTTTTGGATCGCTATTCTCCTTCAGTGGTATTAGAGCCACTTGCGAAACCATGCATCTGATAGCTGTTTATTTTCTGTATTTTCTGTATTAATACGATTAAAAGACAGAATGAATCAAAGAATAAACGAGTAATTAAATTCGGCATCATGTGTGTATGATTTGGATGATTGATGTTGACTATGCTTCGGAATCCGACATTAGTATGGTGAAGCAGCGATACATCGATCGTCCATAGGTTATGCAATTGAGATCGATCAAGTTATATATATGATATAAGTAATCTCTATGCAAAATACGGTGTATATGATATATTGTTTCTGTTTCGTTCATTCAAACACTTAATGGTTGTTTTCCTTTGGGCGATCAATGGTTGTTTGCTTCTTGATCTGACATTAGTATGGTGAAGCAATGACGTGTTGATCAATCATACTGAATCAACAATCGAGGTGTGTTTGACGGTCTGAAATTGGTGCATTAGGGTTAATGACGGCACAAGGGTTGTGTTGTTAAAGAGTTATGCAATTAGGGTTGTGACTGCGGAAGAGTTGTGCTTTAAAGTATCAAGTGTTGATGCGAAAAATGACGTCGAATTCAAATGAATTGTTCATTAAAAAAAAATTGGCCAGGGGTGTTGCCCCTTCAACCCCGCAAGGGGGCGTTGCCCCCTTGACCCTCGTTCGCTGATCGGTCAGCGGAACCACCATCCGCTGATCGGTCAGCGGAACCACCATCCACTGATCGGTCAGCGGAATCCCCGTCCCACTGACCGGGCAGCGGACCCCCGGCTAACTCTGCGTAGTGTGATCAGTCGCCGAAATTTAATTTGATTTTAATTAATTAAAAGAATTAAAATTAATAATAATAATGTGTTTATCATTATTGTCTTGTGGTGATCGGTTATGGCCTTAGTTTTCCTTTATTTTATTTTGGGTTTTTAAAATACGAGTTGCGTGTCGTGCCTCTCTTTTAATCTCTTAATGTAACTTCTTTTCTCATCTCACTCCCTCGTATGTAAAACGAGTTTATTTTATGTAATGTAATGTTATGAAGAAAGAGAAGAATTCAATATCAAAGGAGGACAACCTTGAAGATCTTGCTTGGAGAAGCTTAGATTGTTATTAGGTTAGCTTAGGTTCTCTCATTGGCTTGGGAGAACAATTGCGCTAGGGGCCATAATTGTTTCATTATGTATGTTGATGCATGTGAATGTATGTTGATGTACGTGAGAGACGATTTATATGATAAATAAGCCGGTGAGATCAGAATAATTGCAAATTCCCTTAAATTAAATATTAAGTTTATGCTTTCCAAGTTTTAGCACTCATCAAGACTAGTATCGAATAATGTAAGTTTCGCCGACGCAAGGTGCATGTTCTATATTATTAAGGTGCGATGGGATAATTGTAATATCCAATTGTTAAAATAATGGGTCAAACATAACTAAACAAATTATAATAAGATTATATATGTTTAGAAGCAAGAGTTGGAAATGATCCATGTGATGGATTGGAATAAGGAGTTATTCACCCAACTAAAATATTCGAGAGTTGTATTAGATACAACTGGAAGGGGTTCCTACCTAAATAACCTAGTTTTGTGTAATCTGCCTACGCAGACTTAAAACAAAGTGAAATATGGATCTCGACCCACTAGAAAATCTTCCAACAGGATTTTCCGAATCAAATGGTGAGGGTCATTTGTTTTGAATAAAATAGTGGGAGCATATTTAATTAAAGGCCTAATTAAATATGTTATTGATACTTATATTTTCATTATTTTCATGTAGATTACCATGACAACAAACACCTCTAACAACATTTTGCGATCAATCCTTGACAAGGAAAAATTGTCTGGGACAAATTTTCTGGATTGGCACCGAAATCTGAGGATTATCCTCAAACATGATAGAAAGCTGTATGTCTTGGAGAAACCTGTTCCTGAAGAGAAACCTCTTAGTTCTGCACCTAAGGCAGAAAGAGATGCTTATAAGAAGCATGTCGATGATGCCAATGAAACTGCTTATCTCGTGCTAGCTACCATGAACTCAGAGTTGCAAAAGCAACATGAGAACATGGCAGCGTTCGATATGATCGAACACCTGAAGATGCTCTATCAAGAGCAAGCAAGGCATGAAAGGTTTGAAGTTTCAAAAGCCCTTTTTCAAGGAAAGTTAGCTGAGGGAGCCCCTGTAGATCCCCATGTGCTCAAGATGATTGGGTATGTGGAAAACCTTGAAAGGTTGGGTTTTCCCCTCAGAAAGGAACTTGCTACTGATTTGATCTTGCAATCGTTGCCAGATAGATTCAGTCAATTTGTCTTAAATTTCAATATGAATGATATGGACAAATCTCTTCCTGAACTGCTAGCCATGTTAAGAACTGCTGAGCAGAATCTGAAGTCAAAAGGGAAGTCCATTCTGATGATCGGAAATGGAAAGAGACAGAACAAAAGACCCACCAAGCAGGGTGATAAAGGGAAAGGCAAGGAAGTTGCCAAACCCAAACCCATTGTTGTTGCTTCGAAGCCTAGTGGAGGCATAGCAAAGGAAGGCACCTGCTTCCATTGCGGTAAGACCGGACATTGGAAGAGAAACTGCCCAAAGTACCTGGAAGATAAGAAGAATGGAGTAGAGACTTCAACTTAAGGTATTTTTGTTATTGAAATTAATTTATCTACTTCTACATCATGGGTATTAGATATTGGATACGGTTCTCACATTTGTACCAATGTGCAGAGGCTAAAAAGGAGTAGAGATTTGGAAAAAGGTGAAGTTGACCTACGAGTTGGCAATGGAGCAAAGGTTGTTGCTTTAGCTGTATGAACTTATGTATTGACTTTACCTAGTGGTTTAATAATTCGGTTAGAGAACTGTTATTATGTACCTGCAATTAGCAGGAATATTATTTCCGTTTCTTGTTTGGACAAGTTTGGTTTTTCATTTATAATAAAGAACAATTGTTGCTCAATTTATTTGAATGATATATTCTATGCTACTGCACAAATGAACAATGGACTATATGTCCTTGATCTTGAAATGCCTATTTATAACATTAATACTAAAAGGATGAAACCTAATGAGTTAAATCCAACTTACCTTTGGCATTGTCGATTAGGCCACATAAATGAGAAACGCATTTCCAAACTCCATAAATATGGACTCTTGGAATCTTTTGATTATGAATCATATGAGACATGCAGATCTTGTTTAATTGGAAAGATGACAAAGTCTTCATCCACAGGAAAAGGTGAAAGAGCTAATGATCTTTTGGCCCTCATACATACTGATGTATGTAGACCACTGAACATACCAGCCAGAGGAGGTTTTCAGTACTTCATCACATTTACTGATGATTTCAGTAGATATGGTTATGTGTATTTAATGAAACACAAATCAGAGTCCTTTGAAAAGTTCAAGGAATTCAAGAATGAAGTACAAAACCAACTAGGTAAGAAAATTAAAACTCTTCGATCAGATCGAGGTGGTGAGTATTTAAGCCTAGAGTTTGATGATCATCTGAAAGAGTGTGGGATCCTATCCCAACTTACTCCTCCTAGAACACCCTAATGGAATGGTATATCTGAGAGAAGAAATCGAACCCTGTTAGACATGGTCCGATCCATGATGAGTCACGTCGATCTTCCAAACTCCTTTTGGGGACATGCACTATTGACAGCTGCTTACACACTTAACCGTGTTCCATCCAAAAAGGTTGAGAAGACACCATATGAGATATGGAGTGGTAAGAAACCATATATGTCTTACATGAAGATTTGGGGTTGCGAAGCTTATGTGAAACGACAAATTTCAACTAAGCTTGAGCCCAAATCTGAAAAATGCTTATTTATGGGGTATCCTAAAGAAACAAGAGGGTATTACTTCTACAATCCTTCTGAGGGCAAAGTGTTTGTCGCTCGAACTCGAGTTTTCCTAGAAAAGGATTTTATTTCCAAAGGAATCAGTGGGAGGAAATTAGAGCTTGAAGAAATTCAAGATCACAAAGCATTGATACACCTATGGAGGAATTAGAGCAGGAAACACAAGTAGTTGTGGAAGAGCAACCTGCTCAAGTAGAACAAGACCAACATAGGTCAAGCAGGATACGTCATCTACCTGAGAGATATGGATATCTCATAACTGATCAAGGTGATGTATTACTCATGGATTAAGATGAGCCTGTTACCTACCAAGAGGATATAACTGGTCCCGAGTATGAGAAGTGGCTAGAAGCCATGAAATCTGAAATGGACTCCATGTACACAAACCAAGTTTGGACCTTGGTAGAGCCTCCTGTAGGAGTTAACCCTATAGGATGCAAGTGGGTATTCAAAAAGAAGATCGACATGAATGGTAAGGTACATACCTATAAGGCAAGACTGGTTGCAAAAGGATATAAACAAATTCATAGGGTTGACTATGATGAAACCTTTTCACCAATTGCAATGCTTAAATCTGTTCGGATTTTAGTTGATATCGCTGCATATCATGATTATGAAATATGGCAGATGGATGTCAAAACTTCTTTCCTTAATGGGAATCTTCTTGAGGATGTGTACATGACACAACCTGAAGGATTTGACATACCAGAAGAATCCCAAAAGATATGTAAGTTTAGAGATCAATCTATGGATTGAAGCAAGCTTCCAGAAGCTGGAATCTTTGTTTTGATGAAACAGTAAAACAATATGGATTCATCAAGAACGAAGATGAGCCTTGTGTCTACAAGAAGGTTAGTGGGAGCATGATCGTTTTTCTGGTATTATATGTAGATGACATATTACTCATTGGAAATGGTGTCCCTACCCTGCAACAAGTAAAGTCTTGGTTGGGGAAATGCTTTTCTATGAAGGACCTAGGTGAAGTAGCCTACATATTAGGAATCAGAATCTATATAGATAGATCACAAAAACTGCTTGGCCTAAGTCAGAGTACGTACATAGACAAAGTGTTGAGACGCTTTAATATGCATGATTCTAAGAAAGGATTCATACCTATGCAACATGGCCTGTGTCTATCAAAAACACAATCCCCTTCAACTAAGAAAGAAAGGGATCACATGAATAAGATTCCATATGCATCTGCAATAGGATCTATCATGTATGCCATGTTATGTACTCGACCAGATGTCTCGTATGCTTTAAGTGCAACGAGTAGGTTCCAATCTGATCCTAGTGATGCTCATTGGGTAGCTGTCAAGAATATCCTTAAGTATTTGAGAAGGACTAAGGACTCATTCTTGATATATGGAGGTCGGGAAGAGCTGGTTGTAATTGGATACACTGATGCTAGCTTCCAGACAGATAAGGATGACTTTAGATCGCAATCTGGTTATGTGTTTTGCTTAAACGGTGGCACTGTGAGCTGGAAAAGTTCAAAGCAAGATACAGTTGTTGATTCTACAATCGAGGCCGAGTATATTGCTGCCTCAAGTGCAACAAAGGAAGCTGTTTGGATCAAAAAGTTCATTAGTGAACTTGGCATAGTTCCTAGCATTGTGGATCCCATTGGTCTCTATTGTGATGACAATGGTGCTATCGCACAAGCTAAGGAGCCTAGATCTCACCAACGATCCAAACACATGCTTAGGCGTTATCACCTTATTCGAGAGATAATAGATAGAGGAGATGTGAAAATATATAGAGTACCTACACTTGACAATATTACTGACCCACTGACAAAGCCTCTTGTGCAGCAGAAGCATGATGGCCATACTAGATCTATGGGCATTAGGGGTATGCCTTATTGGCTCTAGTGCTAGTGGGAGATTGTTGGTTTAAGCCCTAGAGGCCAATACTTTTGGTACTTGTATCGAATTATTTATTAATAATAAAAGACTTTTTCTTTATTATGTTAGTTTAATAAAGTCCCTAGAATAGTTAGTCTGTTTAATGTATCAAGTGTGACTTAATCATGAGATCACATTAAACATAAGGACATTATTCTTAAAGTATCCATAGTCGAGCTTTATTGTGAAGTGGGATAACATTAAAGCATTAAGACTATTATGTATATAGACTGGTGATCACATCTCATGGATCATGGATAAGGAGTTATCAAGTCTTAAACATAGGTATGAATATTAAGAGTAATATTTATACTGGATTGATCCACTATGAGAATACTATATAGAATGTTATGCAAAGTGTCATAAGTTATTCTCATGGTGATAATGGTGTATACCACCCTTCGACCTGAAACCACTATGGACCCTATATGTAGAGTCGAGTGCCTTATTGTTGATCAAACATTGTTCGTAACTGGATGACCATAAAGACAGTTGATGGGTACTCCACGAAGCATGCTAAGGGACATGAGTGACCTAGATGGAATTTTCCCATCCTGCGTAACAGGATAAATATATATGGGCCCAATATTGAACTGGACAAGGATGACACGGTCTACGCCTTGTGTTCAATATAGACATAAGGGCAAAAGGGTAATTATACACATAAGTATTATCACAAAAGGATTTGTCGTGTCTTGGGTAGCAGTGATGTG
Source organism: Lathyrus oleraceus (assembly GCF_024323335.1). Classification (NCBI taxonomy): domain Eukaryota; kingdom Viridiplantae; phylum Streptophyta; class Magnoliopsida; order Fabales; family Fabaceae; genus Lathyrus; species Lathyrus oleraceus. Next base: position 87,885,355 of record NC_066583.1, on the reverse strand, counting down.
TTGCTAGATACCGCTCACTGTTTATTATGTTAAATACGTGATTTAATATAATTGTCAATGCCGCGAAAACCTACAGGGTCACACACAAAAGGACGGATTGATGAGAGATAGAGTAACTAAGGAATACCGTAATGTACGGTGCACTTAAGTGAATTATAGAACATCATAAGGTACAGTGTACTTAAGTAGAATACGAAATATGGTAAGGTACCACGCGCTTAAGTGATTTTTGGCATATTATAAGATATGGGCCACATACACTTGAATGGGCTTTTTAGCTTGCAGGCCACACAAGTGGTTCTATAAATAGAACCCTTGAGTGGAAGCATTTGTACAGTTGCAATTTCGTTTCTCTCTCTCTCTCTCACTCAAAGCCTTCATCCGTAGCAGCTAGCACTGAGATTGAAGAAATCTGTTTGTGTAGACTGAGTAGAGGCATTGTCATCGTTCAACGTTCGTGATCGCTCCGTAAATCTTCATCAAAGGTTACAATCTCCACAAGAGGTAACGATTCTATCACTGATCATGCCCATTCGTAAGGATCACTAAAGGAGAAATTTTAAATTCCGTTGCGTTTTGGATCGCTATTCTCCTTCAATTCATAAATCTGAACCCAAACATTTTTTAATGTTTTTGATAATAACTACTTTAAAGAATAGTTTGTTAATTGTATGGCAAGGAAAAGTCGAGAACATTAGAAGCTCTTGAAGTGTTTTAGATCAGACCTTAAGTTACCAGTTTCTGAAGAAATGGGCTACTCTCTGAGTCTGAAGCTTTAACTCTGTTGTTTGAGAAATATTTCAACCAGGAATCAGAACCAGACATCAAGTTCTAAAGAATTATAAATTCGGCATCAAATTCTGAGGAATTGTAAATTCCATGTTAATCGGACTTGATTCAACCAGGTTCTAAGGTTTATAATGAGGCTCTGAAGCTCTTTAAGAAAAATTCGTAAGCAGGCTCTGAAAGCTCTTTCAAAGACTCAAAGAGAAATTCAAAGAGAACCAGGCTCTGAAACTTCTTCAAAAGAGTTCAACCAAGCTTCTAAAGTGAAGTTCATTAGAATGTTGAGTTTGACAACAAGTGCTCTGGATAAGTTCAAGCAACTTCTGAAGATAAACCAGACTCCGATGGAAGATCACTCTGGAACTTCAAAAAGGTTAATCAGGAAAGTGTTCTTTCATTCTGATCTTATCTTTTTAGGATTATACATCTCAGGGGGAGCTTTGTACTTCTGTGATATGTATCTTTCTGTGTTTACCCTGTACATAATTATTCATCAAAATACATGTTTTTGTCATCATAAAAAAGGGGGAGATTGTTAGAACAAAATTTGGTTCTGCATCTATACCTTGAGTTTTGATAATAACAATGTTGTATTTGTGTGAGAACAATTTTGGTACCCTAATGGTTTGTTATTGTATAGATTTAACAACTAGTTTTGAATTTGAGTTTATGACGTACAACATCATCAGTTTTCTGAACATTATGTTCCAAATCCCGCTTCTGCACTAATCATAAGAAGTTCTGAAAGATATCAAGTTGATGATGTAATGTTCTTTCTGCTTCTATGTTGATTCACTCCTGAGAAGTTTCTAAAGAGACGTTATGTTATTGCTGCAACATTCTCTCCGCTTCTGCTTCTAGACGTGACTCTGATCATCAAGCTTTTGAAGATTGACAAGCTTCTTAAGTTTTGTTACTTAGCTGAAGATTCTAAAGATCTCAAGCCAGATGTTAAGGTTATCAAGGTTCTGACTATAGAGTCTGAAGATACTGAAGATCTCAAGCCATAATGCTAACGGTGTCAAGGTTCTGACTGGAGATTCTAAAGTTTCTGAATCCAGTTGTATGTTTCTGCATTTCATGCTTCATCAATTTTGAAGATAAGATCAAAATAGATACGTGATCAAATAGTATATGGTACAAATCAAATATTCCTTCCACTAACTGATATCATGGGCAAAGGACAACACTATACATCACACTTGTCACTGAAATTATGGGCGAAAGACTCCTTTCACCAATCCAACAGTGGAAAGTCACTCAATTTGGTATCCCCATTTTGCCCTCCACCGGTCTCTTTTCTTATGCTATATAAGTGGGACTTGAGGACTTGAAGAAACGACTACAATAATTTCATAAGATTGTTTTCTACGTGAAAAATATATAGACTTTGTTCATATTTTTCTTTAAGTGTTTGTATTTCATTTGTGTAAAATTTGTTTGTGTAGAAGCATCTTGTAAACACAAAACCTTTGATTCAAACTTGTTATTTCTGATTCCTTAAGGAGACTAGGGTATAGTCGGATCCTTGAGAATAAAAAGAAGGTTATTCTTTGTGATTTTTGTAATCAATTGATTATAGTGGATTAAGTCCTTGTGTATAAGGAAAATCACCTTGGCGGATGGACTGGAGTGGCTTTGAGTTTCAAGCAAACCAGGATAAAAATACCTATGTTCTTAGTATTTGTGTGGTGTTCTTGAGTTGGTAAAAAGATTTTGTTTTTAAAACCCAATCCCCCCCCCCCCCCCCATTCTTGTGTTTTTCACACCTTTAACTATCCATCTCACTAGCCAAACCAATCGTCTGTTGAGATTTCAGGTCCTGTAAGACACATTTTTTATCAAAAAAAATGAACTGAACAATTGAGGGACGGACATAGTTTTGAAACTTAAATTGAATTGAGTGGAAATTCAAGAGTGAAAATGACATTTGTAATGTGTAGGTGAGGGGAAAATATAACAGTGATTGCATACTTAGCATATACAAAATTTTCATTTGGTAAAAATACACTAATTGGTTTAATTTGGTAATATGAATGGAAAAAGTGTAAAGAGGAACATACATGATCATTTGCTCCTGAATCAAGAAACCAAAATTTTGAGTTAGAATAACTTGAACATGCTAGGCTAGAGACATTAGAAATACCTAAAGTTTCATTTGGGTTATGATTAGAGTGTGTGGATATTTGGTTTGAGCTAGGTATGGTATTAGAGGGTGTGGTGTGAGGCATTAAATTGGAATGTTGAAGTAAGCTATTCAGTTGAGAGTATTGTTCTTGACTAATACTGGATTGAGCATTGTGTGAACTGTCTTCAACATTACATTGATGTAGTTCATTACTACCAGTAGAAAGAGAGTTGGTTGAAACTTGTTTCTTACCAAAATGTGGAGGGAATCCATGCTTTCTATATCATACCTCAATAGTATGACAAAATCTATTACAATAAGTGAAAATTTAGAGGTCCTTTTTTTAAATCCTGAATGCATATGATTCTTGCCACGGTCTTGAGACTTTCTTGCATTATATGCATTAATCAAGGTGTTAGATTCTTCAGTTTGAAGGTTGTTATCAAGTTTTGGTAAAAAATCAATGTTATTGCTTTCTTCTTGAATGATCATCGAATAGATTTTGTTGATAGAAGGTAATGGTTTCATAAGAAGAACTTGAGTTTTGATAATTGAAAAAAATTTCGTTCAAACTTGTGAGAAACTGAATGATTTGGTATTCTATGCAGAAATTCTTTGCATAACGCATTGCTTCACATCTACATTGTCGATTGCATATATAAGTTGGCATTGGTCGATGTGAATTCAATTCTTCCCATAAGTCATGTATTTCAGTGTAATAATCAAGAACTAACTTGGAACCTTGTTTCATATTGTTGATCTTAACTCGAAGATTTGAAACACGAATTCGATCAGCTTTTGCAAATCATTCTTTGAGATCTATCCAAACATCAAGAGCATTTTCCAGGAAGATGATGGTTTGAGCAATTGGCTCAAAAATTGAATTTAGAATCCACGAGTGAACAAGATAATTGCATTATTCTCATGTTGCTCGATTCATATCAAGAGGATCTGAAACTTCAATGGATTCATCAATGAAAGATAGCTTGTTTTTTGATCCCAAAATCATTTTGAAGGTAAGTTTCTTGTTTTACAATGTCTTGGTGTATTTTTTTCTCTTCTTTTTCATCCCTTAACCTTGACTTTTTTTTTTTCAAAGACTACTTTATGAGTTATTGAGAAAACTGAATGCAGGAAATAAAGCATGAAGTCTGCCATTGGATGACATTATGTAAACGAATTATATATCCCTCATTTCCTTAAAATCAAATAAATTAATAGCTAAAGATTTTATCTACTCATCTTTACTTCTATATTCTTTCAAAAAGTATGAATTTGTTGATTCTTTGTTCCCTCACTAAATCAAATACGCCTTGGACAAAAGGCCATTTTTCAAATTGAGTGTTCTTTGACATAATCATGGAAGGTACTTTGATCTTCTCATTTTTTAGAAATGATTTCAGTATGGGCTCTAAGCCCATTATTTAAAAAAAGTATTTTTTATGGACCCAATAACATTTTACATCATCCTATTAAAAATTTGAATGTCATTCCTTTTCATAGAATGTCAAATCTTTAAAGAAAAGCAATTCAAATCAAATTCTACAAAATAAATTAAATTTTAATGTTAGTTAAATATAATTTTTTTAAAATATTTTAGTTTTAAGAATCAAAGTTTGATTGTTTGATTATTATAAATCCCAATTTTATAATAAAATTAATTTTAAAATTAAAAATCATTTTAAAAGAGATTAATTAGATGAACATCATGTTAATCCTCGGATCTTTAGAATACAAGTTGTGACAATTTGGTTGTTAAAAATTCATCTTCAAAATAAATAAATTAAAAATTATTTTAAGAGAGATTAATTAATTAGGTGAACATCTTTTAATTATTGAAATTCTAGGGCAAGTGCTGTGAATTGAAATTATTTTAAAAGGGGTTAATTAGTTAGGTGAACACCTTTTTAACTATTGAAATTTTAGGGTACATGTTGCAATAGCTTGATCGTTCCAACTTTCGTTTTCAAAATGAGAAAATTAAGAAAAGTTAAATTATTTTAAAGAGATCAACTTGATGAACATCTTTTTTATCCTTAAATTGTTAGAACAAAACTGATTGTTTAAAACTTTTTTTTGTACAATTATTAATTCTAATAAGTTAATCAAAATCAAAATAATACAAATTCATCCGTTTTAATTTTTGCACTCAATATCCTTTTTTAATCAAATTACGAGTCTTTTTATTCATATTCTACTTTTTTTTATTAATTAAACAATATCCTTTTTAAATAAAATTTATCATAACAAATCTTTTTTTCAATCAACAATTAATTTAACTTCTCATATTCTAATATTTGCATTCAATCTATTTTCCTATAATCAAATCAACAATGTCTCTTTTTATCTGCATATGTCATAATAATCATTTTCTTTAAAATCAACCAACGCACAAATATTTTTTATTTAAAAATTACGTTGTTAAAGCTCAAATCAAACACATGAAAAACATGCAAAATGCAGAAGAAAAGTTGAACTTTGATGGGGAAGAAAGATTACATAAGTATATTGTTTATTCTCCTCTATAAAGTGAAGTGGAGTTACTTACTTATACAACAAGTAAAGCCTAACTAACTACAAGAGTGAACTACCTACGTGATAATTAACTAAAAGTTAATTACATTATAGTTACAACAGCTTGTGTGTTAAAACTTCAAATCCTAAGAAGTATTGACAAAGTGAGATACCTTGAGCAGTGCGAGAAACTTCAAATCCTAGGAAGTATTTCAAAACTTGGGGTTCTTTAATACTGAATTTGGCATTGAGGAGTGTCTTCAGCTGATTTATTTCTGCAAGATCAGTTCCACCTAGAACCAAATCATCCATATAGACAATGATGAATGTGAATCTTGTTAAGGAATGCTTGGTAAATAGAGAATAGTCAGCTTTGGACTGGATGTAACTAGTGGAGATGAGATTATATGTTAGTTTGGTATTTCATTATCGGTTTGCCTGCTTCAGTCCATATAAAGACCTTTGTAATTTGCACACAGGGTTAGGATGTGGTAAATTCATACCAGGAGGAGCTCTCATGTAAACTTCTTCATTAAGGTCTCCATATAGAAAAGTTGTATTGACATCCAGTTGAAACAGTGGCCAATCATTAACCACAACAATAGCCATTAGCACTCCAATTGTAGTCATTTTAACCACTGGACTGAAGTTGTCCGTGTAATCTAATCCTTCCGTTTGTGTAAATCCCTTGGCAACCATACATGCCTTGAACCTCTCAACAGTACCATTGGCATGCAGTTTCAGCTTAAATCTCCACTTGCATCCAATAGCTTTCTTTTGGGAAGGTAAAGGTACAAGAGGCCAATTATTTATGGCAATCAATGCATTCAACTCGGTTTGAATATCATCTCTCCATTTGGCATCACAAATAGCTTACTCATATGATTTAGGTTCAGTTATGGAAGATAAATTTTAAGTGAAATGTTTGTGTGCAGGAGATAATGCATCATATGAAAAGAAAGATGATAGAGGATACTTACATTGGGAAGATGGATGGAAGCAGTTGTTTCTGAAATGGGATTGTAGTGAGATTAGATTACACTGGTAATCTTTGAGATAGGTATGAGGTTTGGTTTGTCTGGTAAACTGTATGATAGGGAGAGGACCTTGAGGATTAGTATTGATCTCATGACTGTTATGATTGGAAGAATGTGGTGGTGTAGGCATCAAGGTATTATGATGGATAAGTTCAGTATGAATAGGATGAGGAGGGGAATGAGAACGATTGTGTGAAGTATATGTGTCTGAAGGACCTAAGAAATCATCAAAGTAAGTATTATGGGGGTTCTAAGATTCAGTGACATGGGGATGAGTATCGCTAGAGGATTGTTTATAGGGAAAATGTTGTTCAAAAAATGAGATATCTTTTGACACAAACAATTCCTTGCAGTGTAAGTCAAATAGAATGTGACCTTTAGTGCCAGGTTTATAGCCTAGGTAGATGCATTTTCTAGCTCTAGAGTATAACTTTTTTTGTAAGCTTTTAATGTGGAAGTAAATCATAATGAGCCAAAAACTTTGAGGTTATTGAGATCAGGTAGTTTATTGTACAAGATTTGATAGGGTGACTTGTGCTGTAAGAAAACAGTAGGAAATTTATTTATAATGTGAACTGCATGGCCAACAACATGAGCCCAAAAAAATTAGGTAAATGTGATTGAAAAAAGAATGGCTCGAGTGATACGTAGGATGTGTTGGTGCTTCCTTTCAACAATGCCATTTTATTTAGGAGTATCAACACAAGATGTTTGGTGGATTATGCCAAATTGTTTGTAAAATTCTATGAGAAGGAATTCACAACCATTATCAGATTTAATGCACTTAACAATTGTGTTAAACTGAGTTTGGATCATTGATACAAAGGATTTAATGAGGTATGATGCTTCAGATTTTACTTGCATGAGAAATAACCAAGTGAATCTAGTTTTATCATCCATAATGGTAAGGAAATATCTATATCCCATCATAAATGGGGTGGATAGGGGACCCCAAACATCTTTATGCACTAAGTCAAATGCAGAATTGGAAACATGATAACCGGGAGAAATATGAGTATATTTTTTTTAGCATAAAAACATACATCACATGGAATAGGAGAAGGTATAAATTTGATAAAAGGAAAAAGTTTATGTAATTGAACCAATTTTTCATTAGATGGATGACTAAGTCTTAAGTGCCAAAGATAACAATTATTTGGTATAGCTGAAGCTTTGTCATGTAAAGTATTGATGGAATGAGTAGGTGGAGCATGATACAAGGTAATTAAGGGAGAATCTAAAATATACAATTCACCATTCAGTTTAGTTCTGCCAATCATCTTCTTGGAGTGAGTATCATAGATCATGCAATCATTATTATTAAACATCAATTGACACTTTAAAATTTTTTTGTTAGTTTTGGAACATAAATGAGATTAAAAGAAAAACCTGGCATATATAATACACCATTGATATATATAAGTGTTTGTAAAAATGTATGGTGCATGCATAATTAGTGGTGACAATAGCTCCATTAGGAAATTTGATGATTATGGGATTGATCTATTTAATGCATTAAAAGAATGTTTTTGTATGACATACATGATTTGTTGCACCAGTATCAAGGATGAAACTTTCAGTTTTATGGGAGTTATGAATGGTGCATATGATACTTGAGCCATTGTCAACTTGTGTTGTCAAATGGTTAACGTTGTGAGTATGACTGACAACTTTTGAGGAGTTTCCTTGGAGAAGAGCTAGCAGGGCTTTATGTTGCTCATGTGTAAATGCATATTGCTTTGAACTTACTCATTATATTCATTAGAGTCAATGTGTGATGCATTTGTTGTGCCTGGAATAGTTGAATAATGATTGGTTGTGCATGTTTGCTTATAATGTGGTGGATAGCCATGCTTTTTGAAGCAAGAATCAACGATGTGGTTTGTCATCCCACAATGAGTGCAAATGCATGAACCTCGACCTCTTGCTCCAGAATATTTTCCACCTCTAATGCTTCTGCCATGAAAATTTCCATTGGATTTGGGTGCATTGTGTTGAGGTTGAATGTTAGGAAATGCTAGTACCTTTGATTCATCAAGAGGTAAAATAGCCTTTCGTTCTTGTTGTACAAGAAGTGAGTAAACTCTGTAAATGGTTGGAAGGGCTTCCATTAGCATAATTTGAGACCTCGTAGCTGAGTTATGGTCATTCAAGCCCTTAAGAAATCTAATGACTTGGTCACCATCTTTGTAAGTACAAATCTTGACAACATCTTGGCATGTGATGTCACATGAACATTCAGGAATTGGTCGAAAATTATCCAAATTTAGCCATGGTTTCTGAATTTGGTACAATAAGAAGATACAGATGAATCACCTTGTTTCAAGTTACAGATTTCTTCTTGAAGATCTGAAATTCTGAATACATCACCTTGGTAAAAATGATCCATCAATTCATTCCAAATGCCAACTGCAGTGTCCATCCATAACACACTCTGAGCAATCTCCAATTCAACAGAATTGTGAAGCCATGGCATGATCATGATGTTGCACCTATCCCAAGCAAAAGAATCGTGTTCTTCATCCAGTGGTCGAGGCAGACTGCCATTGATGAAGTGGAGCTTGTTCTTGGATCTTAGAGCCATTGTCATGGATCTTGACTAAGAATGGTAGTTGTTGGTCGAAAGCAATGGTGAAACGAGTACCAATGTTGGATTCTCATTGGGGTGCATGAAATAAGGGTTAAGGGTATCAGTTTGATGTCCCTTATTTCTAACAGGTGGTGGAGGACGACCATTGTATTTTTTAATTTAATAATTAAAAAAATAAAATATATTATTTTAAACTTGAATTTTAATTTGCTATTTATGGCAAGGAGAAAATAATTATTTTCAAAGTTAACACTTTTACACAATTAATTATAGGTAACCATTTTTGAATGAATATTGTAGAGTGATAATATATTTCTTGCGCGTAATCAACTCTTTAACCTAATATTTGATTCCAATGACCATTTTTATTTTAAAATGGTTTTATCAATGTTTTTCTTATTCTACTAAACATTGATGGCGACTTCATTGTTATGAGGAGGTACTTTGAGAAAACTTTTATGAATTGCCTATAGAATCTTAGCTTACGGCAATCTTAGCTTACAAGGTTGTCAGAATCGAGTTTTTATCTTGACTCGTTTTGTCTATGTAAAATCAAAACGTAAGATCATAAAGTTTACCTCATATTAAAATAATATTAAATTTATATACACGGCATATATATATATATATATATATATATATATATATATATATAATATATATATATATATATATATATATATATATTATATATTAATATATATATATATATATAACTAATATTTATTGTGAAAATTGAGAACTATGGTTATCAAGCATCAGATTTAATTAACGTTTTAGATTCAAAAACTCCATAAAGAGCACCTTATTGAATTTTTATATTACACTTAATATTCAAAACTTTTATAAAAGATATTGTTGCCGAAAATATTTTTATTGAAATTATTAAATTTTTATTAAAATATTATTAAATATTTGTCATAAACATCATTTTCATTAGGATATTATATCATGAAATATAATACAAATGTATTTTGTATTTTTATTTAAAATTAAAATAATCTAAACAATAAATATTTAATTCATATTATATTTTAAGAATGAATATATTTGTTGTATTGCAAGAATTATGATAACTAATTATATTTTTTGATAGATTATTCAACATAAAATATTTTTATCGATGGTGTTTTGTTTTTTAATTAATATACAAATATTTATTGTTATTGTACAAAAAAAGAAAAATTAAAAAATTAATATAACAACATATTAATCAAAATTATTAATATAACTATACCATAATAATATACAGTCATATTCAAGATTTTGATTATTATATATTTATATATTTTATTATTATTATATAATATTATTAATGATTTTGATTAATATCAAGTTGTATTAATTATTTTGTTTGAATACTACTATGTATAGTAGTAGAAAATATTTTTGTGAATTAATATAGAATTATATTAACAATTTTACTTAAAATGTTAATTATTTTTATACAATGATAATAAAAAACTATATTTTAATTATAAAATAACAAAACACCCTAGATGAAATTATTTTAGGTTAAAAAATATATAAAGTTAATTAATAAAAAAAATATTTGTTGCATCTTAAGAATAATGATAACCGATTAAATTATATTTACGGTCACCGGATAAAAAATAACAATGAATATGTTATTTAAAATCGATAATATAATTACATATTAATATAAAAATTACTTTTCATAGGTTTTAATTAATGTATTAATCACTATTTTTTGATAAAATAATAAAAATATTTGTATATTAAATAAAAAATAAAAAAGACTTTCAATAAAAAAAATTATGTTAAAAAACCTATGAAAATTAATTTAGTTGATTATCATACTTCTTAAAATACAATAAATATATTATTTCTTAAAATATAACATGAATTAAATTTTGGCATTAACTAAATAGGTTATAAAGAAAGAGGACCATAAAAAGAAAAATGAATCTAGTCCATTAATTTGAATTGATAAAAAATTAATGGTTATGATTAATTATTCTGGTTTCTCCATATATATATATATATATATATATATATATATATATATATATATATATATATATTATATATATATATATATATATATAATATATATATATATATATATATATATATATTATATATATATATATATATATATGTTAATGCATTAACAATTTAAAAGTTTAACTTAATTATAAAGTAAAAACATACTAAACATGTAATATTCATAAACTTGTATCCACCTGCATAAATTGTCCACCAAATTATGAAAATAAACATCTAAAAGATTATCTAAAAAACAAGAGTTTCATAAATTTTTCAAATTAAAAAAAATAAGTGTTTTCATCTTCATATTCAACTTAATTAAAAGTTCAATTCTTTTGCAACATCATCTTCATCGGTGTCTTTATCTTTAACTTGATTAATTTCATCTCTAGAAGATAAGGGTTCTTCGATGTTAGAACCAAAGACAAAATTATTTGAAGGTGGAGCTAGAGGATTGCTTGATCTAGCAATTTCACAACTTTCACTAACTTCAACATTGGTAGGTTGTTGCACATTCTCATCATCATTATTAGCATGTACTCCCTCTACTTTTTATTATAAGTCGTTTTTTACTTTTCACACGTATTAAAAAATATAATAATTGTTATATGAAAAAGATAAATTACGAAGGATTTTACAAAATTGTCCTTCATTAGTGGTATTGAAAAGACAAATTAACATAATTGAAAGAAGAGAGAATAATAAATATTTAATGGTATAATTGGAAAAATAACATTAATGATTCATTGATATTATAAAACGACATATATTATGGTACAAAATATTTTTCCAAAGCGACTTATAATAAAAAACGGAGATAGTACATCAAAGGTGGTTAAAAATTTGTCATCATATTCAATATCAATAAACTCAAGTGGTTCCCTAATTCTAATTTCTTTCTTTGTTAACCTCGTATTGACCATCACATAAACTAAATCATTCATTCTTTACTGATGCAACCGTTTATTTTTTTTTATATGAACCTAGAAAATAAAATTAAATAAATATAAATTATAAACTAAAACTAATAAGTGAAATTTAAAACTATAATCAAATTTTAAAATTCAATTATCATTTCAAATGCACTCTAGTTACGTTCACATCCATAAGAGCTACAAGTCAAACTTAAAACACGAATAGTAAACCTCTTTAGCTTTGAAGTATAATCTCCATACATATCACATCATTGTGCTGGATGCATATTTGCCCCGACTTTCTTTGCATACTCAGTACCAAAAAGAGGCCCTTAACAAAAATGAAAGTTAACGACCTGCATGTTTATCTTGTTTCCTGCATGTTTATCTTGTCTCTTTCAGGAGGATCAATTTCTAATGTTGACACATAACTGTATAATCCATTTTTAACATCAATATTATCACCCTTAAAATCTTTTCCAAAGTGATATCGAGGATTAAGATAATATGCAGTTGCTTGCAAAGGCCTATGGAGTTGACTCTTCCAAAGTTCATCGATAATCTCCCATACGGGTTCATAGGTACAATACAAATAAAGAACAAATATCTTATATCAAACAGTAAAAAAACTAACGAACAAAGAAATTAATCGTAATGAAATGTTCACATATTAAATCTTAAATAAGACAATAATTATGTGAAGTTGTGAAATTACTATTTCTGACTATTATGAAGGTTGCTTTGAATACATTTTTTTGCAATAATCCATCGCCTCATAAATGAAACCTATGGCGAGTTTTGCATCAGAATCCACCAACCCAAAAACTTCCATGAAAGGAGTTCCAGTCTTGAGACACACTACAATATTCTTCCAAACACGATGATCCAAAACATCCTTTGCAACTTTTTCCCTTCATTGTAGTTACAAACCTATTAGACTACCAATCATCTGAGTCAAACATATTAATCAATGATGATTTAAGATCATTGAGACAACCAAAAGTCAAATAAGAAGTGGAAAATCTTGTCATAGCAGGCCTAATAAAATCCCTCCCATTTGTGAACTTCCTCACCATAGTAATTAGCATTGTTTTGGAGTAAATACAGGTTGCGAATTTTCTTGGATTCGTAATACTGACGTGATGAATAATCAACTCTTTTTCAAAATCCTTAAATATAAAATCAAAGCAATGGTTTGTACATGAAGTCCAATATAAATTATTTCGCATTAGCATCAACAATTCACCATTGACTTTGAAATTTGGAACATTGTCTCTGACCACTTGGATTACATTCTCCTTTCCTACAAATTCAACTGCATCATATAACATCTTACAAACTTTATCAATTGTTTTAGAAATATCATAATTGCCCAATGAATAGAGAAAAAAATGTCCCCTTAGGACTATTCACCATAAAATTGCAAATTAGATGTTTTTTTCTATCTGTCCACCCATTAAACATGATTGAACAATGGAGTCTCTTCCACTCATCCTTAAAATCTACAACAATTTTTTCAGCTTCATGTACTTCTCTTTTCAATAGCTTGTCTATGATATCATGATAAGTAGTAGTTTTGTAGCCAATTCCATAATTCTTAATTGTATCACACATTTTTTCAAAGGCGGGATTTTTTATACAGTTAAATGGAATGACATTTGTGTAAAAGAACATTGCAATAAGATCACCTGCTTCCACCTTTAGAGGTTTTTTAATCATTTGATTAATTGTTGATTGAATCTCTTTTCCTTTTTGCTACATGATGTATATCTCCAATTTTAGAATTCCCCCATCCTCAACAATTTCATCCATTTTTCTTTTCTTCATTTATGTCTTTTCACCAGTAGCAACTACAATTAGCATTATTAGTTTCACATTATTTAGAACTTGTGTACACAGTCCAGAACCATTGCTAGTCCCAATAATGTGATGTTTGAATCTAAAAATTCTCCCAGTAATGATTTTTGAGCAATAGCTACATTTTACTTTTTTAGCATACCCCAAACACATCTATCATAATTTTGTCCAATATAATCCTATTACCCTTAATATTTTTCCTCCCTCGACCTATGAATAAACAAGAACCAAATCTTCCTTCAACACCAATCTAATTCTCAACTATGGATGTGAACCTAGCAAATAAAATAATTAAATCATAATTCAATTCAAAAACACACATAGTAAATTAAAGAAACCTCCATTAATATAAAAAATAGTGATTTATTTAAATTAAAAGATTCGAAAGGTAAAAGCAAAGACTTAAGTCTAATTGGACAAGCACTGTACAATCACTACGTATTTTAGCACGTATGAAATACTTTTGTCACACTTATTTATTTAATTTTTTAAATTAAATAGCATAACTTAAAAAGAAATAGAAACTTCTTTTAAATTCCCTGAATAGAAAAATAGGGAATTAGTAGGGATGGACAATGGTTCGGTTTCAGTCAGAGTTGGTCCAAAAATTCAGATCCAAAGAAAACTGCAGTTTGTAAACTTATATCCATTTTCGTCTGTTTGTGCTATCGGATTGATCGGTTGGCAGGCTAAACGAAATGCGGATTGGACAGGTCGGTAGACTCGGGTGGTTGTAAAAGAAGAAAAGCATAAACTAACTTCCTCTGTACCTCCTAACTATGTGATTGTGCAACAAAAATTTGGAGAAAGATGATGAATTATTGATATGATTTGGATGAATAGAAATTTATAAGTATGCATAAGTGTGTGAGACATAAAAATAGAAAAATAATGATTTTAGATTCATAGTTGTCTTGAACTTGTTAGGTGTATGTGTGAGAAATAAGTGTTAAAGGTTGTGTTATATGAAGATGCATAAGAATTTTCACCTGATGCCCATTTACACCCGCCCATGACACCCGTATATCTTTCGGTTTTCACGGATTTCTGTCGGTTATGTTTTTTTTTACACCCCTAGGTAGAGGAATAAACTTCTCCAGTGGAATAAAACTTAAAAGAACAAAAATCAATATACTATATAGTTTTTTTCAATTAAATAAATACTAGTTTTTCAATTATGCTTTTCCTTTTGGATATGGAGTCAGCAGTAGAAATCAATCAATAAAGTTTATATGATTATTTTTATACTAGTATGATTAGAGTGTATGTCAATGCGATTAATTTCTCAATGAAGCACCGCAAATAAATATTAAATATTGGTTTAAATAAACGCACACAAAACATTCATACCAGCAGTTGACGCAAAAAAATGAAGTTACAGTGTTTGATGCTTGCAATACGGGTGACACCCTGATATTAGGGTTCAAAACCTATTCCAATATAATGGAATAAAAAACGGTGGGAGAATTTTTCATGAGCCAAAATATAAAATGGACTTTTGAAAATTTGATAAAAAAAGAGAGGGTAAAATTGGGTTAAAGAGTAAAATTCATGTTAAGAATAATAAGTCAAATGTGAATTGGAGTTCTACATTGGTTATAAATATGAAGAGTTGAGCATTTATATATGGGAGAATCCACACACCTATCACCTTAAGGTTTTGAATGAATATGTGATATATCTCTCACTTGTGTGTTGCTCTTAACTTAATGTTGTTGCTCCTTCTCATGACCCAACAAATGGTATCAGAGCCTGGTTCGAATAAAGGGATCAACTTACTTGTATCAAAATGCCCAAGAAGAGGTGTCCCGTTGAAATCGAAATACCCAAGAAGAGGTGTATCGAAATGCCTAGGAAGAGGTGTGAGTGGAGGTACAAATGTACGTGGACAAAAGAGTTTCCACTTGAGGGGGACATTGTGGACTCACACTTGAGGGGGATTGTTAAGAATAATAAGTCAAATGTGAGTTGGAGTTTCACATTGGTTATAAATATGGAGACTTGAACATTTATATATGGGGGAGCCCACACACCTATCACCTTAAGATTTTGGGTGAATATGTTAGATCTCTCACTTGTGTATTGCTCTTGACTGAATGTTAATACTCCTTCTCATGACTAAACAATCCAACGATTTTACAATTTTTGAGCAATTTAAATCGTTTAAAATCATTCAAAGATATGATTTTACATAATTAAAAAAATATATGCGATTTAACACGAAATGTCGATGTTAAAACGTGAAATCTATATAGTTTAGATTTTAAATCGTGATTTGAACAACCTTGTTAGTTTTGTTTACCTTAATGCCCCTCGATACAACTTTATGCCCTTGAAAATTTCCTGATGTAACCTTAAAATGACATTTTTCACAATTTTAAATTAAATTAGTTTTATGCATCTTTTCAAAACAACATCTTTTTTTTTAAACAAGAGTCAAAAGTCTCACCAAAAACATAAAAATTATTCATAAATACCTTCATAGAGTTTTCAATAATATCAGAAAAATGGAAAGAATGCCCCTTTGAAAAATGGTTTGTGTAATGCTCAAGCTAAAAAACATTCTTCTGTAAGCATAGACTCCAAACAAACATGTCAAGGTTGTCTTTTCTTTATTGAATGGATTTACAACAAT
This sequence comes from Lathyrus oleraceus, assembly GCF_024323335.1. Lineage (NCBI taxonomy): Eukaryota > Viridiplantae > Streptophyta > Magnoliopsida > Fabales > Fabaceae > Lathyrus > Lathyrus oleraceus. The sequence goes on along the minus strand of NC_066583.1, from coordinate 87,868,884 downwards.
TTCGTTATAACTAGAAGAACTATCAAGGAAATGGTAAAAATACTTACTTTATAATATTTTAGCATTTTGTCCATGAATGATAATTGGAAATGGTCATTCCTTGTAGCTAGATTTAACATTCTATAATTAATGTACATCCTCCATCCCGTAAATGCTCGGATGGAATTAGCATATTCTTCTAGTTCTTAATGATTATTATTTTGCCTTTTTTATGGACCACGTCAATTGAATTTATCTACTCACTATCAGAGATCTGATAAAACATTTCAGCTTCTAATAGTTTTAAAACTTATTTCTTCGTCACTTCCTTTCATTATAGGGTTTAATCATCTATAAGTTTGTTGATTGGTTTGTATTCTTATTTTATCTTGATTTTGTGCATATAATAAATAGGACTTATGCCTTTTAGATAAGAAATATTCCACTCGAGGGCATCTTGATTCTCGTTTAAAATACTCACAACATTTTATTCGTTTTTGGTTAATGTGTTACTTATAATTACCAGTTTGGCGGGTTCTTCCTTTTGAAACACATACTTTAAATGATTTAGTAATTCCTTGAGTTATGGTGTTGACTTACTTTTAGTATCTTCTATGAGGCTCCTTTCTTTTAGTTCTTCAATCTTCATTTTAACTTCTTGGAATTGAGCATCCTCTAGAAGTTCCAAACATTATTCTCCTTTATTATCTAATCCTTCTTATTCTATATAGAATAGAATTTACAATAAATCTTTGTAATAGTGGAAATATTGTTTCATTTGTAGTTGCATCTTCAATTATTTCTTTGATTTCATCACATCGAGATTTTTCATTTAAATGACACATTACTTCAAAAATATTGAATAGTACTTGTTCATCATGAAACCTAAATATTAACTCTCCTATTTCTACATCAATTAGGGCTTTTCATGTGGTTAAGGACGATCGTCCCAATAGAAGATATGTTTTTGAATCTTCCATTATGTCTAAAATTACAACGTTAGCTGGGAAATTGAACATACCCATTTTTACCAATATGTATTATAAGATGCCATACGGATCAACTCGCCACATATCGACTAATATGAGTGTCATTCTTGTGTTCTTTAGTTCTCAGAAATTTAGTTTCCTCATCATAGATAGAGGCATGAGATTCATGTTTTCCCCTAGATCACATAGTGCTTTTTTCCATATTTAGTTCCCCAATAGTAAAAGGGATAGTAAAACTACATGAGTATATTAGTTTAGGAGGTAACTTATGTTGAAAGATAACATTACATTATTCATTTAAAGATATGTGATCATTATATATGAGCTTTCTTCTCTTTGCCAACAAATTCTTCATGAATTTTGATTAAACTAATATTTGTTTAAAAGATTCTCCAAAAATAATGTTTACTTGAAATTAAGTAAACATTTCCAAATTTTTCTTAAATTCCCCTTCATTTTCATCTTTCTTACTCAACCGGTAGTAATGATGTTTTTTCTCTCCTATTTTCTTTCTTCTCTCATAGTGTCTTCTTATTTTTATTTGTTTTCCTCACACTTAACCTTTTCTTTTTTAACTACTTCTGTCACTTTACTTTTTCGATCCTTATTAGTATTTTTTTCTCAATTTTTTAGCACTAACTTTTCTAAGAATCTTACTACTACTCGACTCCATGTTTTGGGAGATTTCATATACTTTCTTGTTTTCTTTTTTCTTCTCATGATTATTAAAGGTTTCCCTTGAAATTTTCAAAAATTCTACTAAAGTCTCCTAAATAGAAGGATGTCTCTTAGTTTCATATGATTGCTGCTTTGATAACCACTCTTATATATAAGATTGTAAGGCTTTTAGAAATATTTGCTTCCTTGATAATTACTTTCACGAAAATTCTCCATATACATCACTCCTTTAGTAAGAAACCCTTCAGAATTGCATCGATCATTTAGATGATCACCGCCAAAATAATCACATATAAAGTCGTTTCGTTAATGCTTATATGGAGTGTGTACCCAATATTTGTTTGACATTTCTTTAAAACATATGATGAATAATATTGAAGCAACAAATACCTTCAACATTATCAAGGTAAATGGAATTTAAAACTGAAAAATAAAACAAAATTTAAATGCGCTAAATATCAAGTAGAATTGCCATGTATTTCCTTTATGAATTAATCAATGATCCCCGGCAACGACATCATTTTATTGGACATAAAAAATGTGTTGCAGTAGTTGTGTAAAAAAAACCACAAGGTGGTGAGTATTATAGTATCCATGAAGATTGTGTTAACTTTGTATAAGGATAAGGTGATTCTACTTGTGGTTTGTAACACGAAAGTTGTAATCATAACAGGAGTGTGCAAAGTGAGATTGATTGGGTTATGACTAATTATAAAAATAATGAACTAGAATAAAGGTTAATGAATATTATGGTAAAAGTGATTAATTTCCCATTCAAATCATCTACATCTATTTGAGTGAAACTAGTGTTTGAACTTATAGTTGTAACTACAGAGTGCAATCTAAGAGGGAGGTGAATTTGATTTGCTGAATTTTTCTTGCTTAATTGAAGAGTTCTTAATTTTTATTTAAATAATGAAACTAATAGTCTTTAAGGTTCTTATAATGATGAGTGCAAAAAATATAAATTGCAGAAGATGTAAATGACACTAGCAAATTATCCCAGTCCCCCTTATAACCAAGGCTACATCAAGCCCCTTCACACCTTGAAGGATTTTCAACTATGATGAGATTTTTGTTATAAGTCTTGCACCAAGTCAAGTAGAACCTTCTTATCATAAACACAAGTACTACTACAAATAATATATTTCATGACAAAGCTTTCACCTCAGCCAATGAAAATCCGAGATCAGATGACCTGAAACACGTCATTTATTATTTTATTTTTTAAAGTTTAATCTTATCCCTCAATTTTATTAAAAACTGACCGTTTGTGTAGCCCAGGGTTTGAACTTCGACTTCTAGCTCCTGCAAATTTATGCTTTATTTAGAATCAAAATTTTGCCCTTATTTTATTAATAATCTTATACCTCGGTTGTTTAAAAAACCGACATTAAAAGTTGATTAATATTTTATTTAAATAAATTGAACAAATTTTTTACCCCGGTATCATTCTCTTGGGTTTTGTAAAAATCGAGACGTAAACTCTAAATAATATTTTACTCAATCGTCAAAATGTTATGTTTCATTCACTTTTTACGCCCTAGCACTTTTCTTCGACTGAAACACCATTATCTCAACCTAACAAACTGAAACGCCATCTTCTGCACGGAGGAGGGAAGCTCGAACCTCAAACCAACACTTCTCTTAGACTCTCTCATCTTTTTCGGTATGTAAAACTCTCTCATAGAATGTTGTTGTTGTTGTTGTCGTTATTGTTGTTGTTGTCGTTGTTATTGTTGTTGTTGTTATTGTCATGGTTTTTGAGACTTAAGGTATAATGTAGTGTTGTTATTTACTGTTATTGTCATGTCATGGTTTTTTAGAGTTAAGGTATAATGTAGTGTTATTTTTTAGGTATTTGTAGTTGGTGTTGTTTATTGTTATTGTTGTATTATTTTGGAATGTTCATTTTTATTTTACTTTCAGAAGTTGAATTTTGTTAAACAAACACTTTATGTGATTTTGAGAGTTTTGCTCCTTTGGTTCTGGATTGGACCAAGTTTTTGATCTTATCAAGAAACAAAGTTTCTTGTGGTGATCTTCACTTAAGGCATATCATCCTTTCTAATTCATAGAAAAAGCGTGGCGTCCCATTTCTACTATTTTCCATCAATTTCTTTCTTTATTTCACTTTGTTTCAATTCTTCCCCAACTAAAATAATATTTAAAAATTCGTGTCTAAATTTAATCTTATCCCATTAAGATCATAAGTTTCATCAATTTAGCAAAGTATGAGCAAAATGGCTGAAAATCAAATTGGTTAGCCATCAGTTTGCCTAATAAGTGGTACTCTAATTATCATAATGTAACTGAATATCACCTAGCTCAACACCCAATTATCTCACCAATCATGTAAGCCATAAGGCTTCTTTTGTGGCTTCATCTTCCGCCATTTACTCTACTTTAGTTTTCGACATGGCCACTATGAATTAAATAGATGATTTCCAATAAATAGGTTCCTCTGCCAAAGTAAAGACACAACATGTTGTAAACCTTCTATCATCCATATCAATAACATAATCTAAATAAACATATCCTACAACCGAATGATCACCTTGTTAACTACTAAATATGATATCATGACCCATTGTACCCTTTAAGTACCTGAAAGTCCAATTGACTGCTTGTCAATGATGCTTGCTCAGTTTAGGTATAAACTTACAAACTTGACTTATAACTTGTTCCAAATATGGTCCAGTGCAGACCACAACATACATTAAATAATCAATAACATTGGCTTAAGGAACCTTTTACATATACTCATTTTCTACATCTCTCTTTGAACAATGATCCAATGAGAGTTTAAAGTCATTCATCGATGGAGTACTCACAACCTTCAAATTACTCATGTCAAACTTGTTTATCACCTTTTTAACATATATTTTCTGAGATAGCCATAGTTTTATATCATTCATATCATCAATTGACAATATCATCAACATACATTAATAGGAAAATAAAAGAGCCACCATCAAGGCTCCTAACATAAACACAACAGTCTTACTCACATATTCTGTAGCCAATATGAAACATGAATGAATCAAAGCGCTTGTACCATTACCTTGGAGACTGCTTTAAACCATACAAAGACCTCTTCAATTTACAAACTAGTATTCCATGTCGAGTATCATTAAACCTTTGTGGCTTCTCCGTGTAAATTTGATAAATCTAGATTACCATGAAGAAATGGTATCTTTACATCCGTTTTCTCTAAATGCATGTCCCAGGTGGCTACTAAGACTAACACTACTCTAATAGAAGTGTGTCTGATGACTAGAAAGAAAATCTCATCATAGTCAATCCTCTTCTTCTAAGTGTACCCCTTTCTACAAGAAAATACTTGAAGTTTTCCCGTTCTTTTTCTATTACTCTTGGTTTTCTCTTGAACATCCACTTAAAACCAATAACATTTTCCCCTTAGGAAGATGATCAAGATCTCATGTCTAATTTGTATTCAAGGACTTCATCTCCCCACCATTTGACTCACTCATTTATCTTTCTCCTAGCTAGCTATAGCCTCTCGAAAGGTGGAAAGGTCTCCAAAACTATTAAGAAATGCATTGGCTGTCAAGTCTTTATACCCATATATTTCTGTTAATTTAGTTAAACAATGTTCTCTGTCACTTAAAATAGTATAATCTTATACTCCAACCTAAACTTCAGGTTTATGGTTAATTTCAATACTAGGGCCTGGTTCCACTTGCAGTTCATGCACTACATGTATACTATTTATAAGTGGCAGATCAACATCCACCTAAATCACCTATTTATTGGATGTTTATCCTTAAAATGCTGACACATCAGTTGCAACTGACTACTTCAACATTTACTGCTCATCAAAAATAACATTTATGTTTATTACTGTCTTATTTTTAACTGTATCCCATTACTTGAACCCCTTCACACCTTTTGCATTACCAATGAAGACACACTTCTTCGACTTTGGATCAAGTTTTTATTGATTTTTACTAGATATATGCGTATAACTTAGAAACCCAAAATTTGTTAGATGGTTAAGATCAATAGGATTACCTATCCATACCTCCTCTACAACCTTCCCCTCTAATGAAGCCTGTGGTGACCTGTTGATAAGAAAGCACACTAGGTTATCTTCCTCAGTCCGTAAACCTTTTGATTGTCCAAAATTTAACAAAAGACATCATGCATTTTCAGTTAGAGACCTATTTATTATCAATGCCACACTTTTTTAATGTGGTCTCTTATGAATTAAGAGATGCCTTTGAATATCATATTCTTCACAAAACCTCTTGAAATTCGAATTAATGTACTTTATCCCATTATTTGACCGCTAATACTTGATTTTTTTTGCCTATTTGATTCTCTATCGATGTCTTCCATAACTTGAATTTGGTAAATACTTCATATATTTGCTTTAAAAAATACTCCAAAACCTTGTAAGAAAATCATTTGTGAAAGTCACAAAATACTTGCAACCACCCATGGAAACCTCATTGGTAGGCCCCCATACATTTGAATGCACATAGCCTAAAATTCCATTTGTTTTCCTTACTCAAGCTGAATTCGACATTTATTTCCAAGTACACAATGGAGGTGAGAAAACACAAGAAGGGGGGGGGGTGAATTGTGTTGACTTTTTCTTTCTTTTTCAAACTCTTAGTCAGATTCTAAACACAAAGTATATAATCTAAATCAATCAGAGGTAAGCAACATATAAGTAAAGTAAGAAAGAAAAGTGACACACAGAGTTATCCTGGTTCCTCTCACAACTTAAGAGTAATTTATCCCCCTTGTATTTACAAGAGATTTTCACTATAATCACACAAGATTACAATCTTCTTAAGCACACAAGCAAGATACTTCTAATGCTCAAACACAAAGTAAGAGACTTATATGCTTAAGAACACAAGTAAGAGACTTTTAATGCTCAAGCACACAAGCAAGAGACTTTTATGCTCAAACACATAAGCAAGAGACTTCAAAAGCTCAAACACTTAGTAAGAGACTTCTAACAGTCTAACTAACATATATATGATTGTTTGGGGTAATACATTTGATATACAAAGGTGCATAAAGAATACAATGCAAATAGACTTTTAGACTTAAGGATTTCTAATATATACAAGGATAAGAAATCCTAAGTTTAGCTTGTGCTTCATTTTGACATAGTAACTTCTCTTTTCAGTGCCAATTGTTTTTTTAGTTCTTCAAGTCTTCAACACCTTAAATAGAGAAGGAAGAGAGTCATTGAAGATCCAGTACAATAGAGTCTTTGAGAACCTTGAATAGATACTTTGAGATGTTTCTTCAAATGGATACTGAAATTGAAAGCTTGTTTGAAATTCCTTTGCTGCAAGAGGAATTATCAGTTGCATCTCAGCTGACTATATGAATAAAATAGACCTTAGGTTTTCACGTGAAAAAGTAGGCTCAGAGGTTGACAGTGACCTATCAGAGTCACCTTGGTCCTTGCACTTTGACTGACTCAGGTTCTTATCATCAGAAGCATACTTCTCCAAATTCTAGTCTTTAGAGGCTGACTTCTTCAAACTCTCACCTTCAGATGTTGACCTCTTCAGAAGTTGACTTCTTTGGAGTTTGTTCTTCAGCTTCGGAACCATCAGATTCTGGTATTTAATCTTCTCTTAAAATGTTCGTAGTCAAAACCAATACTTGGTTTATTCATTAAATTTAAGTATATGGTCCTGGACACTTGAACAAATATTAGTATACATAGTTGTTCTTTAAATACCTTGTTATCATCAAAACCTAATGGATATGGGACAAACCAATTTTGTTCCAACAATCTCCCCCTTTTTGATGATGACAAACATAAGTATTTAAGAATAATGGTTATTCATTTAATTAAAAAGTTGACTTCAGGGTCTGAGGTTTGTAAGCCCCCCTGAGTCTAATAGTCCATAGGGTGAGGTTTGTAAGTTCCCCCTAAGTCCTATCCAGGTTAATTAAATTTGAACATTTAAAGCACAATAATAATTCTTCATAAGTTAAGCAAGAATAATAAATATCAAATTTTAAGTGCTTAAATACTTCTATACTTACCCCTTTTTTTCATCAACAAAAACAAATTAAGGAAATAGAAAAGATACTGAAGAAAAATTTCATTAAACCAAAGAAGAGAGTTAGATTTGAGAAAACATGTTCAAAATAATTGAAAAGACAAAATAAAAAGGGTTTTCTAAATCCTAAAGCCTAAGGTTTTTGCTTCAGAAGCTCCAGGATAACCTTGAGATCAAAACACATATCATCTTGTCTTACAATCACAGTCTTCAACTGGACATCAATCTATTCTTGTTTAGCAACAACAAAAGTCAACTTTTCCTCCAAGTGGCCAAGCTTCTAACTAGAAGAAGCTATAGACTCAGATGAGAAAGACTTCATATTCTGCAGAACTATGTCCACAGAGGTTCTAAGAGAGTCCAATTTAGCTGCATATGCTATGTGGTCAGATGAAATGAGCCTCTCAGCAACCAAACTCTAAACTCTATAAAAATTAATAGTTTTGAACTCTTCCATTTGGTATTTTATGTGAGGTGGAAAGTTTAGGTTTAAAGTTGGGTGAGGCGTAGAGGGATTAGGTAGAGATACTCTGTCATATTCTAACACATCATTTGCCTCCCTATAAGGTGATAGGTGATGGTCAGATGGTTCAGATTGTTGGTCAAGCTGTGCTTCTAGTACAATTGAGTCATTTGTGGAATCTGGTGGAGGTTGGTTTTTAGTCACTTATTCAAACTCGTTTTTAGTTTCAATGTCAAGTTGAGATTGAACAAGATTTGGTTGAGGTTCAGGATTGGTTTGGGTTGGAATTTCTTGTTCAGGTTGAGGTAGGTTTTGTGGTTCTGGTATTGGTTGTTCTTGGACTTCTTGTTCAGTTTCAGATAGAACTAGAATTTCAGTCTGAACAAGGTTTGGTTGGATAGGTTTAATATAAGGTGCAATTTCAAGAGGAATGACTTGGAGAGGGATGATATTAAGGGGACTTAAGTCTGATTCACTAGAATCATAACTTGAGTTAGAACAAGAAGACTTAGCACTAGAAACCTCAATGGGTGGTTCAAGAATATTGTTAATGGGATGTGGTTGTTCATAACCAAAAATATATATATTAGTTGGTTATGATCAAAAGATAACTCATCAGCTAAGTGGCTTATTAATTCCTCTAGGACAAGTGTTGTAGGGACAGTTTCTTGTTGAGAAAAATCCTTTAGCATCTGACCAATGTTAGGAGAATCTGATTCATGGGTTGGTTAAAGAGATGATATGACAAGACCCATATATAGTATCTGGTAATGTTTTGGTGAATGTGTGTGTTCTGATGAGGGTGTATGTGATTTAGGTGGTGTTGGTGTCGGTGATTTAGTCATGAGAGGAGAATTGTGAGAATTTAAGATATTATATGAGATAAAATTTAGATGATTACACATGTTAACAGTTTTTGAAACATTTGAAGCATACTGCTCCTCAATGGTCTCAAGAGTCTGAGCAGAAGCTTCTTCTGACACAAACAGAAATACCTTCTGCATCTTTCATTTCTTCAGCTTCTACTTGCTTCAACATAACTTCAATAATAAAAGGCTTTGCCATATCTTGATTAAGCAAGGCATATGCTATCAATCTGGCCCCTTCTTGAACATCTTATGATGAGAGGTTCTAAGAAACCTTATTCCCAACCTTGATCCTCTTGATCAAAGGGTGTTCATCTTCTTCTTCTTCATCAACAACTTCTGGTAGCACCATTTTCCTCAACTTCTTCTTCTTTGCAGGATTAGATAGATCAAAAGTGGTTGCTTTTAAAGGAGTTTTGCTAATGGCTCCACTCCTTGTCTTGGTAGGTATCAAGACTATTATGGAAGCCACTTCTTAAACCTCCTTTAGAACTATTGTATGATGTACAACCTTCTTCTTGGGTGGCTTATGAACCACTTTCTCAGTATCAGAAGCAACTTATTTTCCTTTTTCTTTAAGATTTATACATACTGCCTTCAGGAGCTTCTGGAATGTCCTTCATGGCCAGAGGGAATCCAATATCTTCCCTGATCATCTTGACGTATTCCTGAATAACTTCAGGATTCTCCAGCTTGAAGATGACTGAGAAATCATCAATACATGCAATCTTGTCATTCTTGATACTGAGGCTTGTAAGAGGTTGAATCACATCTTTCTTCTTGATAATATTCATATCCTCAGCACAACATCTGAGAGAATATTCCTATATATCGTCTCTATATCTTTTGTAGCACCAAAAGTCATCAAATTCTCAATCAACCTACTCTGATGAAATAATTCAGAAAGAAGCCTTGCATAAGGAGCAATCTTCTTATTATGTTTTATATTTTCCTTTATAGCCTCACACGTATGATTGAAGATGTATGCAAGAAGGTTGATCATCTCATGGTTGACCAAAAACCAAATTAAGTGCTTGTAATCCCAAGAGATTTGATTAGTACTCTCTTCTCTTGGAATCAAGCAGCCAATCAAGATTCTAAACAAAAGTTTGTACTCGATCTCCATGTTCTTCACTTTTCCATAGTCTTCATATTTAAAAAATAGATGATGCTTGATCACACTAGATTTAGGAATGCTTTCTTTAATGTTCAAAACACATCTTCCAATGTTGTCCAGTTTCAGAAGCTTGGCAATGTGAATCTAAGTGTTAGTCATATCTACCCCCATAATAACATATCTTATCTCCACCTCCTTGAATTCCTTCAGACCCATCTCAACCCTTGACTTCCTCTTGAGATTTCTATTCTCAGCAATCCTCTGATTCTCTTCAAGATCAGCAAAAGCTTCATCATAAACTTTATCCCTAACCCATAAATACTTAACAAAGTAGGGAAAAGGTAGGACCATTCAACATTTCAAAGCAGTTCATCCACTCTTGAGCTTCAAAATAGGATTTTAATGGAAACCCATTAACCATAAAAGACTCAAATTCGATAATTTGATGAATGATCAACTTTAGATCCTCTTCTCTAAGAATCAAAGTTTTGGGCTTTATTTGGAAAACTTTTCTATAGTCTACAACCATTGGAGCTGGATTTGATGAAGATGCAATTTCAATGAAGTTTAAGATTCTAGAGAGGTTTTGAGAAAATGAGTGTTTTTCTGAGGAGGCTTGAGAACGAAAGTGTTGGTAGAGAAGATAGATAGATAGATAGATAGAGAGAGAGAGAGAGAGCGTGTATGTGTGTGATATTGAAATGTTTAAGTATCTATGAGTGTAAAAAGGTTCTTGTTTTGAAATAAACAAAAGTTAATGACAAATGAGTGTGATACACAACATTCAAAACATTTGCATCATTAACCACTAGTTATTACCCAACATCTAAGAAACCAAGTGTCAGAAAATCTTTCAGATTCATGACACATAAGTGGACAAGTGTTAAATTTCTTTCCACTTATATGCTATTAGAGGCAACTAGTTAAATTTTGAGCATCAGAGACTAAGTTGTATTAGATTCTACTCTTAATCTGAAGCTAGTTCAGAGCTTTTGACCATAATAGCTTCTGATCATCATCAAACTTTGATCCTCCATTCGGAAGCAAGCACTAATCTTTAACAAAATGCACGTTCAAATTCTTTTTAATAAAATCAAATTTTTCAATAGTAAGAGGCTTGGTAAATATATCATCCTATTGATGATCAATATCAATGAGTTGTATATCTATCACATCCTTCTGAACATAATGTCTAATAAAATGATGTTTTATTTCTATGTGTTTAATTTTAGAATGTTGAATAGGAATCTTTGTCAAATAGATAACAACAATATTATCATAAAAGATTGGAATATTGCTTCCACTTATCTGATAGTTTTCCAACCAATATTTCATCCAGAGTAGTTGTGTGCAACAACTTCAAGCTGAGATGTATTCTGCTATGTTGTAGACAAAGCAATATTTACTTATCTTTTATTAGCCCATGATATTAGGTTTTCACCTATGAATTGACATCTTCCACTAGTGGATTTTCTCTCAATTCTATCCTTAGCATAATCAACATCACATAATTCAACTAGCTTATAATCTAGGGATTTTTTTATAAAGAAACCATATATTGGTTATTCCCTTCAGATACCTAAAGATAATCTTAATAGCTGTTAAGTGGGTCTCTCTATGATTTGACTAGAATCTTGCACATAGACAGACATTGAATAAAATACATGGTCTATAAGATGTTAAATAAAGTAAAGAGCCAATCATACCTCTATACAACTTCTGACAGACCTTGGTGTTGCTTTCCTCTTTGCTCAGTTTACAGGTTGGATGCATAAGAGTGATAATGATCTTGCAATCATCTAGCTTGAACTTCTTCATAAGTTCCTTTGTGTATTTTGTTTGATGAACATAGACTTCATCATTGCATTGATTCATTTGAATATCAAGGAAGAACTTCAGCTCTCCCATCATACTCATCTTAAACTCAGTCTGCATTGTCTTTGAAAATTCTTGGCAAATGAAAGCATTAATTAAACCAAATATAATATCATCTGCATAAAATTGGATAGTTAAGATATCAATTTTAAGTGTCTTTCTAAAGAATGTAGTGTCTACTTTCCCTTTTTGAAAATCATTTTCTAAGAGAAAATTACTCAGACTCTGAAACCAAGCTCTGAAGCTTATTTGAGTATATAAAGTGATTTCTTAAGTTTGAAAACATGATCTGGGTGGACTGAATCCTCAAAAGTTGGTGGTTGTTTGACATACACTTCTTCATAAATGATTCCATTCAAAAATACACTCTTAACATCTATTTGGTATAAAATAATGTCATGATTAATAACAAAATATGAATTTGGAGTACCACTATCAGATTCAAAAACTCCAAACATGATTCAATATGTTTTTCTCAGGATCTTTTTTGCACCACTGTTGAGTATTTAGCACAAACTAGGCTCTAATACAAATTGAAGGTGAGAAAAACACAACTAAAGACTTCCAATGTTTAAACACACAAGCAAGAGACTTCCAATACTTAAGCACACAAGAAAAAAAAAGTTTATTTTGAATTATTTTAAATGTCAGATTGACATTTTATTCATTGTTATTTTAAGTTTGAAAATTTTAAAAGATGTAAAACTCCAAAATTTTGAGGACAAATTTTTATTTTGAATAATTTTAAATGTCACATTGATATTTTATTTATTATTATTTTAAGTTTGAAAAATTTAAAAGATACAAAACTCCAAAATTTTGAGGACATGACTCGTAACCTCCACATTCCATGCAAGGGTTATCTACCACTCTAAAAATTTATTTGTTTTGATTTATTTTGTTACTAAAATAGATATATTACATAATTGTCTGCCACATATCATATTTTCATTTATTTTGTATTTAAACCATTTTATATTTTATATTTAATAATATTATATTATTCTATTAATATTATTTAATATTTAATAAATTATTTATTTTTGAATTTAAATGGTTAAATATTTAAATGTATAAATTTTTCTTAATGTTATTAAAAGTTAATTTTAATTTGTTATTAATTTGTTTATAATTATTTTAATCTTAAAAGCTATTAAAATAATAAAAAAAACAAAATTTTGCCAACACCAAGATCCCCGTGGCAGTTGCTTATTCATTTACCACATGAGTAAGGTGTTTTAATCGTTAATCTTCACAAATTTAATATTTATGAATATATTTTCTTATTATTTCTGAATTTAAATATAAAATTATTTAAAAAGGTTGAACTTATAAATTAGAAATAACGTTCCTTGAAATTATATGTTTAAACACGTTTAACAATAAATTATAATTAAAATATTTAGTAACTTTCCTTTAAACACAATTAAATTAGAAATAATTAGAAATAGTTTTTGAACACATTTAAATTTATATTCATACTTAAACACATTTAATAACTTTCATTTTTTTTAATATCATATGTTCATGTTTAAACAAAATTAATAACAAATTAAAATTAATTTTTAATAACATTAAAAATTTTCATACATTTAAATAATTTTGTATTTAAATTTAGAAATAGATAATTTATTAAATATTATTAATAGAATAACATAATATTATTAATATAAAATATAAAATGATTGAAACAAAAAATAGAATGCAAATATGAAATATGGCAAACAATTATGAAATAAAAGAAAACAAAAAATAATGCCATAATAGCATGACACATAGACATCTGATGTGTCATTTAAAAAACAGAAAATTCATATGGCAAGATTAGTATTTACAATTTTTTTTTGACAAAAGGAAAAACAAAAGTAGCCTATATAACATGGGCAAACGTGCTATTAACCAATAAACAAATAAAAAATAACCTAACTTAAATATAGTGAACTATTCTCGATATACCAACATGTCATGTGATAAGAACAATTAAAGTCAAGAATTTATACATAAGTGTATTTATTGGATGAAACATACAATATATCTATTTTGCTTCCAAAATGATTAGGTATGAAACACATTTGCAGAACTAAATAAAATTTGATTTCTATTTAGACAGTCCCTCTTCCGATGTCCAATATATTTGCAACTATAACACTAAATTATTTTGTAATTCTTGATTTAAACCAATTATTTCGAGAGTCCGCTTTACGCTTAATTCGCTCACGATCTTAACCCCTCTAACTTACAAACTGTTATCTTGAGTTCATTCCTCCACACTTTATCTCATTTGTGAATGAGACAAAAATATAATCGTAATCACATCAAGATACTGTCTTTCTCGTATGTAAGAGTAGTCACCAAATGCTCATAAAAACTGGTAACAAGCACAACAAGATATCTGTCTTATCTTCGTCATCAATCTCCACCCTTAAGGGCCAGTTTGTTTTAGCTTTAAAAAAATGGATTTTTTCTTTATATTTTTGAAAATGGATTCTACAAAAATATTTTTTAAAATATTATAAGTTTTTATAAATTTGTTTTTTATAAATTAAAAGATTGAATTGTTCATTCTATAACATAAATATACATTATTGAAGATCAAAATATAGTCAAAATCACAATTTTTTCAAAAAATTGTATCTTAAAAATGAGTTTTATAAAAAGCTATTTGAAATAACTTCAAAATTAAGTGATTTTTTTGAAAAATTGATATCCAAAAAATATTCCGATAAAATGATGAAATACCTAAAATAACATTTTAAGAATAACTATTCAAACCAAATTTTTATTTGAAGCTTTTATGAAAAGTTTCTTTGTAAATTTTTTTTACACTAAAATATGTAACACTATAAAAATCATTTTTAAAAAAAACCAAAACAAACGGGTCATAAGTCTCACAAGATTAGTGATTATATTGTTGAAGACATTGACATGTTATTGTAAATAAATAATTTATTCACCCTTAAATCTCCACGAACAATTTATTCACCAACGTCTTTTAAAAAAAACAGATATATTTTAAATAAATAATTTTTCAGTATTATAAAAAAGTTAAACCATATATTTTTAAGAATAAAAATTATTCATGAAAAAAAGTTGTTATAAACGAAACAGTAAAAATAATGAATTGTTTTGGGAAAATGTGGGGTATGAAGTAGAATACTTTAGACCGTGAATGAGCAAACACAGGAAAATAAGCAGGTTAATGGGCCGAGCCCAAAAAACCTGTTAAGAAAAAAGAAAAAGCTATAAATAGGATCCAAATTAGTGTTAGGGTTTTAGATTAGGGTTCTTATCATTCGACGGAGCAGTCTAGCATCTCAGCGAAGCGAAAATGGTACACTCTCAGATCATAGTTTCGAATCTTCAAGTTTTTTTCTTCCTCATCGTGATTTCAATTCCGTGAAGATTTCTCTGTTTTGATTCTGATTTTGTTGTATTTGGTACAGCCGTCACATAAGACCTTCATAATCAAGAAGAAATTGGCGAAGAAGATGAGGCAGAACAGGCCTATCCCTTACTGGATCCGGATGAGGACCGACAACACCATCAGGTTCATCTCTTTCATTGTTTTCATATCTCAGTTTTTGAATCTGTTCTGTTTCTGATTTTTTTTTTCACTTTCAGGTACAACGCTAAGCGTCGTCACTGGCGCCGCACCAAGCTTGGATTCTGAGGTTTTTGCTTTGATGCGATAGAATTCATTAGTTTTTTTTGTTCTCTTTTTAATTTGAGATACAGTTTTTGTTATGAATTGTAATGCCATATTTTGGATTTTATTTGTAGTCAATTAATGGTGTCAACACCTTTTTTAAATCAATTGGGATTCTTTGCACTCTTATTTTGTTGTCTTTGCTTTCTCCATTTGTAGATACAAATTCATAGTGCTATATAGGTCAGTGCTGCATTTCTATTACAACAGAGAGAAAAATGTCACTGAATTTTAATTAAGGCTGTGAGCTGAACTCATTTGATGACTCTGTTAATAGGTTTTAGTATTACATGAGTTGCTTTGTCTCATTTGAATTCCATGAATGGACTTCATGCCTGTGGCTTTTGAATAATGTTAATCTCCATGCATATTTTTATTGTTATTTGCTGGTCTAGTTTGCAATACGCTTTACTAGATTTGATTGTACTTGTATTGAACCTTTCAATTTTTAAGGGATTCCTATATCCAATACTAGTTACTTTATTTTTATTGCCCTTTTGCGAGTCTCCAATTATTTAAAGTACAAATCATAAAAGTATAGGTGGTGTGTTTGTTACAAATGAGTAGAGTATTGTTATTACAGCAAAAATTGTATTTAAACGTGGTTATCATAGCGATTGGCACATTGTGGGCTATTATATGGAATACATCTAGTATTACATTGGATATTTGTATTTCGATTGAAATTCTGGGATATGCTAGTATTTCATTTCAATATTTAAGTAATCATAGTGATATAATAATAACAGGATTTTACATGTGTTAATTTACATGTGCATTGGTGCTAATGTGCATGGGTGCTAGCTTATTATAGGTTTTTTTTGTTAGGTTGCTACTTTTATGTTTCCAAATTTTAGTATGGAAAAATCATATAATTAGATAGAATTTTGATGTATTTACATTGTGTTGATGGAAGATTTGATCATTCTACTAAAAATAGGAAAATAAGCTGTTCAAATAAACAGTTTACTCATTTTGAGTGGTTATGTTTTTTTATACACTATTTTGATACCTAACAACAAAATATTGTTTATATATATATATGAAAAAGGAATTTAATTTATATTTATCATCGGTTAATAACAATACAAACATCTTCTGAAGTTTCCAGATCAGGGTCCGAAACATCGTGTTGTATATAGGATTAGTGAGATTGAGAATCTAGTCTGTTTAGTGTCTGGTTCTTGTAAAACTATATGGTGTAGTAGCATCATGATCACAAAATTCCTGTGTCTTAAATTGACAGCTTCTACCAATTTCTAGAACTCATAGATTGCTTTTGTAGTCATATTGTGATACTCTGTGTTCCTCCAAGCTTAACTGGAACCAGAGGAATAAGTGAATGAAGAACATCTGTGATTAGTGGACGGTAACTTGGCTCTGGTTGCACACGCAACACAGCTACCGAAGCAAACCTAAAAACAAGACAACCGAAAATAGTTTAAGAGACACATGGACTGTGTTCAATTAAAAGAGATGCAAAAGTGGGTTCTAAACGATAAACTTGATATATTGATCATTTTCAGTGACAAAATTGTAAATAAAAACCACTTCAATTATTTATTTCAGTACTGAATGCAACTTTTTGAGATTGAATTCCTGGATCACAGAACTGGTATACGTGCTTGAGATCCATTGTATCCTTTATCACTGGATCCACAATGCTTGAGATCTGTCTGTGAGCTGAGGAATGGCCTGCATTATAAATAGTTATGTCATCCTCTATACTTTGAAATGCAACCCTATTAAATTTGGGAATTAAGATCTTAATGCACCCTAAATACTTAGCCCCCAGTGCATCCTAAATACTTAGCCCCCACGCTAAATTATTAAATTGTTCTAAATTTTCGGAGACGTATCTTTGGACGCACCTATTTCTGAATTATAATTGAAATAATTTGGAAATGCAACTTCAGGACAATTTTAAACATTCAATCCATCCGACTCAAGTGCCATTTACATTTAAATGGTATTAGAGATGCATCTCCATGATTATTTTGAAGATACATCTTTGAAATATATCAGAACATGTATTTCATGCTATAAATTGTTTATATGTGTTCAGATGAAGTATAACATACGATCGAAAATAAATAAATAGACAATTATAATTCTAGATGGGCAAAAAATGTCGTACAATCGAGATCAATAAAGTAGTAATACCGTCAAAATAAAGTACAAACCATAGTAATACAACAAAATAATAACAGACTACTACATTATGTGTCTGACGATCTCCCATCTACCTCCTTTGCTTCGTCTACCTCCTCGACCATCAATCCCCCTGTCCTCCGACGATCTCTCTGGTAAAAGAATGCCCTCTGTGCCATCTGTCATGATGACATTTAGGACTCACTTGACATTGGAGTCCTCAGGGAAGATACCCTCGTCAATGTCTGCCCACACAATCTCCACTATGCGACGACAACTAAGCAAGACATCATCAGTATGATCTAGCTAAACCTGCTGCTCCTCTAGTATCTCCTAATGAGTTGGTCTCGGCGGATCTCCTGGAGCAGTATGCACCATGTACGAATGTCACCCCCTGAATAACCATATGATGTACCCGTCTACATAGCTCTAGTCGCTCTCAGCCATGGTAGCTCGTGCCTCTTTCGGTACTAGATGACTATCGTAATCATGAAATATCTCCTCTATTTGTCTACGTGTCAAGGTAGGAAGAGCAGAGAGAACATGGTGTCTGGGAATGGTTTGAACATAGCCAAACTTCCACATGACGCGCTTTGGCATATGAGGAACAATGAGACGCGATCCGCAGGCCGACCATCCAGAGTATAACACTATCTCATCAAATGGCCGCGTTTGACCCTGATCAACATAGTTCTTGAAGTGTCTGTCCTCAACAACCAAACAGTTAAGATAAACTCTAAAAGACTCGGACGCCTAGTTCCCTTTGAGCAAGATAAAAGCAGTAGCACACGGCATATCCTCAGTATACTCAGGCACACTCTCCCATCCAGAGATGCGTGGGAAGTGTTCCAGGATCCAAGTCTGAAATAAAAAAGTTTGGAACACACAAATCATCGATAATGGCCTTGCAAATGTGAAATGAAAATAAAAAAACAATCAAAGACCAATAATTATTACTGTCAGTAGTGTTACGCTGCCAGTGACTTGCTTCGTATTCCATATACAACCCTCTCTCAACTTCGAATGCAAGTAGACCAAGCAAGCCGCCCCCCAATTATACTCATGGATCTGCTCGAGATTCACGAAGTATTGTAGGTAGACGACGTCAATATAAGTGGCACTCTGTCCAAAAAAATAGCAGTGTCAACAAAAAAAAAGAAGGTATGCTCTTAATGCACACGATCTGTGGACTGCCGCCTACTCATGATCACCATTAACCTACTCTGCTCTCTGGATCTCAGCCAGATAGATCTTTCTCAGGAACTCAAATCTAGCATGAGCACCCATGGTCCTATCCATCTCCTCAATCGCCTTCTCTGGATCATCCCCCATATGCTCTACCATTATCTCCACTGCCTCGTCTTTGATAATCCTCTCATGATCGAGGAATCTCCCCCTAATCAGAAGATGTAACAAACACGAGACATTGTCCAATGTGATAGACATCTCACCACACGGGAGATGAAACAACGAGGTCTCAAAGTGCTATCTCTCAACGAATGCACTAAGCATCCCATGGTTGACCCTAGTATAACCGATCATGCACAAGCCCGCCAGGCCATATAAGGACACAACAAACTGAAACCAATTCGCCTCCTGCTGAGACAAGGCAACAATCTTCCTCCCGTGTTTAACAAACTTCTGGGGATCACACTTCTGAAATTTGTCAAAAAATAATCAATGTCAGAAATTTATGTAAAAAAATAAAGAATCCAACAAATGTCAGAAATGCTACCACTCAGTCCCAGATATGTCTGGGAGTGGATATAGAGACAATAAGGACAAATCAAATGGACCTCCTCCAAAAGCCTCTGGCTCGACATCCGCAACAGCCTCAACCTTCAGATGTGGCAATGGATCAACAACATCATTCGTAGGAGGTGGCAAGGATGAAACCTGACGTCAGTGGGAGGATGGGGGAAGTGATGCGTCAGATGGTGACTCCCGTCTCCTACGAGAAGATGAAGGTGGAGTGGCATGAGCAGAAGCACGAGCCCTATAAGTAGACGACTCTGCCTGATCAGAGGGACCTAGAGCCTCCAGAACTTACTGGCTCCGCTCCCGCCAAACGAATGTGTGATGAGCAACCATGTCTTGCCTCTATCTGTCATGTCTACCAGCCATTATCCCTGTAAGTTAAAGTAAGGCATTACCATTAGTGCATACAAACGACACACAAGCAAGAGAATCAGAGGAAAAAAATACTGTAGAAAATTTCGGAGATACATCTCCGAAATCACTTCCAGAATATTAAACGTTGAACAATTTCGGAGATGAATCTCCAGAATTTTTTTCAACTCATAATAGCATCAATGGCGTAATGTACCATATGCAAGGTCAACAAAATTTGTTATGATCACCATTTTCAGCTAACAAACAACTAATACAATATGCCTAAACTATGTTAGATGTGATTTCTATTCATTTCTACACCTAATAATTAGTTTATACTCATTTACACCAAAACTCAAACATTTATCAAAAAGTCAAAAAACTTACTTGAAATTGATGTTTGATGAAGTTGGATGATGTTACAGATGAAGTTTGATGTTTCTTTGAGTTCCTTTGAGCATTTTTTTGATAAAATTTGATTGGGATGTAGAGAAGTATTTTAAGAGAGGTTTGTGAAAACTGTGAAAAGAGGAAAAAGAAGACTCTAACATGACTTATGCTCTAAAATGTTCCGGAGATGCATCTCCAAAGTATTTTAACGCTCACTTACATTTGGTTGTGTCCGGAGATACATCTCCAGAAACATTTAAACGATAACTTATATTTGGGTATGTTCGGAGATACATCTTCAAAAACCGGAGACATTTGTGGAAATCGTGAGGTAGAAGGACTTAGGATTCCATAAAAAATCCCCTTTAAATTTCATTCATAGGATTAAGATCAGTCAATTACCCATGTGACAAGTGATTGGTACCGAGTCGGTGCCAGTTTTTCCACATGGTTCCTTCCTATTTGGAGCTCCAGGAGTACAATTCCATAAGCATACACATCACTTTTATCAGTTAATTTACCTTTAAAACAATTGAATTGTTGTATGAATAAATGATTCTAGACGCCCTGTTCATATGAGTTGCAGATTATCACACATATCAACCCAATTAAATTTCTCAATAATATTTTTTAAAAAAAGTCATTAGGTAAATAAAACTTTAGCTTGTGAAATTGTATGATATTACCCGTAACATAGTCAACTTAAATAATGTAGATGACATGTATATGTCCTAGATAAGGACAAAAATGCACAGTTCATATATGTAAATCAAACTCCATAAGAAACAAAATTTGAGATATAATTTTTTACATCAAAGTTAACTGGGTTAGTCGGTACAAACCCTCTAGAAACATATCATTTGTCTGTCTTTTTGCAATAACCCCCCGTATTGGATGGTGGTATGAATTCCATGATGATCTCTTCTTCAGTGTCTAAAGAGATTGTCTTTTACGACGTTCAATGCATTACATAAATGATATTGGCACTATAATCCCACGAAGAATTAATAAAATTGTTATACGCAATCCCTTTCGGTATAACTCACTAATCAATACCCGACGTAAGCAAGATTAGGCGATGCACAATGCGTTAATTCCTAGGCCACTACTCAGGTTCTCCTATCCCTATTCAACCATCGTAAATACAACAACTGTCCTATGTCCAACACATAGACTAGTGGTCATTATTCTCTATGTGTCCAAAATCAAATTAAAAGAGTATCCCACATAAAAAGCATTAAGAACAAGGTGCAGTTGAATAGAATTATAGATTAAGTTACTCATGCAATATCAAATCAAATATATGTCATAACAATATCAAAATAGGTTCATCAAACACAACCTAACATAAAGAGAATTGGCTACTCATGATTCAAATTACAATACCAAAATAAGAATAAGAGGTTTGCATAAGAATTCTCTTGAAGAATTGACCTCTAATGACTTCAAATGCTCTTTAAATATGCCTTATAGTGTTGCAAATCGTCACTTTTTATGCAGAAATTCGTAACCCTAAAAAAAGTACCAACATTCCCCTTAAAAAGCCTTCACAATGGACCAGAACGTGTCAGAAAATCCCTAAAAAATGGGTCATCTTGCGCGTGATGACCTGCATCGTGCGTGCGACGCAAATTTTACTTCCCAATCGTGTGCGATGCTGCACAATATTGTGCGTGATTATTTCAGTAGTTGCACACTTTTGCTCCCCTTTTCACCCGATTTTCACTAAGTCCCTATTTCTCCACACTTAGCTATTTTTTATTATTTCTTTGTCCTTTGTTCTTCATTTTTTCTCCTCTTTAACTTCTTTTAATCCGTTTCTTCGACCGAATTCATGCAATTACGGAGTGTCATCAGATACATTTTGTAATGTTTGGACGCTTTCTTGATCCTTTGACAATAATATTCGAGCCCTCATGAGACTGTTTTAGTTGTGACCATGTTAGTCTTAGAATTGTTATGCAACCCTAATGGGCTTTATCTCCTTGATAACAATTGGTTTGTTCGACTAGAAATCAAATAAAATGGTCGGTCCCTAATGAATTTTGGCTTTCCTTTAGTTGAGACTTGTACCGTATAAATTCAAAGCCCATGTGAGTCGGGCCCTAATGAATGTGGGGTCTTGTTATTTTAAACAGAGACCGACCAATCCTGTGTGGATCATATCGGATCCCGATGTTTGATCGGGGATAAGTTAACTAAACCGCTTAAGGTCAGAAGTATGTTAATCTGAACGGGATGCTAGATGTGTTTTATCTTTTGGGCTTCCGTTTAAGGTCCGAGGTATGTTAACTTGACAGGCTATATGTATTTTAACTTAGCCGAGATACTAGAGGTTTTATTTACTTGGACTTTTGAATCGGTTTGAGGTTTCAATTAACATAGTCCGGTCAGTGGTTCTTATTTACTTGACGGATTTGCCAGATGTTTTATTTACTTGGACTTTTGAATTGGTTAGAGGTTTCAATTAACATAACCTGATTAGAGGTTCTTATTTACTTGACCGATTTGTCTGAGGTTTTATTTACTTGAACTATTAAATCAGTTAGAGATTTCAATTAATATAACCCGATCAGGGGTTCTTATTTACTTGATCGATTTGGCAGAGATTTTATTTACTTGGATTTTTGAATCGATCAGAGGTTTTAATTTACGTAACCCGATCAAAGGTTCTTATTTACTTCATCGATTTTCTAGAAGTTTTATTTACTTAGACTTTTGATTCATCGGAGATTTTAATTAACGTAACCCGACCAAAGATTCTTATTTCCTTTACTGGTTTTCTACCGAAATAACATTGGAAAGATTCTCCTTATTGCCTCCATATAGGTGTTCACCCTACCTCATCAATGCAACAGTTAATTAATTTGAAAGTTCAATGGCCAGAAGCTTAACCATTTTTGAACCACCTCAGGGGTGATATACAATCACGATGAAATTCACGGATTTTCCAATAGCTGCAACTGCCGTCTCCATAATGTTTTCACATTTCTATCGTCATAGAGGAGTACTAGTTCACCAAGTTCTTTATCCGAACATTGTATAATATCAATATACCAAGTTCTCGTCCAAACATAGCGCAGATTCCAACTGTTCGTGTTGCATATATACTCCAATATAACCTGAAACCTCTTTTCTTTTCATGGCTCAACACTTACAGAAGCCTTGCCAGTATTGATTTCTTCACTGTATGAACTGCTTTATCCATATCCATAAACTTGTAATAGCCGTGCGCCGAACGGTCCCCATATTTTTCTATTAACTTTCGGGTTCAACAACCGTGCGACTTGGTTCAAGACGGTTATTATTAGCATATGTTTCCCTATTTGATAAGAGAGTGATAACAAGACATAAGCATTGATGGGAATGTATACTCTTTCCCAGACTCTTCTTAGTTATTATTAGCATATGTTTCCCTATTTGATAAGAATTAGAAATTTAGTACTATACTAAGGATTAGGCATTAACCTTTTGTCATAACTATCATACCATATTCATTATCAGAAATCTTTATTCTTCTTCTGTCCTTTCTTATCTTAAACTCTATAACTTCATTCTAATGGAAATGTAGCACGGAGCACTATGATGAGATGAAGATTTCAGACAATGATAACCACAACGAATAGTTAAGTTGATTGTGAAAAAGATGGTATAGTTCAATTCCAGTGTAGTAACAAAAGTTAGAACCAAATGGAATAAAATGAGAAACTTATTTTATGCGGTTTGTGATACTTGATAAGCAACTCATCGTCTAAGCATAACTCATAATAATCATATCAGCACAAAAGCATCCTAGATACTTTAATTAACATATAGCAGCCAGTTGTGAATAGTCAATGAAAAACGTAAGAATTACTTATCTTTCAATAGCGGCATCAGTATCGTGACCATTCTCGCTCGCCGAGTTGTAATTATGTCCTTTATCATCGGCATCAGCATCATGTTAGCATTGCAGCACTATGGCAACAAATTTTAAAGAAAACTCCTTCTTCTTCTGCAATGGCTCACGCTGCAAGAATTCAGAAGAAGTATGAGTGTTTCTTTGCTGCAACATAATTATAAGGAAATTTTAAAGAGTCAACACATCGCTTATAATCAATTGACATAAAAGAAGTGAGAAACTTATCTGAAGTGCAACATCTCATAACCCTTTGTCGGCGAAAGTAGCGGAAAGATCGACGTGTTAAGTATTCACCGGCGAGAATCTAATGACTTTGACATTGTTTGGCTCAATCTGACCTCTACTTTAATTCTAAGTTAACATTAATTTTATTGTATGATGTGGAATACTCTTTGCGCTACTTTTTAATTTATTTTTCTTATAAAATAATTCACTTTTCTAAATTAATTTGGATTTCGAGCACCTCAATACTTCTCTTGTTGACTTCTTCTTAACTTATAAATTTTCAAAAATGGTTCACAAAAGATTAGATAATTAGATAATGATGTATATTCACTCTTTTTTTGAATTTTTTACGAAAATAACCCAATTTTTAAAGAAAATTTCTAAAATAACCTTATTTTCAAAAAAATTCCCAAAGTACCCTACTTTTAGGAGGAGACGTCAATCCAATTGGCGTCTCCTCTTAAAAATAGAGTGGAGATGCCAATTGAATTGGTTAGGGCACATGGTGCAGCCAATTCAATTGGCGCCCATGTGTATCAGTTGAAAGGAGACGCCAATTGGATTGACACCTCAATGTAAAGTACAATTTTTTTTGTTAAACGGTCTACGTGATACATAATTTTGAAATAAGACCAATTGATATTAATATAAATTCCCGTTTACACAAAAAAACCTAATGGTGAAGACCGGGATCACCTAACCGACCTCCGGTCCACATCCCCTAGCTACCCGAACTTGTGGCCCTAACCCGCGTTGATGATTCACCAATGGTGTTTGAGCATCTGAGGGGCCAGGAGCATCACTACCAACTACAAGAGATGGTCTATTGAGATAGTCAGACAAATCGACATAATCTTCAGTATGCATCAAAAGTGTACCGCCATAGCTGAGTTCATGACCCATGCCAGGGTAGTTGGGTTGTGTTTGACGCATTGATGGGCGACCAGGACGGTTGAAGGGAGACATGGGTGTGAATGATGCGTCGAGGAAAGGTTGGAAAGATTGTTGGGGTGTTTGGTAGAGATAGGGTTGTTAAAGGTTTCAGTATTGTGAGGTTTGGGCTTCTTGGCTATGGTAGGAGGAAGAACAGTTGGTGTTGAATGATCGTTGAGTGTTCTGGCTAAGGTGGCTTTGGTAGGGTGATGTGTTAAGTGCAAAGCGATGTTGGGTCTCTGGTTGATGATCAATTTGTTGGTGGTGGTATGGGGTATGCTCTTGGTATTGGGGTTAGGTGTATGACATGTTTGGGTTGTGTGTTTGTGCAATAAAAAGTTTGACAGACAGGGGGTTGTGTGTATCCGGTCTGACAATATTGTTGGGGGTTATATGTTGAGGTGTCTGGTGTATAAGTTTGTTGGTGTGGGTCGTACATGTACATATCCTTGGCGATGAACTGAAAACCAACCGATTTGTACCAAGCCATATAAGTACGACTTGGTTTTTCTTCATTTGGCATCACTGCGTCAGTTAAGACATGGTCATGGCGGTGCTTCCATTTGCGACACTCATATCTTACGAAGCTTTGCGATGGATTGAAGTTTCATTGGTCGTTAACTTTGCGCAGATGCCATTCTCCTAGGCTTGCTGGGGGATCTGGGATGTTTTGAAGCATACCGAACTGCAACTTCACACCATCACTGTTGCGCATCTCCACAATTGTGATTCTTATTATCAGTGTGCATGCACTCCATACTGTTGATTCTAAGAGTTGACAGCAATTTTGGTAAAACAAAGAGTGTTCACAAGATGTCATGTGTGATGTCTTAACATGAGATATCCTATGTACCTGCTGGAGATGAAGATCATATGCAAGCAGGATTGATTCAGAATTCCACATACATTGACAAGGCTTCTGATATTGGATGTACCTGCTGGAGCTTAAATGGAAGACATATGCTGCAGGATTGTTTCAGTTGACATACTCATTGTCATGGTAACTGATATGGCTGTACCTGCCATAAAAGGAAACTGGATTATGCAGGATTTTTCCAGATGTCAGACCCGATGTCATGACATCCTATACACAGAACATTCAGTATGAATGTGTGGTGTTTTGTGATTGCACAATTGGTGGCAATCATTGGTTGATTGAAGATATGGTTAGCTGGCGCATTCTATCAGGGATATCAACCAGATTTGTTTATTTTCCAAGGAGATCTTTACAGCTGATATGAAAAGATTTGATTGGAAAATATATCTAGGGTTTTCAAGGTGTCCAATACTTCTATAAAAAGGGACTTAGAAAACCTGATTATACACACAACCAAGACTGAGCGAAATTTAGAGAGAGAGAGCTAGGGTTTGTGTCTGTAGGTCATTCAAGTCATCCATAGTTGATTGAATTGGACTGATTTGTCTTCTTGATCAAAGCTTTGAAGCAAGATCAAGAGCGTGTCTTCTTGATTGAAACTGTGAAGTAAAATCAAGAATATTGTAATTGAAAAGTATTTTCTTTTCACAAGGGATTGTTGTTTTAAATCACGGGTGTGTGATTGTAAGGGAAGTGAGTGGGTTCTCATATCTAAGAGTGCTTAGGTAGAAATTGCACGGGTAGAGATTAGGTGAGAAAGACTGTAACTTGGTGAAGTGTACGGATAGTCTTTGAACTAATTCTATTATAGTGGATTTCCTTCCTGGCTTGGTAGCCCCCAGACATAGGTGAGTTGCACCGAACTGGGTTAACAATTGCTCGTGTTATTTGCTTTACCATTCTGTTTTTGTTTATCCATTGTTTATAACCAGATATCAGTGTCGTAACATTATCTTCGACATCTTATATCTGATACCAAAATTTCAATTGGTATCAGAGCAGGCATCCTTCTCTGGTTCTGGATGAGATCTAGGGGCAATACTTTCTGGTACAATGGAAAGATATGGAGGACCTGTTCATAGGCCACCAATCCTGGATGGTTCTAACTATGACTATTGGAAACCTAGAATGGTAGCATTTTTAAAATCCCTTGATAACAAGGCTTGGAAAGCTGTCTTGACAGGATGGGTGCACCCTGTAGTCACTAAAGAAGGAGAAGCCACTACTGAGAAGAAGCCTGAAGAACAATGGTCCAAGGAGGAGGATGATCTTGCTCTTGGAAGCTCTAAAGCCTTGAATGCAATATTCAATGGTGTTGACAAGAATATTTTTAGGCTGGTAAATAACTGTGAAGTGGCCAAAGATGCTTGGGACATTCTCAAGACCACTCATGAAGGCACCTTTAGGGTAAAGATGTCTAGACTTCAGCTGCTCACCTCCAAGTTTGAAAACTTAAGGATGAAAGAAGATGAAAACATTCATGAATTCCACATGAGTATCCTTGAGATAGCTAATGCTTCAGGAGCCCTGGGAGAGAAGATGACAAATGAAAAGTTGGTGAGAAAAATACTTAGGTCACTCCCTAAGAGATTTGCAATGAAGGTGACTGCCATAGAAGAGTCTCAAGACATCTCCAACATGAGGGTAGATGAGTTAATTGGCTCCCTCCAAACCTTTGAGATGGGATTGATTGAGGGAACTGAAAAGAAAATCAAGAGCATTGCCTTTGTTTCCAACACAGAAGAGGAAAACAGTCAAGATGTGGATAAAGAGTGGGCCAATGAAGTTGCTATGCTGGGGAGACAGTTTAACAGATTGTTAAAGAAAATGGATGTCAGATCCAAGGCAAATGTCAAGAACATCTCGTATGACATCAGTAAATCCAACAATGCTGGAAGAAAAGCAAGAGCAGATGAGAAGCCCAAAGAAGGAAAAGAGGTTCAGTGCTGTGAATGTGATGGGTATGGACACATCAGGTCTGAATGTGGGACCTACCTTAAGAAACAGAAGATGAGTCTTGCTGCCACATGGCCTGATGAGAGTGATACTGAAGAGGCTGCAAATCTTGTGACTGCTTTGACAGGAAGATGGGAATCTGATGAAGAGTCAAGTGATGGTGAAATAACCTTTGAGGAATTGGCCTCTACCTACAGAGAGCTGTGTCAGAAAAGTGTTGAACTGAACAAGCAGTCTTTAAACCAGGAAAAAGACATAACTCAACTTGAGAATGAGAAGGTAGAATTCTTGGAAACCATCTCCAAATTGAAAACAGAAGCTGTGGCTCTAAAGGTCAAGCTAGATGAAGATCAACAAGTTGAGAACCAGAAGATAGCCCAACTGGAGAAAGAAAAAGCAAACATGAGGAAACTATCCTCAAGCTAAAGACTGAAGTTGTGCTCTTAAACTCAAAACTAGAAGAGACAATCAAGTATGTAAGGATGCTGAACACTGGATCTGACTCCTTAGACAAGATTCTTCAAACTGGACAAATCACAGGAGTCAAATCTGGGTTAGGGTTCCATAAAACCAAGGCTGGAAGTAGCTACACTGGCTGCAAACCTCAAGATAAACCTAAATGCAGCAACAATAATAGCAGTTCCAAGATGTCACATCATATGTCACACCATCAGAAGAAAGAACAACAAAAATACAAACACCTAAGATGGAGATGTCATTACTGTGGGAAATTTGGACACTCAAGGGCCTTTTCTATAAGCTGTATGGTTACCCTACCCACCTTCATCAGCAACAACAGAAGAGAAAACAGCAGTATGGCAAACACCAAAGATGGAGATGTCATTACTGTGGGAAAGCTGGACACTCTAAGTCTTCTTGTTATAAGCTATATGGTTATCCTAGCCATGGTCATCAACAGATCCACTATCAACCCAGACCCAAACATCACAGGCCTATCAACAAGAAGCAATGGGTTCCTAAGACTAATGTCACAAGTCTAATAGCTCACAAAGAAGAGTGGTATTTTGATAGTGGATGCTCTAGACACATGACTGGGAACTCAGACTTGATAACTGACCTTCACCCTCATGATTTAAGCTATGTAACCTTTGGTGATGGAGCTAAAGGTGAAATAAAGGGGATAGGCAAGCTTGAGTGTCATGGAGCCCCTAAACTTGACAATATTCTACTGGTCAAGGGCTTGACTTCAAATCTAATAAGCATCAGTCAGCTAGGGGATCAAGGTCTGAATATCATCTTCACTAAAACTGAATGTCTGATTGTGAACAAAGACAGTGAAGTAATTATGAAAGGAATCAGGACCAACAACAACTGCTACATATGGAGCTCTCAAATGGATAACCACTCTAACATGAGGACAGTTGTAAGAAGAATCATCAAGGGAAAGGAAAAGTGTCAGATAAGGGTGCTAATACCTAACCTCAAGGAAGAAAAGGTCATGATGGCACAAATACCTGAACACATGACTGGTGGTATGAAGTCTGAAGTTAGTAAGAGCGTTGCTGGAACTAAGACACAAGGAACTATGTCTGTTGAAAACAACAATGCTCAACCAGGGTGGATGAACTTGCTGAGAATTATCTACAATGTCACACTCGATGCTATGACATTGTATTATGACAACCGGACTGCAAAGGACTTGTATGAGGAAAAGGGAAAATTAGGGGCTTGGCTTCTTGAGAAAATATGGCAATTAATGTGGAGTGGAAAAGGCAAGAAAAATACTGTCTGTCCAATAAAAAGAAAAAGCCACATTAATAATGAATCGTCTCCTAGTATTGGAAATAACATCTATGTCATATGCACACTCTGCCTAAACACAATTCTTTCCATCCTCATTAAACTTCTCAAAGAACCTCTGCTAGGGCAAAGAAAGTTTTCTCAAAAGGTTAACAACATGTCTCAACATCCGTCTACATCTAGAACTTCCTCCATGGAATTTTTAGAAGAAGAGTTGATAAACGCAACCCCTCTGCGTATGATACCAGGTGACCTTCCTTGCTCCCCGTCCATGGCTAGAGCTAAGCAAGGCAACACTCCTGAAGAATCGCCTGATAAAGAGGACATGCACTCTACTGATCGCATCATAAGAAACCTAGTCACTAGGATACTGAATGAAGAGCATGGAGGTAAGGACATTTTCACCCCTTTGTCCAGAAGGAACCCCTCACCTGAGGTGGAAACCCGAGCTAAGAAAGATGGTGACTCATCTAAAACAGAAAAGGAAGTAGCTGCTGAGGGACTATGTTCTCTTGGAAGAAACTTACCTAGTATGTCCCCTGACACTGCTCAAGACATTGAGGAAGAAGGGTCTGAGGAAGAAGATGACAGGTTGGTCAATCTGGTGAAAACAAGTGTAGCAAATAGACTGAGAAAAAGGAAGAGTATGGCTGAGATAAGGACTGGTAGGAAGGAGAAAAGGGGTGATGGTATAGGTCCTTCCAAGACTTGGAGTAAAGTAGAGGTCAGAAAGATGAAGGAGAGTGAGAGTTCTGAATCTGATGAGGATGTCGAATATGATGTCTCAGACATTTCCCCTGTTAAAAGAAAGCCTGTAAAGAAGTCTCCAAACAAAGTGGCTGCTGTTCACCTTGACAATATCTCGTTTCACGTGGAAGGTGGTGCTGCCAAATGGAAGTTTGTGACTCAAAGAAGGGTAGCAGTTGAAAGAGAATTGGGAAAAGAGGCAAGTGAAGTAAAGGAAGTCATGAAGTTAATTAAGACAGCCAGTCTTATGAAAACTGTGACTACTCTGCCTCAGTGCTATGAGGGGTTAGTCAAAGAATTCATTGTGAACATCCCTGAGGAGATATATGAAAGAAACAGCAGGAAGGGCTGCAAAGTTTTTGTAAGGGGTAAGTGTGTGAAACTATCACCTACTATCATCAACAAGTTCCTGGGGAGAGGAACTGATGAAGGGGTAGATCTAGAGGCCACAGATAATGAGATCTGTAGGATGATTATGTTAGACGGTGTGGCTAGTGATCGAGAGGGGGGCTGAATAGATCACCTCTTTAAAATTAAACGGATTTAAAGATTTATCAGAGTTTTTAAAGTTGGCGGAAAATTTCAGTCCCGAATCGACTTCCGTCTATTCTGAACCGCTACTAGAAAGCTGGACACGCGAGTTTAATGCTGGATTTGAATAAGAATGACAGAAACTATTAACACCAGAATTTTAGCTAATTGAATGCACTTATCATTAAAGTCTATTTCCAATGAATAAAACCTAGCTAACAATTTTGTCAAACAGTTGGTGTATGTGTAATCAATAATGAACAACAGTGGAGTTTAGTTAAAGAAGTTTTCTTGCCACTGCTGTCTTGCAAAAGGTACAATCACCACACACTAACTGAATTTGCAAAACTGTTGGAAACGTAAAAAGGAGTAAGGGAAGAATACAATACACAGAGATTTGGTAAGGAAGTTCCCCACGCCGTCCTCGCGTGTGGGTACGTCTCCCTCTCAATTTCAAATGAAATTGAGAACTTTGATTATCAATTATTGCCAAATTCGTTGATACAAGGTTATGATACGAAGACTGAATTCTAAATTTCAAGAACTTCTTCTTGTATGAAACCTCCACTTGATCTGAGCACGATCAAGAATTTCCTGCACGAAATTGCAAACAATTCACTGGTTCCACGACCTGCTTGCGAAATCCCCCGATCTCCAAACGCAACGCTGCGGCTGAATCTGTTCTGCAAACGTGACTAACAAACCCGCAAGAACACTCCAGTTCTTGAAGGACAAACCAGTAGGTTTTTCCTCGAAACCCCCTTCAATCTTCAACTCAGCTAGATCCTCGATCGTTCCACTGAAAACCCTCAGCTAGATCCTTGATCGTACCACTGAACGTTATCTCGTTGATCCTTTAATCCAAAGAACAAGAATGATTATGTGTTGATGTTCTTGAAGAAAAGTGATTGAGAAGATGAAGAAGATGAAGTCTCTTTCAGGTTTCTATCTGCTCAAGAAACAATTGCTGCTACACACTACTTTGATCTTGTGTTCAATTGTTTTTGCTCTTAGAATTCGTGTTTTTACACTGCTGTCACAACATCTCTTATATATGCTGAAAAACAGAAACTGTTAGAGCACATAACAGACTTATGCATTGATACATGAGAGTATGCATCGATGCATACTGTAAGATAAGTGAGTTTTTGGTGAATTGAATTAAGCATGGATCGATGCATAATTCGTATGTATTGATGCATATGACATTTCCACTAACATGTATCGATGCCTAATACGTATGCATTGATACATAGGGTGTTTCAACTGATCATGCATCGATGCAAGGATCGTATGGATCGATCCATAGAGCATTTTGCCTTTCATGTGTCGATACATGACTCGTATGCATCGATGCATACTGAACAAATTTTTTTTTTGTGATTTACCACATGCTGTATGGATCGATGCATAGGCTTATGTGTTGATGCATGCTGACACTAAATGGATTTTATGAGTTATTTTAAGAGATGTATCAATGTAGGTCTTTATGTACAGTTATGCAACAATAGAATGGGATAAAATACAATAAAAACATAAATGTATCATGTAATGTAATGCACAGCCAACATTTGGATGATGATCACACAATTTGCTATCATTCAAAATTAATTCAAAGTAAAGAATTTTCTCACAGATTACAGCTGGCCAAGTTAATGAATGGCCCAGTAGGAAACACCTTGCAGCTAGTAAACTAACTGTCAAGTATGCCATCTTGCATAAGATTGGTTCTGCAAATTGGGTTCCTACTAATCACATATCTACCATCTCCATTGCTCTTGGGAGGATCATTCATGCTATTGGAACAAGGGTTAACTATGATTTTGGCAAGTTCGTATTTGAACAAACCATTAGACATGCTTCCACCAATGCTGTTAAGTTGCCCATTGCATTCCCATCTATCATCTGTGGGATCATCCTGAGTCAACAACCAGGAATCCTGAGTACAAGTGATATTCCAAGCAGGAGAAAGACCCCTCTATCAATTCACTATAAGCTTTTTGAGGGTAGTCATGTCAATGATGTCATGACATCTGCCAGAAGGGAGTCTACAGCTAAAGGAAGCTTGATTGACCAACTAAAAGAGACCTGCAAGGAACTGGACAATGGGATAAAGGTGGCAAAGGCTAGAAAAGAGGCGTTAGAAGTTCTTATCTGTAGCCTGGAGAAGGAAGAAGTAGAAAAGACTGGGAAGGACTCAACTACAAGATCAAAATCCCAATCCAGTGGAGGTTCTGGAAGCCCAGAAAGTTCTGAAGGTACAGGTGAAGATGAAGATGAAGGTGAAGGAGATACTTCTTCTTCTGATTAATTGTCCCTGGCTGTATTGAAGACTTGGAGGGGTGCTGGAAGGTGTGGTGGAAGCTGGGCTGCTGTTTGGAAAGCTGATGTTCTTTCTGTTTCTTTTGTATTTTGTGGCAGTCCTCATGATGTCTGTTATGTAATATTTAGGGCTCTTAATGAGTTCCTTGAATTTGTTCATTATCTCAGCTTTCAGCTGTGTATAATGATGGTTGTGTACTTCCTGAATATTCAGTTATAACATCTGTTTTAACTTTCTATGCTAGACTAATAGACATTTATTTTGTCTGATTGGTCACCTTTGGTCAATTTTGACTAAAAAGGGGGAGAAGTGTTTGATATGGAAGTTGGATGTGGCTGGACTGGAGGACAACTATTATTGGAAGAAGTGCACATGTGCTGATGTTGAAGCAGATGTCAGTATGACATTCTGGCTGGTACAGGTACTGGAGTTCAGTAGCTGCTTTGAATGCACAAATTGAGGAGGAGAAGAAGTACCCTGGTGCATTGTGCATTTGTGTGTCTTACTAGTTGCATCCATAACTAGTAATTCTGTTGATTGTTGCACAAATTTAGGGGGAGGAGAAGTACCTTTGTGCATGTGTGTATTACTAGTAGCCATAGCTAGTAATTGTTTTGCTTCTGCTGCTGAGTAAACTACTGTGATGTGGTTTAACTGCTGATAGTTTACCTTGTGAACAAAAAGGACAGATATATGTTTTAGCCAAAATTTGCCAAAGGGGGACTTTGTTGATTCTAAGAGTTGGCAGCAATTTTGGTAAAACAAAGAGTGTTCACAAGATGTCATGTGTGATGTCTTAACATGAGATATCCTATGTACCTGCTGGAGATGAAGATCATATGCAAGCAGGATTGTTTCAGAATGCCACATACATTGACAAGGCTTCTGATATTGGATGTACTTGTTGGAGCTTAAATGGAAGACATATGCTGCAGGATTGTTTCAGTTGACATACTCATTGTCATGGTAACTGATATGGCTGTACCTGCCATAAAAGGAAACTGGATTATGCAGGATTTTTCCAGATGTCAGACCCGATGTCATGACATCCTGTACACAGAACATTCAGTATGAATGTGTGGTGTTTTGTGATTGCACAATTGGTGGCAATCATTGGTTGATTGAAGATATGGTTAGCTGGCGCATTCTATCAGGGATATCAACCAGATTTGTTTATTTTCCAAGGAGATCTTTACAGCTGATATGAAAAGATTTGATTGGAAAATATATCTAGGGTTTTCAAGGTGTCCAATACTTCTATAAAAAGGGACTTAGAAAACCTGATTGTACACACAACCAAGACTGAGCGAAATTTAGAGAGAGAGAGAGCTAGGGTTTGTGTCTGTAGGTCATTCAAGTCATCCATAGTTGATTGAATTGGACTGATTTGTCTTCTTGATCAAAGCTTTGAAGCAAGATCAAGAGCGTGTCTTCTTGATTGAAACTGTGAAGTAAAATCAAGAATATTGTAATTGAAAAGTATTTTCTTTTCACAAGGGATTGTTGTTTTAAATCACGGGTGTGTGATTGTAAGGGAAGTGAGTGGGTTCTCATATCTAAGAGTGCTTAGGTAGAAATTGCACGGGTAGAGATTAGGTGAGAAAGACTGTAACTTGGTGAAGTGTACGGATAGTCTTTGAACTAATTCTATTATAGTGGATTTCCTTCCTGGCTTGGTAGCCCCCAGACATAGGTGAGTTGCACCGAACTGGGTTAACAATTGCTCGTGTTATTTGCTTTACCATTCTGTTTTTGTTTATCCATTGTTTATAACCAGATATCAGTGTCGTAACATTATCTTCGACATCTTATATCTGATACCAGAATTTCAATTGGTATCAGAGCAGGCATCCTTCTCTGGTTCTGGATGAGATCTAGGGGCAATACTTTCTGGTACAATGGAAAGATATGGAGGACCTGTTCATAGGCCACCAATCCTGGATGGTTCTAACTATGACTATTGGAAACCTAGAATGGTAGCATTTTTAAAATCCCTTGATAACAAGGCTTGGAAAGCTGTCTTGACAGGATGGGTGCACCCTGTAGTCACTAAAGAAGGAGAAGCCACTACTGAGAAGAAGCCTGAAGAACAATGGTCCAAGGAGGAGGATGATCTTGCTCTTGGAAACTCTAAAGCCTTGAATGCAATATTCAATGGTGTTGACAAGAATATTTTTAGGCTGGTAAATAACTGTGAAGTGGCCAAAGATGCTTGGGACATTCTCAAGACCACTCATGAAGGCACCTTTAGGGTAAAGATGTCTAGACTTCAGCTGCTCACCTCCAAGTTTGAAAACTTAAGGATGAAAGAAGATGAAAACATTCATGAATTCCACATGAGTATCCTTGAGATAGCTAATGCTTCAGGAGCCCTGGGAGAGAAGATGACAAATGAAAAGTTGGTGAGAAAAATACTTAGGTCACTCCCTAAGAGATTTGCAATGAAGGTGACTGCCATAGAAGAGTCTCAAGACATCTCCAACATGAGGGTAGATGAGTTAATTGGCTCCCTCCAAACCTTTGAGATGGGATTGATTGAGGGAACTGAAAAGAAAATCAAGAGCATTGCCTTTGTTTCCAACACAGAAGAGGAAAACAGTCAAGATGTGGATAAAGAGTGGGCCAATGAAGTTGCTATGCTGGGGAGACAGTTTAACAGATTGTTAAAGAAAATGGATGTCAGATCCAAGGCAAATGTCAAGAACATCTCGTATGACATCAGTAAATCCAACAATGCTGGAAGAAAAGCAAGAGCAGATGAGAAGCCCAAAGAAGGAAAAGAGGTTCAGTGCTGTGAATGTGATGGGTATGGACACATCAGGTCTGAATGTGGGACCTACCTTAAGAAACAGAAGATGAGTCTTGCTGCCACATGGCCTGATGAGAGTGATACTGAAGAGGCTGCAAATCTTGTGACTGCTTTGACAGGAAGATGGGAATCTGATGAAGAGTCAAGTGATGGTGAAATAACCTTTGAGGAATTGGCCTCTACCTACAGAGAGCTGTGTCAGAAAAGTGTTGAACTGAACAAGCAGTCTTTAAACCAGGAAAAAGACATAACTCAACTTGAGAATGAGAAGGTAGAATTCTTGGAAACCATCTCCAAATTGAAAACAGAAGCTGTGGCTCTAAAGGTCAAGCTAGATGAAGATCAACAAGTTGAGAACCAGAAGATAGCCCAACTGGAGAAAGAAAAAGCAAACATGAGGAAACTATCCTCAAGCTAAAGACTGAAGTTGTGCTCTTAAACTCAAAACTAGAAGAGACAATCAAGTATGTAAGGATGCTGAACACTGGATCTGACTCCTTAGACAAGATTCTTCAAACTGGACAAATCACAGGAGTCAAATCTGGGTTAGGGTTCCATAAAACCAAGGCTGGAAGTAGCTACACTGGCTGCAAACCTCAAGATAAACCTAAATGCAGCAACAATAATAGCAGTTCCAAGATGTCACATCATATGTCACACCATCAGAAGAAAGAACAACAAAAATACAAACACCTAAGATGGAGATGTCATTACTGTGGGAAATTTGGACACTCAAGGGCCTTTTTCTATAAGCTGTATGGTTACCCTACCCACCTTCATCAGCAACAGCAGAAGAGAAAACAGCAGTATGGCAAACACCAAAGATGGAGATGTCATTACTGTGGGAAAGCTGGACACTCTAAGTCTTCTTGTTATAAGCTATATGGTTATCCTAGCCATGGTCATCAACAGATCCACTATCAACCCAGACCCAAACATCACAGGCCTATCAACAAGAAGCAATGGGTTCCTAAGACTAATGTCACAAGTCTAATAGCTCACAAAGAAGAGTGGTATTTTGATAGTGGATGCTCTAGACACATGACTGGGAACTCAGACTTGATAACTGACCTTCACCCTCATGATTTAAGCTATGTAACCTTTGGTGATGGAGCTAAAGGTGAAATAAAGGGGATAGGCAAGCTTGAGTGTCATGGAGCCCCTAAACTTGACAATATTCTACTGGTCAAGGGCTTGACTTCAAATCTAATAAGCATCAGTCAGCTAGGGGATCAAGGTCTGAATATCATCTTCACTAAAACTGAATCTCTGATTGTGAACAAAGACAGTGAAGTAATTATGAAAGGAATCAGGACCAACAACAACTGCTACATATGGAGCTCTCAAATGGATAACCACTCTAACATGAGGACAGTTGTAAGAAGAATCATCAAGGGAAAGGAAAAGTGTCAGATAAGGGTGCTAATACCTAACCTCAAGGAAGAAAAGGTCATGATGGCACAAATACCTGAACATATGACTGGTGGTATGAAGTCTGAAGTTAGTAAGAGCGTTGCTGGAACTAAGACACAAGGAACTATGTCTGTTGAAAACAACAATGCTCAACCAGGGTGGATGAACTTGCTGAGAATTATCTACAATGTCACACTCGATGCTATGACATTGTATTATGACAACCGGACTGCAAAGGACTTGTATGAGGAAAAGGGAAAATTAGGGGCTTGGCTTCTTGAGAAAATATGGCAATTAATGTGGAGTGGAAAAGGCAAGAAAAATACTGTCTGTCCAATAAAAAGAAAAAGCCACATTAATAATGAATCGTCTCCTAGTATTGGAAATAACATCTATGTCATATGCACACTCTGCCTAAACACAATTCTTTCCATCCTCATTAAACTTCTCAAAGAACCTCTGCTAGGGCAAAGAAAGTTTTCTCAAAAGGTTAACAACATGTCTCAACATCCGTCTACATCTAGAACTTCCTCCATGGAATTTTTAGAAGAAGAGTTGATAAACGCAACCCCTCTGCGTATGATACCAGGTGACCTTCCTTGCTCCCCATCCATGGCTAGAGCTAAGCAAGGCAACACTCCTGAAGAATCGCCTGATAAAGAGGACATGCACTCTACTGATCGCATCATAAGAAACCTAGTCACTAGGATACTGAATGAAGAGCATGGAGGTAAGGACATTTTCACCCCTTTGTCCAGAAGGAACCCCTCACCTGAGGTGGAAACCCGAGCTAAGAAAGATGGTGACTCATCTAAAACAGAAAAGGAAGTAGCTGCTGAGGGACTATGTTCTCTTGGAAGAAACTTACCTAGTATGTCCCCTGACACTGCTCAAGACATTGAGGAAGAAGGGTCTGAGGAAGAAGATGACAGGTTGGTCAATCTGGTGAAAACAAGTGTAGAAAATAGACTGAGAAAAAGGAAGAGTATGGCTGAGATAAGGACTGGTAGGAAGGAGAAAAGGGGTGATGGTATAGGTCCTTCCAAGACTTGGAGTAAAGTAGAGGTCAGAAAGATGAAGGAGAGTGAGAGTTCTGAATCTGATGAGGATGTCGAATATGATGTCTCAGACATTTCCCCTGTTAAAAGAAAGCCTGTAAAGAAGTCTCTAAACAAAGTGGCTGCTGTTCACCTTGACAATATCTCGTTTCACGTGGAAGGTGGTGCTGCCAAATGGAAGTTTGTGACTCAAAGAAGGGTAGCAGTTGAAAGAGAATTGGGAAAAGAGGCAAGTGAAGTAAAGGAAGTCATGAAGTTAATTAAGACAGCCAGTCTTATGAAAACTGTGACTACTCTGCCTCAGTGCTATGAGGGGTTAGTCAAAGAATTCATTGTGAACATCCCTGAGGAGATATATGAAAGAAACAGCAGGAAGAGCTGCAAAGTTTTTGTAAGGGGTAAGTGTGTGAAACTATCACCTACTATCATCAACAAGTTCCTGGGGAGAGGAACTGATGAAGGGGTAGATCTAGAGGCCACAGATAATGAGATCTGTAGGATGATTATGTTAGACGGTGTGGCTAGTGATCGAGAGGGGGGGTGAATAGATCACCTCTTTAAAATTAAACGGATTTAAAGATTTATCAGAGTTTTTAAAGTTGGCGGAAAATTTCAGTCCCGAATCGACTTCCGTCTATTCTGAACCGCTACTAGAAAGCCGGACACGCGAGTTTAATGCTGGATTTGAATAAGAATGACAGAAACTATTAACACCAGAATTTTAGCTAATTGAATGCACTTATCATTAAAGTCTATTTCCAATGAATAAAACCTAGCTAACAATTTTGTCAAACAGTTGGTGTATGTGTAATCAATAATGAACAACAGTGGAGTTTAGTTAAAGAAGTTTTCTTGCCACTGCTGTCTTGCAAAAGGTACAATCACCACACACTAACTGAATT
The DNA here is from genome assembly GCF_024323335.1 of Lathyrus oleraceus. Classification (NCBI taxonomy): domain Eukaryota; kingdom Viridiplantae; phylum Streptophyta; class Magnoliopsida; order Fabales; family Fabaceae; genus Lathyrus; species Lathyrus oleraceus. The sequence goes on along the minus strand of NC_066583.1, from coordinate 87,829,060 downwards.
TGCAAAACTGTTGGAAACGTAAAAAGGAGTAAGGGAAGAATACAATACACAGAGATTTGGTAAGGAAGTTCCCCACGTCGTCCTCGCGTGTGGGTACGTCTCCCTCTCAATTTCAAATGAAATTGAGAACTTTGATTATCAATTATTGCCAAATTCGTTGATACAAGGTTATGATACGAAGACAGAATTCTAAATTTCAAGAACTTCTTCTTGTATGAAACCTCCACTTGATCTGAGCACGATCAAGAATTTCCTGCACGAAATTCCAAACAATTCACCGGTTCCACGACCTGCTTGCGAAATCCCCCGATCTCCAAACGCAACGCTGCGGCTGAATCTGTTCTGCAAACGTGACTAACAAACCCGCAAGAACACTCCAGTTCTTGAAGGACAAACCAGTAGGTTTTTCCTCGAAACCCCCTTCAATCTTCAACTCAGCTAGATCCTCGATCGTTCCACTGAAAACCCTCAGCTAGATCCTTGATCGTACCACTGAACGTTATCTCGTTGATCCTTTAATCCAAAGAACAAGAATGATTATGTGTTGATGTTCTTGAAGAAAAGTGATTGAGAAGATGAAGAAGATGAAGTCTCTTTCAGGTTTCTATCTGCTCAAGAAACAATTGCTGCTACACACTGCTTTGATCTTGTGTTCAATTGTTTTTGCTCTTAGAATTCGTGTTTTTACACCACTGTCACAACATCTCTTATATATGCTGAAAAACAGAAACTGTTAGAGCACAGAACAGACTTATGCATTGATACATGAGAGTATGCATCGATGCATACTGTAAGATAAGTGAGTTTTTGGTGAATTGAATTAAGCATGGATCGATGCATAATTCGTATGTATTGATGCATATGACATTTCCACTAACATGTATCGATGCCTAATACGTATGCATTGATACATAGGGTGTTTCAACTGATCATGCATCGATGCAAGGATCGTATGGATCGATCCATAGAGCATTTTGCCTTTCATGTGTCGATACATGACTCGTATGCATCGATGCATACTGAACAAATTTTTTTTTTGTGATTTACCACATGCTGTATGGATCGATGCATAGGCTTATGTGTTGATGCATGCTGACACTAAATGGATTTTATGAGTTATTTTAAGAGATGTATCAATGTAGGTCTTTATGTACAGTTATGCAACAATAGAATGGGATAAAATACAATAAAAACATAAATGTATCATGTAATGTAATGCACAGCCAACATTTGGATGATGATCACACAATTTGCTATCATTCAAAATTAATTCAAAGTAAAGAATTTTCTCACAGATTACAGCTGGCCAAGTTAATGAATGGCCCAGTAGGAAACACCTTGCAGCTAGTAAACTAACTGTCAAGTATGCCATCTTGCATAAGATTGGTTCTGCAAATTGGGTTCCTACTAATCACATATCTACCATCTCCATTGCTCTTGGGAGGATCATTCATGCTATTGGAACAAGGGTTAACTATGATTTTGGCAAGTTCGTATTTGAACAAACCATTAGACATGCTTCCATCAATGCTGTTAAGTTGCCCATTGCATTCGCATCTATCATCTGTGGGATCATCCTGAGTCAACAACCAGGAATCCTGAGTACAAGTGATATTCCAAGCAGGAGAAAGACCCCTCTATCAATTCACTATAAGCTTTTTGAGGGTAGTCATGTCAATGATGTCATGACATCTGCCAGAAGGGAGTCTACAGCTAAAGGAAGCTTGATTGACCAACTGAAAGAGACCTGCAAGGAACTGGACAATGGGATAAAGGTGGCAAAGGCTAGAAAAGAGGCGTTAGAAGTTCTTATCTGTAGCCTGGAGAAGGAAGAAGTAGAAAAGATTGGGAAGGACTCAACTACAAGATCAAAATCCCAATCCAGTGGAGGTTCTGGAAGCCCAGAAAGTTCTGAAGGTACAGGTGAAGATGAAGATGAAGGTGAAGGAGATACTTCTTCTTCTGATTAATTGTCCCTGGCTGTATTGAAGACTTGGAGGGGTGCTGGAAGGTGTGGTGGAAGCTGGGCTGCTGTTTGGAAAGCTGATGTTCTTTCTGTTTCTTTTGTATTTTGTGGCAGTCCTCATGATGCCTGTTATGTAATATTTAGGGCTCTTAATGAGTTCCTTGAATTTGTTCATTATCTCAGCTTTCAGCTGTGTATAATGATGGTTGTGTACTTCCTGAATATTCAGTTATAACATCTGTTTTAACTTTCTATGCTAGACTAATAGACATTTATTTTGTCTGATTGGTCACCTTTGGTCAATTTTGACTAAAAAGGGGGAGAAGTGTTTGATATGGAAGTTGGATGTGGCTGGACTGGAGGACAACTATTATTGGAAGAAGTGCACATGTGCTGATGTTGAAGCAGATGTCAGTATGACATTCTGGCTGGTACAGGTACTGGAGTTCAGTAGCTGCTTTGAATGCACAAATTGAGGAGGAGAAGAAGTACCCTGGTGCATTGTGCATTTGTGTGTCTTACTAGTTGCATCCATAACTAGTAATTCTGTTGATTGTTGCACAAATTTAGGGGGAGGAGAAGTACCTTTGTGCATGTGTGTATTACTAGTAGCCATAGCTAGTAATTGTTTTGCTTCTGCTGCTGAGTAAACTACTGTGATGTGGTTTAACTGCTGATAGTTTACCTTGTGAACAAAAAGGACAGATATATGTTTTAGCCAAAATTTGCCAAAGGGGGACTTTGTTGATTCTAAGAGTTGACAGCAATTTTGGTAAAACAAAGAGTGTTCACAAGATGTCATGTGTGATGTCTTAACATGAGATATCCTATGTACCTGCTGGAGATGAAGATCATATGCAAGCAGGATTGTTTCAGAATGCCACATACATTGACAAGGCTTCTGATATTGGATGTACTTGTTGGAGCTTAAATGGAAGACATATGCTGCAGGATTGTTTCAGTTGACATACTCATTGTCATGGTAACTGATATGGCTGTACCTGCCATAAAAGGAAACTGGATTATGCAGGATTTTTCCAGATGTCAGACCCGATGTCATGACATCCTGTACACAGAACATTCAGTATGAATGTGTGGTGTTTTGTGATTGCACAATTGGTGGTGTCGCATTACGCGAAAAACCGGCGGGAAAACGAAACAACAGAGCCGCCACCGTGCGTTATTTATCCCAAAAGAGGGAAAGGAAACGCTCAGAGTAAACCTGGAAAAAGCATGGTCTCGCGACCAAAGAGAATGGGATCGGGAGTCGGTTATGCGAAGGGAAGGTATTAGCACCCCTACGCATCCGTCGTACTCGACGGGATCCACGCACAATAGGAAGGGAAAATGGTTGCTAAAAATACTGCTCAAATAAACACACACTGGCTGAAAGAGACACAAGAAACAGACTGAAACTGACTCGGCAGGATATCGCATCCTGGGCCTACTTAGTCTATCAAGCATAGACATCAGAGTCTAAGTAGCTCGAACTGGGGAAACGACACATGCTCGCTAGGATATCGCATCCTATGCATACGTATCTCCTTTGGACGAAGGAGAATCAGAGCATTCGTAGCTCGGCTAACACGCACACAAACAAACACAGGCAAAGGCAAACGTGGAGCCTGAATGCCAATCACTGGACTTACATCAGCATCCGAACCAAAACACACACAAGAAGGCAAGCGTGGAGCCTGAATGCCAATCACTGGGCTTACATCAGCATCCGAACCAAAACACACACAAGAAGGCAAACGTGGAGCCTGAATGCCAATCACTGGGCTTACATCAGCATCCGAACCAAAACCCACACAAGGAGGCAAACGTGGAGCCTGAATGCCAATCACTGGGCTTACATCAGCATCCGAACCAACACAGGAAGAAGAAGGGTCTCGATTGCAACTAGGGCAAGAGAAAGGGAAGATCTCAATCGCAACGAGGGCGAGAGAAAAGAATTAGTGTTAGTTGTTAGTCAAACTCGACAAGACATCGCATCTCGTGCCTACGTATCTCATCTGGACATGAGAATCAGAGTTGCCGTAGTTCGGCTAAACTATTCCTGTTGGTTTGTGTTTTTTAAGTGGACAACGTCACTACACAATCTACCTGATGCTCGACCTTTGGAGACTTACTCACCTGTAGTAGAAGGAGTGGACGTATCCTTAAGAGGGGATAATGTTTGTTTGTGTTTTAGGAAAGCTCAAGCAAGAAAGGAAGTCCTATACGAAGGAACCGTGCTACCTTAATTGACATGCAAACGAGACTACGCGGAGTCTAGCAAACCTAGGGGGTACAATCACATCACACAAACATATATAGCATGAAGTAAACACACCAACAAGGGGCTCAAACATCAAGGCTGGGCTTTAGTCGAGGGGTCATATCAACCTCAACAAACAAGCCTCTGTATCGGGGTCAGGTTAGCTCTTAACCTTGCCATTGAGGGGCTAAGGTGAAGCCAGATGAAAGGTGATGAGGGGTGTGCCTCATTGCTTCTATCTCAAGTCCGAGAGAGCATGTAAATATAAGAATGTGGGGGAGTTCAGAAAGATGGAACTCTTTCCCCAATTGGACTCGATAGATCTTGGGTTTGGATCTCAATGCTACAACCATGTAATGGGAGCAAGGAGAAGACTCACAGAATAGTGGGGGATAGATTGCTTATCCCTACCTTCCACCAATTGCCTCAAATGAGGACTTTTCCTGCTTGGGACAAATATAAACATACACAAGCATTGCCTCTTAAGGAGGACTTCAGACAGTTTGCCCGGCCAAATAACAGCCGGGTCTCCAGACTACATGAAGAAGAAGGTTCTATACCTCAATGCCAATTGCTTATAAGCAAAGCAATGCAAGTTCTTAAGAGAACTGAGCAACTAGGGGTACCTGGAAACAGTCAAACAGAATCAGCATCCCATTCATAATCAGACAACAGTATAATGATCAAGCAGTAAGGTACAATCAAACAATGATGTGCATAGCACAAGGCTCAAAGCTCGAATGAGCTATGCATCCTACAAAACAGCCACATTAGTTTACAAGTATCAAGCAAAACATCCCAAATGTGAAACAATATCCTTAAGCCTTAACTTCTTAACCTGAAAAGCCAAAGACAAGTTCAAATGTAAGTGAAAAGACCACTAGGACTAGCCTAGGGTCCAAGGGAGGGAAAAATACTAAAACAGCAACCAATTCATGATCAAAGTCAAGCTATTTCAATTACAAAGGGATCCCAATTGGTCCCATATCCAAACTATGTACACATTTTATTCTATGCAACATGTAAGGCAAAGTGAACAAACGTGGATCATATAAGAGCAACCAGCAAGATCAAACTCAAGTAAATGCCAAAACAACATGGAAAATTCCACAAAAATTATATCCTAAACAGAGGACCTTCAACAAGCTACATGTCAATTTTCAAGCAATTTGGACTAATGGAACAATGGGAATTAATTCAACATGTCTAAGCACGCAAAAACACAACCAAATGAGGTCCAAAGATGGGCATCTACTTCAATCCAATGGTAAACAGTGATGGTAAATGGGAAATGGGTGGGACCAAAGCTAAATGCAAGCTTAATGTGTTAGGAAACACTCTATCAAATTTCATGTTCATATCATTCATCATGCTCATTCTATGCACAAAATAAGGCAAACTAGTTCAAAGGAAGCACCAAGCCTACAAACAGAACTATTGCATTCAAATCCACATCAACACAATCCCAAAAATTCTCAAATAATTTACACCTAAACAGGGGATATTCAAGGTCTACCATGTCAAATTTGAGCTCAATTGGGCAAATGGAACCATATCAATGAAAATCAACAAAAACAGACACAATTATAGGCTCCAAACCACAACATCAACACATGCTTCCACTTCAAAAATTCATAACTCAATGAAAACAAAAAAGAAATGGATGAGACCAAAACAGGGAGGTCCTAACATGTGTCTACTACAAGCATATCAAATTTCATGATCATACAGTACCATATGAGCATTTCTCAATCAATCTACCAACATGTATCATATGAGCTTGCATATTTGGCTAACAGAAATGAAAAATCACAATCAAATTGAAAATGCAATGTAAAATTCCACAAAAATTATCATAGCTTCCTAACATGTTAATCAACCACCATGCAAAATTTCATTTCATTTCAACATGCATAGACCACTCAATTAAATCCAGCAAATTGACATCAAGAGGTGTGACACAAGTTGTCACACCTAAGTTACAAAATTCACAACTACATAACCAGGTATCAAAAATGCATGAAATTTACATGGAAATAAACCTCATCCAGTCAAGAATCATCACAAAAATTGACAAGAATTTATTTTACATCATGTGCATTTCACAATGGAATTAGTCAAAGGTAGCAAAAATGGACATGTATGGAAGAACCCTAGGTCAAATACTATTTACACCAAGCACAACTTTGACCAATAGGTCAAAAAAATTCTACACAAGTCAAGGAAGTCAACACAACAACTCTCACATTTTTCTGAATTTTCTGTGATTTTTTATGAATTATTTAACATGCTAAAGTATTTTTTAGGATTTTTTAGAATTAATTAAAATTAACTAAATTAACACAATGGCAGTTTGGTAAATAAAAGGCGCGGGGGAGGGAAACTCCTAGTTTGAAAATTCAAACTGAAATTTGGATCAAACGCCTTGCCATCATCGTTCCAACTCAACTTTTTTCCAGAAATATCAAGAACGCTCAAGAACACTCATTCTTCAAACCGTCACCAAAATGAACGAATAGACATCCGTTGGAACCGTACGAACGAGTAGATCACAAATATGCATTCAAATCAACCTAACAGTTCCTAAATCTTAAGAATCGAAAGCGTTAGGGTTTTAGATCCAAACTTCGAGTCGCGATTTCTTACACTACAGTTGATCATTCACAAATCTAAAACTATCATGATGCTCTACGTTTCATGCTCTACAACACGCATACAACAATTAAGCAAAGCATGTGATTCGAATTTTGAAGAAACCTGCTATGGCAGTGGTGAACCTGGACGAATCCGCGCGAGAGAGCCTCAAACAGGTGCAGTACAAGCTATTGGCAAGGAGATTCGAAGCTTAGATCCATTCAGTTTTGCTCCGGTTGCTTGAAATCACCATTCACCATGGATGAACCTTGAAGATGCAGTCACTTTAGGCGCGACTTTGGTGGTTCTTGAGTACAAACAGCTGGAGCTTAGGCCAATGCAAGATCGATGTAAAAAGAATTTTTCAAATTGATCAAAGGATTGTGAAGTTTGATCAATTTTGGTTTTGGAGTGTTCTTGCAAATTCTTGGAGATTTTGATGAGTTTGATCTGATTTTTGATGGAATGAAAAATTCTGTTGTGTTTAGAAGATAATTAAGCTTTTATATGCTGCTCTTAATCCATGATTAATCAAGTTAATTAACCAAGTGGAAAGATTAGCAAATTGTGCATTTTCACTCAAAGTGGCCAAAATACCCTTTCTCTAAATCAGCCCATATATCAGCTCAAATTTGATTCAAGCAAGTCCAAATATCACATGTGATGTGTAGAAACAAGTCCCACTTCCATTGGCCATGTATTTTGCAATCTCACCATGTGATAGCACTTTATCCATTTTCACACTTCCATTTTTCAAACCAAATCTCAAACCATGAAGCCTATGCATGAAATGATGATTCAAACACATTCCAAATGCCATTTATGAGGTGTAGCAAAAAGTCCCATCTCAAAATTCCAAATATTTTGACATTTGGACAATTTTGCCCCTGATCCAATTTAACAGTCCAGTTGAAAAGTGACTTTTTGCATTGGCCACCTTTGGACAAATCCAATGATACACCATGAAAGTACATGTCAAATGGAGTTTGTGCATATAAAGAACTTGCAATTTGGACCAACCATGTGGTAGTTATGCCCTCCTGATTACGGGTTTTTTTGAAATTCATCTGACCATATCTTGCAAACCACACATGGGATTTTCAAGTTCTTGGACTTTTTGGAAAGGTGAGAACAAGATCTTCAACTTTCATGTTGGACAAAATTCCATTTGAAGCTTGTATGATGAAGTTATTTTGAGGAGAAAAAGTTTCCATTTTGGGCAGCTGAGATTACAGGTCATCTGCTATTTTTGGAAATTTTCTGTCTGGCCTCCATTCCTTCAACCTTGACCTTTGAAATGTCAAATAGGACTTGTATGGACAATGAATGAGGTTTTTCTAACCATCTCACCTTCCAATCCATAAAATCGGGCACAGTTGACCACAGTTGACTTTCTAGGGTTTCTGGTTGACTGAACAATGACTGGTGACTCCTGAGCATCCAATCTTTGGCCAAACCACTTCAAAATGATCCTTGGACCATATGAGCCTGAGAAATCAACCCTAGGGCTTTGTCTCAATGAAAATGGCACTTGCTTGCCTGATTGACTGATTCTCCTGATCAGTCTGACCCAATCCATCAATTGAGCTTGCACTTGGGCAAATGGACAATGCAATGTTATGCAGTGGACATTGTTAATGCTATGACCTAATATGAAATGAATGTAAACAATGGTAGGGTGCAAATTTGAGGTGCTACAGGTGGCAATCATTGGTTGATTGAAGATATGGTTAGCTGGCGCATTCTATCAGGGATATCAACCAGATTTGTTTATTTTCCAAGGAGATCTTTACAGCTGATATGAAAAGATTTGATTGGAAAATATATCTAGGGTTTTCAAGGTGTCCAATACTTCTATAAAAAGGGACTTAGAAAACCTGATTGTACACACAACCAAGACTGAGCGAAATTTAGAGAGAGAGAGCTAGGGTTTGTGTCTGTAGGTCATTCAAGTCATCCATAGTTGATTGAATTGGACTGATTTGTCTTCTTGATCAAAGCTTTGAAGCAAGATCAAGAGCGTGTCTTCTTGATTGAAACTGTGAAGTAAAATCAAGAATATTGTAATTGAAAAGTATTTTCTTTTCACAAGGGATTGTTGTTTTAAATCACGGGTGTGTGATTGTAAGGGAAGTGAGTGGGTTCTCATATCTAAGAGTGCTTAGGTAGAAATTGCACGGGTAGAGATTAGGTGAGAAAGACTGTAACTTGGTGAAGTGTACGGATAGTCTTTGAACTAATTCTATTATAGTGGATTTCCTTCCTGGCTTGGTAGCCCCCAGACGTAGGTGAGTTGCACCGAACTGGGTTAACAATTGCTCGTGTTATTTGCTTTACCATTCTGTTTTTGTTTATCCATTGTTTATAACCAGATATCAGTGTCGTAACATTATCTTCGACATCTTATATCTGATACCAGAATTTCACATACGGTTGCGTCTTCTTCGTTGACTTCACCAAACATGATTTCCAAATGATGAAATGAGATGTGAAAAAATGATTCACACAACACCTCTATTTATAACAAAAAAATTGCATTTTACACTAAGGTGCCAATCTAATTGGCGCCTCCTTTGTAAAAATACACATGGGCGCCAATTGAATTGGTTGCACCATGTGCCCTAGCCAATTCAATTGGCACCTCCACTCTATTTTTAAGAGGAGACGGCAATTGGGTTGGCGTCTCCTCCTAAAAGTGGGGTACTTTGGGAATTTTTTTGAAAACATGATTATTTTGGGAATTTTCTTGAAAAAAGGGTTATTTTGGTAAAAAAAATCCTCTTTTGTGTATCTTGCCAACTTTATTGTGAATGGCATGGGAGGTATTATTAAATATATTTATATTATAAGTGTTTTTTTATAATAAATTAGTTTAGTATCCTTTAAAAGAGTGGAATTTGCGAATGGTACGATAGAGATAGAGAGTTGCAACTTTAATTTTCTAGAATTTTGCATGGTTCCTATGGATTGTTTATCCTAGGTTTGTGTTGGTTTAAAATTTATCTTCTGTACCCCATCAATGAATTCTCATTTTAAGAAGAGAAAAAAAGAGTTCCACTTTGTGAAGTTCTTTGTGAAAGGAAACTTTGTGCTATTTACCACTATTACACCTAATAAGAGATTTCTTAATGCAACATATCTATTATTAGAATACTGCGTGAAAATATAAAAATATTCTCGATTTTCGGAGATACATTTTCGAACGCATCTTGAGTTAATAGAAATATGACTTCTTCTTCTCCTTCCTTACTTCTAATACGTGCATATTCGTAAATATTACGAAGATACATTTTTTCAAACTCTCTCAACTCACATTCTCTCAAAATCAATCAACCAAGTTCAAAATTTCTTCCATCAACATCAAGTACATCAAAGAGATCATTCAACACTGAACTAAACTCTCAATTTGTAAGTTTTTTATTTTTGTAAACTTTTTTGAGTTTTTGTATAAATGAGTAGACATTGATGTTAGGTTAAGAAATAAATAGTTTTTGCATAATTGGTAGTTTATACATACTGAAAAATGTGTTTGATGATTAAAAATAATGATCAATGCATTATTTTTGGGGCACCAGAGGGACCTCATGCTGATGAGCCAGTGTCACCTCAGGTTGATGAGTCAGTGCCACCTCAGGCTGATGAGCCAGGATCATCTCAGGTTGTTGAGGTTGATGATCCAATTCCACCTTATGCATTTAGAGGAGGCCCTGTAGAGTTATCACTGATGCCTATTTACCCGGACCATACTGCCATACATATCTGGGACGAAGAGGTAAAATTAGTTGGACTCATTCTTTTTAAATTACGTTTATTATTATATTACAAGTTTTTGACATAGATTTATTTTTTTGCAAGACCGTGATCTGCTAAAATTCATTAACCATGGGTGGAAGATTACTGACTTGTCTCATCCTACTGACGAGTGATTTCAGGCTACTTTGTCCCTATCTGGGATGAAGGATTTGTGAAAGACCGATTATGTTACGGTCAACCACGGGATGTTTAATGCATTCGTGGAGAGATGTTATACTGAGACATCGTTAATTCATCTACCACTTGGTGAGATGTCTATCACACTCGATGATGTGTCATGTTTGTTGCATCTTTCGATTAGGTGGAAACTTCTATATCATAAGAGGATTAATAAATATGAGGCATTCGAGTTGATGGTAGTCTATTTGGGAGTTTACCTATAGGCTGCCATGGGGGAGATGAAAAAATCAAAGGGGCTCATGTTAGGTTTAAATTCTTGAAAAAGGTATATACACATGAGCTATTTAGAGCAGAGCAGGCTAGATGTGACAACGAGCAGGTGGGGATGCTTAGAGCGTATGTTATGCGAGCCTACCTATTATATTTGGTTGGCACTACCATTTTTATGAACAAGAGTACTAATTATATGTATGTCGTCTACCTACGGTGCTTCAAGGATTTCAAGCGGATCCATGAGTATAACTAGGGGGCTGCTTGTTTAGTCTACTTGTACTTTAAGTTATCAAAGGGTTGTAGGTGGAAGACGAAACAGGTGACAAACAACATCGAACTACCGACGGTAATATTTATTGGTCTTTTAGTGTTTATATGTCATTTTCATTACATTTTTGCAACACCCTCACTGATGATTCATGTGTTTCAACACTTTTCAGGATTGGATCCTCCAGCACTTCCTGTGCTCTCCGACTCGTTGTGTGTACCGACTTATACTGAGGATATGTCGCGTGCTTCTGCATTTTCCCATCTCAAATGGAATCAGATGATAGATCCATTTATAATGTATCTTGATCGCTTGATTGTCGAGGATATGTACTTTAACAACAATGTCGATCACCATTAGACGTGGCTATTTGACGACATAATGTTATACTTGGGATGGTTGGTATGCAGTTCACGTATCACATTTCCTCATATGCTTGAGTGCGTCATGTGGCATTTCGGCATTCCTAGAAACCATGTTGTCTTTGCTCCTCCTGTTATGACACATAGAGATATGAATGCCATGTTTGATGATTATCTTAGTCATCTAGTATCAGAGGAGGCACGAAGTACCATAGCTGAGAGAGACTAAAGCTATGTCGACGGGTATATTAGGTGGTTCTTCAAAGTGTCACATATATATATGGTGCATGCTTCTCTAGGAGATCAAATGAGGCCAACTCATTAGGAGATACTAGAGAAGAAGGAGACACAGTTAGATCATGACCATGATGTTTTACCTAGATGTCTTCGTGTTGTGGAGATTGTGTAGTCAAACATTGATAGAGGTATCTTTCTTGATGGGTACGAGGTGAGGCAAGTCCTAGATGCCATGATGACGGAGGCACAAATGTACCAGAGACAGCGTTAGAGGATCGATGGGTGTGGGGGTGGGGTAAAGGAGCCCGAAGAGCTCTATTACGAGATACGCAGTAGTTGATAGTATTTGTACTTTGGATTTATTATCGATTGTATTTTATTTTGAATTATTTTGACTATATTGTGTATTTTGACTTCATTGTGTATCGACTGATGACTTATTTTGACTATCTGGATTTATAATTTTTTTTGCATATCGATCGTATGGTTTAATGTTCATCACATAATATGGTCCTCAATATTTATAAATTGTCATTTGCATCTGAATAACCATAAAACTAACTTAACTGACACTTGTTACGGAGATGCATCTCCGTATATCCTAAACGGAGATGCATCTCCGGAACAATAAACATGTAAGATAGGATTTTCAGATAGCGGTGTATGAGGTGTGTTTTCAAATATTACGGAGATACATCTCTAGATCAGTTAACATTTTGACTTAATACAGGGTGCATACGGAGATGCATCTCCGGAATCTGAGGGGTATTTTGGGTTTTTCATAGGGTGTTTTTCTACCCCATAGGATGGGATAAAAATTCCCTAAATTTATTGATGTGTTAGGAAAGGAACACAAGATGAAAGATCCATTGGGCTTATTGAATTAGTGAATCATGAAGTATAAATTTGTACAAATGAAAATACCAAGTGATGTATATATACACTTGGGTTATAACTAACTAACACTAAAGCCCAATAAAACAAACTAATCAAATTAATATGAAAAGAAATTAAGTTTTTAATACCCCCATAAGCTTGAGGGTAGATAATATGTATTACAAGTTTAGAGAGATTGATATGGAAAGATTTTAGGTCGAGGGTTTTGGTAAAAATGTCGACCATCTATTGAGATGAAGAAACTAACAGTGGGTGGAATAGGCCAATTTGGAGATTTTCTCAAACAAGATGGTAGTATAAGTCTATATGCTTGGTGTGTTCACGAAACAAATAATTTCTAATAATATGTAGGGCAAAGGCATTGTCAATATATAGAAGGGATGAATGAGTGAAAGGCATGCACAATTATTAGAGAATGTTGGTGAGCCATTGGATTTCACAAACAATTGAGGCCATTGCTCGATAATTTGATTCGGTGGAGCTACGAGAAATGGTAGGTTGTTTCTTTGACTTCGATGAAACCAAGGAACTGCATAGATAGATGTAGAAGCCACTGGTGGACTTTCGGGTATTTGGGCATGTGGCACAAGACTCAAATGGAATATGTATGATGAACATTGGAGGAGTTGCTCATATGTTGTCTGAGTTGTTGGACTGCAAAAGTAATATCTGATAGGTTATTGAGGAGGTATATGAGTTGGTTAACTAGTACTTATATGGGTGTTGGATCTGACAAAGAAGTTCATCCATTAAGTCTTAAATGAGTGCTTTTGGATGTAACACCCTATTTTCCCTGCATATAACTATACAATAAAATCAGAGTATTCACACAATAAAATAAGATATCACACATTCTCTTTTCAAAACATACATGTCATGTAACACTTTATCAAATAAAATAAAAATCAACACCTTCACTTAGGGTGTCATCGCATGCTCACCTTCACTTAGGGTATCATCGCAGCGAAGTTTTTCATCATAAAGCATGCATTAACTAAATTATTTCAACTTCAAATTCACTTTATGGCATAATCAACTCATAAATGAAATCTCCTCAAAACATAGAATTATAAAACATGAGAGTATAAATCACCTCTCTAACAAAAGAATAAACAAGACTCGCAAAATGTTCTCAGTGTTACATATCCGAGCACGTGAACTAAATGCAGAAAGAAAAAGAAGGAAACAACCTCATTCCATCCTCCACACTAAGAAACTACTTAGTTATATGCTTATCTATGCCCCAAAGAGGAGCACATACCACAACAATAACAACAAAGGGGTGAGAAATCACAATCAATAATAACATGCGTTATACTGCAAGGTAGGATATCTACACAACATGTTCTACATATCTCATTCATAATATATTTCATCATAAACTCAAACCTAAACCCATCAATCAATCACAACTCAACAAGTATGCATATAACTCATTATGCAATGTGGTACCAACTCAACATTTGGTTTTTCATACGAACCAGGTTCCTATCTCTGTGAACCCCATTTGGTTCTTCATATGAACCGGGTTCCAATATATGAAAACCCTGAGTCCTCTATCTGAGCTCCAAGCCCTCTCTTTGATCTTGGGACAAGCCACTGGTTCCCTCTCTGAACTATCAAACATGACTCTTGATACAACTCTTATGATGCATGAGCATATCATTAAACCAATGTGTTAAGACCCATCTATGACCCTAACATAATGCATTGACAACTCTACTAATCCCCTATTTGGATTACATCACACCAAAATCACAAAATGCACATTATCAAAGAATAGTGCAACATAAGCATACAATTATTCTCCTCAGTCGGATTATTACTCATACATGCAACAACACAATATTCATAAATATCACCTCAAACATAATGCCATAGTCAGACTCTTATTTCAAACGATAATATTATTCATCATACTCAATAATAAATCCATGTCACGACATCACTGAACAACATCAAATAACAAAAATTTAACAACTGTAAATTCATAAGCATTTATTCATGTTACTCCACCAAAACAATAACACATCATCGTATAACGATAACGATTCTCTAACCGATCACACAAGTAAGCATAAACATTTCCACATTAGATACATGATTGTTGTTCAAGTATTTCACCAAGCACTATTATGATGTATCTATGAGCCTTAGCTTTCTAACGCTTCAAACAACTTGTTATTTGGACTTACAGATCAAACGTTACGGCAAAAATCGTTGAGGGATAAAACACGTTTCAAGATCAGCATTTCTTTAAAATATTCAAAGCATAAAAAATTTATGATAATAAGCTTATGAAACTATTATTAACTAATAGAAATTTGTGTTAGCTTTCCAAAGCTTTAAATTGCATCTCGTTTCGAGTTACGGAACTCAAGTTATGCTAAAAAACGTCTCACTTAGTATAGAATTCAGGGAGCTGCTACGGCCGCCCATAACACGCATTACGACCCGTAGCACCTCCCAGCCAAAAATAACCTTTTTGGACCACCTCTTTTCCAAAAACCAGAGGACTTCTACGACTGCCCGTAGCATAGCCTAAAAAACCTCATTTTCTCGCAATTTTGTGTGATCGCTTTTTTTTCTCCGGCCGTCCGTTTGATCCCAAACCCGAAGTTTTGACCTCTAACAGTCTCAAAACATACCATACATCATTACACATGAAAACATATGGATTTTTATCATCTTTTAATATTTAACTCAACAGTATATCATTTGTCTATGACTAACATACAATTCACTCAATTCATCATGGATTCATCATAGCAACACGTATAAACACAAGATCCATCAATGATTTTCAGAAATTCATCATAAACCATTCATAAGAAGAAAAACCTAAGAATCCTAATAAGGTTAAGGACTCCTCTACCCTACCCCTCATGCATAAGCCCTCATTGAAGGTTATTCTCCCAATTACCTTGTTCTCCTAGCAACAAAGGTTGGTTTTATTTTTGATTCTCCTTTGTTTCTATGTTAGCTCTCCTTGTACTCTTCTCTTTTCCCTAGCACTTTCACTCTTCCAATTCACATACTATCAAAAACTCTCTAACTCTCTAATTTTCTTTTTTATAATAACAAACTCCTAAGTTTTGGATTTACCTTTCTATCATCACTTACTCACAAAAACCCAAAAATGCCATACCTCTTTTATTTTCTATAATTAAGTACTTTATTCTTATTATTTTATCTCTAATAACAAAATAATTAATTTCACTAAAAATGCTACTACAAACATTATTTCATTTAATAATTAAAACACTATTATTTTAAATATTCTACCACTTCTACACTATCACCATACTACTATATTCTCCCCAACCATTTCACTACACCCCATACACACGTAAATCAATTATTTAATTTAAATCAATATGTAAAATCATATAACCATGCTAAATCACCTCAATCACAAATTAACTTAACTAAATAATTAAACGGAAAAAAATTGGGTGTTACAACTCTCCCCTACTTAAAGAATTTTCGCCCTCGAAAATCACCTTAAGCAATCAGAGTCGGATATGACTCTCTCATCTGGCTTTCTAGCTCTCAAGTCACGTTTCCCCAACAGGTGCTCCCCAAGCTACCTTCACTAAGGTGATCTCTTTACCATGCGACTACTTCACTTCCCGATCCTCTGTCTTCATGGGTGATGCCTTAATAGTCAGGTTATCTCTCACTTGCACATCATCCACTTGGACCACATGAGACAGATTTGAGATGTATCTCTTCAACTGAGACACATGAAACACATCATGAAGGTTAGCAAGCGACGGTGGTAAATCAATCTTATAGGCCATCTCTCTTATCCTCTGCAAAATTTGGTATGAACCAATGAAATATGGAGTGAGCTTTCAAGACTTCAAAGCTCAACCAACACTAGTTATCAGAGTAAGTCTAAGAAACACATGATTGCCCTCTTGGAATTCAAGTGCTTTCATCCTCTTGTCATTGTAACTCTTCTGGAAACTTTGCGAACCTCTCATTTTCTCTTGAATCATTTTAATCTTCTATGTTGTTTATTGGATAATCTCATGTCCAATTACAACACACACTCTCCCTCTCTCTCTCTCTCGATTCATACCAACATAAAGGTGTCCCACGCCTCCTACCATACAACGCTCAAACTATGCCATACTGATACTCGAATGGAAACCATTGTTGTAGGTAAACTCTATCAATGGTAAAAATCCATCCCAAGCACCTCCTTTCTCGAGCACACAAGCTCTCAACAAGTCTTCTAAAGATTGGATAGTCTTATTCGTCTGACCATCTGTCTATAGATGATAAGCGGAACTCAACGACAACTTAGTACCCAACTCTTTCTACAAACTCTCCTAGAACATTAAAGTAAACCTCAGATCTCTATCAGATATGATACTGGAAGGAATACCATGCAGAATGATAATCCTCTCAATATACGTCTCCGCTAGTTTCTCCAATGGACAATTAAGTCTCATTAGAAGGAAATGAGACGATTTAGTCAACCTAACAACGATGACCCAAATCGTATCACAACCTTTCATTGTCTTCGGAAAACCATACACAAAATTCATCAAAATATTGTCCCATTTCCACTCTAGAATAAACAATGACTCCAACAGCTTCTGATACTCTACCTTTCACTTATGACAAGTTAAACACGCATACACAAAACTAGCCACTTCCTTCTTCATTCATGGCCATCAAAATATCCTCTTTAAATCTTGATACATCTTAGTAGCACCGGGATGAATACTCATGTCACTTCCATGACATTCATCAAGAATACTCTATTTAAGCTTTGGCACATCCAGAACACAACACCATCTCGAAATCTTATCACTTCATTCTTGTCGATTCTGAAATCACCACCTTGACCTTGATTGATTGAAGTCAACTGATCAATCAATTTCAAGTTCATTGAAATGAAAAGAGTAGCTTGCATTGCATTATTGAAAGGTGAATTACACAAAATCTGATTTATAATTATCAAGCTAATACTACTAATAACAACTTAAAGTTAGTTATATGCAATAACTAATGTTCAACTATCTCGTAACTAACTTGTGTATATTAGTTGTGATTAACGAAACCAAGAGTTATATCAATGGTGAAGTTGACTCGCTGCACAAGTAAATTCATCAATAACACTTAACCCTTATGTTTAATAATAAAGAATTAACAAACATCAAGAGTCAACTCAAAAAGATGGCCAACGATCCCCTATAAAACAAATGCTTGTCAGTAGCCTTAAAATTTACCATTAATTTTCAAGAATCTTTCATCTTTAAAAGTACTATATAACTTAAGCTAGCAAACTATTTATCGATGAGGGTTCTCTGGAATCAAATAAAGTGTACATAAATAAAGGGTTCAAATTTCATTGCAGAAAAATGTACACAACTGAGAATACATTCCCTCCTACTTATACCATTATCAAATGGCATTGTTTTCTAAAATATGATTCAACCTTCCCTTTCCACTTATTAAACACAAACACATAGCATGAGAAAAATGATTTCCATTTTAGAATATTTCATATTAAAATGTAATAAAGTTTATACAAAAATATAATGTAAATGAGCAATAAGTTGCCCCGTGATTTAACTTGTTTAAAGTCAAACTCTTCCAATAGAACTGAGGAATGGTGCATCTTTGGTTTCCACTTGAAAAACTATGAATTTCCATTTAAACAGACAGTCCTAACATGCCCAGTACAGAATTACTATAAATTACATATACATAGAAAAATTACAACTGATAAATATAGCTAGCACAAAGCAAAACAGCGGCAAAGTCCCACCGTGTCTATGCTTGGGAGGACTTCGTCTCTGCATCTTCTTCGTTACAGTCTAAAATCTACTCTATCTTTCTTTGTTTCGAAGCTAATAACGCGATTATCGTTTATCAAGGCTTAGTGTAATCAGAATTTACGATTAGAATTGAGATTTGAAGTGAAAGTGAGGAAACCGTAAATAACTTAGGTATCTTCGATAGGATCGATCAAGGTGGAATCTATGTAAATGTGTGCACAGTCTAAGGCGCACGCTAAGCGAAGAAGCGGTCACGTGGCTAAGAAAAGCCGTTAGTGCAGTGTGTGTTTCATATGGGTTTATACACGTATCTTCTCCAATGAAAACCAAATAATTCTCTCATGCCAAGCACTTAAAACTATGGTGAATTTGATTTTTGCAGCTCAAAGGAAACCAAAAACAGCAATAGCGCCTAATTGTCTTCTTCAGCAAATTCACACAGAATCAATAGAGAAAACGAAAATTCACAACACTCCTTTCGAGATAAAAAGGATTGGGCATGGCCTGGGCCAATCCCTTTTTATACTTGCATTATTATATATGCTTATCTTTAGAGCTTTTAACTTGCCACCCTATATTATATTTGGCACCTTTCAAAAATTTTAAAATACCTTTGCTAATATTTATTAAATAAAATTTATTTATTTATTCCCAAATTTTTCACTTTTTCTAACCTACACAACCGGAATTTC
Source organism: Lathyrus oleraceus (assembly GCF_024323335.1). Taxonomy (NCBI): domain Eukaryota; kingdom Viridiplantae; phylum Streptophyta; class Magnoliopsida; order Fabales; family Fabaceae; genus Lathyrus; species Lathyrus oleraceus. Next base: position 87,809,740 of record NC_066583.1, on the reverse strand, counting down.
CGATAGTTATTTTAAAATTTTCGGTACGCCGTTTTTTCGTATTTCTAAAATTCACGCATTTACATCTGAGATTTGAGAAAATATGGAAAAAATTATCGGAATATCCAAAATATCCAATATACAATACCATAAATTTTTCAAAATTTCCTGAAAAAAATAAAAATTTCTGGTATACCGAAAATTTTGAATATATTTGAAATTTACGGTAACATAACAGAAATTAGGGAAAATGCTTTATTTGTGTGGTCTGAAGCCGACAGGGTCATCTATAGATTTGTGCAGCGATTGTACACAGTTCTTCATCATATATAAAATATGTTTTCTATGTAACAGGTTTAAATTAAATATTTTCTCGCCCTTATATGATATTGATAATGTACTTTTTATGTGATGTAAATGGCAGATGTTTAAGTCTCGGTCTGAAGTATTAGTCTGGGCACAAAACATTGACAAATAACATGGTATTATAGTTGTGACTTTTTGTTCTGATACTACAAATGACCAGTGAGATAGGAAAGATAAATTGATTATGGGTTGTGAGAGAGGAGGAAATTATAAAAGGAAGAATACATCTTAAAGCAGTAAATCCTCAGAGGGCACTTATAGTATGAAAGTTAAATGTCCTTTTAGGCTGAGATTTGTGTCGAACGGTAGTGGTTGAAAGGTGATGGTTAAGTGTGAGTTTCACAATCATAAACTATTTGAGGATTTAAATGTACATGACATATTGGATCGTCTAAAAGTTCATGAGAAACAGTTTATGAATGACATGACGAAATACAACATGCCTCCACGGTACATAGTTTCTGTTTTGAAAGACAAAGATCCAAGAAACCTCACTAGTGTTACCCAAGTGTATAAAGCTAGAGCTACATACAATACGAGCAGGATATGTTCATTGACGGAAATGCAGATGTTGTTAACTTTTATTCATAAAGAAAAATATATGTGCTGGACAAGAAATAGGGAAGACTATAATGTTATTACTGATATCTTCTGGATATATCCTGATTTAGTGAAGTTATTGAATATGTTTCACTTGGTGTTGATTTTTGATTGTGCATACAAGACAAATAGGTAATGGGCATCGTGATCATACCTTGATATCATTTTGACATACTTTGATTTATCATATTTTTTATTATTTGCATCGTGATCATACAAGTACTAGCTACCACTACTCAAGATTGTTGGTGTTACATCAACAAAATTGACGTTTTCGATAGGCTTTTCCTATTTGGAGCATGAAAGGGAGGAGAACTTCAAATGGGCATTGAATAAGCTCAAAGAGTTGTCCTCTTCCGAGAAATTGCTACCAAATATTGTGGTGACAGAATGAGAACTTGCGTTGTTGAATGCAATTGAAGTTGTGTTTCCAAATTCAACTCATTTGTTATGTTCGTTCTATATCTCAAAAAATGTTAGCATGAAATGTAAAGAGTATGTTAAATCAGAAAGACATGAGCATGTCATGGATCTATGGAACAACATCATGTATGCTAATAAAGAAACTGAATTTGCCGCACACTTGAAGCACTTTGAAACTGTTTGTGTTGATATTCCTTTGTTTATTAAGTATGTGAGTGAAACATGGTTTACACCTTATAAAGAAAGGATTATTGTTGCTTTGACTAACATAGTCACTCATTTAGGGAACATAATAACGAACAAGGTGAAGTCTTCTCATTGGAGACTAAAAAACATGTTGACTACAAGTCGGGGAGATTTATGTCGAAGTTGAGATGTTGTGAACACCGGTATAACATTGAGTATCAGTGTAACACTCCATTCTATACCAACTTGCACGATTTTGTTTCAAGGCAGTGTATACAACACATATAAAAGGAACTAGAAAGGGTAAAAATTTGTTGGTACAAGCAAAGATGTTTGTGGTTGCTTCATTAGAACAACGCATGGGTTACCTTGTGCGTGTCAACTTGTCAGTTTCCAAATACAAGGAAATTATGTTCCTTTTAATCCAATTCATGTTTTTTGGAAGAAATTACACATTGAAGAGCATGATGTCAATATGAAGATAGTAGTGCAAAGTTGGATTTAGAAGCAGAGTGTGAAGAGTTGAAGAAATATTTCAATTATTTGGATATTGTAGGTCAGATGGTGTTGAAGAAAAAGGTCTGGGAACTAACACATCCATCCACAACTTTGATGTGTCCACCATCGGCGAAGTACAAGCCAAAAAGGGGAGTTAAGAAGAGCAGAAAGGTTGAAGAGAGTGATGTGCATCACGATCCTTCACAATGAGAGTATAGTGAGGGCTCGCAAGGGAGTTATCCTACAAAGAGATCATCCACGAAACCAACAGGAGTTCAACCGTCAAGTCTTCCAAGTCAAAGTCAATCGTCCACTACATCTTCGAGACATCTTTACTTGTCTTAGTTTCGTAGTTTCTTGCACCCATACATTGATGACATTGTTGATGTCGGTGATGATGGAAATTATGGTTTTCGGGCTATTGCATCTTTACTTGGATGGGGTGAAGATTCATGGTCGTTAGTTCAGATGCAATTAGATACTCAAGCTCATCAACACCCTAAATTATTTTCCAATTTGTTTTATGACACAATCTCTGAAGTTAGGAATGCCTTAAAAGTAGAACACTTGAGTGTGTAGGATCGAGAAAACTAGATTCCAATTCTTGATATGGGCTACCCTATTGCTTGTAGGTACAATGTGGTATTTGTCTCCTTATCAAAGAGACTTAACATTACCTTTTTCCCTCTTACCTTAGCTCCGCCTATGTATATAAGCAGACATAAAATCATTGATGTTGGTTTTGTCAATGACAATCATTGGGTTCAAGTAAAGTCGAAATCTGATAGTCCTTTTCCTCCCGTCATAGACCATTGGAGATAAAATCATACTGAAGCTACAAAAGCATGAGAATCAGCATATGCAGGACATATTAGACACTAAGAAGATGAAGTTAGTTAGTCATCCTAATTTGTTATGTAATCTTGTACGTAGAAAAACTTTTATGGAAAAAATGTATCTATTATATGTGCTACATTTTTTATCGAACCATTTATGCATGTCGTTGTGTCAAAAATATTGAAAATTTCATGTTTTTGGATATTCTGGGCTCATACTGAAAATTTTGCAATTTTGAAATTTCCGGTATTCCAGAAATTTAAAATTTTTGGGATTTTTGGATATTTTACGTATGATTCATAATTTTTGGTATATTTCATCGAAGATTTTGAAATTTCTAGTATGTTTTTATCGAAAATTTGAAATTTACGGTACATGTCTCACTGGAGCGGTAAAAATCTGTAATTTTACAAAATTACCGATAAAGACTCAAAATTTCCGGTAAGTTTCAAAATTTTCGGAATTTTTCCAAGGGTATCAAGGTAAATTTGCTCAAAATGGGGGGGGGGGGGGGGGGGGGGGGGGGGGGGGGGGGGGGGGGGTGTCAAGCTCAAGTGGGAGGTGTCAAGTTAAATGCTCCTATATTTAATATTCTTTTTAATCCTATATTTTAATTTCAAATTTTATTTTGATCTCTTAACTTAAAAAAAAATATTAATATTGATGTCTTAACTTTTCAAAACATACTATATTATTCTTTTTCGTCTAATTAGTGACTGATTTGTGAGTTTTTTAGCGGTAATTTGACGAACAGAACTAACATGGTATCTTTTGAAGGGTTAATAGACCAATATAGAATTTTTTTAAATTAAGAGACCAAAATGAATCCTGAAACTAAGATATGGGATAAAAAATATTAAGTCATTTAAAGAAGGAGAGTGTTCAATACACTCTTATTGTTTCTCCCATACTCTAAAATTTTGAAATTATTCATATCGCCCCATCCAAAAAAATATAATTTGAATGCACCCAATTCAGTTTGAAGGATTTTTTTTTTGGAGAATACTATTCGGACACGCCATTCGAATGCATCATCTGAATCATGTTATCCAGTTACACCATTAATATAAGTCGCGTCCCACTTTTGTTCCCTATTGAATAACTTTGAAAAGAAAAACTCATTCTTTCTCTCCCGTGAAACGGATACATTTCAAAATCTCTCTATTCCTAAAGTTATTCATTCAAATAAACTTCATTAATCAATTCTAGACATTCTTCATATTACATTTTTTAGCATTTTAAGAATATTTGGTAACACTTATCGATTGGCATCCTCACATTACCTCCAATAGTATGATAAATCATCTTTTTTAGTTTCGAAATCACATTAATTTCTTGTTTGATATTTCAACTATTGATGATTAAATATATCATATATTCTATGTTTGTCATTGTCGAGGGATTGTCCTCTCATGGTCATGGATCTTGGTCTTATATCAATGAATTTGTTAATGCAATACGTGTTTCTGTTGCACATGTTTTTCCAATTCATGCTTACGTCGTACATGCTGCTGGCTTATATGCTTCTACAACACCTCATGTTGCTCACGTATGGAGAGGAAGAAAGGAGACGTTGAAGAATTTTACCAAAAGGTTGGATAACCTTTTGTACTTGATTAGATACATCAAGAAAATAACTTTCTGCAAGAGGGATTATTTGTTGATGCTTAGACAGCAAAGAAGAGATTTTTCCTTAAGTCTTCATGTGATCAAAAGGTCTCTGAGTCTGTCAGAGTTGCCTCGATTGAAGAGAATATGCTTCAGAGGTTGACTTTCTTCAAACTCCACTCCTCAGAGGCTGATCCCTTCAAAGTCTACTTCTTGGCTTCTGAAGCTTCAGAGTCTGAATCACCAAAGTATGACTTTCTTCAGAGTTGACTTCTTCAGAGTCTAGATCTTCCATCAGAGCTAGAGCAATCATAAGTAGTCTTCAAAGCCAGAGTCTGAAAATCATATTCAGAATCCTCAAGCTTCTTTTCGTCTGTTCTCAGTCTTATAATCCTATAAACTTGAACAGGTGTTAGAATATCCAATTGTTCTTTAAATACTTTGTTATCATCAAAACCTAATGGATATGGTATCAACCAATTTTTCCCCCAATAATCTCCCATTTTTATGATGACAAACATAAGTATTTAAGCACAATGGTTGCTAATTTAATTTACATGTTGACTTCAGGGTCTAAGATTTGTAAGCTTCTCATGTGTCTGATAGTCCAGAGGGTGAGGTTTGTAAACTACCCCTAAGTCTTATCCATGTTAATTAAATTACTTTAAAAGCACAATATCAATCATCTTCAGTAATTAAGCAGTAGGAACAATCATCAAATTCATGTGCTTAAGTGTGCTTAAATACCCATAGACTTTATCCCCCTTTTGTCATTAACAAAAAGAATAAATAAAAGATATGGAAAATAAAAGACACTGGAAAAAATAGAAGTATGGAATTTTACCAAGTCTGAATAGAAATAATAAAAATCATGACTGGTCTCCTCTTTTGTCATCAGTTAAGAGAAAAACGTGATAAATGACTAGAGTGGTTGGAAAAGAAGCTACAAAACACAAAATATTCGAACTTGTTCTTGAGAAATGAGACTTAGAATTCAAACCTTGGAAGGAGAGTCTAAATACCAAGAGGGTATCTCTCTCTTGATTCCATTGGTGCTCATTAATCCAGATTGATTTCTCCTTATCCCATCTTCCATATAAAAGCCAGCTTATAAAAAGCCAAAAAATCAATTCCTCATTCTTTCATTAAAATTCTCCCTTGATTAGAATGAGAAATCATCTAAGAACAACAAGGGTGGTTCCTCGGAAGAAATTAATAAGGCTTTGAAGATCCATAAAGATGAAAGAATCAACTATTTAAAAAGTGTTAGAGCAACTAGAGTTGAAAGAGCATCAGAGACAAAGATGAAGACCTCCAAAAGGAACCTCAAGAAGAAAATAATTGAGATATCTGATGGTGAGTGGGATGAGGATTGGAATAACTTCATCATGCCAGGAGGGTGGATTGATGACCACATAGAGTAACCCTTTTTGTTGGAGCAACTTTCAGATGTGTTGCTCTTTTTAATTTACAGAATCATGTAATTCTTATCCATTTAATAAAATATATATAAACTGACATCAACTGATGTCTAAAGAGATTGTCAAAGCATGATTTTGTCTTACCAGACAAAAATTTCCCAAAGTTAATATAGCTCAAAGTTAAAGCATAATAGTAGCAGAAATCTTAACAGATATGAGACCAAGTTAGAGGGTTTTTCAAATTTGTAACACATAAGTGGACATAAGATAGATAGTTTTAATAGAAAAACCACTTATATGCCATTAGAAACAACTAATCGAATCGTGAGCATTAGAGGTTGAGATGCTTCAGAGGCTACCACACATTAGAAGTTGGTTCAGAGCTTCTGATCATAGTAGTTTCTGATCATAAGCAAACTTTGATCCTTCATTCAGAAGCAAGCATTAATCTTTCACAAAATGCATGTTCATATTCTTTTTAATGAAATCAAATATTTCTATAGTGAGAGGCTTAGTAAATATATAAGTCTGTTAATGATATATATATATCAATGAATTATATATTTATTACATCTTTCTGAACATAATCTCTAATAAAATGTTGTTTGATTTCTATGTGCTTGGTTCTAGAATGTTGAACTGGATTTTTTGTTAAATAGATGGCAGTAGTATTATCACAGAAGATTGGATTACTTCTTCCACTAATTTGATAGTCTTCTAACTAATATTTTATTTTGAGTAGTTATATGCAATATTTGGCAGCAGAGATGTATTATGCTTCTGTTGTGGACAAGGTAATAGTTGCTTGTCTTTGACTATACCGGGATATTAGGTTTTCACCTATGAATTACAGTTTCCACTAGTGGATTTCCTTTCAATTTTATCCTCAGCATAGTCATCATTATAAAATCCAACTAGATTGTAATATAGTTATTTTTTATAAAGTAACCTTAGATCAGTTGTTCCCTTTATATACCTAAAGATTCTCTTAACAACAGTTAATTTAGTCTCCATAGGATCTGATTGGAAATATGACACACATACACACACTGAACAAAATATATGGCCTAGAAGTTATTAAGTAGAGTAAGGAACCAATCATACCTCTATACAACTTCTGATAGACTTTGGAGCTTTCTTTTTCTTTGTTCAGATTGCACATTGGATGCATATGAGTGTTCATAACTTTGTAGTCTTCAAGCTTGAACTTCTTCAAAATCCCTTTTATATATTTAGATTGGTGAGCGTAAACTCCATCTTTGCTTTGGTTGATCTGAATTCCAAGGAAGAACTTCAATTCACCCATCATGCTCATCTCAAATTCAGCCTGCATTGTCTTAGAAAACTCCTTGCAAAGGGTAGCATTAGTAGAACCAAAAATAATATCATCTACATACACCTGAACAATTAAGATGTCATTTTTCAATGTTTTTGTGAAGAGTGTGGTATCAAGTTTCCCTTTTTGGAAATCATTTTTGTAAGAGGAAGTTACTTAATCTCTCATACCAGTCGTTGGGAGCCTGTTTGAGTCCATAGAGTGACTTCTTAAGTTTGAAAACATGTTCTGGATGGATTGAATCCTCAAATCTAGGTGGTTGTTTTACATAGACTTCTTCAGAAATGACACCATTTAAAAATGAACTCTTAACATCCATTTGATATAGAATGATGTCATGCTTAATAGCATAGGAGAGAAGTAACTTGATTGCCTCTAACCTTGCAACAAGTGCAAAGATTTCACAAAAATCTATACCTTCTTGTTGACTATAACCTTAAGCTACCAGTCTGACTTTGTTCCTTACAACTTTTCCTTGCTCATTAATCTTGTTTCTGAACACCCATTTTGTTCCGATAATGTTCTTATGATAAGGTCTGGGTACAAGACCCCACATATCATTCCTTTGAAACTGGTCCAGTTCTTCTTGCATGGCAATAATCTATCTATTATCAGATAAGGTTTCACTAACAGAAGTTGATTATATCATGGAGATAAGTCCTAACAGTGAATATTCCTCTATGAATGCAGATCTTGTCTACAGATGACTATCTTTATTTCCAATTACTAACTCTTTTGGATGAGAAGACTTGTACTTTAAAGTATTTTTGGATTGTGCAGCTTCTTGAGAACCACAAAGAGCTTCTTCAGAACTTGATTCCTATGGATGTGTTTCAGAAGTTAGGTTAGGTTTTGTACCACCAGCTTTTGAATATCTAACTTTTGAACCTCTAGCTTCTGAAAGTTTAGCTTATAAAGGAATTATACCTTCTTCACTAGATTCTAGAGAGACTTTTGATATATGAAATTCTGGAAAAAAGTTTAACTAGCTCTAACATATTATTGTCAGGCTCTTTGTCATCAAATTTAATATGTATAGACTCTTCAACCATTCTGGTTTCAGAGTTATACAACTTGTACGCCTTTAAGCGTTCAGAGTATCCTAAAAAGATATCCATTTGAGCTTTGACATCAAATTTATTCAAATAGACTTTACTGTTTAAGATGTAACATGTACATCCAATCTGATGATAATAAGAAATACTAGGTGTCATACCCCGATTTTGGCCCTGAAATTTTTTCCCCTGAAATTTTTTCCCCATCAATCACTCGTTTGCATTCTTTCTTCATTCACCTTCATACCCTTCATTCATGTTCATGTTAACTATTTCATATTTTTTTACGTTTTTCACATTCCAAATTTACATTCATATTTTCTTCATTCACATTGAAAAATATTCCATTCATATTCAAGAATTTCCACATACTCATTCATAGTTCGATTACTTCGTTCATTCATTCAATCATAATCATCCACGTACATGGCATATGAATAACTTATAATTAAAAAAAACATCTCATCACATGAATACATGAAGCCTCTAAGATACAAAGAAAGATTTTGGACTTGCTACAAGGACACAAATTTTCATTCACATCCAGTGTTATATTCATTACAAATCATGAGATTTTTCTAAGCTTACAAATTTACGGAATGGACATTGGGACCAAATCGAACTCACTCCAAAACTAACAAAAACTAATTCCAATTAATATGCCAAATCATCATCCAGCTTCAGCCTGACCACGACGGTTCCCATGTGTTATTGTCAAACATTTATGCTTCAAAAGGAAATTGGGGTGATGTTCTTGAAATTAGAGCATCTAGCTATGTCTAACACTACAAAGGTTTTGGATCCTACATTCCATGGAGTGGGTCAAAGATTAGGAATTGAAATATGGAGGATTGAGAATTTTCAACCGGTTTCATTGCCCAAATCTGAATATGGGAAATTCTACATGGGAGATTCATACGTTGTCTTGCAGACATCACAAGGCAAAAGCTTGTGAAGAATTTTGTATTGCTTTGTCACTTTTGGAAAAAAGGGAAAAATGAAACATTTTCCAGGTTCAGTCCCCCGCCCACATTGCAAGGATGTAAAAGAGATAAACATTGATAGAGTTCTCTACGAAGTTAATATATTGAAGATAAAAAAGATGAAAAGATAACTTCCATCGAGCTCATGGCTCTAGATGTTCTAATTGAAGCATGTCAAAAGATAACACCAATGGATGTAGAACTGTATTTCAATTGCCATTACAGAAAACTGAAAATACTCATAGCATTGATGGGTTTGAGTACAAGTATTACATCACTTAAATCTTCTGACCAAACACATGGTTTCAGTACACCTTTTAATGACTCAAATGAAAGCTCTATCTAGCACTGTAGCCACTTGGTTGCGGAGGAAGTGAAGACCCTTTCTGACTGTATATCACAAGTGAAGAAGATTATTGATCACTATGGAGATTCCGACGGCCTCGCTGTTCCGACAAGCAGCATTTGTCAAATGCAATCTCTGATACTGTTAATCATGGGCTATGTCGCGAATGTACTCATGTGCAACATAACCTCTGCACAAGTAATATCTGATCAAATGGAAAGCAACTGTTTTGTTGATGCAGCCGTTGTTTCTGCAAACTTCAGCATCATAGCCGGACCACACCTATCGAAAATCAAGTTGATTTAATTGTTGCAACATATGACATGCTTGCTGAATAAGTGGTTTGGATATGAATTTCAAATCTAGCTTTAACCTTAAAAATAAAGAACCAATGCGATGCGAAGAAGCATCCAAAAACAGTGTTGTCAATTTATCTAGGGAAGATTCAATATAAGATACAATAGATTTCCGGATTGGTTGGACCATCATCAATGCCAAACGTGACCTGCAACATGGACGTTGATTGTGGAAAACTTCCTGTCCAAAACAGATCCAACATCAAATGGTCATACACAAACATAAATGACAATCCAAATCCTACACTAATTTAAGCATCAATCCAATTCCATAAGACAAGTCCATAAGCATTAATCTAATTCCATAAGACAAGTTCAAAACCAATCCACAACCAAGGAAGCATACCTTGTGGCAAGCAAATACGGCCTGGGCGGTCCTCTGCAGATGTTGCTGGTAGCAATAGTTCAAAATGGGCTTATTCAGAAGGAAATGATAAATTAAGACCTGCTATGGGATATTCATCAAAGGAATATTTTTCTGGAGATAGATGTTCAAATGAGGAAGATGCTATGATTAAAGACCATAGAGTGTTGGACACAAGAAGAGAACGGGACCTGAAAACTCTAGCTTCGCTAGTGACAGAGCAAAGTTGGAGGAATCCACACAATATTAATTCAACGACTCTCAAATCCAACCAACCTCCGATGAACAAAATGTCATGTCAAGGGTGAACTCCTTCTACAACCTTCTTCAGAAAGACCCTAATAGCCATCCAAAACCGAGTTTCAAAACCAAAGCCAGGTGAAAAACAAAAGCTCCTCATGTTTTCACCGAATTCACTGCAGTAAAACATAAAGCAACTAGTCAAAGCAGTAAAAGTTCAAAAATCCCAAAATGGAATGGAGACAAAATTCGAAGAAAAAGCACAGGTTCAGATTACCTTTTCCAAGTCCAAGCATCAAAAAGACCGATCCAAACTAAGTCCGCCAAAAGGACTTCGCAGAGATGCTTGTTTTAATCTACCATACAACAACCCTAAACCCTAATTGCAAGATATAAAAGGTGAGAGGTGAGGCGGACAAGAAGGACGAAAAATCAGAGAAAAAACCCTAAATCCCAAAATCAAAAAAAAACCTGGATTTGAAGAGGCGAAGGAGGAAGATTTAAGCATCACCGGAGCCGTCGTCACCGCCGAAGGTGAGATTTTCACTCGATTCTCTCTTTGAAACCATGGATTTGCGCTCTTCTTGGGTAGTGTTGTGAGCGATTGTGAGAGAGCGATTGAGAGAGCGAAAGAAGGAGTGAGTGATTGTGAGAGAGCAACAGCGAGCGATTGTGAGAGAGCAAGAGAGAGCGATTTTGAGAGAGCGATTTTGAGAAAGCGAGATTGAGAGAGCGGTTGAGAGAAACGTGAAGGTGTTGTGAGAGTGAGGATGATGACGGAGTGACGATGTCTGTTACTATTGCTCCCATTGTTTTTTTCTTTTATTTATTTTAAGCAAAACAAACATTTAAGCTATTAAAAAACCATTTAAGAATCTAATGCGTTTAGTATTCCTCTGCCTTTTTTTATTAAATGGTGTATAGTAATGAATTGCTTTTTGTTATTCCCAATCCATTAGCCTCTAGAACCCAACAGCCAGGCGGCTGGGTTTATTTTCTTGGATCTTTTCACTTTTAATTGGTAGTCCAACAAACTATTTCATGTTAGTTTTATTTTAATTTTAATTTTAATCTGTTCTGGTTTACTTATTCAAATTAGCATTAAGATAGTAAATGACCACAAGTGGCCTAGTGGAAAGAGAGCAATTTCACTCTCTTTAGTGTAAGGGGTTCAATACTTGGGGACAACAATCTTTGTGTTTATATTTGTTATGCTTACCATTTTATTTAATTTCTTTTTCTATATAGTATCTTGCTATTTTATTTTATTTTTATTTATTCGATTAGTCGATTTTTGTGTGTTAACTAATTTAGTTTAGGTTAGTACCCATATCCATACTTTTACACGTGTAAATAATCATACTCAAATTTCAGTCGATTTCAAAATCAATTTCAACTTTCCTCAATTTCAAAATACATTCCAAAAATAAATGTGAATCATTTCAATATCATTTCACAAATCAAACATAATATTCAAACCCTTTTCTAAAGCGTGAAGAAAAAGATTATCCTGGATGGAATATCCAGTTATAATCCCGAATATTAGGCTCAAGCTGTAAGAGTTTGCAAGCCGTAAATATTCGTCTTCTCTCCAAAATATTTATAAATATCTAAACCATTTTCTTAATAAAGTTGGAAGAAAAAGATTACCTGGATGGAATATCCAGTCGTAATCCCGAATATTAGGTTCAAGCTGTAAGAGCTTGCAAGCCATAAATATTCGTCTTCCCTTCTACACTCTAATATTCAAATCGTTTTCCTAATAAAACTTGAAGAAAAAGATTATCCTGGATGGAATATCCAGATATAATCCCGAATATTGGGCTCAAGCTGTAAGAGCTTGTAAGCCATAAATATTCGTCTTTCCTCCAAAACATTCGTACATATCCGAATCATTTTCTTAACAATATTGGAAAGAAACAGACTGCCTGGGTGGAATGTCCAGACGTAGTCCCGAGTACTAGACCCAAGCTGTAAGAGCTTGCAAGTCATAAGTACTCGTCTTTCAAACTCCAAAATACTTAATGCCTATCTTAACCTCTTTCAATAAAGATGGAAATGGAACATGGTGTATACCGTGCACTCCTGAGATTAAGATTCGAGACGTATGCCTCGCCTATCTTAGCTCTCGCCATCGTCTAAAATTGTCAATGTGGTTTCTTCAAACCCTTCCTCAATCAAACATAAAAATACTTAATCTCTATTAAACACTTTTGCCAATAAAGATGGAAATGGAACATGGTGTATACCGTGCACTCTTGAGGCTAGGATTCGAGATGTATATCTCGCTCATCCAAGATCTCGTCGTCACTCAAAATACATCCAACCAGTCAAACTCTTTTTCGTCGCCGTGCGACTAATCAAAGAACCTTTTTCATAAATGAAAGATATATTGTCTTAAGTGATACAAAACAATGTTTCGGCCACGATTGTTGAGTCGAGATAAGTGACGCTTTTCCGAATGTAGATTTATAAATCCGTTCGATGTGTGGTATGCGTCCACTCCTCATCTGTTTTGGGTAAAACAATGTTTTCATCGATTAATACAATATAGCTTTCGCTAAAATCGAGCAACAAACAAACATATTTCTACCCAGATCCACGTAAGCCTTGATTTCTCTTTTGAGATACGTAGGAGCAGGATTTATAAATCTTGTCAGGCCCACTAATAAAAAACTTAGGTTTAGTCCTTTGTCAAAAATCCAAAAATATTCTCTTCTCATCCTTTCTTTCTTTCTCACCTAGTAATTCGAAAAGCCTAATATTTCGACTAACACTAACGCACACAACTAACCTAATGGTTCCCGTTGAGTACAACGGACGTGAGGGGTGCTAATACTTTCCCCTTGCGTAATCGACTCCCGAACCCTGATATTGGTTGCGATGACCATATGTTATCCTTTCTTTTAGAGGTTTTATCGATATTTCCTCTTTCCCTATTTGGGAATAAATAAAGTTCGGTGGCGACTCTGTTCAGTCCATCATTGTGAGCGTGCGATCGCGCTTTGCTTTGAAGTCGTATCCCCATTTTTCGAGGTGCGACACTTGGTTTTCTTCCTTTAAAAAGCTTATATGCAGTTTTGTTCAGAATGGGTCTGATGTGGATCCTGTTTTGAACATAACATGTTGTGTTTACAGCTTCTGACCACAAGTACTTAGGTAAGTTACTTTCATGAATCATGGTTCTGGATATTTCTTGTAAGGATATGTTCTTTTTCTCTATAACCCCATTTTGCTGTGGAGTTCTAGGAGAAGAGAACTCATGGAGGATTCCATATTTTTCACAAATTTTTTCAAAAGCTTCATTTTCAAATTCTCCTCCATGATCACTCCTTACTTTTTTTTTTTTTTTATTCTTTTCATTTTGTACTTGTATGCAGAAGACACTAAACACATTATATGATTCAACATTGGTTCTAAGAACTTTAACCCAAGTCCATTTACTAAATTCATCAACTGTGACAAGTCCATATTTCTTCCCATTGATTGATGCAGTACTAATAGGACAAAACAAATCAATGTCAAGCAGTTCTAAGGGTCTGAAGGTATAGACAAAGTTTTTTAGTTTTAAAAGAGGATTTGGTAATTTTCCCTATTTGGCATGCTTCACAAAGAGCATTTTGAATGATAGTTAAGATTTGGAAACCCTTTAACAAGTTTTAACATTCTAAGTTTGGAAATTAATCTCCAATTAGCATGATTAGCCAGTTCAGAAAAATTAATTTTGTAAACATTGTCTTGCCTCTTACCTTTGAGCACTAAAGATTTATCAGATTCATTCATGACTGAGCAGATGTTCTTACTAAACACTACTTCATAACCAGTATCACAAAATTGACTTATGCTAAGTAGGTTATGTTTTTGTCTATCTATTAACCAGACATTATTAATAAAGATAGATGAGTTCACAGCAGTACCAGTACCAATGATCTTCCCTTTTTGGTTTCCTCCAAATCCCACAGTTCCCCCCTCTTTCAAAGTGAGGGTTTGGAACATATGTTTCTATCCTGTCATATGTCGTGAGCAGCCACTGACCAGGTACCATGACTTCTTCTTTGTTTCTCCCCTTAAGCATATTTGTAGCAAAAATGATTTCAAATTAGATATGCATAGTCTTATGGGTCCTTTATGATTAATTATGATAGGTTTTCTCTTATTTTGTACCCCTTCTCTCATATGTAAAGGCTTAGAATCATTCAAGACTTTTGATTTAGAAGTTTTTTGTCTTGAATAAGTCATGAAATTAGGCTCTGAACCTTTCAGAACCTTATGACCTGATGCCTTAGGTTCTGGTTTCTTCAGAACATTTTACTTCAGAGTCTTAGGTTCTGGTGACTTCAGAACCTTTGACTTTAAAGTCTCTCAGGTTCTGGTTTCTTTAGAACCCTTGACTCAATAGTTTTATATTTTGATTGGTTCATAACTTTTTCATTGTTATAATCAGGTACAAAATAAAGGTTTAACCCTCTTTTAGTAGATTTAAAGGAGGAAGGATATTATGGTTTAATCAAGATTTCAGTCTTTGGATTAAAAGGTTTTTGATAGTAACCCATGCCTTCTCCTCTGCTTCTATTTACACCATAGATCATGGATGTAAGTTTGGTTCTTTTAAGACAAGATACGATAAGTTCTTGAAGAGCCATTTCATGATCATCAAGAGTTTTATATGAAACATGTTTAACATGAGCAATATGATATCTCTCAAGAGCTTCATTTTTACTTTGAACGGATCTTAATTCTTCTTTTAAAAGATAATATTGCTCTATTAATATTTTATGTGACTGGCCTTTTCTTGAAATCTACTCATAAGATCTTGAATAAAAGTAATTAAATTAGAACGAGATAGTTTATAAAATAGCTCATCCTTCTCAGATTTTGAACTAGAATCTGAGTTAGATTCTGCTTTAGAAGATGTAAGAGCCACCAATGCTAGATTGGCTTGTTCTTCATATTTCTCAGAGTCTTGTTAATTGTCAAGTTCATCTCATGTTGCCATGAAACTCTTATTGAAACCATTTCTGAAGTTGTTATTTTGGAAGTAACCAGACTTCTTGCAGTTGAAGCAGCCCTTCTGATCATCCTTCTTATCTCTTGAACTTGATCCTATGAAGTCGCTGCTTCTACCAGAGAATCGTTTATTCTTCTTAGCCTAGTATTTAAATCTTTTAATGATAAAGGTCATTGCCTCATCATCTGAGTCTTCTTTAGAACCTTATGATTGAGAAGCTTATTCAGAGTTCCATATTTTAAGAGCTTTTACAAATTTTACAGAAGATTTAAAAGCAGGGGACTTTAGTTTCTTGGCAGGTTCATCTCCATTGAGCTCCATCTCATGACTCTGGAGATTGCTGATAAGACTTTCAAGACTTAATATGTTTAAGTATTTAGCCTTCTAGATAGATGTTACCTTGGGTTTGTATTTGACAAGAACACTCCTAAGAATCTTCTTGATATGATCAGAGGTAGTGCAACTCTTATTCAGGACCTGAAATCTATATACAAGAATTTGAAACCTAAAAAAACATGGTTTTAATGTCGTTATCCTTCTTCATCTTGAATAACTCATATTTCTAAAACATAACGTTAGCTTAGCTTCCTTAACTTGTTTATTCCCTTCATAAGTAGAACACATATATCATTGGTTTTGATGATGAGTTGTGGGATATCCTTGAAGATGGCATTGGAATTATAGTCAATGGTGTTGGAATGGTAGCTGATAGGAAAACTCTCACACCAACTCAGAAGAAAATTTATAGGAAATATCATAGAGTTAGAGGCATTCTAGATGATGTTGTACCTCATTCTCAGTACACCAAAATTATTGATAAGTCAATTGCTCATCTGAGAGAGTGTGGGATCCTATCCCAACTTACTCCTCCTGGAACACCCCAATGGAACAATATATCTGAGAGAAGAAATCGAACCTTGTTAGACATGGTCCGATCCATGATGAGCCACATCGATCTTCCAAACTCCTTTTAGGGACATGCACTGTTGACAGCAACTTACACACTTAATCGTGTTCCATCCAAAAAGGTTGAGAAGACACCATATGAGATATGGAGTGGTAAGAAACCATATATGTCTTACATGAAGATTTTGGGTTGCGAAGTTTATGTGAAACGATAAATTTCAACTAAGCTTGAGCCCAAATCTGACAAATGCTTATTTGTGGGATATCCTAAAGAAACAAGAGGGTATTACTTCTACAATCCTTTTGAGGGCAAAGTGTTTGTCGCTCGAACTGGAGTTTTCCTAGAAAAGGATTTTATTTCCAAAGGAATTAGTGGGAGGAAAGTAGAGCTTGAAGAAATTCAAGAATCACAAAGCATTGATACACCTATGGAGGAATTAGAGCAGGAAACACAAGTAGTTTTGGAAGAGCAACATGCTCAAGTAGAACAAGACCAACATAGGTCAAGCAGGATAAGTCACCTCCCTGAGAGATATGTATATCTCATAACTGATCAAGGTGATGTATTACTCATGGATCAAGATGAGCCTGTGACCTACCAAGAGGCCATAACTGGTCCCGAGTCTGAGAAGTGGCTAGAAGCCATAAAATCTAAAATGGATTACATGTACACAAACCAGGTTTGGACCTTGGTAGAGCCTCCTGTAGGAGTTAACCCTATAGGATGCAAGTGGGTCTTCAAAAAGAAGACTTACATGGATGGTAACATACATACCCATAAGGCAAGACTGGTTGCAAAAGGATATAAACAAATTCATGGGTTGACTATGATGAAAACTTTTCACCAGTTGTAATGCTTAAATCTGTTCATATTTTACTTGCTATCACTGCATATCATGATTATGAAATATGGCAGATGGATGTCAAAACTGCTTTCCTTAATGGGAATCTTCTTGAGGATGTGTACATGACACAACCTGAAGGATTTGACCTACCAGAAGAAGCCCAAAAGATATGTAAGTTACAAAGATCAATCTATGGATTGAAGCAAGCTTCTAGAAGCTGGAATCTTCGTTTTGATGAAACAGTAAAACAATATGGATTCATCAAGAATGAAGATGAGACTTATGTCTACAAGAAGGTTAGTGGGAGCATGATCATCTTCCTGGTATTATATGTAGATGGTATATTACTCATTGGAAACGATGTCCCTACCCCACAACAAGTAAAGACTTGGTTGGGGAAATGCTTTTCTATGAAGGACCTGGGTGAAGCAACCTATATATTAGGAATCAGGATCTATAGAGATAGGTCACAAAAATTGCTTGGCCTAAGTCAGAGTACATACATAGACAAAGTGTTGAGATGCTTTAACATGCATGATTCCAAGAAAGGATCCATACCTATGCAACATGGCATGTGTCTATCAAAAACACAATCCTCTTCAACTAAGGAAGAAAATGATCACATGAATAAGATTCCATATGCATCTGCAATAGGATCTATCATGTATGTGTACTCGACCAGATGTCTCGTATGCTTTAAGTGCAACGAGTAGGTACCAATCTGATCCCGATGATGCTCATTGGATACCTGTCAAGAATATCCTTAAGTATTTGAGAAGGACTAAGGACTCATTCTTGATATATGAAGGCCAGGAAGAGCTTGTTGTAATTGGATACACTTATGCTAGCTTCCAGACAGATAAGGATGACTTTAGATTGCAATCTGGTTATGTGTTTTGCTTAAACGGTGGCGTTGTGAGTTGGAAAAGTTCAAAGCAAGATACAGTTGTTGATTCTACAATCGAGGCCGAGTATATTGCTGCCTCAAGTGCAGTAAGGAAGCTGTTTGGATCAAAAAGTGCATTAGTGAACTTGGCATAGTTCCTAGCATTGTGGATCCCATTGGTCTCTATTGTGATAACAATGGTGCTATCACACAAGCTAAGGAGCCTAGATCTCACCAACGATCTAAACACATACTTAGGCGTTATCACCTCATTCGAGAGATAATAGATAGAGGAGATTTGAAAATATGCATAGTACCTACACTTGACAATATTGTTGGCCCACTGACAAATCCTCTTGCACAACAGAAGCATGATGGCCATAGTAGATCTATGGGCATTAGGGGTATGCCTGATTGGCTCTAGTGCTAGTGGGAGATTGTTGGTGTAAGCCCTAGAGGTCAATACTTTTGGTACTTGTATCGAATTATTTATTAATAATAAAAGGCTTTTTCTTTATTATGTTTGCTTAATAAAGTCCCTAGAATAGATAGTCCGTTTAATGTATCAAGTGTGACTTAATCATGAGGTCCCATTAAACATAAAGACACTATTCTTAAAGTATCCGTAGTCGAGATTTATTGTGAAGTGGGATAACATTAAAGCATTAAGACTATTATGTATATAGACTGATGATCACATCTCATGGATCATGGATAAGGAGTTATCAAGTCTTAAACATAGGTATGAATATTAGGAGTAATATTTATACTGGATTGACCCGCTATGAGAATACCATATATAATGTTATGCAAAGTGTCATAAGTTATTCTCATGGTGATAGTGGTGTATACCACCCTTCAACCTGAAACCACTATGGACCCTAGATATAAAGTCGAGTGCATTATTGATCAAACGTTGTCCGTAACTAGATGACCATAAAGACAATTGATGGGTACTCCACGAAACACGTTGAGGGACTTGAGTGACCTAGATGGAATTTTCTCATCATGTGTAACAGGATAAATGTCTACGGGCCCAATATTGAACTAGACAAGGATGACACGGTCTATGCCTTGTGTTCAATATAGACATAGGGGCAAAAGGGTAATTATACACATAAGTATTATCACAAAAGGATTTGTCATATCACATGACATTTCGTGTCTTGGGTAGCAGTGATGTGTTGCTAGATACCGCTCACTGTTTATCATGTTAAATACGTGATTTAATATAATTGCTAATGTCGCGAAAACCTATAGGGTCACACACAAAAGGACGGATTGATGAGAGATAGAGTAAATAAGGAACACTGTAAGGTACTGTGCACTTAAGTGAATTGTAAAACATCGTAAGGTATGTCATACCCCAAAATTCACCCTACTCCGATACAATTTTCATATGATCCATGACCCTACTGCACATGCATACATTCATTAGTTTAAAATAAAAATAAAAATAAAAATAAAAATTGGGTAACCGATTACTCAAATTAGGGTAACTGGTTACCTAGACCAAAAACTGAATTTTTGGCCATTTTGGCACTATGTAACCGATTACCATAATTAGGGTAACCGAATACACCTGCGCAGAAAGCAGAAATGACCCTGTTTTTTACACAAAGGACCCTTTGGTTCACCCACTTCAACCCCTTTGCTTCCCCTATAAATAGAGCACTATCCTCACTCATTTTTCAAGCTTGATAGCCATAAAACCTCTGTCCAAATCACATTCAAGCTCCCTCTTTTCAACCTAAACCCTAACTCACCCAAACCCTCTTTTCTCCTTTGAACCACCCAACCACCATGTAAAATATCCACCATCTCCACAGAACAAACAACAGTAGCAAACTTCTAACCTTCACTTACATAATCATTCACCACCACCACATAAACATACAACTTTCTTCCCTTCCATTTTTCTACCATAATAGCCATAACCACCCTCTTCCAAGCCTTTTGCTTCATTCTCAAACCCAAACACAACAACAACCTAGTTTTAACACCACAATCTTGGTAATATTTTGGACTCAAACTCCTTGATATTTTTGTTTTTGTTTTGTGTTTGAAAAATGGATTTTTACTCTTGGGTTATGTTTTGAGAGAGATTTGAGTTAACTTTGAGACAAATGGTTTTTGTTGGGTTTACACCCTTTTTGGGGATTTTTTTTTGCTCTTACTACTTTTTATCCACCATTTTCAAACAAAATTTGTTTCTTGTTATCATTTATATTTATTGGTTGATGAGATCTATTAAATCATGACTATGGTTGTTTAGAGTTAATAAAACCTTCAATGTTTCAAACCTATTAATGATTGATCAATAGACCCTTCATGATACTTTAACGCATTGATAGGTTGCCTCTATTTCAACCATGTTTGGATCATTTGATACATAGATGAAACCATTCTCTTTACATTAACTTGTTATTCTATTTGCTTATTGTTATTCTACTAACCACCAACCATTAACTACTAACTTCTAACATTTATATTATTGCACCTTACTTCCTTGCAATTTATTTTATTGTTTACTAACCACACACTTAGGGTTGCATAACTTTCTTTGTTACAAATCTATTGTTAGTTGATTTTTCAATCATCTTCAATACTTTGCATCAATGATAAGCTATCCCTTAACGTGTCATTTACATTCACTAACCATTATCATTGTGATATTGTCATTCTTTATCTTGTGATTTACTTTTATGTCATTACCTTGTAATTTACATTCAAGTACTCCTTATCATCATCATTGTACAAACTCATCATGCATGTTTATTTACTTGTTATTTATTTTATTGTCATCATACATTAAAAACAACAAAAACATGATAAAATGATAAAGACCAAAAATATTCACTCCACTCTCAATCAACTTGGACTTAGAGGATTTCATCTTAGGACCTTTGCTTGGAGGCCTTTTCATTACTCTTTGTGATACTTTGTAAAGCACTTGGATTTTCATCCGTAACTTACATGCATGTTGTAAGAATGACATCATGGCACCACCTTAGGGGGACATGTTTGTAAGACCATTATCCTTTGTTTAGCTTAGGTCACTTTTGCACACAAAAGGCTTTCTCTTGGGCTACCTTACAATGAGACTCTTTAATTTCTTGTTGGTTACTTTGCATTCATGTTGCATAAGCCAAATTTCATAATCAAAATAAAATAAACCCTTGATTCAACGTCAAGTGGCATTTTTATAATCAAATTCAAAACACTTAATAATTACGATTATTATTGTGCGCCACGAGCCTTAAGTGGTGGAGAATGAGTGAGAATGGAGCATTCTTACCCTTACTCTGATTATTTTGGACGCAAGACGCTTGGCTTGTTGTCTAGAATAATCACCTTCACCCATAGACTTTAGTACAATATAATCACAAACATTCTTTCATAAAACCCTTATTCAAGGTAAAAATAATACAACTCATCAAACTCTTTTTTGTGCCTTAGGGCGTCATCCCGAAAGCCCTTTTTTTCAAAGGTAAAATCAACCAACACATAAACATTTTCTACTCCGAACTACGGAGCTCTGATTCCTCATCCTCGGATGAGTGATACGTAGGCACAAGGGCCACAATCCTTGGCGAGCACTATAATAACAAAAACACCCCCTTCTTTTTCACACATTCTTTTGAAAATAAAACAATAATAGATAAATCTCATGTATTTAAAACAACCCAAATGGTTCCCATGGAGTACCATGGACGTAAGGGGTGTTAATACCTTCCCCTTACGTAACCGACTTCCGAACCCAAATCTCGGTTGCGAGACCGATTCCTTATTCTCTTTTAAGCGCTTCCCGTGCGCATCTCCTCTCCGATATAGGTAAACTAAATAAAATTCGGTGGCGACTCTTCTGACTTTGCCTCTCTTTGGCATTCTCTTTAGTCCCAGTTTTGTTATCGTGAAATCCCGATAGCGATAACTGGCGGCTCTGCTAGGGACACCAAAATTCCCTAAGCAAGTCTAGCCTAGTTTAGGGTTGTTCCTCTCTTACGTATGTGGAGATTTATCTGTTATCTATTTTTTCTGTATATATTGCTTTCTTTGCTAACCTGTACATATTTTCTTTGTTTGCCTATTGGTCCGAAACTTTGGTTTTGTGACGGAGAATTTTTGGAAGCAATAATGATTGCAAAGAAAAAACCTTGCGTGAAAGACTCTCCACCCGAGTCTTTGAGTTTGCTTGAGATACGAGAGGTTGAGTAGTATTGGTCCACGAGGTGCCTTCCTCGTTAGGGTCGTACGAGAACCTCACTTAGTGGTAGATTCTCTTAAGGGGATTGATGACCGTTGTGCTTTCGGCGTAAGCATCTTTTCTTTTACTAGAGTCAATGACCCTAAGACCACTTTTAGAACCTTTAAAATGATGGCTAGCCTAGACCGATGGCCGTGTAGTATAGGCCACCGAGGTGCCTTCCTCGTGAGGGTCGATACGAAGATCTCACTTAGAGTAGATGACTTTGATGGAGCAGTCGCCTGGCAAGTAAATTGATATAAGCGGCTAACAGTCAAGGAAGTCCATGACTCTAGGGGCAATGTCCTACACCCAATTTTCTAAAAGCCTTAGATCTTACAAAGCGAGAACCTTGGTTTACTAAGCAGTCATTATTAACTCCATGCTTCGTCACGATGGTCCAAAACCATGAACCCATGCCTAAAAACCTGTGGAAATATTCTCACCCATTCATTCATAAGTAAGCATCTCATTCATGCATCATTTGCATCTCATAAGCAAAACCTTATACCACCTTCTGTTTCTACCCCACTAGCTGATTTCCCGATGTACGCTTAGAACTAGAAGCATGTCTCAAGCCACTGTGGAAGAGCTCCAACAAGGCCAAGCTGTATTCAAGGAAGAGATCAGCCAACTAAAGACTCAGATGAGCTTGGTTATGGAAATCTTGCAAACACTGTTGAAAAAGGAAGGAAATCCTACACCACTCTCCAAGATGGAAATGGTCTCCCCTATGCCTCTATCTGGCTCCACCTTACATCATGAGTTGCCTCAGGGATACCGTCCCCAACCCGAACTGCCAAGGTTTCTTAATCAACAGCCAGTGTTCGTTCCTCAGCTAGCTCAGAGGAACCAAATGCGGAGTCAGAATTGGTACTCAAGTCGGAGGCAAAACTCTTATGCTCAACGAGGCCAGGAAAAATCAAAGAGGCCAGAGAAACAGTTCGACCTAGTTCCCATGTCATTTGGTCGAATTCTACCGCTTCTTCTCAACAGATCATTGGTGCAGTTAAGGGTACTAGGACCTCCTCCAACACACCTTCCCTTGAACTATGACATGAATGCTAAGTGTGAGTTCCACTCAGGAGCACCCGGACACTCGATCTAGAGTTGTAAGGCTTTCAAATACAAGGTTCAGGAATTGATTGATTCAAAGGCTATCGCGTTCACACCAAACGGACTGAATATACTGAGCAACCTCATGCTGCCACATGAAGGCACTTCTGCAATGCCACAACCAGTGCCAACGGATGAGGAACAAGAAGCTGAATAAGAGCCTCCTTGGGGACTATCATACATAAGTTCCTACAAGCATGATGACACCGGTCTACGGTTGAAACAAGGCTAATCACGCCAGCAATTATGTTATCATTCATTTGTTTTCATGTGTAACTTTCTTGCTTGTCATTGTAATATTCACTCTTAAATACTTGTTTTTGCAACAATGAAATGAATATGCATGTTTTAAGTCAATCCAATCACGTTCACTCTTATCTTACTTTTGTTTAAAAATGAAACTTAGAAGGAGAATGACGAATATAAGGTACAATAGCTCATTGCATGTATGCTTTTGAATAAACACCTTGTTGATGATGTAAGGCATTGCTTCAAATCCCCAAACATTGTGTCATACCCTAAATTTTACCCTGAGTTTTCACTTGCATCCTATAACACCCCAAAATTTGCCCTCCTCATTCATGCATTCATTTCATATTGCATTTCATCATGTCAATCAGAATTAGATCCGGAAAAAAAAAATGAAAAAAAATTAAAAAAATAAAAAATAATTTTTTACAAAATAAATAAATAAATAAATAAAATATAATAAAAAATTTTGGACTTGGGTCTCTCTCATTTGAGCCCACAAAACCATGAAATTCAGTCTATAAATACCAAGGCTTCACTTGAGAAAAAGGGAGAGAAGCAAAATACTCTGAGGTTTCCTTGGAACAAAACCCTGGACAAAACCTGAAGAGAAACCTGACAGAGAACTCAGAGCAGCCTCCAAACCCCGAAGGGCCTCACGGGTGCAACTCAATTTCAATCAAGCTCTCCAATCAGGTTTGCCCTATTCCCATTATTTTACGCCTTCAATTTGAATGTTTTAAATGTGTGATGTATTATGAATGGGTGAAACCTATGCCTTGAATGTTTAATCACATGATTTCTGAAGTGTATGCCACAGGGTTTGAGGTTTCTGAAACCATACTGTTATCCATGAAAAAATGCTTATGGTGTTTCACTAACCCTTTTGTTGAGTTTTTGTGAGGGCACACATGACTTTTGCAGGGATAACTTGCGTGGTTTCCCACTTTATTTGTGGGATAACCCCTGGAGGTTCATTCCGATTACCTGTACTGACCCACTTTCTTTGATGATGTTAGCTTGGAAGGATCTCAGGGTTTCCCATTCCTCTAATTGCTGTTACTTCGGATCTTTATCCGCGTGGTACTTTTACATTTTTCCCGCATTTTACTGCTTTCCTAGCTGGAAGACCTCGATAGGAGGCAATGTTTTTGTGTTTACTTTATGCAGGTTCCTTTGTCCAGGGTTAAGAGCTATGAGGTCTTATCCTCATTACCCTTTTGCAAGCGCGTTCCTACAATGCAAACAAACCCTTCATTGATTTTTCTTCTCCATAACACACGTTTACTCCTTCTACTACAGGTGAGTAAGTCTCCAAAGGTCGAGCATCCGGTAGATTGCGTAGTAACGTCGTTCATCCAAAACCCACTCCATAACCCCGTAGTTAGCCGAACTACGTTTTGCTCTGATTCTCAGGCCATATGAGATACGTAGGCATAAGACGCAATGTCTTAGCGAGCACACATCCCCCCAACCCATAGGTCAGCCGAGCTACGAAGACTCTGATTCTCATATTCAGATGAGATACGTATGCAGTGGATGCGACATCCGCGCGAGTCATTTTCATTTAACCCTTTTTTTTTGCAAACAGCACAAGATAAACTCACACCCTTTAGACGAGAACTACAAAAGTGGATCCCGTAGAGTACTACGGATGCGTAGGGGTGCTAATACCTTCCCTTCGCATAACCGACTCCCGAACCCAAGATTTGGTTGCGAGACCTCGTCTTGTCCTTTCCTTTTTCAGGTTTACTTCGAGTGTTTCCTTTCCCTCCTTTGGGATGAATAACGCACGGTGGCGACTCTTCTGTCATTTTCTTTCGCCGGTTGTTTTTTTTCGCATTCCGTTTTTCAGGTTGCGACAGCTGGCGACTCTGCTGGGGACTAAGAAGTTGACCTCTTGCTGGTCCATCTTCCCTAAGCGAGTCCCTTCTAGCTTGTGTGATTTCTTGTTTATTGGGTGTTCATGCTTTTGTACCTTTATTTGCTTACCTGCTTGCATGCATCTGTTGTATCTATTGGATCTGTTTGTTTGTTTGTTGGGATGGGATGTTCTATGAGAGATAAGCCCATTACCCAGGCTTGAGTGTACACACAGGTTTTAGAGTGGATGATCATGAGGCTTGCGTGGCATGTTGCTACGTTAAGTCGTTCGTGAAGAACCACACCCAGACGAGGTTTCTTTTGGATATATTATGTCCTACGGATGTTCCGTCACGACATGGTGTTCCTTTAGAAATCGTCGACTCTGGTGACCATTTCCCGAGAACTCAGTCGAGGCCTCTCCTCCGAGACGTGATTATGTTAGCTCTGGTGGGCGCATTCTCGCTGCTCAATCCGAGGACCCCGAGACTGGGAACTTGCTTTAGGATGTCCTGTTGAGGGGAGTCAGTGGAGGTCTTTTATCCCGTAATAATGCCAAACCTTCAGTGGTAAACGTATTATTCGCGACTGAAGGGTTGAAGCTGACGAACTTCTGTTCTTAGAACCTACCAGTGAGGGGTGGGCTAAATTCAGGAAACCTTAACCTCCAACCAACCCGGTTTTCTGGAGCAGAATTTTGGTCTTGTATTATATTCCTCAGTGAATTTCTTTCCAGGAAGTGCAACCTGACAGATGTTCAAGCGGATCCATCAATTCTGATTGACATGCCTTTGCATTGCATAACATCATCTGCATATTTGCATCCAACATCTCATGCTTATTCATTTGCAGGTATTCCCTTTCAAAACGGGGGTGCCTTAAAACTGAACAAGCAGTGCATCGCATACCATGCATATTAACCCTTGTCTGTTTTGCAGGTGTCACCGCAGTGTCTAATGTTTGTTCCCTGTATCAGGCAGTTATTGGTCCCAAGCGAGTTCACAGATACCCGACAAAGGAAAACCGTCCACGACTAGCGATGGACCAAGTACAGAAAGAGCTGGCTGATATGCGTGAAAGGATGGATCAGTTCATGACATTGATGACTGGTATGGCAGCAGGTCAAGAAAAGTTGAGGGAATTGGTTGAGCAACCGAGACCCGATCCGGAGGTGGAGATACCAAATGCTGAGGGAAACCCTGGTAACCCTGGGAACGCTGATAACCCTGTGAACACTGGTAACGCGGGTAACGCAAATGCTGATGGAAACCCGGGTAATGTTGGCAACACAGGGAATGTTGGAAATGGTATTGGCGGAAGGTACAATGTGAATCAAGGAATTCGGATTAACGGGCACCCCGTTACTGAAGATTATCAGTATGATCAATTTTCTTTGCACGACGAGGCCCTCGAGACCACTCGCCGTATGGATGAGCTTGTTGAGAAGCTCAAATCTTTGGAGTCTCAAAATTCCTTAGGCTTTGATGTCACAAATCTTGGTCTGGTTCAGGGAGTAAGGATTCCTCACAAGTTCAAACCCCCTACTTTTGAGAAATACAACGGGGCTTCTTGCCCACGCACTCATCTCCAATCTTATTTGGGAAGGTTGGGAGCTCACACGGAAGATGAAAAGCTGTGGATATACTATTTTGAAGACAGTCTAACTGGAGCTTCTCGTGAATGGTATTCTCATTTGTCTCGTACTACCATCAAGAGCTGGAAAGACTTGGCAGAGGCTTTTGTCAAGAAATATCAATACAACTTGGACATGGCTCCAAATCGGACCTTGTTGCAAGGTATGTCCCAGACTGCCAAGGAGACCTTTAGAGAATATGTTCAGCGTTGGAGACAGATTGCTGCGTCCGTCCAACCCCCTATGTCTGAAAGGGAGATGGCGGACATGTTCATGAACACTCTTCAAGGCAATTATATTGAGAGATTGGCTGCTTGCCCGTCAATCAGCCTTGTAGAGATAGTAATTGCTGGAGAAAGAATCGAGAGTCTGTTGAAGATGGGCCGAATTCAAGACAATAGTGTTTCCAACCCATCAGGTCCCAAGAGACCGTTTGCTGGTAACGGTCAGCGAAGAAAAGAAGGCGAGGCAAGCGTTGTGTATGCCGGCAGAGGCAGGAGTAAAGGACGCCCTAATTATTATCAAGATCAAGTGGCCGCAGTCACTATTCCAACACCTGTTCCTCAACCGCAATATCATCCGCAACAACAACCCAGGTACAACAATCAACAAGGAGGTAATCCGGGTCAGCAGAGACACTATCAACAACGTCCAAGGCAGACGGACCGGGTCATCGAGCCAATCCCAATGCCTTATTCAGTATTACTTCCCAAGCTGATTGACATGAATCTGGTTACATTGAGAACTCTGGCCCCACCAATCGATCCCAATAATTTGCCTAGAGGTTATGATGTCAACGCCAGATGTGCTTTTCACTCCAACGCACCTGGCCATACTACAGATAATTGCAAGGCTCTCCAGTTAAAGGTACAAGATTTGAGAGATGCCCATGCTATCAATTTTGCTCCGGTGCCTAATGTTATCTAGAACCCGATGCCGGCTCACGGCGGGCAGAGGATTAATGCTGTTGATAGTGGGGAAACTTTGAATTTGGTTTCTGATGTGACTAAGGTGAAGACTTCGCTATCGGTGGTTAAAGACCGACTTCTGAAAGGACGGATTTTCCCGGGCTGTGGGGAAGAATGCAGAAATTGTCAAGCTGCCGAAAACGGATGTGACAGTTTGAGAAGGGGTATTCAGCAGCTGATAGATGAAGGTTGTCTTCAGTTCGATCAGGCCCGTCCGGTGAAGAATGATGTATCGACGATGACGTTTTATTTCACTCCTGAAGAAATATATGTTCCCGAGAGACTCGCTCCGACAACAATATATTTCCCAGAAAGTACAGAACCAGCAGCGGTGAACATCAAAAGTTCAGCACCAGTCGCAATTTACTCTGACAGCCCTCAGCCGACTTTGGTTGGTCCAATCACCATCACGGTACCAGGACCTGTTCCGTATGAGAAAGACAGTGCTATCCCGTGGCACTATGGGGCTGATATCTACTGCCAGGGGCAGAAAGTTAACGAAGAAGACATTGACATTGGTAGCTCCGCTGTAGACAATGTTGGAGGGGTTGGTGGCTTCACTCGCAGTGGACGCCTATTTGCACCATCAACATTACGTGCGAATACTGAAGTCGAGGCAGCTGCCAAGGCTAAAGGGAAACAGGTATCCACTGAAGAGGTTACTACTGAGGAAGATCCTCCTAAGACCGCATTCGAGAAGGAAGTGGATGAGTTTATGAGGATTATCAAGAAAAGTGACTACAAGGTAGTCGACCAGCTAAATCAGACACCCTCAAAGATCTCCATTCTCTCACTATTGCTGTGCTCTAAGGCGCACAGAGCAGCCTTGTTGAAAGTACTGAATATGGCCTATGTTCCACCGGAGATAATTGTTAACCAGCTGGAGTCGGTAGTTTCCAATGTAAACGCTAGCCGGGGGCTAGGTTTCACCGATAATGACCTGACACCTGAGGGCAGGAATCACAACAAAGCCTTGCATATCACAATGGAGTGCAAAGGGGTGGTGATTTCCCATGTTTTGGTTGATACAGGCTCTTCTCTGAATGTTCTTCCAAAGAAAGCCTTAATGAAGTTGGATTGCGATGGCATCATCCTGAGGCCAAGTAACTTAGTTGTGAGGGCTTTTGATGGCTCTAAGAGAGCTGTCTTTGGCGAAGTTGAGTTGCCAGTTAAGATTGGACCGCAGGTGTTCAAGAGCACCTTTTATGTGATGGATATCCAGCCTGCCTACAGCTGTCTGCTAGGTCGGCCTTGGATTCATGCTGCCGGTGCTGTTACTTCTACCCTCCACCAGAAGCTCAAATATGAACTAGAAGGTCAGATCGTCACTGTATGTGGTGAAGAGGATATTTTTGTTAGCCACCTGTCTACATTTAAGTATGTAGAGATGGATGGCGAGATGCATGAGATGCTGTGTCAGGGCTTCGAAACTACAAACATCAATGAGGTCGCGCCCAAAGCTGTCTTTTCACCTGAGTTTGAGAAGGTCGGGACTTCTATCTCTTCATACAAGCAAGCTGTCGAAGTGGTTAAAGCTGGTAATGCCCAAGGCTAGGGCAAATTTGTGGAGCCAGTCATCAAAGAAGACAAGTTTGGATTGGGGTATGCTCCGGGATCTCAGAAGAATGAAACCGGTACTCTCTCCAGCGGGGGTTTGGTTTCCCCCCACATCGTCAATGCTGCAGATGAAGACAAGGCTGACAGTGACTGTGACTTAGATAGCTGAATTCGCCCGTGTGTCCCGGGAGAAAAGCTCGACAATTGGTCGTCTGAAAAAACCGTCCGGGTTACTCTACTGAAAGAGTGATTTTTATTGTTTTCCTTTATTACATGCATAATAAAGTCTTACACTTTGCCCAAGGTGTAACGACTCATTTGTAGGGCCATCCATTTAGTTACATTTCGCAATTATTTTTATCATCAATAAAGGACAGCTTTTGCAAACAATTTTGTGTTCTCTTTCTTTCAGTTTTTTTTACTTTTTACAAAAATAAAAATGGCAATGTTTCTTTTTTTCGTTTTTCCTTTCTTTCAAAAAAAATCTCTCATTCTAAGGTAAAGCATGATCCTCCATCATGCAGAGCCGACCACTCGGATCTCACTGCTAACGACACTGCTATGGCCAAGTATGACTTCGACAATCCTATCTATCAAGCCGAAGAAGGGGCTGAGGAAGATTGTGAATTGCCTGAAGGGTTAGCCAGATTGTTGAAACAGGAGGACCGAGCTATTACACCTTATCAGGAGGTGGTTGAGACCATCAACGTTGGTACCGAAGACGACAAGAAAGAGATCAAGATTGGGGCCAGTCTACAGGCCGAGAGGAAAGACCGTTGATCATGTACTTGGATATGTTAAAAAGGTCAATGGATTGTATGCTCGGTCAGCATGACGAGTCAGGTCGAAAAGAACATGCAATATACTACCTTAGCAAAAGTTTACCGACTGTGAACAGAGATACTCATTGCTCGAGAAAACTTGCCGCGCTTTGGCATGGGCTGCTCGCCGACTAAGACAGTATATGTTGACTCACACGACTCTATTGATATCAAAAATGGATCCAGTCAAGTATATTTTTGAAAAGCCATCACTTACCGGAAAGGTTACTAGGTGACAAATGATACTGACAGAGTATGACATCCAATACACTTCACAAAAAGCCATCAAGGGAAGTGTCTTGTCAGACTATCTTGCAGAGCAACCGATTGATGATTACCAACCTATGAGGTTTGACTTTCCTGATGAGGACATCATGTTTCTCAAATCGAAAGATTGAGAGGAACCACTCCCGGAGGAGGGGCCTGACCCTGAATCCAAATGGGTTATGATGTTTGATGGGGCGGTCCACGTCAATGGTCGTGGAGTTGGTATAGTGTTGAGCACACCGGAAGGGGGTTCATATGCCATTTGGTGCCAGAATAACTTTTCCCTGCACCAACAATAAAGCCGAATACGAAGCTTGTATCCTAAGACTTGAGGAAGCCGTCAATATACAGATTAAAACCCTGGATGTATACGGGGATTCAGCTTTGGTCATCAATCAAACCAACGGGAAATGGTATACACCTCAGCCTCATCTGGTTCCTTACAGAGACTACACGAGAAGATTGTTAACTTTCTTTTGAAGAAAACCAATTTGCTGATGCTTTGTTTACCTTGTCTTCGATGATTAAGGTGCTATGCTGGAACTACGTACCCAGAATTGACGTATCTCGGTCAGAGACGAATGAAGAAAGCATTTGGTCAGAAAGTGCGCCCTCGGGGGTATCAAGTCGGTGAATTGGTACTCAAAATATTTCTTCCTCCCAACACAGATCACAGGGGCAAATGGACACCGAACTATGAGGGTCCGTACGTGGTTAAAAGGATTTTCTATGGCGGAGCTTTGATGCTAACAACCATGGATGGCGAAGGATTCCCGTCCCCTGTCAACTCAGACGCAGTTAAAAAATACTTCGCATAAAATAGACCCGCTGGACGATAAAAAAAATAGTCCAGGCAAAAAAAGGGCATCCCGACGAACCAAAAAAAAAGAATAAAGAGGTTCGGGCAAAAATTAGGGATATAAAAAAAGAGTACACCCGGTGAGTCGAAAACCCAAAAGGGCGGCTCAGGCAAAAATGGGTATCCCGGTGGATTGAAAACCCGAAAAGGGGGCGATCCAGGCAAAAGTTAGGGAATAAGCGAATGACTGTGATCTGAGTTCATCAGTGTTATATCACCGTTTCATTCAATCCGACAATCTTTGAAGGTTAAAGATCGACTAATCATCCACTTCAGAAAGCAAGATGAGCAGAGCGTCTTGAGGACATACGAGCCATAGCAGAGTCGAAACTCGGTGGGACCCCGTATCCACGTTGTCATTAGGATAATTCTCTTTTTATAGTGATCACCTCTTTTCAGGGATCAGCTTCCTGATACCCTCGCCTATTCCTGGCACAAATTTTCTCCCCATTAAGAGTCGAATAATTCAGTTAAAGAGCCTCTTTATTTTTCATTTATCAGTTTGTTTGCAAAAATGTCCGAATTTTTGATAAAACATATTGCATATGAACACAATGGTGGCTTTTGCAGATGATTTGCACAGGAAAACATTTAAAATTGCTTTGAATGTGCTTAATCCCGAACGGTGAATTCAAACCGAGTAATTCCCCCGAGGCATACGTGTATTTTTGGTTGCAGGTCATAGGAACCGGATGCCAAGTCATGAATCCTCATCCCCAAGCGGTTGACAAAGTCTCTCCTCAGCAGAGCATGTTCCCCAACAGAGTTGACAGTATCCAGACTGTCTATCCCCAAGCGGTTGACAAAGTCTCTCCTCAGCAGAGCATGTTCCCCAACAGAGTTAACAGTATCCAGACTGTCTATCCCCAGTAGAGTTGACAGTATCCAGACTATATATCCCCAGTGGAGTTGACAGTGTCAGACTGTATCTTCCTAGCAACAGCGGAGTGGTTGCATAACCAACAGATGAGAGGGTGGCGTTCCCAGTGTTCATCTCATTCCCCAGCAGATTATTTTTAACAGATTTGTTAATCCCCAGCTTGAGGGCGATTAGCAAGTTCATATCCCCAGCAAAGGCCGTTTCCTTCGACATTTCCCCAAGAAGTGTTTTCCCCACAGACTCTCCTCACAGAGCCTCGCCGAACAAAGTTTCCATAGTTGATACTCCCCCCGCAAGGTCAACTTTTCAAGCAGCCAATTTATTTTTGGTGGCTCATTGGTCCCGGCAGATGGATCATTCCCCACAGAGCATTCAAGGATTGACACAACGATCTGTTCCCTACCGGAGTTTGCTTCCCCAAACAGATTTCTTTTTACACCATGCATAACATTTGCATTTGCATGCATATCATATCAAGCATACACATAAGCTGATAAACAGGTTCTTCCAAGCAGACTGAAGAATTACTTTACAACCAAGGTCATGAGATCCAGCCAGAGGATCAAGCGTGAGTGATCCAGCCTGAGGGTCGTTTTGAAGATTCAGCCTGAGAATCGTTTTCCAGTGATCCAGCCTGAGGGTCATTTTGAAGATTCAGCCTGAGAATCGTTTTCCAGTGATCCAGCCTGAGGGTCATTTCAAAGATTCAGCCTGAGAATCGTGTTCCAGTGATCCAGCCTGAGGGTCATTTCAAAGATTCAGCCTGAGAATCGTGTTCCAGTGATCCAGCCTGAGGGTCATTTCGAAGATTCAACCTGAGAATCGTGTTCCAGTGAGCCAGCCTAAGGCTCAATTTGAAGATTCCCCAGTGAAGTCGCCTACAAGCTTTATTTCCTCAGCAAGCCCAAGTCTAATTGAGGAGTCGTTACAACATGTTCTAGCCCGAAGAATATGTACGAAGCCCAAAAGTGGAATATGCTCGAAGCTGCATATCTAATATGAAGGTTGGGTGTAGATTTCAAAAGAGGGTCAACCAGCGCATGCCTCAGATGCGGGATCCTAATGACGGGAATTTATCATCAAAACAATACAGATCTAGCCAGAAGATCGAAATAGATTCAGCCAGAGAATCGAAACAATTCAGATCTAGCCAGAAGATCGAAGTAGATTCAGCCAGAGAATCAAAGGAAATAGATTCAGCCAGAGAATCGAAACGAAGGAGATCTAGCCAGAAGATCGAAGAAGATCTAGCCAGAAGATCAAAATCGTATCCAGCCCGAGGATCAAAATCGTATCCAGCCCGAGGATCAAAATTAATATCCAGCCAGAGGATCGAAACTCCAGATTAAGCCAGAGGATCGGAAGAAAAATAAACAGCACGGTGTATTTCCGCGTTTTTGTGGTGTTCTCGGAGCGCAAATTTTCGGTCTATCTTTGGTATTCAATCACAACTCACCCCGTTTGTCTGATAAGCTGTTCGCTTTCATCCTACTCGGTTTAGCTGATGATTGAATATGGGCAGCTGTAACACCCCAAAATTTTCCCTCCTCATTCATGCATTCATTTCATATTGCATTTCATCATGTCAATCAGAATTAGATCCGAAAAAAAAAATTTACAAAATAAATAAATAAATAAATAAAATATAATAAAAAATTTTGGACTTGGGTCTCTCTCATTTGAGCCCACAAAACCATGAAATTCAGTCTATAAATACCAAGGCTTCACTTGAGAAAAGGGAGAGAAGCAAAATACTCTGAGGTTTCCTTGGAACAAAACCCTGGACAAAACCTGAAGAGAAACCTGACAGAGAACTCAGAGCAGCCTCCAAACCCCGAAGGGCCTCACGGGTGCAACTCAATTTCAATCAAGCTCTCCAATCAGGTTTGCCCTATTCCCATTATTTTACGCCTTCAATTTGAATGTTTTAAATGTGTGATGTATTATGAATGGGTGAAACCTATGCCTTGAATGTTTAATCACATGATTTCTGAAGTGTATGCCACAGGGTTTGAGGTTTCTGAAACCATACTGTTATCCATGAAAAAATGCTTATGGTGTTTCACTAACCCTTTTGTTGAGTTTTTGTGAGGGCTCACATGACTTTTGCAGGGATAACTTGCGTGGTTTCCCACTTTATTTTTGGGATAACCCCTGGAGGTTCATTCCGATTACCTGTACTGACCCACTTTCTTTGATGATGTTAGCTTGGAAGGATCTCAGGGTTTCCCATTCCTCTAATTGCTGTTACTTCGGATCTTTATCCGCGTGGTACTTTTACATTTTTCCCGCATTTTACTGCTTTCCTAGCTGGAAGACCTCGATAGGAGGCAATGTTTTTGTGTTTACTTTATGCAGGTTCCTTTGTCCATGGTTAAGAGCTATGAGGTCTTATCCTCATTACCCTTTTGCAAGCGCGTTCCTACAATGCAAACAAACCCTTCATTGATTTTTCTTCTCCATAACACACGTTTACTCCTTCTACTACAGGTGAGTAAGTCTCCAAAGGTCGAGCATCCGGTAGATTGCGTAGTAACGTCGTTCATCCAAAACCCACTCCATAACCCCGTAGTTAGCCGAACTACGTTTTGCTCTGATTCTCAGGCCAGATGAGATACGTAGGCATAAGACGCGATGTCTTAGCGAGCACACATCCCCCCAACCCATAGGTCAGCCGAGCTACGAAGACTCTGATTCTCATATTCAGATGAGATACGTATGCAGTGGATGCGACATCCGCGCGAGTCATTTTCATTTAACCCTTTTTTTTGGCAAACAGCACAAGATAAACTCACACCCTTTAGACGAGAACTACAAAAGTGGATCCCGTAGAGTACTACGGATACGTAGGGGTGTTAATACCTTCCATTCGCATAACCGACTCCCGAACCCAAGATTTGGTTGCGAGACCCCGTCTTGTCCTTTCCTTTTTCAGGTTTACTTCGAGCGTTTCCTTTCCCTCCTTTGGGATGAATAACGCACGGTGGCGACTCTTCTGTCATTTTCTTTCGCCGGTTGTTTTTTTTCGCATTCCATTTTTCAGGTTGCGACACATCCTTATAGTAAAATTGATCCATTTTGTCGTGCATTTCATAAGTTAAAAGCATTTATCAGAGTTTAGATGAAAAGTCATGAATTCTGGTATTTTATCTAGTCTTGATGATATTCGTTTAGTCATCTGTTGATTGAGAAGTCGAAAGACTTGATTTCTCGATCTAAGTGCATCATTTATTCTATTGTATAGGTTTTGTTTGTGTTTGAGAATGAGAAGCAAATGGTCCAAGAACGATTCATTTGCATCTCATTGTCCATTCTAGTTTATTCAGTCAACAATTTAGTTCATTTACAAGACGTCTGCATTTGTATACTTGTCACGACATGTATTTTGTTTTGCATAACACTTAAAATGTCACACAAAATAGTTTTCCGGATCTACAGATAGATCAGTCAAATTGTTTCCCAACAGTACTTCGAATTTGTTGGCGAAAAATTTCAAAATTGAGCTAGTAGACGTCAGTTTTTTTAATCTACTATTCGCGTAGTTTAAACTGGTGTGCTCATTTTAATTTTTCAACAAATTTTTCGGCCGCATTTTATCCGCCTGAGCCTTTTAACCGGTCAATTTTTATTTCAAAATTTGATCAAAAATCTGATTGTTTCCTGGAAGCATATTTCGCGTTGTTGATTTTGGTGTAGTAAGTTTTTTTTCGATTACTTTTTTGCCCAATTTTTATTTATTTTTAATCCGATTATATTTATTTTTTAGTCAAAATTTCAAAATTAAATATTTAAAATTAGTTATATTTTTATTTCAATTTTATATAATTTATTTTAATTTCTACAAAATTCATTTGGTTTAAATTGTTTTAAGTAATTTTGTCACTAGATAGCATTAAAAAGGGATTATTGGCATTAGTTTTATTTTATTTAAAAAATAACCTTAGTTTGAGTGACAATACCAATACATGTCTCTCTCTCACATTTGGCTAAAGAAAAAAAACAATAGATATTTGTTTTTGCTTTTTATCAAACCGTCCTCCCTCTTATTTAGTACAAAGGTGCATCGAAGTACAGCGAGCGAGAGAGGACTTGTAAGAAATTTTCTACAGTATTTTTCATAAAGCCACACACAAGATATTTTCTCACTTCCTCCAACACCATCTCACCTCCATATCTATTTTCTTCTTCTCTCCCATTTTTTATCAAATAGAAATCATTTTTTTTAAGAAAAAGAGTAACGACAATAGATCTCTCTTATTGGTGCATTTCTAAACATCTTCATCTGTTTCATTTTCTCTTGTCTATCTTACAAGAACAAAACTACAAAACCTTGTTTCCCTCCTCCAAACAACAACACAAACTCGCCGCCGCACCGAAATACCACGATGTATCGATTAATGTGATGTTCACACCACCACCGCTGCTCGACGATGCATTTCCGACGACAATCACGCCGACCAATCCTCTCCATCTCATCCCCTCCTTCCGGTCACCGTAAGTTTTCATTTGATTTGTTTTGTTTGTTGTTGTCGCATCACGCGAAAAACCGGCGGGAAAACAAGAACAACAGAGCCGCCACCGTGCGTTATTTATCCCAAAAGAGGGAAAGGAAACGCTCAGAGTAAACCTGGGAAAAGACATGGTCTCGCGACCAGAGAGAATGGGATCGGGAGTCGGTTATGCGAAGGGAAGGTATTAGCACCCCTACGCATCCGTCGTACTCGACGGGATCCACGCACAATAGGAAGGAAAATGGTTGCTAAAACACTGCTCAAAACACACACACTGGCTGAAGGAGACACAAGAAACAAACAAAACGGACTCGGCAGGACATCGCATCCTGGGCCTACTTAGTCTATCAGGCATAGACATCAGAGTCGAAGTAGTTCGGACTGGGGAAACGACACATGCTCGCTAGGATATCGCATCCTATGCATACGTATCTCCTCGGACGAGGGAAGAATCAGAGCATTCGTAGCTCGGCTAACACGCACACAAACAAAACTAGGCAAAGGCAAACGTGGAGCCTGAATGCCAATCACTGGACTTACATCAGCATCCGAACCAAAACACACTCAAAAAGGCAAACATGGAGCCTGACTGCCAATCACTGGACTTACATCAGCATCCGAACCAAACAAACCCACATTGGAACCCGAATGCCACTCGATGGACTTACATCAGCTTCCAAGCACACAACAAGACAAAACAAAGACACAGGCGCCCGGAGAGATCTGCTCATCTCCTGCCTACGTACCTCATCTGGTATGAGGATCAGGGCGACGTAGTTCCCCTACGGAGGGAAAAAGGACTAGCCTAACCAGATAACAGAGGGAGACACAACTAGGGAGACTACGACTCGAGCCTAGATGTTGTCATGCAAAACCATCCCTAAGTTAAGGTTTCTAGCTAACTGGCACAGGGAGCCAGCCTATCCTAATCATGACTTGCACAGGAAGCAAGCCACACACACACTTAACTTGCACAGGAAGCAAGCCAAGCAAAACCTAACTTGCACAGGAAGCAAGTCTAAACTAACCCTAACTTGCACAGGAAGCAAGTTAAACAAACATACAAGCACAAGTAGCACACACTATATGCACACGAGAGGCTCAAACAAGGGTTAGGTTTTAGTCGAGGGGTCATATCAACCTCAACAAACAAACCTCTGGAACTGGGTGAATGTGCTCTTAACCTTGTCATTGAGGGGCTAAGGTGAAGCAGATGATAGGTGAGTGAAGATAAGACTTCACAGCTCTTATCCCTGGCCTGGGAGAGCTTAAGACAAGAATGTGTGGGTTCAGAAAGTGGGAACCCTTCTACACATTTGATACTGACTCAACTGTACGATTGTACAAGATCTTGGGTTTGTATCTGCAATGCATCAACACAGTGGTGTGAGCAAAGCAGATGCCACACAGAATAGCAGGGGATAGATTGCATATCCCTTGGGTTCTGCCAATTGCCTCTTCACTTAGGAGGTCTTTGACTCTATGCAAGGACAAAAGTAAACAGTCACAAACATTGCCTCTTAAGGAGGACTTCAGACAGGTGCCTGGCCAAGTAACAGGCCAGGTCTTCCAGACTACATGAAGATTAGAAGTATACCTCAATGCAAATTGCTTAATAAGCAAAGCAAAGCAAGTTCAAAGAACTAAGCAACTAATGGTGCCTGAAATAGTCAAACAGATTAGTACACAATTCAAAAGTTAAAGCAACAGGAAGTAGGAATCAACAGTCAAAACAAACAGACAAATGTGCAAAGCACAAAGCTCAAGGCATACGAGCCAAGCAACCTACAAAACAAAGAGGTTAGCTCATGATAATCAAATGAACTCAATCAAATTGTAGTGATCTCTTTGAAGCATTTGTAGCTTA
Source organism: Lathyrus oleraceus (assembly GCF_024323335.1). NCBI lineage: Eukaryota > Viridiplantae > Streptophyta > Magnoliopsida > Fabales > Fabaceae > Lathyrus > Lathyrus oleraceus. Next base: position 87,770,660 of record NC_066583.1, on the reverse strand, counting down.
ACCTGAAAACATGAACTCAAACATAAGCCACAGGACCACTAGGACAAGCCTAGGGTCAAAAATGAATGAGAAAGCCAAAACAGCAAGCAATGTCCAATCAAAATCAAATTCAAACATTCAAGAAACAAACCCAATTGGTTTCACATTCATATCAATCATCATCATCATTTCATGAACAAAAGAAGTCAAAGCATGGCAAATGAGAGCTCATAGAAGTCAACAGCAAGACTTAACTCAAAAGCAATCTTAAACATCTCCAAAAATCATCAAATAATCATGATCAATCATAACCCACAGCATGGTAAGCATGTCAAATTTCAGCTCATTTGGACAAGTAGAAGATAGTCAATGAAAATCAGAAAGTCAAAGCAATTTTGAACATGCTCAAAGAAGTCAACCAATCATGCATCAACTTGAAAAATTCATAAATCAGAGATGGCATATGATAAATGAATGGGACTAAAACCATGTCAAAGATTAGGATGTCTAGTTATCTCATGTAAAATTTCATGATCATCCAATAAAGTATGAGAATTTCCCAAATGGAATGGCAACATGTATCACACAAAGTCAACATTTGACTAGGCAGGGAAGAAAAATCTCAAACAAATAGGAAATGGCATAATTAAGTCCAAGAAAATTCACACATAAACTAGACATATGAGAGAAGGTTCATGCAAAATTTCACATTAATTGGAGTCCAGGAAGCATGTCATCAAAAATCATGAAATTGCACATCATTGGTGTGACACAAGTTGTCACACCCTACTTCAAAAACTCACAGCTCTCAAACCACATAAGCTAAAATCATGATCTTTACATCAAAATAAACATGGATGAGTGTAGATTAAGCACAAAAATTTCAGCTCAAATGGATAATGCATCACAATTTCACAAGAGATTTGGCAAGGTGTACAAAATTTGGTCACATTATACAAACCCTAAGGCCATTTAAAATTCACTGATCAAAAAAATCTGGAAAAATAATGATAAAAAACTAGGGATCATGATGAAGATGATGCAAAAATTCCCATGAAATTTGGAATTGAAATGAACAAGTTATGAATTTTGCAAGATTGATGATCAAAGTGAAATAATTATTGAAAATTAAATGAATTAATTTGAATATTTCAACCGAGAATGGCAAAGATGTAAATATGGCCTTCATTTAGCAAAACGCAGCGTTTTGCTCACGGCCAGGGAAATGTTCTCATTGGCCAGTTCCAATGGAACAATGAATTGTTCATACACACACGTGAAATAAAAGCAGAAACTGGGCATGGCTTTGTGAACTTAGGGTTTCTGGACAGCAGCATGAACACTCATCTTCTCAAATCGTGTTTTTTACAAAAATTCCCAAAAACCAAAATTAAATACACACAAATGTTCAGCATGGCATGGCAAACAAGGATCCAGCATCAATTTTCATCAAAACATCACATATATCATGAATCGAACCAAAGAAATTTCAACATCAAAACTTGCTCAAGAATAAAAATTCCCAGAAATGATCAAAGAGCATATCAATAGAACCATTAAACCACATACATGACAAATCCACACCTCATTTTCATGGAAACAAGCTATTGAGAGAGAATCGAGCAAAAATTCAAATGAACATCAATCTTCATTTCTAGATTTCTTGCTAAATACTTACCCATTTTACATGATACAAAGTTCATTAGACTCAGCATACTAAGACCTACACTAAGCATGGCAAAGTTTGGTGAAATAAAGGATTCGAAAACTAACCACTGTTGAAGAGCAGATGAAGATTCAGATGCTATTTGCTTGCCAATGCTCGAAACAGGTGAAGATTATGCTTCTACAAGATGAATGGTGAAGATACTTTTGCTCAATGAAGCTTGCTCGTGCTTGAATCTCAATCTGCCATGGAAATTGCTTTGGAATAACAGTGCACGAAAATGAACTTCCAGCTGTGGAAATGTGGTGAAAACAAGCTCACAAGGTTGCTTGGGTGATGGAACAATGCTAGCCAGGTCGTGGTCTTTGAGGGTTTTGGAAGAATTTTGAAAGATGATGCAAAATGAAATTGAGAGAGAGTGAGTAATTCTGAGTGTTTGATGGCTGCTACTAGGGTTTTTTCAGCAGAAAAAGAGATGAATATATATGTTGTTTACTGGTGCTAATGATGGTTCATGAAAATGTGGAGTAGAGTGGGTGAAAAGTGTACTTTTTTTCCAATTTTCAAGCAAGTTGGCATGGATGTATGTACTGCACGAAAATGAGCTTGCAACAAGTCATAAACAATGTATCTGAACATATTTGATTGGTAGAATTGATTAGAAATGGTTAATTCAAAAATTCACTTTTGTACCACACTTGAAATCAATTCATGCAAGTCCAAAAATGCCATTTTGATTGGTGAAGTTTTGGTGAATGGTGATGACATTTTTTGGGAAGATGGCATCAAATGTGACTTGTAGCAAAAAACCCCACCCAATTTGGCCAAATGGTTTGGGAGATATGGCCTTTTGAAGTTCAAGAATTTTTGAAAATGAATTGATCATAACTTGCCAACCATACATGGGAATTGAGTGTTCTTGGACTTTTTGGAAATGGGAGAACAAGATCTTCAACTTTCATGTTGGGCAAAAATTCATTTGAAGCTTTTATCATGATGTAAGTTTGAGGATCAAGACTTTCCATTTTTGGCAAGTTTCAGTTACAGGTCAAGTTTCCCTTTTTTGGAAATTTCTGATCTGGCTTCAAATTCTTCCATGATGGTGTTTGACATGATATATGAAGACTATATGGACATGAATGAGACCTCTCAAACCAATTTCCATCATCAAATCACTGATTAAATGGACAGTTGACCAACAGTTGACTTTTAGGGTTTCTGACTGATTGTGCATTGACTGATGACTTCTGAACATCCAATCCTTGACCAAAACACTTCAAATGGATCCCCAAGTCATGTGAACATGTTGGACCAACCCTAGGGCCTTGGCTCCTTGAGAAATGCACTTGCTTGCTTGACTGACTGATCTCCTGACCAGTTTGACCTAATTCTTCTGATGACTTGCACTTGAGGCAAATAGGACAATGCAATGCTATGCAGTGGACCATGTTATGCTATGACCTAATAATGACAATGTATGTATAATGATAGGTGCAAATTTGAGGTGTTACAGCTGCCCCTATTCAATCAGCTGGGAACCCGAATGGATGATAGCAACGGCTGTCAGACTTTCAGGGTAAACAGGGATTGAATACCAAGAACCGTAAAAATTTGCACCGACTGGATATGATACAAGAAGAACCACGTCATTTACTGATGACGCCTGCGATTGACAACTTCAGAAAAGCGAAAACATTTACCGATGGTTAGAAACTGGAAACTTGATATTTACCGATATCAACTTCGGCAAGACCATTTACCGATGGCTGCTGGGAAACAACTTCTGATGTAAAAGGAAGCAAAACCATTTACCGATGGTGGTTTCAAAGAAACTTGACATTTACCGATATCAACTTCAACCCGACCATTTACCGATGGCTACTGCAACTGGGAATTTGATATTTACCGATATCGAAGAAAACAGGGCCATTTACCGATGGCGTCTCCACTTGGGGAGGAACAAAATCTTTGTGGTGTAATCAGACAAGACGTTTACCGACGACTTCTTGGGATCTTGATTTTATCAACAAGGAAACAAAGCATGGCCAGACATTTACCGGTGACTGGGATGAGACTCGATGTTTACCGACATCGAAAGATGATGTTTACCGACATCCAAAAACGACCAGACATTTACCGATGACCGGGGAACACTTCACTAAGGGAAAAATAAATATTTGCAACTGGAAACCAGATAGGACATTTACCGATGACTCTACTGGGGATCTCTAGCTGGGGAATATCAAACATTTACCGATGACTGCAGAAAAGACTCGATGTTTACAGACACCGAAACAATGGTGTTTACCGACACCAAAAATGATGACCAGACATTTACCGATGACTGGGGAGAATACCCGATGTTTACAGACACCGAAACAATGGTGTTTACCGACACCAAAAATGATGACCAGACATTTACTGATGACTGGAGAGAATACCCGATGTTTACAGACACCGAAACAATGGTGTTTACCGACACCAAAAATGATGACCAGACATTTACTGATGACTGGAGAGAATACCCGATGTTTACAGACACCGAAACAATGGTGTTTACCGACACCAAAAAAGGAAACACACGCGGGTGCTAGCATGACACTTACCGGTATCACAAGAACGACTTTTTAGATATGTCAGGGCAAGGTTGACCACTTGCTGGGGGTCTCACTGGGGAGAAACAAACTTTTTGTCACCAACGGGTGCGGCAATAAACCTCTCTGGGGATATCAATCCTGAATGCTGTCAAGAGCAACTGTAGCAGACTTGCTGTGCTGATGTTAAACAAAATGATCCGCCTCTGCCGGGGATATTGTCTGATGAGGTTAACACATGAATGCATATGTTTGAATTTTTCTATGGCGTAATGCTCCATATTGAATGGGAATGCTACGCAGTTTGAGGATGCAATGATCACTAAAATGCAAAAATGCAAAAATGATGAAAAACTCCGGCTGGGGAGCCAAAACTGATCGGGTACTCCAACTTTGCGGGGAGACTCTGCAGGGAGAGCAACGACTTCTCACTCATGTTGGAGAATAACACTGCTGCTGGGGAAAGGTAAACCCCGCTGGGGATATCCTTCAGTCCACAGATAGGATAAATGTTGGAGATAAATTTCAATGAACCTGCCTCACTTGGGGAGGAAATCGGCAATTACAGGCCTGTTGGGGATAGGCAATCCTTAGATCTGTTGGGGAATAGAAGGCGCTATCCACAGACGTCTTCGCAGGGGAACATAGCTCTGATAGCTTCCAAACTTGCTTGGGGAAAATATCTGCTGAGGAAACGTCCTCACAGATGCCAACCTGAAAAACAGCACAACAAAATGCCTCCAGGGGATACATGGACAAGATACGCTCAAGTGTCCTCAACATTCAAAATGATTTTCAAATGTTTCATCATCCTGCAAGCTATTGTGTAGCCTTCATGTTCTTATATGCAATGCTTATCAAAAATTCGGACATTTTGCAAACAAAACAGTAAAAATAAAAACAAAAGAGCCATTTATCTGAATAACGACTTTTATTGATTGAAAATGTGCCTGAAGAGGCAAATACATTGGGAGGCAATTCCTAGAAAGAGGTAATTGCGCACAAAAGGAAAAATCTGTCCTAATGGCAACGTGAACACGACATCCACTATTTCCCAATTCTGTTATAACTCACAGATCATCAGTTTTCCTCCCAACTCCTTGCTTTCTGAGAAGAATGACTGGACGGATCACATCTTTCGAGATGGCAGACGACAAAGCTTGATGAAGTACAGACAACTCAGACTGTAGTCTTCGCTTTAATCCCTCTTTTGGCTGGATCGCCCTTTCGGGTTTTCAATCCACCGGGATACCCATTTTTGCCTAAGCCGCCCTTGCGGGTTTTCGACTTACCGGGTGTACAAATTCTTTTCATTTTATCCCTAATTTTTGCCCGAACCTTTCTTTTTTTTTTGGTTCGCCGGGATGCCCATTTTTTGCCTGGACTCTTTTTCTTTTTGTCCAGCGGGTCAATTTATGCGAAGTATTTTTTGACTACATCTGAGTTAACAGGAGACGGAAAGTCTTCACCATCCATAGTTGTAAGCATCAAGGCTCCACCGGAGAAGACCTTCTTCACAACATATGGACCTTCATAATTAGGAGTCCACTTGCCCCTGTTATCTGCACCGGGAGGGAGGATCCTCTTCAAAACTAGATCACCGATCTGATAGCTTCGAGGACGCACTTTCTGATCAAAGGCTCGCTTCATCCTTCTCTGATACAACTGTCCATGACATACAGCTGCTAGCCGTCTCTCTTCGATAAGGCTCAACTCGTTAAACCTTGTTCGAATCCACTCGGCTTCGTCCAGCTTGACATCCAATAAAACTCTCAGAGAAGGAATCTCCACTTCAACAGGTAGGACAGCTTCCATACCATACACAAGGGAGTAAGGGGTTGCCCCGGTCGACGTACGTACTGAGGTACGGTACCCATGCAAAGCGAAAGGCAGCATCTCATGCCAATCCTTGTACGTAACGACCATCTTCTGCACAATCTTCTTGATATTCTTGTTTGCCGCTTCTACAGCACCATTCATCTTCGGTCTGTAAGGAGAAGAATTGTGATGTTCAATCTTGAAATCTTTACAAAGCTCTTTCATCATCTTGTTATTGAGATTCGAACCATTGTCAGTGATGATTCTCTCAGGAACTCCATAACGACATATGATTTCTTTCTTGATGAACCGGGTAACCACTTGTTTGGTAACGTTAGCATAGGAAGCTGCTTCCACCCATTTGGTGAAATAGTCAATCGCAACCAAGATGAAGCGATGTCCATTCGAAGCAGTAGGCTCAATCTTCCCAATCATATCAATGCCCCACATGGCAAACGGCCAAGGCGAATTCATGACATTCAGAGGGCTTGGTGGTACATGCACCTTATCAGCATAGATTTGACACTTATGGCACTTCCGAGCATACTTGAAACAATCGGATTCCATAGTCATCCAGTAATAACCCGCTCTCAACAATTTCTTAGCCATTGCATGTCCGCCGGCATGAGTACCGAAGGAACCTTCATGAACTTCCTGCATTAACATGTCCGCCTCGGGTCTGTCCACGCATCTGAGCAAGACCATGTCAAAGTTTCTCTTATACAGCACATCATCCTGATTCAAATAGAAGCTTCCAGCTAGCCTTCTCAGGGTTTTCTTGTCATTCTTCGACGCACCTTCAGGATACTCCTGAGTCTTGAGGAAGTTCTTGATGTCATAATACCACGGCTTCTCATCAATCACAACAGACTCGGCTGCAAACACATACGCAGGCCTCTCGAGTCGATTCACCGCAACATGTGGCACATGATTCCACCAATGAACTTTGATCATAGACGACAAAGTTGCCAAAGCATCAGCCATCTGATTCTCATCCCGGGGGACATGATACAACTTCACCTTCTTGAAGAACGTCAGTATTCTTCTGGTGTAATCTCTATACGGAATCAAATGCGGCTGATTCGTATTCCAATCTCCATTGACTTGATTGACCACTAGAGCGGAATCTCCATATATCAAGAGTTTTGATCCTCAGATCAATGGCTTCTTCTATCCCCATGATACAAGCCTCATACTCAGCTTCGTTGTTGGTGACGTCAAACGTCAATCTGGCAGAAAAAGGTATATGAGCACCTTTAGGATTGATCAATACTGCCCCAACACCGTTACCATTCATATTCACAGCCCCATCAAACATCAGTGTCCATTTGTCATCCGGATCCGGTCCTTCCTCGACAAGAGGCTCTTCGCAATCTTTCATCTTAAGATACATGATGTCTTCATCAGGGAATTCAAACATCATAGGCTGATAATCTTCAATCGGTTGCTCGGCGAGGTAGTCTGACAGAATACTACCTTTGATGGCCTTTTGTGACGTGTACTGAATATCATATTCTGTTAGAATCATCTGCCAACGAGCAACGCGTCCGGTGAGAGCTGGTTTCTCAAAGATGTACTTCACTGGATCCATCTTAGAAATCAATAAGGTAGTATGGTTCAACATATACTGCCTCAGTCGGCGAGCAGCCCAGGCCAAAGCACAGCAAGTTTTCTCGAGCAGTGAATATCTTGTTTCACAGTCGGTAAACTTTTTGCTAAGGTAGTATATGGCATGCTCTTTTCGACCAGACTCGTCATGCTGTCCCAATACACACCCCATCGAGTTCTCAGTCACTGACAGGTACATTATCAGAGGTCTCCCTGGAACTGGAGGTATAAGGATTGGAGGTTTCTGTAAATACTCTTTAATCTTGTCAAAAGCTTTCTGACAATCATCATTCCACTTGATCGCCTGATTCTTTCTGAGCAGTTTGAAAATTGGTTCACACGTGGCAGTTAGGTGAGATATGAACCTTGCAATGTAGTTCAATCTCCCTAAAAACCCACGGACTTGCTTCTCCGTTTCGGTTCAGGCATCTCTTGAATAGCTTTGACTTTCGCTGGATCAACCTCAATCCCTTTCTCACTGACAATGAAGCCTAAAAGCTTCCCTGATCTCACCCCAAACGTACACTTGTTCGGATTCAACCTCAGCTTGAACTTTCTCAACCGGTCAAACAGCTTCTGCAAATTAACCAGGTGCTCCTCTTCTGTCTGCGACTTCGCAATCATATCATCTACGTACACTTCAATTTCTTTGTGCATCATGTCATGAAAAGAGTCGTCATTGCCCTCTGATAGGTAGCACCAGCATTCTTTAGCCCAAATGGCATCACCTTATAGCAGAACGTGCCCCAAGGTGTAATGAATGTCGTCTTTTCCATGTCCTCTGGCGCCATCTTGATCTGATTATATCCAGAGAAACCATCCATGAAAGAGAATACCGAGGATTGAGCCGTATTATCAACCAATACATCAATGTGAGGTAATGGGAAATCATCTTTCGGACTCGCTCTATTCAAATCCCGGTAATCGACACACATTCTGACTTTACCATCCTTCTTCGGCACAGGAACGATGTTGGCCACCCATGGGGGATAACTTGTAACAGCCAAAAAACCTGCATCCCACTGCTTCTGAACCTCTTCCTTGATCTTAGTTGCCATGTCAGGACTCGTTCTACGAAGCTTCTGCTTGACCGAAGGACATCCTTCTCTAAGAGGTAATCGATGCACCACAATGTCTGTATCTAACCCAGGCATATCTTGATATGACCAGGCGAATATCTCCACATATTCTCTCAGCATCTCAATCAGCCTCCTCTTGACAGAGTCCTCTAAAGCAGCCCCAATCTTGATTTCTCTTTTGGCGTCCTCAGTACCCAAATTAACAACCTCCAACTCCTCCTGATGAGGTTGGATGACCCTTTCCTCCTGCTTCAGCAATCTGACCAATTCTGCAGGAAGTTCACAGTCTTCCTCACTCTCCTCTTCAGCTTGGTAGATGGGATTGTCGAAATCATACTGAGCCATAACAGAACTGTTCATAGTGAATGCCATAAGATCGCTTCTGCATGTTTAATGCTTTGTTTTAGAAAAAGAGTTCAATAAAGTCACAAAAAACAAAACATTGCCATTTTTATTGTTTTTTGAAAAAAGATGAAAACAAAAAATAGAAAGACAGGGATCACAAAGTTTGATTGCAAAAAATGTCCTTCATTAATGATAATCATTAAAACATGATGAGGCCCTACAATGAATCACTACGCCTTGGGCAGATCGTAGGATTTTCATGCAAAATGACAAAACAACAGAAAATTACTCTGTCAGAAGAGTAACTTGAACCACTTCTTCAGCCGTCCAGTTGTTGATAGACCCCCCTGGTGCACACGGGCGAACCCAGTTGTCCAGATCACAATCACTGTCACAGTCTTCACTACCGGTTGCAGAGACGTCGCCATGATTCATCAGCCCAGCGCTGGTAAAGGTACTCGGACCCGCTTGACCATTCTGCTCTGCTTGGAGAGGCTCATAACCAACGCCAAATTTGTCTTCTTTGACAGGCAAGTCCACCATCTTGCCCCAGCCTTCAGCTTTGCCAGAATCAACAACCTCCTTAGCCTGCTTGTAAGAAGTAATTGAAGCACCTGGCTTCCTCTGCTCAGCGTACGCCACTTTCTCAAGAGCCACAGTCTCAAACGCCTGGCATAAGGTTTCGTGGATCTCGCCATCCACCTCAACATATTTGAACGAGGATAGATGACTCACCAGAATCTCTTCTTCACCGCACACAGTCACAATCTGACCGTTCCAGACATACTTGAGCTTTTGATGGAGAGTCGACGAGACTGCCCCTGCTGCATGAATCCATGGACGCCCCAATAAACAACTATAGGCGGGCTGGATGTCCATAACATAGAAGATGATATCGAATACCTCAGGACCTATCTTCACAGGCAAGGTAACTTCCCCACACACAGAACGTTTGGAGCCGTCGAAAGCACGAACGATCAGGTCACTGGGAGTAAGCACAAACCCTTCCACATCAATCTTCTTCAGAATCTGCTTAGGCAGCACATTCAGCGACGACCCGGTGTCTACCAATACGTGAGACAACACTGCCCCCTTGCACTCCATGGTGATGTGCAAGGCTTTGTTATGGTTCCGCCCTTCAGGCGGTAAGTCCAGGTTGGTGAATCCTACACCATGCCTGGTGCTCACATTGGCCATCACACCCTCCAGTTGATTGACAGAAATCTCCTGAGGCACGTAAGCCAGATTCAACATCTTCAGCAAGGCATTACGGTGTGCCTCAGAGCACAACAACAGTGAAAGTATAGAAATCTTGGACGGAGTTTGATTCAACTGATCTACAATCTTGTAGTCACTCTTCTTGATTATCTTCATAAACTCCTCCACGTCCTTCTCAAATGACCCCTCGGGCGCTTCCTTCTGGACATCTCTTCCTCAACCACAGCTTGCTTACCCTTTGCTTTGGCGAGAGCCTCAGCATTATTGTCCCTCAAAGGCTGCGGTGCGAACAGACGACCGCTTCTGGTAAAACCTCCTGGACCCCCTACATTATCCACAGCCGGACCAACAGTTGCAGGAACTCTATTCGGTAAACCAATTGTCACTGGAGTTTGATTCACTGGTCTCGTCTGACTTTCAGCCCTTCTGTAACTGCGGTGAGCATTATCATACTTCCACGGCACGGCTCTACTATTCTCAACAGCCCTTCTTCCAGACGCGGCGATAGTAGTTGGAGCACTGATGGTTACAGGCACGGAAATGGTAACTGGGGTACCATTTGTTGCAGGTGCACTAACGACCCTTTGTCCACGTCCTTCAGACGGTTTAAAGTAAATGGTGATAGTTGACACTGTCCCACGATCTTTTACAGCCCTACTGAATTGCAAACAACCCTCATCCATCATACCCTGGATACCGGCCCTTAACTGGTCGCAACCATTCTCAGATTCTGCACAGCCCAAACAATCCTCATCACAGCCCGAGTAGACACCCCCATTCAGCAGACGGCCCTTCACAACTAGCAGAGAAGTCTGAACATCATCAACATTAACAACCAGATCTTCAGCTTCTTTCCCCTCAATATTGTTCACTCTATGCCCACCATGCTGAGGCATAGGGTTGTTTACGACGTTAGGCACTGGAGCGAAGTTGATCGCCTTGGCATCGATCAAATCTTGGACCTTGTGCTGGAGAGCCCGACACTTCTCAGTATGATGCCCTGGTGCCCCAGAGTGAAAGTCACAACGGACGTTGGCGTCGTACCCAGGAGGCAATACTGTAGGCGGAGCCATTGTACGCAACTCAACCATCCCCAACCTGAGTAGTTCGGGCAGCAGTTCGGCGTACGACATGGGTAGCGAATCAAAACGTCGATCAGGCATCCTTTGTCTGGGCTGATACGGACGTTGCTGTTGTTGTTGTTGCGGTTGTTGAACTCTTTGTTGTTGTTGTTGACGAGGTTGAGGTGCCGGAATGGTTACTGCAGCAGCTTGACGGTATTCACTTCTGTTCTGATCTCTGCGGTGTTGAACAGCATTAGTTTCACCCTCTCTTCGACGAGGTGCCCCAGCAAACGGCTTCTTAGAAGAAGAGGAACCAGCATCTTGGATCTTCCCAGTTTTAATCAAGCTCTCAGTCCTCTCTCCACAAATGACAACATCAGAAAAACTACCGAATGGGCAGCTCCCCATCCGGTCCATAAACACACCCTGAAGAGTACCGATAAACATATCTGTCAACTCCCTCTCCAGCATAGGGGGTTGAACTCTAGCAGCCAGTTCACGCCACCTCTGGGCGTACTCCTTGAAGCTCTCTTCGGATTTCTGACATAGACTCTGCAGCTGAGTCCGGCTAGGCGCCATGTCCATGTTATGTTTATATTGCCTCAAAAAGGCCTCACCCAGATCCCTCCAGCATCGGATCGAATCTCTCTTCAATTCCATGTACCAGTCCAAAGAAGCCCCAGATAGACTATCTTGGAAAAAATACATCCACATCTTTTCATCATCGGTATACGCAGAGATTTTTCGATAATAAGCCTGCACATGGGTGCGAGGGCAAGAAGTACCGTTGTATTTATCGAAGGACGGTGCTTTGAACTTGTAAGGGATTCTCAAACCTTCCACCAACCCCATATTGGTAACATCAAAACCGAGAGAATTCTGACATTCCATAGCTCTATTTTCTCAGCAAGGGCATCAACTTTACGATCCCTCTCATCAACCCTTCCCAGAACGTCTTCGTCTTCACTGAGCAGAGTGAACATATCCTCTTGTCTGTCAACAATCGGAACAGGATTACGGGCCGGGGCACGGACTGCTCTGGCATTAGCGGCATCTGGAACAATAGGTTGACCGTTGATTCGAATACCCCCCAACTCATCACCTACAGCATAGTTGTTGATGGGTACAGCAGCAGCAACATTATTATCATTGACCGGGCCTCCCTCTGGCGGAGCATGGTTGACCGGTGGAATTGCAGCCTCTTGTCTCTGAACCATGGCTCGAAGTTCTTCTTGACCTTGTGCAACCCCTTGCATCATATTCATAAACTGGGCCATGTTAGCCTTCATCTCAGCCAACTCAGCTTGAACTTGATCCATACCTCTCTGTTGATTCAGTCTTGTTGAGTAGCGGTGCGGACGTTGATCAGCTATCCTGCCTGAACAGGAACCAAGAGTGAGAAGTCACGACCAAGAACACCTGTTATGCAAAATGATATGAGTATGGTGCTAATGATGCGTATGATGCACATGATATGTTCATTCCTCAGGCATTCAAAGAGCCTGAGTCATCCTCAAAAGATGGCAACCTGCAGCAAGAACAACATAGAAGCACAGAAACAACATACACAAGAGTGATGAGTACAAGGTGAAACCAACAACCTCATCTATATGAGTAACAGGATCATACAACAAAGTCGACAAAGAAAATCCAAACAATCGGAGTACAACAATGAATCCCATCCAACAAGCCTGGAGGTGATTCTCAACATACATATCAAAGATACAAGCTAAGACAAACGGCCTCCCGGAATGAGAGTCTTCAAGTACTGACACTGGTCTATCAACAGGTCACATTCTGAACATTCTGGCAAAAGGTGATCTTCTCCTTCAGTTGTCGTCTAAGCTCTACCACTTCTCCTCCAAGGTGGTTCTCTGATGCCTGTCTCAAGTCTACTTCCTTCTTCAACTGGATGTCTTTATCTCTGAGTTGCTTCTCCAAGTCTCTGATCTTCTTCTGATAGCTGGCCTCAACTCTCTGCAGCCTCAAGCACTCCCGGTGTTCTGCATCTAACATGCTCTCCACCTCCTCGTAGGATCTCTTCTTGCTTCTCAGTCTGCTAGCATCTTCTTCTCGCACTCCTCTGAGTTGATGAGCCAAGTTCAACCTATCAGCTTTGGCTTTGTACAGCTCCATCTGGGTATCTTGCTCCTTCTCTCTCAAACGGCGATTCTCCATCAGGGCTTGCTTGTAGTGCTCCGCAGGCACACTCTCAGCAAGGATCAAAGGTGGTTGCTCCTGCAACGGCTCCATCCTATCGTAGGGTAACAACAAAGTTTCTACTCTCTCCTTGACCCAATCAGTGTAATCGGGCATAGCAACGGCAAACTTCTTCCCTAAGACAGATCCATCCTTCACACCAATAGACTTCCAAGCTCTCCCTATCTGCTCCAATCTGGCCGGGTCACTCTGCTTCTCAAAATACACACTTTCTGCTACCTCAGCCTCAAGTGGTCTTCCCTTCATCACAAACCCCAACTGGCGAAGAGAAAGAACCGGGTTGTAATTGATGCAACCCCTAGTCCCTATGAGTGGCACATTACGGAATCCTCCACAGCTCATAATGACGTTACGCACATCCATCCGGTAAGATTGCCATCTGATATCATAGGAAGTAAGAGACATAACCCTCTGAGTCCACTTATGCGTGCTCTGAGCATCCACAAAAGGTCCACTGACTGGCAGGAGAGACAAGAACCATCTGAGCAAAAGCGGGAGACAACACCTGATAGCCCCACCCTTACCATGCCTACTGTGAATAGCATAGTAAGTGTCAGCTAATAGAGTAGGAACTGGATTTCCTCCAATGAAAATACTGACTGCAGCATAGTCAACAAAATTGGGCATACTCGGAAACAGGACGATCCCATAGATCATGACGGCCAACTGAGCATGAAAGGCTTCCCAACTTCCCTTCTCTGCTTCTTCTCTAGCTACCCTCAACAGAAACTTCAAAGGCAATCCTACAACATCCCCACTGGACTTCCAACTATCACTGACTTCCTTGATACCCAAATGGAGAGCTCTGGCAACAACTCTGAAATCAACCTCCTTGGGCACATCCAAGAAAGGAACCTGATACCGGACCGGGACACTCAGCAGAATGGAGTACTCCTCAAGAGTAGGCGCCAACTGATAATCTTGAAAGGTGAAACAATGAAGCTCTGGGTCGTAGAACTGTAGAAGAGTCTGCAACGGCACCGGATCGACTACCATCTTCAACAGTGTCAGAATATCTCCATACTGGTCAACAAACCCCTTCTGGTTACCACTGGTCATAAGGTTGCTCAACTCAATCAGAGACGTCAAAGGTTCACGGTGAAAGCTGTAGGAACAAGTCTTCCGCTTCAACTCTGGGACTGTTGCCATCTCTATCAGTGAACAAGCTCTGGAATGTACCTGAGAAATGATATGCATGCAGGGATTAGTTTTTTTTCTTTTCTTTTCTTTTTTTTTTTGTATCTTTTTTTTTATTGCGTTTCTTTTGAAAAATAAATATGCTATGATGCAAATGATGCAGACACGACTGGTTGGCTGTGTCTCTCAGAACACAGGATCAAAGCTTCGGCTTGAACTCGGAACCACAAATTCATCTGAAACCCAAAGTCATCTGAGACCCCAAAATTCTGAACCAATAGTCACCAACAGGATCACAAGTCACCAACAAGTCACCAACAAGTCACCAACTGTACCTGTAATAATGATCATTCCCTCCCCACTCACGGGTGTCATCTAGGCCAGGGTAAGGTCGAGAGAAACGCAGCATAAATAACCTTTCGCAGAACATCATCATATACACACCCGAAGTATGTAACGATAATATCCCACCAGGGTCTGAACTGCTCGTGATATCAATGTTCCGCTAAGTGGCGCAATACCACCCGCTTCCCATGAATCACTCTATTCCTAAGTATCCTAGATTTCACTCATGGCCTGGGCATTGGGCCTTTTACCTCATGTAACTCCCACCCCAACAGAGAGAAACAGACAACCAGCCAGATGAATAATGAATGAATGCAAACATTAATGCAAACAATAAATGCAAACGATAAATGCACATATATACAAATGAATGCAATAAATAACAGCAAAAGCAACCAAACCCTATCCTAGAGAGCGCTAGGAGAGACTCGCTTAGGGAAGACGGACCAGCACAGGTCAACTTCTCTATGTCCCCAGCAGAGTCGCCAGCTGTCGCATCACGCGAAAAACCGGCGGGAAAACAAGAACAACAGAGCCGCCACCGTGCGTTATTTATCCCAAAAGAGGGAAAGGAAACGCTCAGAGTAAACCTGGGAAAAGACATGGTCTCGCGACCAGAGAGAATGGGATCGGGAGACGGTTATGCGAAGGGAAGGTATTAGCACCCCTACGCATCCGTCGTACTCGACGGGATCCACGCACAATAGGAAGGAAAATGGTTGCTAAAACACTGCTCAAAACACACACACTGGCTGAAGGAGACACAAGAAACAAACAAAACGGACTCGGCAGGACATCGCATCCTGGGCCTACTTAGTCTATCAGGCATAGACATCAGAGTCGAAGTAGTTCGGACTGGGGAACGACACATGCTCGCTAGGATATCGCATCCTATGCATACGTATCTCCTCGGACGAGGGAAGAATCAGAGCATTCGTAGCTCGGCTAACACGCACACAAACAAACTAGGCAAAGGCAAACGTGGAGCCTGAATGCCAATCACTGGACTTACATCAGCATCCGAACCAAAACACACTCAAAAAGGCAAACATGGAGCCTGACTGCCAATCACTGGACTTACATCAGCATCCGAACCAAACAACCCACACTGGAACCCGAATGCCACTCGATGGACTTACATCAGCTTCCAAGCACACAACAAGACAAACAAAGACACAGGCGCCCGGAGAGATCTGCTCATCTCCTGCCTACGTACCTCATCTGGTATGAGGATCAGGGCGACGTAGTTCCCCTACGAAGGAAAAAGGACTAGCCTAACCAGATAACAGAGGGAGACACAACTAGGGAGACTACGACTCGAGCCTAGATGTTGTCATGCAAAACCATCCCTAAGTTAAGGTTTCTAGCTAACTGGCACAGGGAGCCAGCCTATCCTAATCATGACTTGCACAGGAAGCAAGCCACACACACACTTAACTTGCACAGGAAGCAAGCCAAGCAAAACCTAACTTGCACAGGAAGCAAGTCTAAACTAACCCTAACTTGCACAGGAAGCAAGTTAAACAAACATACAAGCACAAGTAGCACACACTATATGCAACAAGAGGCTCAAACAAGGGTTAGGTTTTAGTCGAGGGGTCATATCAACCTCAACAAACAAACCTCTGGAACTGGGTGAATGTGCTCTTAACCTTGTCATTGAGGGGCTAAGGTGAAGCAGATGATAGGTGAGTGAAGATAAGACTTCACAGCTCTTATCCCTGGCCTGGGAGAGCTTAAGACAAGAATGTGTGGGTTCAGAAAGTGGGAACCCTTCTACACATTTGATACTGACTCAACTGTACGATTGTACAAGATCTTGGGTTTGTATCTGCAATGCATCAACACAGTGGTGTGAGCAAAGCAGATGCCACACAGAATAGCAGGGGATAGATTGCATATCCCTTGGGTTCTGCCAATTGCCTCTTCACTTAGGAGGTCTTTGACTCTATGCAAGGACAAAAGTAAACAGTCACAAACATTGCCTCTTAAGGAGGACTTCAGACAGGTGCCTGGCCAAGTAACAGGCCAGGTCTTCCAGACTACATGAAGATTAGAAGTATACCTCAATGCAAATTGCTTAATAAGCAAAGCAAAGCAAGTTCAAAGAACTAAGCAACTAATGGTGCCTGAAATAGTCAAACAGATTAGTACACAATTCAAAAGTTAAAGCAACAGGAAGTAGGAATCAACAGTCAAAACAAACAGACAAATGTGCAAAGCACAAAGCTCAAGGCATACGAGCCAAGCAACCTACAAAACAAGAGTTTAGCTCATGATAATCAAATGAACTCAATCAAATTGTAGTGATCTCTTTGAAGCATTTGTAGCTTAACCTGAAAACATGAACTCAAACATAAGCCACAGGACCACTAGGACAAGCCTAGGGTCAAAAATGAATGAGAAAGCCAAAACAGCAAGCAATGTCCAATCAAAATCAAATTCAAACATTCAAGAAACAAACCCAATTGGTTTCACATTCATATCAATCATCATCATCATTTCATGAACAAAAGAAGTCAAAGCATGGCAAATGAGAG
Source organism: Lathyrus oleraceus (assembly GCF_024323335.1). Taxonomy (NCBI): domain Eukaryota; kingdom Viridiplantae; phylum Streptophyta; class Magnoliopsida; order Fabales; family Fabaceae; genus Lathyrus; species Lathyrus oleraceus. Next base: position 87,753,047 of record NC_066583.1, on the reverse strand, counting down.
CTCATAGAAGTCAACAGCAAGACTTAACTCAAAAGCAATCTTAAACATCTCCAAAAATCATCAAATAAATCATGATCAATCATAACCAACAGCATGGTAAGCATGTCAAATTTCAGCTCATTTGGACAAGTAGAAGATAGTCAATGAAAATCAGAAAGTCAAAGCAATTTTGAACATGCTCAAAGAAGTCAACCAATCATGCATCAACTTGAAAAATTCATAAATCAGAGATGGCATATGATAAATGAATGGGACTAAAACCATGTCAAAGATTAGGATGTCTAGTTATCTCATGTAAAATTTCATGATCATCCAATAAAGTATGAGAATTTCCCAAATGGAATGGCAACATGTATCACACAAAGTCAACATTTGACTAGGCAGGGAAGAAAAATCTCAAACAAATAGGAAATGGCATAATTAAGTCCAAGAAAATTCACACATAAACTAGACATATGAGAGAAGGTTCATGCAAAATTTCACATTAATTGGAGGCCAGGAAGCATGTCATCAAAAATCATGAAATTGCACATCATTGGTGTGACACAAGTTGTCACACCCTACTTCAAAAAATCACAGCTCTCAAACCACATAAGCTAAAATCATGATCTTTACATCAAAATAAACATGGATGAGTGTAGATTAAGCACAAAAAATTTCAGCTCAAATGGATAATGCATCACAATTTCACAAGAGATTTGGCAAGGTGTACAAAATTTGGTCACATTATACAAACCCTAAGGCCATTTAAAATTCACTGATCAAAAAAATCTGGAAAAATAATGATAAAAACTAGGGATCATGATGAAGATGATGCAAAAATTCCCATGAAATTTGGAATTGAAATGAACAAGTTATGAATTTTGCAAGATTGATGATCAAAGTGAAATAATTATTGAAAATTAAATGAATTAATTTGAATATTTCAACCGAGAATGGCAAAGATGTAAATATGGCCTTCATTTAGCAAAACGCAGCGTTTTGCTCACGGCCAGGGAATGTTCTCATTGGCCAGTTCCAATGGAACAGTGAATTGTTCATACACACACGTGAAATAGAAGCAGAAACTGGGCATGGCTTTGTGAACTTAGGGTTTCTGGACAGCAGCATGAACACTCATCTTCTCAAATCGTGTTTTTCACAAAAATTCCCAGAAACCAAAATTAAATACACACAAATGTTCAGCATGGCATGGCAAACAAGGATCCAGCATCAATTTTCATCAAAACATCACATATATCATGAATCGAACCAAAGAAATTTCAACATCAAAACTTGCTCAAGAACAAAAATTCCCAGAAATGATCAAAGAGCATATCAATAGAACCATTAAACCACATACATGACAAATCCACACCTCATTTTCATGGAAACAAGCTATTGAGAGAGAATCGAGCAAAAATTCAAATGAACATCAATCTTCATTTCCAGATTTCTTGCTAAATACTTACCCATTTTACATGATACAAAGTTCATTAGACTCAGCATACTAAGACCTACACTAAGCATGGCAAAGTTTGGTGAAATAAAGGATTCGAAAACTAACCACTGTTGAAGAGCAGATGAAGATTCAGATGCTATTTGCTTGCCAATGCTCGAAACAGGTGAAGATTATGCTTCTACAAGATGAATGGTGAAGATACTTTTGCTCAATGAAGCTTGCTCGTGCTTGAATCTCAATCTGCCATGGAAATTGCTTTGGAATAACAGTGCACGAAAATGAACTTCCAGCTGTGGAAATGTGGTGAAAACAAGCTCACAAGGTTGCTTGGGTGATGGAACAATGCTAGCCAGGTCGTGGTCTTTGAGGGTTTTGGAAGAATTTTGAAAGATGATGCAAAATGAAATTGAGAGAGAGTGAGTAATTCTGAGTGTTTGATGGCTGCTACTAGGGTTTTTTCAGCAGAAAAAGAGATGAATATATATGTTGTTTACTGGTGCTAATGATGGTTCATGAAAATGTGGAGTAGAGTGGGTGAAAAGTGTACTTTTTTTCCAATTTTCAAGCAAGTTGGCATGGGTGTATGTACTGCACGAAAATGAGCTTGCAACAAGTCATAAACAATGTATCTGAACATATTTGATTGGTAGAATTGATTAGAAATGGTTAATTCAAAAATTCACTTTTGTACCACACTTGAAATCAATTCATGCAAGTCCAAAAATGCCATTTTGATTGGTGAAGTTTTGGTGAATGGTGATGACATTTTTGGGAAGATGGCATCAAATGTGACTTGTAGCAAAAAACCCCACCCAATTTGGCCAAATGGTTTGGGAGATATGGCCTTTTGAAGTTCAAGAATTTTTGAAAATGAATTGATCATAACTTGCCAACCATACATGGGAATTGAGTGTTCTTGGACTTTTTGGAAATGGGAGAACAAGATCTTCAACTTTCATGTTGGGCAAAAATTCATTTGAAGCTTGTATCATGATGTAAGTTTGAGGATCAAGACTTTCCATTTTTGGCAAGTTTCAGTTACAGGTCAAGTTTCCCTTTTTGGAAATTTCTGATCTGGCTTCAAATTCTTCCATGATGGTGTTTGACATGATATATGAAGACTATATGGACATGAATGAGACCTCTCAAACCAATTTCCATCATCAAATCACTGATTAAATGGACAGTTGACCAACAGTTGACTTTTAGGGTTTCTGACTGATTGTGCATTGACTGATGACTTCTGAACATCCAATCCTTGACCAAAACACTTCAAATGGATCCCCAAGTCATGTGAACATGTTGGACCAACCCTAGGGCCTTGGCTCCTTGAGAAATGCACTTGCTTGCTTGACTGACTGATCTCCTGACCAGTTTGACCTAATTCTTCTGATGACTTGCACTTGAGGCAAATAGGACAATGCAATGCTATGCAGTGGACCATGTTATGCTATGACCTAATAATGAAAATGTATGTATAATGATAGGTGCAAATTTGAGGTGTTACAGTTGTGGTTGTGGTATTTTATTAACTTGTGTTGGAATTGTTTTTTTTTAAAACAAAAAAATGATGAACAAGTGACTTGAGAGAGAGGGGTAGATTTTTAGAATTTTAAAAGATAAAAATTGGTGTTTGTTGTTACAGGAAAGAAGAAGTGTGATACACATGAGAAGATAAAATACATTGCTTTTTTTTATTATTTTGTTTATTCTCTGCCACGTGTTAGAAAGGGAGTGGTTTTATAACAAAAACCTGGAAAAATCTTCATCTCCCTCTTATGTGTTAAATCTCATTCCCTTTTTTTTATTATTACTAATATTTTTTATTAATTGATTTATTATTATTGTGTTTTTTTTACTTATTATTATTTTATGATTATCATTATATCATTATTATTAGGAATAATTGTTTTATTAATATTATTAATTTCTATTATTATGTGTTATTATTATATATATTTATTATCATCATTATTATCTTTATCCTTATTTTTGATGATTTATCATTATTGATTACTAGTATAGATTATTATTATTATTATTATTATTATTATTGTTTTATTATTATTATTATTATTATTATTATTATTTATTGGTATTATTTATTTTTAGTTATTAAATATAATTTTTTTGATTTATTTGTCCGATCGATTTTTTCACAAATACGTAGCAGTTTCAAAGTTAAAAATTTAATTTAACTTAAGAAATTGCTTACACGTATAGAGTCTTATTGACTGATCTCGGGTAGGGTGATTCCTACATGAATCACTTTACGATTGTTTAATTTAGCGCTAAATTTCTTTTTAGTTTTCATTCTGATTTTGACTTCGAGTCCCTTGGCTTTCTCTTGGGCCTTCTTACAACGATATTCTTTTATTTTATATTTGTCTTTCAAAGCTTATATCATTTAATTATTGTATCGTATCCCCATTCGACAAACTGTATCCCCATTCCCGAAAAAGTGTAATAAATTTTATTGCTTTTGTTTATTTTTATTGTATTAGTTGATTGTTAATTCCAAGATTAAAATCAACCCTTTTTTAGAAAAGAACAAAAACAAACACTCGATCCAACGTCGAGTCTTTTGTCCTAAATCAAATCCAAATTGATTACAAAGTCAAATATACCCCCGCACATCCAAATTATTTTCATAAGTCAACTTCTGACACTTGATCCAATGTCAAGTCGTCCCCCTATTTTCAAAAGCTTTTCACAATAAAAATGGAAGAAACTGATTAAGTTTAGACTTTCTCTGTTTCAGATGTTAGGATACTACTGTAGAGCTCAATGTTCAAACATTTGTCTTCCATATTAAAATACAATAATTACTAGAATTAGGTCATTTCTCTTATAGAAGAAAAAGATTGATTGGGTATCGACCTTCTCTTTCCCGATTATTTGGACACTGCTGTAGAGCTCTATGTCTGATTAATCGTCTTCCGTTAATGAACTTTGACCTAATTTGCCACATTTTCATAAACAAACTTTTGGATGAAAAGAGAGTGATCGGGCTTAGGCCTCTTCCTTTTCGGGCATTCGAGTACTGCAGTAGAGCTCCCTGCTTGGATGCCTGTCTCCGCTTAAAATCAACTCAAACTTATCAAACTTATTTTCCTCCCTTGTGCGACTCCGAAAACATTTTCAGAAAAGAGTATGCAACATCCATTTTGATGCGAAACAAACAAAGACTTCAGCCTCCAAGAGCGAGCAGCAAGTAAAAGTTAAATCGCTCAAATATGATCCAAGCATCACTCTCTTTAAAAACAATCCACCAAGTAGTTCTCTTTGGGTAGAACTACGTATGCCTTGAGTTCTTCATAGCACCCGGAGATACGTAGGAGCAGGATTGTGAAATCTTGTCAGGCACATTAATATTAAAAACCCTAAGTCTTTCCTTTCTTTCTTTCTCTTTCCTCACTCGATAAGTAGAATATCGCAAACGATATCACACTAACACTCTAACATAAAACTAACTAAATGGGTACCATCGAGTACGATGGATGTGAGGGGTGCTAATACATTCCCCTTGCATAACCGACTCCCGAACCCGATTTGGTTGCGACGACCATTTCTTTTTGTTTTTTTCGTGGGTTTTATCGATATTTCCCCTTTCCCTCTTTGGGAATAAATAAAGTTCAGTGGCAACTCTGTTTTGTTTATATTTCGAGCGTTCCTTACGCTCGGGTATTTTTTGCTCCGCGCCACACTGGAGGTATAAGGATGAGAATCCCTAGTCAACCCCTTTGAGCCTAGAAGTAGGAGTTTTCTTCCAAGCAGAGAAACCCTCACATCTTAAACCCGGGGCAGGGTAGTCTTCAGCTAATTTGACCACGCGTTCAATTCTTAAAAAGAAAAGTAGGGAGTGTCCCATTTGAGGATCAACCACATCCTAGGGAATGTCTTGTCTAAAGGACAACCACAACGTTTCTCCCACGAGAGGTCAAAATCACAAATCCAGTGGTTGTCCCTCGCCAACAAAACAAGTGAGACAGTCACAAATCCTTTCTAACCAAATCAACAAACATCACACGATTTGTTCCACAAAAAAAAACTCTAGAAAAGAAAGAGAGAGAAAAAAGCCCGCTAAGTCGAAACTTGAAAACAAGTGACTTAGGCACAAATTAGGGTATCTGTAACACCTCAAAATTTGCCCTCCTCTCTTGGGACTAGCCTAGCATATTGCATATCATTTCCTAGGTCATTAGTCATTGCATATTACAAATCATGTGGCAACATTGAACAAATCATCCTCCAAGTCTTGGTCAGAAGATAAAGAGGTTGAGATTCAAGCTGAGGGTTTCATTGAACTGATCACTGATCATCTGAGGGTTAGTGTTTCAATTAGGGTTTCATGGTTCCTCAAGGAGGTTGAGCTCTATCTTGGTAGCAATGGTACATCATCATCATCATGGTCTTGTCATCACCAAGAGATTCATTATGCTTGATCATGTTCCTTGGGATTAGGGTTTTGACCACTGGTCAACCCTAATCATCTGCATTGTGCCAATCAGGGCTTGTTGAGGAGATGGGGTCTTCATTGAGATGAGAGATCATTTTATTGGTTTTAATGAGCTTGTGTAAGCTAGGGTTTCATCATTGAGCCATGTCATCAGGAGATTGAGGCTCAATTTCATCTATGCATGGCCAGTTCATCTATCAGTCAACAAAAGTCAACCAAAGGTCAACTGATGGATTTGGAGGTGGGAGAGGGTTGGATACACTTCATTCATGTCCAAACAAGTTTCATTTGGCATTTCAAACATCAACAATGAAGAAAATAAAGTCAGATGAAGACTTTCCAAAAATAGAAAGTGACTTGTAATTCAAATTTGCCAAAAATGGAAGGGTTTTCTCCTTAAAATTACATGTCCAAAAATGCTTCAAATGAAATTTTGTCCAACATGAAAGTTGTAGACCTTGCTCTCACATTTCCAAAAAGTCCAAGAACATGAATTTCTCATTTGTGGTTGGCAAGTTATGGATCAATCTTGGTCAAGAAAAGTTGAATTTCAAAGATGGATAACTTTTGATTCAAAAGGCCAAATGGAGTGAGACTTTTTGGAGCAAATTTCTTTTGATGTCCTCTATCCAATTCATGCATCACATTTCATGAAAACTCATCACACAAAAAGTGCATTTTTCAAGTGAACTTAATTTGAATTTGGAGGGAAAAAGGTGATTTTGAAAAATAAGCATGGTATTCACTTAATTCCAATTGCCTTGGCCTTAAAACAGGTTTTTAAACTTGCTACAACAGAAAATGCACTGTTACATTGGTTTGCACATGAGAGGGTGAATTCACCAATTGGCCATTTAGCATAAAACTTGGTTTTCACTTAAACATTTGCATTTTTGCTAATCATGATTAGCAACTTCATTAACATCACATATAAAGCCATAATCATAACTGTTTTCTGATTAACCATAACAGAATTGTGAATTCTAGATCTAGATCCAAAACTTTTTCATTTTTCTCTCAACTTTCTTCATCAATTTTCTTCATTCTCTTTGCCTTGCCTTCGATCAATTCATCATCTACATGCATATTTGAAGTGGATTGAAGCAAAATCTTGGAGAAATCTTGAAGAATCGTGGACTGTTGCATCAAGCTCCTTCAATGGCAATTTGGATTTTCATCAAGATCGTGCATGATTAACAGCAAAGCATTCATCCAAAGCATAATACAAGAGTTGTGGAGCTTCTGTTTCAGCATTTCCAAGCCAGAAAACATCTATTTCGCTTCTGCACATCATTGAAGGTTGGTTTTCGACCTTAACAATTCATGAAATCAATTGATGCATGTTGTAGATCTTGCTTAGTAGAGTAATCTGCGAGTTGAACCACTGAATTTGGTTGAGAAACAAGGAAGTTATGTGGATTAGAACTTTGATGCATGATTATGTTTTTCATCGAATCTCTTTATCCAGGAAGAATTAGGTTAAATTAATTTGAGATTGTTAATGTACATTGAGAGAGGATTCTGGTGATATGCGTTTTGTTGATTTTGGTGAACAATTGTTCTTGAGTGATGAATGTGTGAAGAATGCGTATAAACCCTAGAAAATTTTCCAGAAATCCTCATTTGATCCAGCCAGGCCGTGTTCTGCATGTTTCTTGTGTTTTTGGCTCATGCATCCAGTCACGCTGCGCCACGTCGTTTAAATGAAACGACGCGTTTCATTAGGCGCGCGCTGGGATTTGAAATTGGAGCGTGTTCGATCCTCCACTGAAGCAATTTCCACATGTTGCCTTGCCTTTATTTCTTTATTCTTTCTATGTTCATGTACCATTGTTCATGATTTTTTTTATTTTTTCTTTACATTAGAAAATCCATATCTCCTAAACCATTAATCCAAATTGACTGGAATTTGTTGTGCTATAATCCTTAAGACCTCTACTTTTTTTTGATTATTTTTGCAAAAATTGTGCACGTGTGATTTGTTGAATGGCCTAGGGTTTGTTCACATGTGTTCTTTCATGCACCTTGCTTGATGTTTTGATCATGAAATGATGATTCTTAATCCAAAATTCTTGAAATTTTGCATGTGTAAAATAGACATCTCAATGAACATTTTGGCTTTGAGTGTGTGATTTTTTCTTTCCTGGTTGATGAGATATGAGCTGTTGTATCTAGGTGTGACAATTTGTGTCACACTATTTCTTGTCCAAATTGTGGAATTTCTTTACCGTGCCATATGAACTTGAATTAATATGAATTTTTTCATGATGATACTTCTGGATGTTAGGATGTCTTGTGAATTTTCCTGGAATTTTTGAATGCATTTCCTATTTGTTTGAGAATTTCTCCCCTGTTTGACTAATTGTGAAGCTTTTGTGAGTCATGATCTCATATGTTTTGTGAAATTCTTGATATGTATTGGATGGACTTGAAACTTTGTGGAGTGATTCTAGACATTTTGAAGTTTACCATGGCTTTGGTTTGGTGCATTTATCATGTTCCTACTCTGTTTTGTGCTTGCTTGAAGTTGATGCATGATTTTGTGCCTTGTATGAGCTTGTTTGAACATGTTTTGACTTAGGGAACTTAATTGACTTGCTTCCACTTGTCCAAATGACTTGAAATTTGGTGTGATAATCATGTGATGAATGCTGTTTAACCATGAATTTTTTGGGGATTTATTGAAATGTTTGTGAGTTGATTTGAATTGGATCTTTCTGTTTGGTCCAATGAGCTTTGAAATTGCATGTTTTGCCTTAGATGCTTCATGAAATGAAATTGATGAATGATATGAATGTCAGACCACTTGGATTTATTTCTAAATTGATTGAACTTGATTTTTGCCAATTTTCATGTTCTGTTTTGAAATATTTCTCCCTTGTTTACCCTAGGCTTTGTCCTAGGGGGTTTGCTTCTCATGATTGAGTTGTGTTTTCAGGACAAAAAGCATATGGCATGGAGGAATTAATTCACTTGGCTTGAGTAGCTTATTTGATTGATGTTGATTAACATTAAGTTTGTTTTGTAGGTGGCTTCTAAGTCATTAGTGTTGAGCATTGGCTTATGCTTTGCTTGATGCATTGCTTGTGTACAGTTGACTGTTGACTTTTAGCTTGTCTGTTTGACTGTTTGAGTTGTGTACTGATTATGTTAGATTGATTTCAAGTACCTTAGTTGCTATAGTTCATTTTGAACTTGCTTTGCTACTGCTTGGTTGCTTAAACCAATTGAGGTAGAATTCACTAACTCCATGTAGTCTGGAAGACCTGGCCTGTTACTTGGCCAGGCGTCTGTCTGAAGTCCTCCTTAAGAGGCAATGTTTGTGATTGTTTATCTTTGTCCCCAAGCAGGAAAAGACCTTTGTTAAGGCAATTGGCAGACACAAGAGATGTGCAATCCATCTCCTGCTATTCTGTTGAGTCATCCCTTGGCTCACATTACATGTTGATGCCTTGAGGATATTAACCCAAGATCTCTGTTAAGTCAGTCATAAGTGTAGAAGGGTTCCCACTTTCTGAACCCACACTTCCTTTGTCTGAAGCTCTCCCTGGCCAGGGATAAGAGCTGTGAGGCACACCCCTCACTTCCTACTTCATCTGCTTCACCCTAACTCTCAATGTTAGGGTTAAGAGCTAACATCACCTGATACAGTTGGCTTGCTTTTGCAGCCTAACCCTTGTGTGAGCCCACTTTGTCTGTATATAGTGTGTGCTATTTGTGATTGTTCGCTTTGATTGCTTTGCCTGTTTAGGATTAGCTTGCTGCCTGAGCAAGTTAGATAGCAACCTTAACTTAGGGATGATATGCATGATAACATCTAGGCTCGAGTCATAGTCTCCCTAGTTGTGTCTCCCTCTGTATCTGGTTAGGCTAGTCTTTCTCCCCTGTTCAGGGGAACTACGTTGCCCTGATCCTCATACCAGATGAGGTACGTAGGCAGGAGGTCGTACGAGATCTCTCCGGGCACCCCTTTTTCTTTTTGTGTGTGTTTGCTTGACAGTTGCTAGGCTCGAGTTCCCGACTCCTTAGTAACTTGTTGTTTGTTTCTTCTTGTTGTGTGCATGGAGTCCGGTATAAGTCCATCAAGTGGCATTTGGTTTCCAATGTGGGTTTGGTTGGTTCGGAAGCTGATGTAAGTCCAGCGATTGGCGTTCGGGTTCCATGTTTGCCTTTTTGTGTTTTGTTTTGTTTCGGCGTGCGTGAGCCGAACTACGGTAGCTCTGATTCTCGTTCCAGACGAGATACGTAGGCATAGGATGTGATATCCTAGCGAGCCCTCTCCCCTCTTCTCCCACCCGTGTTGTGTGTGTGTGATGTTTGTTTTAGCAACCTTTTCCTATCTTTTGAGCGTGGATCCCGTCGAGTACGAAGAATGCGTAGGGGTGCTAATACCTTCCCTTCGCATAACCGACTCCCGATCCCATTCTCTTTGGTCGCGAGATCATGTCTTTCCCAGGTTTACTTCGAGCGTTTCCTTTCCCTCTTTGGGATAAATAACGCACGGTGGCGGCTCTGTGTAGTTTTGTTTTAGCCCGCCGGTTGTTTTTCGCGGATGCGACAGCTGGCGACTCTGCTGGGGACTAAGAAGTTGACCTTTCTGCTGGTCCATCTTCCCTGAGCGAGTCTCTCCTAGCGTTCTAGGATAGTTTAGGTTGCTTGTGCTCTATTTATTGCATTTATTATTCTGTTGTGTATATATTTGCATAAATACTTGCATGCATCATACTATCATGTTGCTGTCCTCTGTACAGGTGCTTCCTCAGTGGGGTTTTCCACTTTGGTTGGGTTACCTCTTTTGAGCTATTGACTTCGGTGACTGATCTTTCCCGGATCTTTGGTTTAGACGATCACAGGAGAGCTACAATGGCACACCCGAAAGGGCAAACCCATTGAGTATCTTTGCCCGATTGTCGAGACTATTATCCGCCTTAGGATGACCTGATTAGAATTTACCTGTGAGGGGAGGGTGATTCATACAGATGCATGTTCTGTTGGTGACTTTGATGGTGACTATTGGCTCCGTTGATCAGAGTCATATTTATAAGACGAACTTATGGACATTTATTTCTGCGACGCCGGAGTGTTGTCCGTGATATTTATCAGTGGGGATCCGTTTATTTCAGGATTCCCCGGGCCGATTCAGAGGTTCTTGTGGTTATCTGCTCAGAGATTGTCTGATGATGATGATGATATATCTTTCAGTTCCGTTTATTCCGGAATCCCCAAGTCGGATTTATGATTGCTCAGTACCTCAGATGGTTGGGATCAGTTCAGAGATCAGGTTTTAGTGCAACAGATGATCAGATGACTTGGAGGATGGCACAGTGCATTGCATTCACGCATCAGCATCATCCATATTTTGCATTCATTGGCATCTAACTCATGTCTATCCATACTCAGGGTACATTCTCGATTGAGATTCTGGTTGAGAGACATCCTGATGTCAGAATGTTATTGTCGAAATATTATCTGTCTCGATGAAACCAGGATCAAAAGACAGAAGCTTCCTCGTATGGATAGACGTTGCATTCATGCATATTAACCTGTTTGCTGTTTTGCAGGTATCAGTTCTAACGTGCTTGATTGTTACAGGAATCATTGCTCGTGCTTGTAGAGTTGTACCTTTGCATTCAACACGTCCTCACAGATACTTCACCAGACGCAATACACCCAGACTGATGGATCTCCCTAACACAGATATTCTCGAGCTGAAGGATAAGATGAACGAGCTGATCAACATCATGCAAGGTTTTGCAGTTGGTCAGAAAGCGTTGGCTGACAAAGTTGAGAAGCTCGAGCGGGCTTCAGCTGCCAACAGCGGTGTTAACATGGATGGTGTCTCCAATCAGGGGCTCGGTGGCTCTAGGGAAGGCGGAAAAAGAACGACTGTAGGCGTGGTGAATAATGCTGGTGGTTTTGGTGTTGCCACAGGTGGTCAACCCGGTCAGATGGGTAACAATGTGAAGGATAGTCTGTTCCCTCCATTCTTTGGGGCTGAGGATGATAGGGAGGAAGACAGAGAAGCAGATCAATTCTCCATGCATAATGAACCATTTGGACAATACGGTGCCCAACCACAGAATAAGGAGATTCAGTTGCTGGCAGAAAAGATCAGGGCTCTCGAGAGCTATGCCACTCCTGGGGTTGTAAACATGTCAAATATGGGGCTGGTTGAGGGGATTGTGATCCCGCAGAAGTTCAAAGCGCCTACATTTGATAAATATAATGGGAGCTCCTGCCCAGAGACACATCTCCAGGCCTTTGTCCGAAAAATTTCTGCCTATACAACAGATCAGAAGCTCTGGATGTACTTCTTCCAAGACAGTCTGTCTGAGGGGTCTCTTGAATGGTATACCAAGTTGAAGTCTTCGGATATCAAGAGCTGGCAGGATCTCGGAGATGCATTCTTTAAACAGTACCAGTTCAATGCTGACATGGCTCCTAGCCGTACCCAGCTGCAGGGTATGTCTCAGAAGTCAAGTGAAGGGTTTAAAGAATATGCTCAAAGGTGGAGGGAGTTGGCTGCCAGAGTTCAACCTCCGCTGGTGGATCGGGAAATGTCTGATCTGTTCATGGGTACCCTGCAGGGGACCTTTGCTGAAAGGATGGTGGGATGCCCAGTTACCAACTTTGCTGACATTGTGGTGGCTGGGGAGAGAATTGAAAGTTGGCTGAGAATGGGGAAAATCCAGGGTGGTAATGCTTCGTCATCAGGATCGAAGAAGCCCTTCGGAAATGGCCAAAGGAAGAATGAGGGTGAATCAAGTGCTGTGTATGCCCAGAGAGGACACGGTAGGGATCGTTACTACCAGCACACTGCTGCGGTAACCATCCCTGTTGGTAATCAGTCAATACGACAGCAACATCAGCCACCTCAACAGAGAGCACCGAGAGCCGGGTACCAAGTGAGGGGGAAAGGGATTGATCGTCAATTCGATAAGCCGCCCGTGACATATGTTGTTCTGTTCAAGAAGTTGATGGATCTTGGGTTGGTTCAGCCAAGGACGATGGTTCCGTTAAGATCAGATCAGAGGCCTCCTAACTATGATGAGAACGCCCAGTGTGAATTCCATTCTGGTACACCAGGGCATAACATTGAGGGCTGTAGAGCTTTTAAGCATGTTGTCCAGGATCTGGTAGATTCTAAGGCCATCAATTTTGCGCCATCTCCGAATGTTAATGCTAATCCCATGTCGGCGCATGGTCAGGCAATGGTGGGTGCAATTGCTGGATCCAGGTCACGCATATACAGTGGGTGAAGAGATTGACAGTGACCGTGAGCTGGAGTCGTGGATAAAATCGTGCGTACCAGGGAACTGGAAGGCCTAACAGATCATCACTGTCATTCTACTGGAAGAGTAATATTTCTGTTGTCAGTTTTTATTTGCATGAAAGCCATACGTGTTGCCCGACACGTAATGGTTCATTGTAAGGGCCACCTCATGTTTCATTTTGCAACATTTTGCATCATAAATAAATGGATTTTTTTCAATTAAAAGCGGTGTTCCCTGTTTTTCATTTATTTTTGCAGTTTAAAAATAAATAAAAATGGCAATGTTTGTTTTCATCTTTCTTTCCTTGCGTTTTGTCTCGTTCCGACTTCGAAAAGTAATTCTCCGGATCTCGTTGATAACAATTTGGTTACACCTCATATGACTTCGACAATCCGATCTATCATGCCGAAGAAGAAGGCGAAGAAGATTGTGATCTGCTGGAACTAGCCAGGATGTTGAAACAAGAGGAGAAGGTGATTCAGCTGCACGAAGGGCGAGTTTGAGCTTGGTAACCTATATACTGCCGAGGTCCGAAGGGAAATGAAAATTGGGGTCGCTTCAGAGGCGAATCGAAAGCAGAATGGTAGCCCTGTTAAAAGAGCATGTGGATACCTTCGCCTGATCGTGTCAGGATATGCCAGGGTCGGATACCGATGTCGTTGTGCACAAGCTACCATGGAGAGAAGACTGTCCTCTAGAGAAGCAGAACGCCGGTGCTACTTATCAGAGAGCCATGGTGACTTTGTTTCATGATATGATTCATCATAAAATTGAATGCTATGTTGATGACATGATAGCAAAGTCCCCAAACAGAAGAGGGGCATCTGGTAGATCTGGCCAAGCTGAATGGACCAGTTGAGACAATTCAAACTGAGGTTGAATTCATATAAGTGCACTATCAGAGTGCGGTCCGGTAAGATGTTGGGGTTCATTATAAGAAAGGAATCGAGGTTGATCCTGCTTTTAAAAAAAAAAAAAAAAAAAAAACAAGAAGTGCCTGAACCAAGAACAGAAAAGAGGTTCGTGGTCTATTAGGTAGATTGAACTACATGTCATGGTTCATATCTCACCTAACAGCCACGTGTGAACCCATATTCAAGACGTTGAAAAATCAAATCAAACGGTCAGGTGAAATAATGATTGCCAAGGGGCATTGAAAAATAAAGGAATAAGTTGCAGGAGCCTCTGATTCTGATGCCTCCTGTGGAAGGAACAACTGTTAATCTGATACTTGACAGCCCTCGAGGGATCTATGAGGTGCGTACTGGGGCAGCATGACGAGTCTTGTCGAAAAGAGCATGCAATTTACCTTAGCAAAAAGTTTACCGACTGTGAAACAATACATTCACTGTACGAGAAAACTTGATGTACTTTAGCATAGGCTGCTCGCCGACTGAGACAGTATATGCTGGTTCATACCACTTTGTGGATTTCAAGATGGATCTGATCAAGTACATTTTTGAGAAGCCAGCAGTGACCGGACGGGTTGCGAGAGTGCAAAAGAATATTGACTGATTTATGATGCTCTCAGAAAGTGATCAAGGGGAGTGTATTGTCTGATTACCTCGCCTGACAACCCGCGGAGGATTATCAACCGATGATGTTTGAGTTCCCTGATGAGGACATCTCGAGGTGCTCAAATCGAAAGATTGAGAGTAACCGATCCCGGAGGAGGGGCCTGACCCCGAATCCGAACGGATTCTGATGTCTGATGGGGGAAGGTTAATGTGGAGGAGGTAGTACCGTGTTGGTTACACCAAAAAGATCCCGTATTCTTTTTGTTGCCCGGATGACATTTTAATGCACCGATGGTGTGATTGAGCATGAAGCTAGTATCCTGGGTATCGAACATCGGTACGCACTTCTACTGGGGCAACATTTTTTCGTTGGTATATGGAATGGAAGCCGTGTCACTGGTTGAGGTCCAAATTCCCTCTTTGAGAGTCCTGATGGACGTGAAATTGCAAGAGGCTGAATGGGTAAGGACCCGGTATGAGGAGTTAAGCCTGATTGAAGAAAAGAGGCTGGCGGCCATTTGTCATGGGCAGTTATACCAGCAACGGATGAAACGTGCTTTTGACAGAAAGGTACGACCTCGTGTGTATCACGTAGGTGATATGGTGCTGAAAAGGATCCTTCCTCCTCAAAACGATCGTAGGGGCAAATGGACACCCAATTATGAAGGTCCATTCGTGGTCAAGAAGGTTTTCTCTGGCGGAGCCTTGTTGTTGACAACCATGGATGGTGAGGATTTTCCATCCCCTATGAATGCAGACGCAGTTAAAAAATACTTCGTATAAAGAGACCCGCTGGACGAAAAGAAGAAAATAGTCCAGGAAAAAATGGGCATCCCGGCGAACCAAAAAAAACAGAAAGAAAGGTTCGGGCAAAAATTAGGGATAAAATGAAAAAACTGTACACCCGGCAAGTCAAAAACCTGAAAAGGCGGCTTGGGCAAAAAAGGGTATCCCGGTGGACTGAAAACCCGAAAGGGCGGTCCAGGCAAAAGAGGGATTGAAACGAACAACTGCGTCTGGCATGATCGTTTGCTTTGGTTAAGGCAACATGGATAATCCCCGGTAGGGATCAATCGGAATCGTCTTGTTCAGAAGGCAAAAGCACGGAGAGTCTGAGGACATATGGGGTGTAACCGAGTTGAAACTCGATGAGATCACGGGTTTCACATTGCCATTAGGATAGATTTTTCCTTTTGTGCGTAATTACCTCTTTTCAGGAATTGCTTCCTTTGTATTGCTCCTTTGAGCCACACTTTTTCAATCAATAAAGTGCATATTCAGTCAAATAATTTTGTTTTTGTTTTTCATTACCGCTTTGATTGCAAAAACATCCAGTTGTTTGTGATAAAGAATCTTTGCATTTTAAGACATGGTGATCCCTTCCAATGCATGTTTATAAGATTGAAAGCTTGAAATCTTATTCGGAAGGTTGAGTGACCCAAGTGTTGAAATCTTGACACGCCTGGGGCACGGTTTTATCTAACGATCTCTTTTGCAGGTGCTGTTAGATATTTTTCCCTCACTTGCAAGTTGTGATATGGAATCTTTTGACAAAACAATCCCCACGGAGTCCAATCAGGGACGAATGGATGGAAGAATGGTGAAAAAGACGACGGCGAGAGACGTACGACGATCCTGGATATTGTAACACCTCAAAATTTGCCCTCCTCTCTTGGGACTAGTTTAGCATATTGCATTTCATTTTGTAGGTCATTAGGCATTACATATTTGCATATCATGTGGCAACATTGGACAAGTCATCCTCCTAGGTCTTGATCAGAAGATAAAGAGGTTGAGATTCAAGCTAAGGGTTTCATTGAACTGATCACTAATCATCTGAGGGTTGGTGCTTCAAATTAGGGTTTCTTGATTCTTCAAGGAGGTTGAGCTTTATATTGGTTGAAATGGTACATCATCATCATCATGGTCTTGTCATCACCAAGGGATTCATTATGCTTGATCAGATTCCTTGAGATTAGGGTTTTGACCTCTGGTCAACCCTAATCATCTGAATTGTGCCAATCAGGGCTTGTCAAGGAGATGAGGTCTTCATTGAGATGAGAGATCATCATATGGTTTTATTGAGCTTATGGAAGCTAGGGTTTCATCATTGAGCCATTGCATCAGGAGTTTGATGCTCAAGATCATCAGTGCATAGCCAATTCATCTATCAGTCAGCAAAAGTCAACCAAAGGTCAACTGATGGATTTGGAGGTGGGAGAGGGTTAGAGACACTTCATTCATGTTCAAACAAGTTTCATTTGACATTTCAAAGATCAACATTGAAGAAAATAAAGTCAGATGAAAACTTTCCAAAAATAGAAAGTGACTTATAATTCAAAACTGCCAAAAATGGAAAGGTTTTCTCCTCAAAATTACATGTCCAAAAATGCTTCAAATGAAATTTTGTCCAACATGAAAGTTGAAGATCTTGCTCTCACCTTTCCAAAACATCCAAGAACATGAATTTCTCATGTGTGGTTGGCAAGTTATGATCAAATCATTGTCCAAAAAAGTTGAATTTCAAAGGTGCATTACTTTCACACCACAAGGCCAAATGGAGTGAGACTTTTTGGAGCAAATTTCTTTTGATGTCCTCTATCCAAAACAAGCATTACATTTCATGAATTTTGCTCACACAAAAAGTGCATTTTTCAAGTGGACTTAATTTGAATTTTGGAGGGAAAAAGGTGTTTTTGCAAAATAAGCATGGTTTTCACATGATTCCACTTGCATTAGCTCACAAACATCATTTCAAACTTGCTCCAAACCAGAAATTTTACTGTTACATTGGTTTTGTACATGTGAGGGTGGATTGGTCAATTGGCCATTTAGCATGAAACTTGCATTTTCACTAATCCTTTGTAATTACACTAATCATGATTACTAGCATCATTAACATCACATATATAAGTTAAATCATAACTGTTTTCTGATTAACCATAACAGAATTGCATTCTAGATCTAGAAATCCAAAAACTCTTCATCTTTCTCTCTCACTTTTTCTGCAATTTTCTTCACAAACCTTGCCAAGATCTTCATCAATCCATGATCCATGTGCATTATTGAAGCTGTTGGAAGCAAGAACTAGCAGAATTCGAGCTCAATTTGGAACTGTTGAAGTGAAGGTCATCCATGGCAATTTGAGATTTCAGCAAGATCGTGTACAAGCAACCTCCAAACCTTGTTCCATTCATCAACTCAAGCCTTGAAGATCATCTGTTTTGCATTCACAAGGCCAGAAAACAACAAATCCATCCCTGTGCTTCAATTAAGGTGAGATTTCGACCGGCCTAATTCTTGAAATTAATTGATGCTTCTTGTAGATCTTTGAGAGTAGAGTAATCTGCACTTTGAACCACTGAATTTGGTTGAGAAACGAGGAAGTTATGTGGATTAGAACTTTGATGCATGATTATGTTTTGCGTCGATTCTCTTAAATTAGGAGGAATTAGGCTTAATTGATGTGATATTGTTGATGTACGTTGAGAGACCTTTCCAGTGATATAGGTTTTGTTGATTTTGGTGGACATTTGTTCTTGACGCATGAATGTATGAAGAACACATGATGAATGTGATGAAATTTTCCAGAATTCTGCTTTTGATCTTCATTTCGCGTTTTTGCCTGGCTGATTGTGTTGGTCACTGTAGCGCGCGCTAATTTTTCAAATGAGTCCTCCCTTCGAGTCCTGGCTGGGACAACTCCACTTTTGGCATTTGCAACTTATTTCCATATGTTACCATATTTCACATGCCTTCATTTCATTTTTTTTATTTTTTTTCACTCATTCAATAAATCATAACTTCTTGAATATTAATCCAAATTGATTGAGATTTTTTGTGCCATGATCCTTGTAATCTCTACTATTTTATGGTGATTTTTGCAAAAATTGTGCATGTGTGGATTTCTGTTTTGGATAGGGTTTGTTTAGATGTGTTCTTTCATGCACTTTGCTTGATGTTTTGATTGTGAAATGATGATGCCTAATCCAAAATTCTTGAAATTTTACATGTGCAAAATAGACACCTAAATGAACATTTTGGCTTTGAGTTTGCTATTTTATCATTCCTGGATTGTGAGATATGATCATTTGAATCTAGGTGTGACAATTTGTGTCACGCCATTTCTTGTCTAACTTCATGATTTTATTTGCCATGCCATATGAACTTGAAATGAGCTGAATTTTTGCATGTTGAATCTCCTGGATGTTAAGTTTGAATATGAATTTTCCTGGAATTTTTGAATGCATTTCCTATTTGTTTGAGAATTTCTCCCCTGTTTGACCAATTGTGAACCTTTTGTGAGTCATGATCTCATATGTTTTGTGAAATTCTGGTGGTTTATTGGATGGACTTGAAATTTGGCATGTGTATTATAGACATCTTCCTGGAATTTTTGAATGCATTTCCTATTTGTTTGAGAATTTCTCCCTTGTTTGACCAATTGTGAACCTTTTGTGAGTCATGATCTCATATGTTTTGTGAAATTCTGGTGGTTTATTGGATGGACTTGAAATTTGGCATGTGTATTATAGACATCTTGAAGTTTGCCATGGTTTTGGTTTCACTCATTTATCATGTTTGGTTTCTGTTTTATGATTGCTTGAAGTTGAGGCATGATTTAATGCCTTGTATGAGCTTGTTTGAGTATGCTTTGGCTTGATGAATTTAATTGACTTGCTTCCCTTTGTCCAAATGGCCTGAAATTTGGTGTATAGATCATGTTATGAGTGCTGTTTAGCCATGAATTTTTTGGGAATTCATTGAATTGTTTGTGAGTTGATTTGAATTGGATCTTTCTGTTTGGTCCTATGAGGTTCTAAATTGCATGCTTTGTACTCTTTGCCTCATGAAATGATAATGGTTGATGATATGAATGTGAAACCACTTGGATTTGATTCTTATTTGATTGATCTTAATTTTTGATAAGTTTCATGTTCTGTTTTGGTTTATTGCTCTTATTTTGACCCTAGGCCATGTCCTAGTGGTTAGTGCCTAATGTTTGAGCTTTGTTTCAGGTCAAAGAGCACAATTGCTTATACTTGATGATGTGCACTCAATTGGAGTTGGTTTATTGATTGTTTATGACTAACTTTGAGTTTGTTTTGTAGGCATTGAGATTTATGCTTATGCCTTGTGGCTTGCACCTTTGTGCATAGATGCTTGTTATCTGTTTGTGTTGTGGACTTGTAATTTCTGTTTGACTTTTGTTTGTCTGGTATACTGATTATGTTGGATTGATTTCAGGTACCTTAGTTGCTATAGTTCATTTTGAACTTGCTTGTGCTGTTGCTTGGTTGCTTAACCAATTGAGGTAGAATTTCTTTTCTCCATGTAGTCTGGAAGACCTGGCCTGTTACTTGGCCAGACACCTGTCTGAAGTCCTCCTTAAGAGGCAATGCTTGTGCTTGTTTATATTTGTCCCCAAGCAGGAAAAGACCTTTGATAAGGCAATTGGCAGATACAAGAGATGTGCAATCCATCTCCTGCTCTTCTGTTGAGTCGTCCCTTTGCTCACACAACTGGTGTTGATGCATTGTGGACATTAACCCAAGATCCATGTACAGTTGTACAGTTGAGTCAGTCATAAGTGTAGAAGGGTTCCCACTTTCTGAACCCACACTTCCTTTGTCTGAAGCTCTCCCTGGCCAGGGATAAGAGCTGTGAGGCACACCCCTCACTTCCTATTTCATCTGCTTCACCCTAACTCTCAATGTTAGGGTTAAGAGCTAACATCACCTGATACAGTTGGTTTGCTTTTGCAGCCTAACCCTTATTTGAGCCCACTTTGTCTATATATAGTGTGTGCTAATTGTGAATGTTTGCTTTGTCTTGATTATGCTTGCATGCTTTGCTTTGCCTATTTAGGATTAGCTTGCTACCTGTGCAAGTTAGATAGCAACCTTAACTTAGGGATGATATGCATGATAACATCTAGGCTCGAGTCATAGTCTCCCTAGTTGTGTCTCCCTCTGTATCTGGTTAGGCTAGTCTTTCTCCCCTGTCCAGGGGAACTACGTTGCCCTGATCCTCATACCAGATGAGGTACGTAGGCAAGAGGTCACATGAGATCTCTCCGGGCACCCTTTTCTTTTTTTGAGTGTGTTGTGCTTGACAGCTATCAGGCTCGAGTTCCCGACTCCCTGTTAGTCTGTGTGTTCACCCTTTTCTTTTTTTGAGTGTGTTGTGCTTGACAGCTATCAGGCTCGAGTTCCCGACTCCCTGTCAGTCTGTGTGTTCACCCTTTTCCTTTTTTGTGTGTGTTTGCTTGACAGTTGCTAGGCTCGAGTGCCAGACTCCTTAGTAACTTGTTGTTTGTTTCTTCTTGTGTGTGTTAGGAGACGGATGTAAGCCCAGCAATTGGCATTCCGTATCCTCTTGTTGTGTGCTTGGAGTCCGGTATAAGTCCATCAAGTGGCATCTGGTTTCCAGTGTGGGTTTGTTTGGTTCGGAAGCTGATGTAAGTCCAGCGATTGGCGTTCGGGTTCCATGTTTGCCTGTTTGTGTTTGTTTTGACGTCTCAGCGTCTGTGCGTGTGTTTTGTTTCGGCGTGCGTAAGCCGAACTACGGTAGCTCTGATTCTCGTTCCAGACGAGATACGTAGGCATAGGATGCGATATCCTAGCGAGCCCTCTCCCCTCTTCTCCCACCTGTGTTGTCTTCATTGTGTATATGTGATGTTTGTTTTAGCAACCTTTTCCTATCTGTCTGAGCGTGGATCCCGTCGAGTACGACGGATGCGTAGGGGTGCTAATACCTTCCCTTCGCATAACTGACTCCCGATCCCATTCTCTTTGGTCGCGAGACCATGTCTTTTCCAGGTTTACTTCGAGCGTTTCCTTTCCCTCTTTTGGGATAAATAACGCACGGTGGCGGCTCTGTGTTGTTTTTGTTTCATCCCGCCGGTTGTTTTTCGCGGATGCGATAGCTGGCGACTCTGCTGGGGACTATAGAAGTTGACCTGTTGCTGGTCCATCTTCCCTAAGCGAGTCTCTCCTAGCGTTCTAGGATAGTTTAGGTTGCTTGTGCTCTATTTATTGCATTTATTATTCTGATTGTGTCTATATTTGCATAAATGTTTGCATGCATCATACTATCATGTTGCCGTCCTCTGTGCAGGTGGTTCCTCTGTTTTGGGGTGGGTGTTCTGAGTGGGGCTAAAACCCAGGCCCGAGTATACACCTAGGATTAGTGTGGTCTCACGTTCCTCATTTGCTTTATCAGCATATTGTTGTAACGTGACATACCACAAGCCGGACGAGGTTCATTGGAGAGTGCTCTTCCTTTGTGGAGTATCCACTTTGGTTGAGTCACCTCTTTTGGACTATTGACTTCGGTGACCGATCATTCCCGGATCTTTGGTTTAGACAATCTTAAGGGAGCTACAATGGCACACCCGAAAGGGCAAACCCGTTGAGTATCTTTGCCCGATTGTCAAGACTATTATCCGCCTTAGGATGACCTGATTAGAATTTACCTGTGAGGGGAGGGTGACCCGTACAGATGCATGTTCAGATGGTGACTTTGATGGTGACTTTTGGTTCCGCTGATCAGAATCCTATTTATAAGTCGGATTTATGGGCATTTATTTCTGAGACGTCGGAGTGTTGTCCGTGATATTTATCAGTGGGGATCCGTTTATTTCAGGATTCCCCGGGCCGATTCAGAGGTTATTATGGTTGTCTGCTCGGAGATTGTCTGGTGATGATGGTGATGTATCTTTCAGTTCCGTTTATTTCGGAACCCTTGAGTTGGATTTGTGGTTACATATTCCTTCAGATGGTTGTGATTGATTCAGAGATCAGGCTTAAGTGCAACAAATGTTCAGATGACTCGGAGGTTGGCCCAGTGCATTGCATTCACGCATCAGCATCATCCATATTTTGCATTCATCGGCATCTAACTCATGTCTATCCATACTCAGGGTACATTCTTGATTAAGATTCTGGTTGAGAGACATCCTGATGTCAGAATGTTATTGATGAAATATTGTCCGTCTCGATGAAACCAGAATCAAAGGACGAAATCTTCCTCATATGGATAGACGTTGCATTCATGCATGTTAACCTGTTTGCTGTTTTGTAGGTATCAGTATCTAACCGGTGCGCACAGCTTTTCCGCCCAGATACCCTCCCAGACTCAGCAAATCCGAACTGATGGATCCACCCAACGCCGACATTCTCGAACTAAAGGAGATGATGAGGGAGTTGTTCAGTGTTGTGCAAGGGCTTGCCTTGGGACATAAAGCCATGGCGGAGAGATTGGAAAGGATTGAAGGCTGGATGATCAAGGAGAAAGTTCAGGGAAAGGTTCCGTCATCCGAAGTAAACAACCCCTCTGGCGCCGTGGTAAGGAAGCCCCCTGACAATGGTCAGCTCAAGAAGGAGGTTGAATCAGGTGGTGTGCAGGCAAAAAGAGAACACGGTAAGGATCGTTACCACCCTTATGCTGCCACTGTAACCATTCCTGTTGGTAATTCACCTGCACCACAGCGACATCAGCTACCTCAACAGAGAGCACAGAGAGCTGGGAACCAAGTGAGAGGAAAGGGGGTTGATCGTCAATTTGATAGGCCATCCATGACGTATGCTCTTCTGTTGAAGAGGTTGAAGGATCTTGGAGTGGTGCGGCCAAGGATGTTGACTCCGTTGAAACCTGATCAGAGGCCTGCCGGTTATGATGAGAATGCCAAATGTGAATTTCACTCTGGTGCCCCTGGACACAATGTGGAGAGTTGTAAAGCTTTTAAGCATATTGTCCAGGACCTCGTGGATTCCAAGGCCATTAATTTTGCACAATCTCTAAATGTTAATGCTAATCACATGCCCTCGCATGGTCAGATGGGGATGAGTGCAATTGCTGAGGATAGGAGGACGATTGGGCTAATGAATGGGGATCAGTTAAAAGCTCCTATGTCTGTGGTTCCGAGACCTCTGATGAGGAATGGAGATTTCCCTGGTTGTGATAATTGTTGTGCGGCTGTCCCCACAAACGGGTGTGTAATGATGAGGGAAACGGCTCAGAGAATGATGGAGGTGGAAATGGGTGGTGAAAAATTTGAAGCATCCAGTCTGGAAGCTGAAACCATCAGGGTGGAAAATGCCATTGGTGTTGAGAAAGAGAAAAAACCATCCATTTCTTCTTACAAACAGGCCGTGGAAGTGGTGAGAAATGGAGGGATCCCAGGCTGGGGAAAGATCATAAGCATTGTGGTGAAGGCGGATATGTTCGAGGTTGGCTATCAGCCAGATCAAGACTCGTCTGAGCACAGAGGACGTCGTCCACCGTTCGCATTTGTCAGTGCCGGAGTGCTGGATCCAGATCACGCCTATACAGTGGGTGAAGAGATTGACAGTGACCGCGAGCTGGAGTCGTGGATAAAATCGTGCGTACCAGGGAACTGGACGGCCTGAAAGGATCATCACTGTCACTCATCCGGAAGAGTAATATTTTCTGTTTTCAGTTTTATTTGCATGAAAGCCATACGTTTTGCCCGAAACATAGTGGTCCATTGTAAGGGCCACCTCATGTTTCATTTTGCAACATTTTGCATCATAAATAAATGGATGTTTTTCAATTAAAAGCGGTGTTCCCTGTTTTTCATTTATTTTTGCAGTTTAAAAACAAATAAAAATGGCAATGTTTGTTTTCATTTTTCCCCTTTTTGATTTGTCTCGTTCCGACTTCGAAAAGTAATTCTCCGGATCTCGTTGATAAAAATTCGGTTACACCTCTATATGAATTCGACAATCCGATCTATCATGCCGAAGAAGAAGGCGAAGAAGATTGTGATCTGCTGGAATTAGCCAGGCTGTTGAGATAAGAGGAGAAGGTGATTCAGCTGCACGAAGGGCGAGTTGAGCTTGTTAACCTGTATACTGCCGAGGTCAGAAAGGAAATGAAAATTGGGGCTGCTTCAGAGGCGAGTCGAGAGCAGAATGGTAGCCCTGTTGAAAGAGCATGTGGATACCTTCGCCTGGTCGTGTCAGGATATGCCAGGGTTGGATACCGATGTCATTGTGCACAAGCTACCGTGGAGAGAAGACTGTCCTCTATGGAAGCAGAACGCTGGTGCTACTTATCAGAGAGCCATGGTGACTTTGTTTCATGATATGATTCATCATGAAATTGAATGCTATGTTGATGACATGATAGCAAAGTCCCAAACAGAAGAGGGGCATCTGGTAGACCGGGGCAAGTCGTTTGACCGGTTGAGATAATTCAAACTGAGGTTGAATTCAGATAAGTGCACTATCAGAGTGCGGTCCGGTAAGTTGCCGGGGCTTGTTGTGAGCGGAAAAGGGGAATCGAGGTTGATCCTGCTAAAAAAAAAAGAAAAAGTAATACGAGAAATGCCTGAACCGAGTACAGAAAAAAGAAAAAGAGGTTCGTGGTCTATTAGGTAGATTGAACTACATGTCATGGTTCACATCTCCTCTAACAGCCACGTGCAAACCTATATTCAAGCTGTAAAGAAAAGATCAAACGGTCAGGTGAAATAATGATTGCCAAGGGGCATTGAAAGATAAAAGAATAAGTTGCAGGAGCCTCCGATTCTGTTTGCCTCCCTATGGAGAGAGACTGTTAACCTGTACTTGACGGTCCTCGAGGGGTCTATGAGGTGTGTACTGGGGCAGCATGACGAGTCTGGTCGAAAAGAGCATGCAATTTACCTTAGCAAAAAGTTTACCGACTGTGAAACAATACATTCACTGCTCGAGAAAACTTGATGTACTTTGGCATAGGCTGCTCGCCTACTGAGACAGTGTATGCCGGTTCATACCACTTTGTGGATTTCCGAGATGGATCCGATCAAGTACATATCTGAGAAGCCAGCAACCCGTGGGGGATTATCAACCGATGATGTTTGAGTTCCCTGATGAGGACATCTCGAGGTGCTCAAATCGAAAGATTGAGAGTAACCGATCCCGGAGGAGGGGCCTGACCCTGAATCCGAACGGGTTCTGATGTCTGATGGGGGAAGGTTAATATGGATGAGTTGGTGCTGCTCTGGTTGCGCTGAAAAGATCCCACATTCCTTGTGCTGCCTGACTAGCATTAGAATGCACCGATGGTGTGGTTGAGAATGAAGCTTGTATCCTGGGTATCGAACCTCGGTGCGCCTACTGGGGCAAAAGCCTTTCTCATTGGTGTATGGAATGGAAGCCGTGTTACCTGTTGAGGTCCAGATTCCCTCTTTGAGAGTCCTGATGGACGTGAAGTACAAGAGGCGGAATGGGTAAGGACCCGGTACGAAGAGTTAAGCCTGATTGAGGAAAAGAGGCTGGCAGCCATCTGTCATGGGCAGTTGTACCAGCAGTGGATGAAACGTGCTTTTGACAGAAAGGTACGACCTCGTGTGTATCACGTAGGTGATATGGTGCTGAAAAGGATCCTTCCTCCTCAAAACGATCGAAGGGGCAAATGGACACCCAACTATGAAGGTCCATTCGTGGTCAAGAAGGTTTTCTCTGGCGGAGCCTTGTTGTTAACGACCATGGATGGCGAGGATTTTCCATCCCCTGTGAATGCGGACGCAGTTAAAAAATACTTCGTGTAAAAAGATCCGCTGGACGAAAAGAACAAAATAGTCCAGGCAAAAATGGGCATCCCGACGAACCAAAAATCAGAAAGAAAGGTTCGGGCAAAAATTAGGGATAAAAATGAAAAATTGTACACCCGGCAAGTCGAAAACCTGAAAAGGCGACTTGGGCAAAAAAGGGTATCCCGGTGGGCTGAAAACCCGAAAGGGCGGTCCAGGCAAAAGAGGGATTGAAACGAATAACTGCGTCTGGCATGATCGTTTGCGCTTTGGTTAAAGCATCATGGATAATACCCGGTAGGGATCAATCAGAAGCGTCTTGTTCAGAAGGCAGAAAGCACGGAGAGTCTGAGGACATATAGGGTGTAACTGAGTTGGAACTCGATGAGATCACGGGTTTCACATTGCCATTAGGATAGATTTTTCCTTTTGTGCGCAATTACCTCTTTTCAGGAATTGCTTCCTTTGTATTGCTCAATTTGAGCCACACTTTTCCAATCAATAAAATGCATATTCAGTCAAATAATTTTGTTTTTGTTTTTCATTACCGCTTTAATTGCAAAAACATCCAATTGTTTGTGATAAAGAATCTTGCATTTTAAGACATGGAGATCCCTTCCAATGCATGCTTACAAGATTGGAAACTTGAAATTTTATTTGGAAGGTGGAGTGACCCAAGTGTTGAAATCTTGACACGCCTGGGGCACGGTTTTATCTAACGATCTCTTTTGCAGGTGCTGTTAGATATTTTTCACTCACTTGCAGGTTGTGATGTGGAAGCTTTTGACGAAACAATCCCCATGGAGTCCAATCAGGGACGAGTGAATAGAAGAAACAGTGGAAAAGACGACGAGACGTACGACGATCCTTGAAAATTAATCAAGAAGACTCTTCAAAGTCTGAAAATTGAAAAGTCAGTATAAATCCCAGGAGTTCGCTCTCCGTCGAGCGCGGAGTAGTTGGGAATACAAGGTGATGGATCAGAAAAGTCCGGACGAGTCTGGGAGTTCTCAAAATTGGAAAGTTGATAATGGGAGTTGGATATGAATACCATGGTTCGACGAGTCGACGGGTGTTCAGTACCAGACTGTCCTCCTCCCCAAGCAGAGTCGGAATGACTAATTCCCCAGCAGATTCAAGGTCTGTGGCTTCCCTAGCAGGGTCCGGATGGTTATCCCCAACAGGTTTTAGATTGATGCTTCCCCAGTCGCCAGGCCTGAAGGTTGCTATTTCCCAGCGGAGGTATCTGTGAGCGGTGGATTCCCTAGCAAGTTAAAGACCTTTGTTTCCCCATAGAGTGCGTTGGTGGTTCTTATCCCCAGCGAGGTCCCCCAAGCGGATCGGGTGCAAAGGAGGTTTTTTCCAGCAAGGGTTGCCTATTCCCAGCAGCAGCACTACTCCCCAGAAGGGTGGAAATCGGAGTATTGTCGAGTTCCTCAGCAGAGTGCCTCGAGCTCCGCAGAAGAGTCCCTTGAGGGGGATGCTTTTTTATGCATGCATCATTTAGGAGATCATAGCATATTGCATAATAAATTGCGTAGCATTTCCATAATTATGGAGCATTACGCTGAAAAAATCAATCATGCATCATTGCGAGCATCAGCTAGTCTCAAGCCGAGGTTACCGTTTGAGATTTGTTTTCGCCAGTGGGTGAAGGTGTTACTCAAGCCGTGGTTACCGTTTGAGAGGTGGCTTCGCTGGTTGGAAGATTAACATCAGCATTGCAAGCATAAGTTAACCCCAAGCCGTGGTTACCATCCAAGAATGGGTTTTTGCCGGTCAGTGAAGAGGATACTCTGAGGAGTTTAGCATCATGACGTCAGGTCAGCAGTGTTCCCCGGTAGTACGATACTGGAGGAAACTTTTCCGTCGGACAGAGATGGAAATGAAGATCGCCATCAGCGCGACTCGAGCCGTGGTTACCGCTTGAGATTTGGTTTCGCTGGATGGTGAAGGTGTCACTCCGAGGAGTTCAGCATCGTGATTTTGAAGCAACAGTATTTCCCAGTTAGTCCCCGGCAAGCGTCTGCCTGGTTTTGACATATGTGGATGTCATCCTTGTGATACCAGTAAGTGTCGTGTCGATCCTCGTCTGGTCGAGTTTTCTTTGGTGTCAGTAAACATCATTGTTCGATGTCCAGTAAACGTCGAGTTCCTCCTAGTCGTTGGTTAATGTCTGGTCGAGTTTTCTTTGGTGTCAAGTAAACATCATTGTTCGATGTCCAGTAAACGTCGAGTTCCTCCCAGTCATTCAGTAAGTGTCTGGTCGAGTTTTCTTTGGTGTCAAGTAAACATCATTGTTCGATGTCCAGTAAACGTCGAGTTCCTCCCAGTCATCAGTATATGTCTGGTCGAGTCTTCTTTGGTGTCAAGTAAACATCATTGTTCGATGTCCGGTAAACGTCGAGTTCCTCCTAGTCATTGGTTAATGTCTGGTCGAGTTTTCTTTGGTGTCAGTAAACATCATTGTTCGATGTCTAGTAAACGTCGAGTTCCCTCCCAGTCATCAGTAAGTGTCTGGTCGAGTTTTCTTTGGTGTCAAGTAAACATCATTGTTCGATGTCCAGTAAACGTCGAGTTCCCTCCCAATCATCAGTATATGTCTGGTCGAGTTTTCTTTGGTGTTAGTAAACATCACTGTTCGATGTCCAGTAAACGTCGAGTTTCTTCTCAGTCATTAGTCAGTGTCTGGTTGAAGGTGTTACTCTGAGGAGTTTAGCATCATGACGTCAGATCAGCAATGTTCCCTAGTAGTGCGATACTGGAGGAAATTTTTCCGTCGGACGGAGATGGAAATAAAATCAAAGGACGTTACACGATCAGCGCGATAATCGGGGTTCAATTGGAGAAAAGGAAGTGTTGAGGCATTTTCTGGAGAGCGGGGTCCAAATGGATATTGGAGTTGAAGATTATATCCGGGATGAGGTCCGCAGGATTGTCTTCTGTTCATGTGTCACCTTAGACTTTGGCTGAGGCCAACGAAGGTCGTTATGGGTGTCTTCTGAGGAAGGGATGCACATGTTACCTTCCTGTTGTGAAGGTGTACCCTCTGATATGTCGCCATCAGAGTGGTGTTTTGGTGTTATTTCCGACGTTGCCAGCGGAATTATCACGAGAGAGTGGAGAACGGGGTTCAAATGGAGAAAGGGAAATGTTGAGGCATTTTCTGGAGAGCGGGGTTCAAATGGAGAAAAGGAGACACGAGGTGTTTTCTGGAGAACGGGGTTCACAATGGCGATCACAAGTTATCGTCAGGCGACTGGGGTTCAAATGGAGAATGGGGTTCATTATTTTTGCAAACAAGATGTCGGGGTTCAAATGCAGTGATCCGGGATCATTTGCACGAGAGAAAATTTCGGGGTTCAAGAAAAGCAAAAAAGAAAAGATAATAATAATCCCCAGTGGATGTGGTGTTCAGGCCATGGTTATCCCTGTGTTACCATTTATTTCGGTATCCGGGTCGACGTTTCTGTTTCGGTGTTCAGGCCGACATTCTCCGTACCAGACGGATTTTTCTTCAAGATTGTTTCTTTACCGATTCTGACAGGCATTGTTAATTATTTTCCCATCAGAGTGCAAATTGTTCGTCTGTTCTTGGTATTCAATCACTTTTCATCCTGATCATCTGAAAGCCGAGGCTATTCATATCGACAGGTTCACAGTGGATTGAATAGGGGCAGCTGTAACACCTCAAAATTTGCCCTTCTCTCTTGGGACTAGTTTAGCATATTGCATTTCATTTTGTAGGTCATTAGGCATTACATATTTGCATATCATGTGGCAACATTGGACAAGTCATCCTCCTAGGTCTTGATCAGAAGATAAAGAGGTTGAGATTCAAGCTAAGGGTTTCATTGAACTGATCACTAATCATCTGAGGGTTGGTGCTTCAAATTAGGGTTTCTTGATTCTTCAAGGAGGTTGAGCTTTATATTGGTTGAAATGGTACATCATCATCATCATGGTCTTGTCATCACCAAGGGATTCATTATGCTTGATCAGATTCCTTGAGATTAGGGTTTTGACCTCTGGTCAACCCTAATCATCTGAATTGTGCCAATCAAGGCTTGTCAAGGAGATGAGGTCTTCATTGAGATGAGAGATAATCATATGGTTTTATTGAGCTTATGGAAGCTAGGGTTTCATCATTGAGCCATTGCATCAGGAGTTTGAGGCTCAAGATCATCAGTGCATAGCCAATTCATCTATCAGTCAGCAAAAGTCAACCAAAGGTCAACTGATGGATTTGGAGGTGGGAGAGGGTTAGAGACACTTCATTCATGTTCAAACAAGTTTCATTTGACATTTCAAAGATCAACATTGAAGAAAATAAAGTCAGATGAAAACTTTCCAAAAATAGAAAGTGACTTGTAATTCAAAACTGCCAAAAATGGAAAGGTTTTCTCCTCAAAATTACATGTCCAAAAATGCTTCAAATGAAATTTTGTCCAACATGAAAGTTGAAGATCTTGCTCTCACCTTTCCAAAACGTCCAAGAACATGAATTTCTCATGTGTGGTTGGCAAGTTATGATCAAATCATTGTCCAAAAAAGTTGAATTTCAAAGGTGCATTACTTTCACACCACAAGGCCAAATGGAGTGAGACTTTTTGGAGCAAATTTCTTTTGATGTCCTCTATCCAAAACAAGCATTACATTTCATGAATTTTGCTCACACAAAAAGTGCATTTTTCAAGTGGACTTAATTTGAATTTTGGAGGGAAAAAGGTGTTTTTGCAAAATAAGCATGGTTTTCACATGATTCCACTTGCATTAGCTCACAAACATCATTTCAAACTTGCTCCAAACCAGAAATTTTACTGTTACATTGGTTTGTACATGTGAGGGTGGATTGGTCAATTGGCCATTTAGCATGAAACTTGCATTTTCACTAATCCTTTGTAATTACACTAATCATGATTACTAGCATCATTAACATCACATATATAAGTTAAATCATAACTGTTTTCTGATTAACCATAACAGAATTGCATTCTAGATCTAGAAATCCAAAAACTCTTCATCTTTCTCTCTCACTTTTTCTGCAATTTTCTTCACAAACCTTGCCAAGATCTTCATCAATCCATGATCCATGTGCATTATTGAAGCTGTTGGAAGCAAGAACTAGCAGAATTCGAGCTCAATTTGGAACTGTTGAAGTGAAGGTCATCCATGGCAATTTGAGATTTCAGCAAGATCGTGTACAAGCAACCTCCAAACCTTGTTCCATTCATCAACTCAAGCCTTGAAGATCATCTGTTTTGCATTCACAAGGCCAGAAAACAACAAATCCATCCCTGTGCTTCAATTAAGGTGAGATTTCGACCGGCCTAATTCTTGAAATTAATTGATGCTTCTTGTAGATCTTTGAGAGTAGAGTAATCTGCACTTTGAACCACTGAATTTGGTTGAGAAACGAGGAAGTTATGTGGATTAGAACTTTGATGCATGATTATGTTTTGCGTCGATTCTCTTAAATTAGGAGGAATTAGGCTTAATTGATGTGATATTGTTGATGTACGTTGAGAGACCTTTCCAGTGATATAGGTTTTGTTGATTTTGGTGGACATTTGTTCTTGACGCATGAATGTATGAAGAACACATGATGAATGTGATGAAATTTTCCAGAATTCTGCTTTTGATCTTCATTTCGCGTTTTTGCCTGGCTGATTGTGTTGGTCACTGTAGCGCGCGCTACTTTTTCAAATGAGTCCTCGCTTCGAGTCCTGGCTGGGACAACTCCACTTTTGGCATTTGCAACTTATTTCCATATGTTACCATATTTCACATGCCTTCATTTCATTTTTTTTATTTTTTTTCACTCATTCAATAAATCATAACTTCTTGAATACTAATCCAAATTGATTGAGATTTTTTGTGCCATGATCCTTGTAATCTCTACTATTTTATGGTGATTTTTGCAAAAATTGTGCATGTGTGGATTTCTGTTTTTGCTAGGGTTTGTTTAGATGTGTTCTTTCATGCACTTTGCTTGATGTTTTGATTGTGAAATGATGATGCCTAATCCAAAATTCTTGAAATTTTACATGTGCAAAATAGACATCTAAATGAACATTTTGGCTTTGAGTTTGCTATTTTATCATTGCTGGATTGTGAGATATGATCATTTGAATCTAGGTGTGACAATTTGTGTCACGCCATTTCTTGTCTAACTTCCTGATTTTATTTGCCATGCCATATGAACTTGAAATGAGCTGAATTTTTGCATGTTGAATATCCTGGATGTTAAGTTTGAATATGAATTTTCCTGGAATTTTTGAATGCATTTCCTATTTGTTTGAGAATTTCTCCCCTGTTTGACCAATTGTGAACCTTTTGTGAGTCATGATCTCATATGTTTTGTGAAATTCTGGTGGTTTATTGGATGGACTTGAAATTTGGCATGTGTATTATAGACATCTTGAAGTTTGCCATGGTTTTGGTTTCACTCATTTATCATGTTTGGTTTCTGTTTTATGATTGCTTGAAGTTGAGGCATGATTTAATGCCTTGTATGAGCTTGTTTGAGTATGCTTTGGCTTGATGAATTTAATTGACTTGCTTCCCTTTGTCCAAATGGCATGAAATTTGGTGTATAGATCATGTTATGAGTGCTGTTTAGCCATGAATTTTTTGGGAATTCATTGAATTGTTTGTGAGTTGATTTGAATTGGATCTTTCTGTTTGGTCCTATGAGGTTCTAAATTGCATGCTTTGTACTCTTTGCCTCATGAAATGATAATGGTTGATGATATGAATGTGAAACCACTTGGATTTGATTCTTATTTGATTGATCTTGATTTTTGATAAGTTTCATGTTCTGTTTTGGTTTATTGCTCTTATTTTGACCCTAGGCCATGTCCTAGTGGTTAGTGCCTAATGTTTGAGCTTTGTTTCAGGTCAAAGAGCACAATTGCTTATACTTGATGATGTGCACTCAATTGGAGTTGGTTTATTGATTGTTTATGACTAACTTTGAGTTTGTTTTGTAGGCATTGAGATTTATGCTTATGCCTTGTGGCTTGCACCTTTGTGCATAGATGCTTGTTATCTGTTTGTGTTGTGGACTTGTAATTTTCTGTTTGACTTTTGTTTGTCTGGTATACTGATTATGTTGGATTGATTTCAGGTACCTTAGTTGCTATAGTTCATTTTGAACTTGCTTGTGCTGTTGCTTGGTTGCTTAACCAATTGAGGTAGAATTTCTTTTCTCCATGTAGTCTGGAAGACCTGGCCTGTTACTTGGCCAGACACCTGTCTGAAGTCCTCCTTAAGAGGCAATGCTTGTGCTTGTTTATATTTGTCCCCAAGCAGGAAAAGACCTTTGATAAGGCAATTGGCAGATACAAGAGATGTGCAATCCATCTCCTGCTCTTCTGTTGAGTCGTCCCTTTGCTCACACAACTGGTGTTGATGCATTGTGGACATTAACCCAAGATCCATGTACAGTTGTACAGTTGAGTCAGTCATAAGTGTAGAAGGGTTCCCACTTTCTGAACCCACACTTCCTTTGTCTGAAGCTCTCCCTGGCCAGGGATAAGAGCTGTGAGGCACACCCCTCACTTCCTATTTCATCTGCTTCACCCTAACTCTCAATGTTAGGGTTAAGAGCTAACATCACCTGATACAGTTGGTTTGCTTTTGCAGCCTAACCCTTGTTTGAGCCCACTTTGTCTGTATATAGTGTGTGCTAATTGTGAATGTTTGCTTTGTCTTGATTATGCTTGCATGCTTTGCTTTGCCTGTTTAGGATTAGCTTGCTACCTGTGCAAGTTAGATAGCAACCTTAACTTAGGGATGATATGCATGATAACATCTAGGCTCGAGTCATAGTCTCCCTAGTTGTGTCTCCCTCTGTATCTGGTTAGGCTAGTCTTTCTCCCCTGTCCAGGGGAACTACGTTGCCCTGATCCTCATACCAGATGAGGTACGTAGGCAAGAGGTCACACGAGATCTCTCCGGGCACCCTTTTCTTTTTTTGAGTGTGTTGTGCTTGACAGCTATCAGGCTCGAGTTCCCGACTCCCTGTTAGTCTGTGTGTTCACCCTTTTCTTTTTTTGAGTGTGTTGTGCTTGACAGCTATCAGGCTCGAGTTCCCGACTCCCTGTCAGTCTGTGTGTTCACCCTTTTCCTTTTTTGTGTGTGTTGGTTGACAGTTGCTAGGCTCGAGTGCCAGACTCCTTAGTAACTTGTTGTTTGTTTCTTCTTGTGTGTGTTAGGAGACGGATGTAAGCCCAGCAATTGGCATTCCGTATCCTCTTGTTGTGTGCTTGGAGTTCGGTATAAGTCCATCAAGTGGCATCTGGTTTCCAGTGTGGGTTTGTTTGGTTCGGAAGTTGATGTAAGTCCAGCGATTGGCGTTCGGGTTCCATGTTTGCCTGTTTGTGTTTGTTTTGACGTCTCAGCGTCTGTGCGTGTGTTTTGTTTCGGCGTGCGTAAGCCGAACTACGGTAGCTCTGATTCTCGTTCCAGACGAGATACGTAGGCATAGGATGCGATATCCTAGCGAGCCCTCTCCCCTCTTCTCCCACCTGTGTTGTCTTTAGTGTGTGTATGTGATGTTTGTTTTAGCAACCTTTTCCTATCTGTCTGAGCGTGGATCCCGTCGAGTACGACGGATGCGTAGGGGTCCTAATACCTTCCCTTCGCATAACCGACTCCCGATCCCATTCTCTTTGGTCGCGAGACCATGTCTTTTCCAGGTTTACTTCGAGCGTTTCCTTTCCCTCTTTTGGGATAAATAACGCACGGTGGCGGCTCTGTGTTGTTTTTGTTTCAGCCCGCCGGTTGTTTTTCGCGGATGCGACAGCTGGCGACTCTGCTGGGGACTATAGAAGTTGACCTGTTGTTGGTCCATCTTCCCTAAGCGAGTCTCTCCTAGCGTTCTAGGATAGTTTAGGTTGCTTGTGCTCTATTTATTGCATTTATTATTCTGATTGTGTCTATATTTGCATAAATGTTTGCATGCATCATACTATCATGTTGCCGTCCTCTGTGCAGGTGGTTCCTCTGTTTTGGGGTGGGTGTTCTGAGTGGGGCTAAAACCCAGGCCCGAGTATACACCTAGGATTAGTGTGGTCTCACGTTCCTCATTTGCTTTATCAGCATATTGTTGTAACGTGACATACCACAAGCCGGACGAGGTTCATTGGAGAGTGCTCTTCCTTTGTGGAGTATCCACTTTGGTTGAGTCACCTCTTTTGGACTATTGACTTCGGTGACCGATCATTCCCGGATCTTTGGTTTAGACAATCTTAAGGGAGCTACAATGGCACACCCGAAAGGGCAAACCCGTTAAGTATCTTTGCCCGATTGTCAAGACTATTATCCGCCTTAGGATGACCTGATTAGAATTTACCTGTGAGGGGAGGGTGACCCGTACAGATGCATGTTCAGATGGTGACTTTGATGGTGACTTTTGGTTCCGCTGATCAGAATCCTATTTATAAGTCGGATTTATGGGCATTTATTTCTGAGACGTCGGAGTGTTGTCCGTGATATTTATCAGTGGGGATCCGTTTATTTCAGGATTCCCCGGGCCGATTCAGAGGTTATTATGGTTGTCTGCTCGGAGATTGTCTGGTGATGATGGTGATGTATCTTTCAGTTCCGTTTATTTCGGAACCCTTGAGTTGGATTTGTGGTTACATATTCCTTCAGATGGTTGTGATTGATTCAGAGATCAGGCTTAAGTGCAACAAATGTTCAGATGACTCGGAGGATGGCCCAGTGCATTGCATTCACGCATCAGCATCATCCATATTTTGCATTCATCGGCATCTAACTCATGTCTATCCATACTCAGGGTACATTCTTGATTAAGATTCTGGTTGAGAGACATCCTGATGTCAGAATGTTATTGATGAAATATTGTCCGTCTCGATGAAACCAGAATCAAAGGACGAAATCTTCCTCATATGGATAGACGTTGCATTCATGCATGTTAACCTGTTTGCTGTTTTGTAGGTATCAGTATCTAACCGGTGCGCACAGCTTTTCCGCCCAGATACCCTCCCAGACTCAGCAAATCCGAACTGATGGATCCACCCAACGCCGACATTCTCGAACTAAAGGAGATGATGAGGGAGTTGTTCAGTGTTGTGCAAGGGCTTGCCTTGGGACATAAAGCCATGGTGGAGAGATTGGAAAGGATTGAAGGCTGGATGATCAAGGAGAAAGTTCAGGGAAAGGTTCCGTCATCCGAAGTAAACAACCCCTCTGGCGCCGTGGTAAGGAAGCCCCCTGACAATGGTCAGCTCAAGAAGGAGGTTGAATCAGGTGGTGTGCAGGCAAAAAGAGAACACGGTAAGGATCGTTACCACCCTTATGCTGCCACTGTAACCATTCATGTTGGTAATTCACCTGCACCACAGCGACATCAGCTACCTCAACAGAGAGCACAGAGAGCTGGGAACCAAGTGAGAGGAAAGAGAGCTGTAACACCTCAAAATTTGCCCTCCTCTCTTGGGACTAGCCTAGCATATTGCATATCATTTCTTAGGTCATTAGTCATTGCATATTGCAGATCATGTGGCAACATTGAACAAATCATCCTCCAAGTCTTGGTCAGAAGATAAAGAGGTTGAGATTCAAGCTGAGGGTTTCATTGAACTGATCACTGATCATCTGAGGGTTGGTGTTTCAATTAGGGTTTCATGGTTCCTCAAGGAGGTTGAGCTCTATCTTGGTAGCAATGGTACATCATCATCATCATGGTCTTGTCATCACCAAGAGATTCATTATGCTTGATCATGTTCCTTGGGATTAGGGTTTTGACCACTGGTCAACCTTAATCATCTGCATTGTGCCAATCAGGGCTTGTTGAGGAGATGGGGTCTTCATTGAGATGAGAGATCATTTTATTGGTTTTAATGAGCTTGTGGAAGCTAGGGTTTCATCATTGAGCCATGTCATCAGGAGATTGAGGCTCAATTTCATCTATGCATGGCCAGTTCATCTATCAGTCAACAAAAGTCAACCAAAGGTCAACTGATGGATTTGGAGGTGGGAGAGGGTTGGATACACTTCATTCATGTCCAAACAAGTTTCATTTGGCATTTCAAACATCAACAATGAAGAAAATAAAGTCAGATGAAGACTTTCCAAAAATAGAAAGTGACTTGTAAGTCAAATTTGCCAAAAATGGAAGGGTTTTCTCCTTAAAATTACATGTCCAAAAATGCTTCAAATGAAACTTTGTCCATCATGAAAGTTGTAGATATTGCTCTCACCTTTCCAAAAAGTCCAAGAACATGAATTTCTCATTTGTGGTTGGCAAGTTATGGATCAATCTTGGTCAAGAAAAGTTGAATTTCAAAGATGGATAACTTTTGATTCAAAAGGCCAAATGGAGTGAGACTTTTTGGAGCAAATTTCTTTTGATGTCCTCTATCCAATTCATGCATCACATTTCATGAAAACTCATCACACAAAAAGTGCATTTTTCAAGTGAACTTAATTTGAATTTGGAGGGAAAAAGGTGATTTTGAAAAATAAGCATGGTATTCACTTAATTCCAATTGCCTTGGCCTTAAAACAGGTTTTTAAACTTGCTACAACAGAAAATGCACTGTTACATTGGTTTGCACATGAGAGGGTGAATTCACCAATTGGCCATTTAGCATAAAATTGGTTTTCACTTAAACATTTGCATTTTTGCTAATCATGATTAGCAACTTCATTAACATCACATATAAAGCCATAATCATAACTGTTTTCTGATTAACCATAACAGAATTGTGAATTCTAGATCTAGATCCAAAACTTTTTCATTTTTCTCTCAACTTTCTTCATCAATTTTCTTCATTCTTTTTGCCTTGCCTTCGATCAATTCATCATCTACATGCATATTTGAAGTGGATTGAAGCAAAATCTTGGAGAAATCTTGAAGAATCGTGGACTGTTGCATCAAGCTCCTTCAATGGCAATTTGGATTTTCATCAAGATCGTGCATGATTAACAACAAAGCATTCATCCAAAGCATAATACAAGAGTTGTGGAGCTTCTGTTTCAGCATTTCCAAGCCAGAAAACATCTATTTCGCTTCTGCACATCATTGAAGGTTGGTTTTCGACCTTAACAATTCATGAAATCAATTAATGCATGTTGTAGATCTTACTTAGTAGAGTAATCTGCAAGTTGAACCACTGAATTTGGTTGAGAAACAAGGAAGTTATGTGGATTAGAACTTTGATGCATGATTATGTTTTTCATCGAATCTCTTTATCCAGGAAGAATTAGGTTAAATTAATTTGAGATTGTTAATGTACATTGAGAGAGGATTCTGGTGATATGCGTTTTGTTGATTTTGGTGAACAATTGTTCTTGAGTGATGAATGTGTGAAGAATGCGTATAAACCCTAGAAAATTTTCCAGAAATCCTCATTTGATCCAGCCAGGCCGTGTTCTGCATGTTTCTTGTGTTTTTGGCTCATGCATCCAGTCACGCTGCGCCACGTCGTTTAAATGAAACGACGCGTTTCATTAGGCGCGCGCTGGGATTTGAAATTGGAGCGTGTTCGATCCTCCACTGAAGCAATTTCCACATGTTGCCTTGCCTGTATTTCTTTATTCTTTCTATGTTCATGTACCATTGTTCATGATTTTTTTTATTTTTTCTTTACATTAGAAAATCCATATCTCCTAAACCATTAATCTAAATTGACTGGAATTTTTTGTGCCATAATCCTTAAGACCTCTACTTTTTTTTTATTATTTTTGCAAAAATTGTGCACGTGTGATTTATTGAATGGCCTAGGGTTTGTTCACATGTGTTCTTTCATGCACCTTCCTTGATATTTTGATCATGAAATGATGATGCTTAATCCAAAATTCTTGAAATTTTGCATGTGTAAAATAGACATCTCAATGAACATTTTGGCTTTAAGTTTGTGATTTTTGCTTTCCTGGTTGATGAGATATGAGCTGTTGAATCTAGGTGTGACAATTTGTGTCACACCATTTCTTGTCCAAATTGTGGAATTTCTTTACCGTGCCATATGAACTTGAATTAATATGAATTTTTGCATGATGATACCTCTGGATGTTAGGATGTCTTGTGAATTTTCCTGGAATTTTTGAATGCATTTCCTATTTGTTTGAGAATTTCTCCTCTGTTTGACCAATTGTGAACCTTTTGTGAGTCATGATCTCATATGTTTTGTGAAATTCATGATATGTATTGGATGGACTTGAAATTTTGTGGAGTGATTATAGACATTTTGAAGTTTACCATGACTTTGGTTTGGTGCATTTATCATGTTCCTACTTTGTTTTGTTCTTGCTTGAAGTTGATGCATGATTTTGTGCCTTGTATGAGCTTGTTTGAACATGTTTTGACTTAGGGAATTTAATTGACTTGCTTCCACTTGTCCAAATGACTTGAAATTTGGTGTGATAGTCATGTTACGAATGCTGTTTAACCATGCATTTTTTGGGGATTTATTGAAATGTTTGTGAGTTGATTTGAATTGGATATTTCTGTTTGGTCCAATGAGCTTTGAAGTTGCATGTTTTGCCTTAGATGCTTCATGAAATGAAATTGATGAATGATATGAATGTGAGACCACTTTTATTTGTTTCTAAATTGATTGAACTTGATGTTTGCCAATTTTCATGTTCTGTTTTGAAATATTTCTCCCTTGTTGACCCTAGGCTTTGTCCTAGGGGGTTTGCTTCTCATGATTGAGTTGTGTTTTCAGGACAAAAAGCATATGGCATGGAGGAATTAATTCACTTGGCTTGAGTAGCTTATTTGATTGATGTTGATTAACATTAAGTTTGTTTTGTAGGTGGATTATAAGTCATTAGTGTTGAGCATTGGCTTATGCTTTGCTTGATGCATTGCTTGTGTACAGTTGACTGTTGACTTTTAGCTTGTCTGTTTGACTGTTTGAGCTGTGTACTGATTATGTTAGATTGATTTCAGGTACCTTAGTTGCTATAGTTCATTTTGAACTTGCTTTGATGCTGCTTGGTTGCTTAAACCAATTGAGGTAGAATTCACTAACTCCATGTAGTCTGGAAGACCTGGCCTGTTACTTGGCCAGGCGCATGTCTGAAGTCCTCCTTAAGAGGCAATGTTTGTGATTGTTTATCTTTGTCCCCAAGCAGGAAAAGACCTTTGTTAAGGCAATTGGCAGACACAAGAGATGTGCAATCCATCTCCTGCTAT
This sequence comes from Lathyrus oleraceus, assembly GCF_024323335.1. Taxonomy (NCBI): domain Eukaryota; kingdom Viridiplantae; phylum Streptophyta; class Magnoliopsida; order Fabales; family Fabaceae; genus Lathyrus; species Lathyrus oleraceus. The sequence goes on along the minus strand of NC_066583.1, from coordinate 87,712,641 downwards.
TCTGTTGAGTCATCCCTTGGCTCACATTACATGTTGATGCCTTGAGGATATTAACCCAAGATCTCTGTTAAGTCAGTCATAAGTGTAGAAGGGTTCCCACTTTCTGAACCCACACTTCCTTTGTCTGAAGCTCTCCCTGGCCAGGGATAAGAGCTGTGAGGCACACCCCTCACTTCCTACTTCATCTGCTTCACCCTAACTCTCAATGTTAGGGTTAAGAGCTAACATCACCTGATACAGTTGGCTTGCTTTTGCAGCCTAACCCTTGTGTGAGCCCACTTTGTCTGTATATAGTGTGTGCTATTTGTGATTGTTTGCTTTGATTGCTTTGCCTGTTTAGGATTAGCTTGCTGCCTGAGCAAGTTAGATAGCAACCTTAACTTAGGGATGATATGCATGATAACATCTAGGCTCGAGTCATAGTCTCCCTAGTTGTGTCTCCCTCTGTATCTGGTTAGGCTAGTCTTTCTCCCCTGTTCAGGGGAACTACGTTTCCCTGATCCTCATACCAGATGAGGTACGTAGGCAGGAGGTCGTACGAGATCTCTCCGGGCACCCCTTTTTCTTTTTGTGTGTGTTTGCTTGACAGTTGCTAGGCTCGAGTTCCCGACTCCTTAGTAACTTGTTGTTTGTTTCTTCTTGTTGTGTGCATGGAGTCCGGTATAAGTCCATCAAGTGGCATTTGGTTTCCAGTGTGGGTTTGGTTGGTTCGGAAGCTGATGTAAGTTCAGCGATTGGCATTCGGGTTCCATGTTTGCCTTTTTGTGTTTTGTTTTGTTTCGGCGTGCGTGAGCCGAACTACGGTAGCTCTGATTCTCGTTCCAGACGAGATACGTAGGCATAGGATGCGATATCCTAGCGAGCCCTCTCCCCTCTTCTCCCACCTGTGTTGTGTGTGTGTGATGTTTGTTTTAGCAACCTTTTCCTATCTTTTGAGCGTGGATCCCGTCGAGTACGACGGATGCGTAGGGGTGCTAATACCTTCCCTTCGCATAACCGACTCCCGATCCCATTCTCTTTGGTCGCGAGACCATGTCTTTCCCAGGTTTACTTCGAGCGTTTCCTTTCCCTCTTTGGGATAAATAACGCACGGTGGCGGCTTTGTGTAGTTTTGTTTTAGCCCGCCGGTTGTTTTTCGCGGATGCGACAGTATCCCGATGGACTGTAAGCAAAAAAATCAGTCCAGGCAAAATTAGGGAAGTCGAAAAACAAAAAAAAAGCAGAAGAGGAATCAAAAACAAAAATCCTCAGCAAGAACAAAGTCGTGTGACTGCAAACACAAAAATAGAGAGGCAAGTGACTGTCATTCCCAAAACCTTATGGGTTCTCTTACTACCACTCCCATCATTCTAAGAGACGAACGTCTGTGTCAAACTAGTTGAACATAGGACTAAAGGGTATCAAGGAGAATGGGCGGGCTAAATAAACTTTTGAGCCATAAATCCTTTGTTTCTTAAACCGTGAACCATCCCACATTACAACCCTCAAAAGACCTAATTGAAGCAATGTCTATTTTGAAAGCATATTGCATTGGAGCTTATGTCGAAACTGACTCCTATTTGTTTTGCTAAGTATCAATATGACTTTTGTAACTAGTGATCCATTCACTCTATGTCATCTTTTCAGTGGATATACTTGGATTTCTAAAACTGACATAAACATAACATCAGCATAAATAGTTTTACTTGTGAACGAGCATTGACATCAAGAGCGTTTTCACAATGAACATGACTCGAGAAGTTTTGGTCACCAAAAAGAGGCAAATTTCCAGAGGACTCCGATGAGCAAAGGTCATCCCTTTAGATTGATCTCACCAAGGGGGAAAGGCATCTAATAACTCCGTTGAGTAAGCCACTTCAAGATTCAGTCAGTCTGGGACAACCACGTTGAGATTAGGCAAAGGCAGTTGGCCAGGGGCATTCCCTCAAAGATCAACCAGTCAGGGGAAGAATCCCTTCAAGGTGCGTAGCAAGGCAGACCACCTCAAAAGCATGAGAAAGTCAAAACACTCTAAGAGATGGATGAATAGGGGTAGGCAGACCCAAGACGCTGGGGCATATTAGATCAAGATTACTCTACCCATGGTTTGCTTCACGACTTGTAACTGGGGCAGTACATGTAGATACCTAACAGATTGGGGCAAGACTAGCCATGGAGAGGAAGCATTTCCTTATATTTTTTTATTTTTCTTGCTCAGATCAAGCACAAGGCCTAATAAGATCTAGACCAAGCTCACTACGTCATCTAAGTTCAAAGAAAATGTTGGGAAGTCATGCTAAACACATCATCCCATAACTTGTCAACAATGAGCCTTGAAGCCAAGCAAAAATATTTCCCAGTTCCAACCATTCCTGACCCACCTCAAGGACGTTTGTTGAATTATCCAAAACAATTGCATTAATCACTATGCACTAACCTTGTCGCTTCACTCATACATATATGCATCATACATAACATGAAGCCCTTCCCCAACAAGAATAATGAAGCCAACCCTCGCTTGATACCTTCCAAAGTCAAAGCCTACTTGGTAAAGCCAAAAACCTAATCATCATCAGATCCAACCTGATCCCGTCCAAACCAAAATCCAAAAGCCCAAACGTTATTGGCACCTCCCAAAACAAATCTCTATCCAAAAGCCCAATCGTTATTGGCACCTCCCAAAACAAATCTCTATCATTAACTATAAAGCCCATTCACTATTGGCATCTCCAAAACCGAAAGCCTACTCCATATTAGCCATCCCTAGAAATAAAAGCCCATTTCGCTGGCATCTTCATAAACTCAAATCCAATCAACATTGGTACCCAGAAAGTCTCACCTCCCAAAAGGGAGATCAATCCAAAGACAAACAATATTCATCTTGCATTACCACATGCATTGCATACAATAAACACACATGACCTTCTTTCAAAATAAGGAACTTTCATATCAAAAAGCTCTCTCACAAAAATGAGAAATTCTTATTAACATGCACCACATGCATACATAACATAATCCTTCCCATCAACCCTTTGATGGGGATATAACCTGCCTTAGTTCTTTCTGTCAATCCTTTGATGATGACAAACTTTTTTCCATCAGCCCTCTGATGATGACATTTTACAACAGTTTCCTTCCGTCAACTCTTTGTGGATGTCACTCCATAGTGAAATTTCTTTTCCGTCAATCCTTTGACGAAGACAAATTACCTTTTCCGTCAACCCACTAACGAAGACAAATTATTTTCCGTCAACCCTTTGACGAAGACAAATTACCTTTTCCGTCAATCCTTTGACGAAGACAAATTACTCTTCCGTCAACCCTTTGACGAAGACAAATTACTTTTCCGTCAACCCTTTGACGATGACAAACTCTTTCCCGTCAACCCTTTGACGAAGACAAATTACCTTTCCCGTCAACCCTTTGACGAAGACAAATTACCTTTTTCGTCAACCCTTTGACGAAGACAAATTCTTTTACGTCAACCCTTTGACGAAGACAAATTACCTTTTCCGTCAACCCTTTGACGAAGACAAATTACCTTTTCCGTCAACCCTTTGACGAAGACAAATTCTTTTCCGTCAACCCTTTGACAAAGACAAATTACCTTTTCCTCAACCCTTTGACGAAGACAAATTACCTTTCCGTCAACTCTTTGACGAAGACAAATTTATTTTCCGTCAACCCTTTGACGAAGACAAATTACCTTTTCCGTCAACCCTTTGACGAAGACAAATTCTTTTCCGTCAACCCTTTGACGAAGACAAATTACCTTTTCCGTCAACCCTTTGACGAAGACAAACTCTTTTTCGTCAACTCTTTGACGAAGACAAATTACCTTTTCCGTCAACCCTTTGACGAAGACAAATTACCTTTCTGTCAACCCTTTGACGAAGATAAATTACCTTTCCGTCAACCCTTTGACGAAGAAAAATTACATTTCCGTCAACCCTTTGACGAAGACAAATTATTTTTCCGTCAACCCTCTGACCAAGACAAATTACCTTTTCCGTCAACCCTTTGACGAAGACAAATTATCTTCCCGTCAAGCCTTTGACAAAGACAAATTACCTTTTCCGTCAACCCTTTGACGAAGACAAATATTTTCCCATCAAGCCTTTGACGAAGACAAATTACCTTTTCCGTCAACCCTTTGACAAAGACAAATTCTTTCCCGTCAACCCTTTGACGAAGACAAATTACCTTTCCCGTCAACCCTTTGACGAAGACAAATTACCTTTTCCGTCAACCCTTTGACAAAGACAAATTCTTTTCCGTCAACCCTTTGACGAAGATAAATTACCCTTTCCGTCAACCCTTTGACAAAGACAAATTACCTTTCCGTCAACTCTTTGACAAAGACAAATTACCTTTCCTTCAACCCTTTGACGATGACAAACTTTTTTCCCGTCAACCCTTTGACGAAGACAAATTACCTTTCCCGTCAACCCTTTGACGAAGATAAATTACCTTTTCCATAAACCCTTTGAATAAGACAACATCTTTTCCGTCAACCCTTTGACGAAAACAATTTACCTTTTCCGTCAACCCTTTGACGAAGACAAATTCTTTTCCGTCAACCCTTTGACCAAGACAAATTACCTTTCCGTCAACCATTTGACGAAGATAAATTACCTTTCCGTCAACTCTTTGACGAAGACAAATTTCTTTTTCGTCAACCCTTTGACGAAGACAAATTACCTTTTCCGTCAATCCTTTGACGAAGACAAATTGTTTTCCGTCAACCCTTTGACGAAGACAAATTACCTTTTCCGTCAACCCTTTGACGAAGACAAACTCTTTTCCGTCAACCCTTTGACGAAGACAAATTACCTTTTCCGTCAACCCTTTGACGAAGACAAATTACCTTTCCGTCAATCCTTTGATGAAGAGAAATTACCTTTCCGTCAACCCTTTGATGAAGACAAATTACTTTTCCGTCAACCCTTTGACGAAGACAAATTACCTTTCCGTCAATCCTCTGACCAAGACAAATTACCTTTTCCGTCAACCTTTTGACGAAGACAAATTATCTTCCCGTCAAGCCTGTGACGATGACAAATTACCTTTTCCGTCAACCCTTTGACGAAGACAAATTCTTTCCCGTCAAGCCTTTGACGAAGACAAATTACCTTTTCCATCAACTCTTTGGCAAAGAGAAATTCTTTCCCGTCAACCCTTTGACGAAGACAAATTACCTTTCCCGTCAACCCTCTAACGAAGACAAATTACCTTTTCCGTCAACCCTTTGACAAAGACAAATTCTTTTCCGTCAACCCTTTGACGAAGACAAATTACCCTTTCCGTCAACCCTTTGACAAAGACAATTTACCTTTCCGTCAACTCTTTGACGAAGACAAATTACCTTTCCGTCAACCCTTTGATAATGACAAACTTTTTTTCCGTCAACCCTTTGACGAAGACAAATTACCTTTCCGTCAACCCTTTGACGATGACAAGCTTTTTTCCATCAGCCCTCTGATGACGACATTTTACAACAGTTTCTTTCCGTCAACCCTTTGACGAAGACAAATTACCTTTCTGTCAACCCTTTAACGAAGACAAATTACCTTTCCGTCAACCCTTTGACGATGACAAACTCTTTTCTATCAACCCTTTGATGACGACCCCCCTTTCCATCAACCCTTTGATGACGACACCCTTTTCCATCACCCCTTTGATGACGACACCCTTTTCCATCAACCCTTTGATGATGATCTCTCATTGGAAACAAAAATCCCTACAAAAATCCAAATACCCAGTTGCAGTCCCACATGCATTGCATGCATCACTTCATGCATAATTGTTTCCGCCGAAATGGAAAGCCCCACTAAAGCCCAACCATACTTGGCACAGTCCATAGACCATGCATTTGCATACCCCAGCATCCTGAGCATACACCGACTTTCTGCATACATCGACATTTTACATGCATAACATTGCATCATAAGATACTCTTCATATTGGGGCAGGTATGTTTAGTATAAGTTGGATTCAAGCCTTTCTCGAAAGTGCAAGGATCCCCATGAACAACCCCAACAGGGTTCCCCAAAGTATCTCTTTTTATTTGCCTTTTGCAAATATTGTCGGCCCTTTGTCAGTACCTTGACTTTTGCGAGACCCCTCTGCTTTTTGCAAGGGAAAACCCTGTTTTGCCTTTTTGCAAGCCTCCTTGTTGCCTTTTGCACGAGAAAGTTTACCTTTATCAACTTTGCATGTTAAGCAAAATGAGAGATTGGACGATTGACCTATTCTCTTATCGTTTGTCTTAAAACACCTGATGTAGGTTTGGCAAGTCCCAAGTGGTAGCCATATTTCGAAAAATTCATCCCCGCCGTTGTGCCTGAGGGATATAATGAGTTTTTCGTGCCTACCATAAATTTTCCTCTACCTTGTGTATGATAACCACCATATCTATTCACCTGCCTTTTGCAAGTACTCCTGTGCCTTTTGCACACTTTCAAAAATCAAACCTTCCCAGCCGTTGCTAGGGATTGATACTTTTCAAATTCAAACCTTACCAGTCGTTGCTAGGGATTGACACTTTTCAAACTCAAACCTTCCCAGCCGTTGCTAGGGATTGACACTTTTCAAATTCAAACCTTCCCAACCAGTGCTAGGGATTGACATTTTCAAATTCAAATCTCCCAACCGTTGTTAGGGATTTATATCTTTAGATTTCAGGTATTCTAGCCATTGCTAGGAAGCGTGATTGAACTAAAATTTCCCCAACTGTTGCTAGGGATCTACATCTTTAGATTTCAGGTATTCCAGCCATTGCTAGGAAGCGTCACTGAACTAAAACCTCCCTAGTCGCTGCTAGGGATCTGCATCTTTAGATTTCATGTATTCCAATAGTTGCTAGGAAGCGTCACTGAACTAAAACCTCCCTAGTTGTTGCTAGGGATCTACATCTTTAGATTTCAGGTATTCTAGCGGCTGCTAGGAAGCGTCACTGAACTAAAACCTCCCCAGTCGTTGCTAGGGATCTACACCTTTAGATTTCAGGTATTCCAGCTGTTGCTAGGAAGCGTCACTGAACTAAAATCTTCTTAGCCGTTGTTAGGGATTTTTCACTATCTTTTACATAAGAAACTTATCCCCAACGAAGTCATATTCCCTCTCATCTTTCTTCTTGACCTTTTGTCATAAAGCTTTTCTCTTTGTTTTCAAGTTGAAGAGATACTTATGTTACACACCATAACATACATTACATATCATACACATCATGACATAACCATCATACAGCTAACCAATGTCCTCCCCACATAATACCATAATCTATCCTCAATAGATGATTTCCTATCAAATTCATTTTCCATCCCGTGAACAACCTTCACAAATACCCATTGCTTCATATCACATTCATTTCATTCCTAGTAGAGTGAATTTTTGGATATTCTTATTTATTTAATCCTCTCTTACCTTGGATGTGTAGAAGTCGTTGCTATCTAAACATTCAGGTTCGAGAAGATTAAATAGGGACAGTTGTCATATCCCAAAATTCACCCTACCCCGTTTCATCTGATCCATGACCCTACTGCACATGCATACATTCATTATTTAAAAAAAAAATTAAAAAAAAATTTGGGTAACCGGTTACCCAGACCAAAAACTGAATTTTTGGCCATTTTGGCACTGTGTAACCGATTACCCTAATTAGGGTAACCGGTTACATCTGCGCAGAAAGCATAAATGACCCTGTTTTTTACACAAAGGACCCCATGGTTCACCCACTTCAACCCATTTGCTTCCTTTATAAATAGAGCACTATCCTCGCTCATTTTTCAAGCTTGAAAGCCATAAAGCCTCTGTCCAAATCACATTCGAGCTCCCTCTTTTCAACCTAAACTCTAACTCACCCAAACCCTCTTTTCTCCTTTGAACCACCCAACCACCATGTAAAATATCCACCATCTCCACACAACAAACAACAGTAGCAAACTTCTAACCTTCACTTACATAATCATTCACCACCACCACATAAACATACAACTTTCTTCCCTTCCATTTTTCTACCACAACAACCATAACCACCCTCTTCCAAGCCTTTTGCTTCATTCTCAAACCCAAACACAACAACAACCTAGTTTTAACACCACAATCTTGGTAATATTTTGGACTCAAACTCCTTGATATTTTTGGTTTTGTTTTGTGTTTGAAAAATGGATTTTTACTCTTGGGTTATGTTTTGAGAGAGATTTGAGTTAACTTTGAGACATATGGTTTTTGTTGGGTTTACACCCTTTTTGGGGATTTTTTTTTGCTCTTACTACTTTTTATCCACCATTTTCAATCAAACTTTGTTTCTTGTTATCATTTATATTTATTGGTTGATGAGATCTATTAAATCATGGCTATGGTTGTTTAGAGTTGATAAAACCTTCAATGTTTCAAACCTATTAATGATTGATCAATAGATCCTTCATGATACTCTGAGGCATTGACAGGTTGCCTCTATTTCAACCATGTTTGGGTAATTTGATACATAGATGAAACCATTCTCTTTACATTAACTTGTTATTCTAGTTTCTTACTGTTATTCTACTAACCACTAACCATTAACTACTAACTTCTAACATTTATATTATTGCACCTTACTTCCTTGCAATTTATTTTATTGTTTACTAACCACACACTTAGGGTTGCATAACTTTCTTTGTTACAAATCTATTGTTAGTTGATTTTTCAATCATCTTCAATACTTTGCATCAATGATAAGCTACCCCTTAACGTGTCATTTACATTCACTAACCATTATCATTGTGATATTGTCATTCTTTATCTTGTGATTTACTTTTATGTCATTACCTTGTAATTTACATTCAAGTACTCCTTATCATCATCATTGTACAAACTCATCATGTATATTTATTTACTTGTTATTTATTTTATTGTCATCATACATTAAAAACAACAAAAACATGATAAAATGATAAATACCAAAAATATTCACTCCACTCTCAATCAACTTGGACTTAGAGGATTTCATCTTAGGACCTTTGCTTGGAGGCCTTTTCATTACTCTTTGTGATACTTTGTAAAGCACTTGGATTTTCATCCGTAACTTACATGCATGTTGTAAGAATGGCATCATGGCACCACCTTAGGGGGACATGTTTGTAAGACCATTATCCTTTGTTTAGCTTAGGTCACTTTTGCACACAAAAGGATTTCTCTTGGGCTACCTTACAATGAGACTCTTTAATTTCTTGTTGGTTACTTTGCATTCATGTTGCATAAGCCAAATTTCATAATCAAAATAAAATAAACCCTTGATTCAACGTCAAGTGGCATTTTTATAATCAAATTCAAAACACTTAATAATTACGATTATTATTGTGCGCCACGAGCCTTAAGTGGTGGAGAATGAGTGAGAATGGAGCATTACTATCCTTACTCTGATTATTTTGGACGCAAGACGCTTGGCTTGTTGTCTAGAATAATCACCTCCGCCCATAGACTTTAGTACAATATAATCACAAACATTCTTTCATAAAACCCTTATTCAAGGTAAAAACAATACAACTAATCAAACTCTTTTTTGTGCCTTAGGGCGTCATCCCGAAAGCCCTTTTTTTTCAAAGGTAAAATCAACCAACACACAAACATTTTCTACTTTGAATTACGGAGCTCTGATTCCTCATCCCCGAATGAGTGATACGTAGGCACAAGGGCCACAATCCTTGGCGAGCACTATAATAACAAAAACACCCATTCTTTTTCACACATTCTTTTGAAAATAAAACAATAATAGATAAATCCCATGTATGTAAAACAACTCAAATGGTTCCCATGGAGTACCATGGACGTAAGGGGTGCTAATACCTTTCCCTTACGTAACCGACTTCCGAACCCAAATCTCGATTGCGAGACCGATTCCTTATTCTCTTTTAAGCGCTTCCCGTGCGCGTCTCTTTTCCGAGGGTTTTATTGACTATTTCCCCTCCCCTCTCCGATAGAGGTAAACTAAATAAAATTCGGTGGCGACTCTTCTGACTTTGCCTCTCTTTGGAATTCTCTTTAGTCCCGGTTTTGTTATCGTGAAATCCCGGTAGCGACAAGGTACGGTGTACTTAAGTAGAATAAGAAATATGGTAAGGTATCACGTGCTTAAGTGATTTTGGCTAATCATAAGATATGGGCCACATACACTTAAGTGGGCTTTTTAGCTTGCAGCCCACGCAAGTGGTTCTATAAATAGAACCCTTGTGCAAAAGCATTTGTGTAGTTGGAATTTCATTTCTCTCTCTCTCTCTCTCTCTCTCTCTCTCTCTCTCTCACTCACTCACTCACTCACTCACTCACTCACTCACTCAAAGCCTTCATTCATAACAGCTAACATTGAGATTGAAGGAATCCGTTCATGTGGACTGAGTAGAGGCGTTGTCACCATTCAACGTTCGTGATCACTCCTTAGATCTACATCAAAGGTTTCAATCACCCCAAGAGGTAACGATTCTATCACTGATCATGCTCATTCGTAAGGATCACTAAAGGAGAAATTTTTTAATTTCCGTTGCGTTTTGGATCGCTATTCTCCTTCAAGAAAAGGTTGAAAACTGCTGAAACGTGGGGAGGTCTTGGCACCATGACGGGCGTCATAGGTCATGACACGCTGCCCGTCATGGTTTCAAGTTCCGAATCTCGCTTGTTTTTTGCTTCCGTGATGGCCTGGCTTCAGATTCTATGACGCGAGTTATGGTTAGTTAAGACGAGTGTCACGCCCCTATGACGGGTCACCCGTCATGGCTAATTATTACTTGATTCTCATGTGTTTTCCCCTCTATTTCCTTATATAGTTAATGCCATATGCCTTTTATCTATAACACAATGAAAATACCCAATGTTTGCGGTAAAATGTGAATGAAAACATATGAAAACACGAAAATAAAACTATATAAAAACGGTCAAAACACTCGTGATCAAAGTTCTACTATACGCCATAAGTATCATCATCTTTGCCTCCAATAGGAAATCTTCAATCTAGAAATTCTTCATCAAAAAGATTGTTTGTGGAAGGGTCAACCTCAAGAAGCCAAGAAAAGAATGGAATGATCAACTGTAAGATAATACGACTAGTTGTTATGAAAGAAAATTTGTTGGACATGTGACTCCACACACAAAAGAAAGGTGAATTGTGTGTTTCAAAAAAACTTAAGTTTGAAAAACATTTTGGATAATTATCAGAGTTTAAAAATATTTTAGAAATAAACAACAGAAAATAAAATTCATAAAGTAAAAGTTAAGGGAAGAGAGAAAAACATAAGAAGTTATAAAGGTTCAGTCAAAAGAAAAAGACCTAATACTCTCTCCAAGATTTGATCTTGAGAGTATCCAAGAATCTTAAGAGTTTTTAGTAGGTTGAACTCTCGAACCCCTTATACAAGGAAATGAAGTTCATGACTAACTTCCAACCAAATAACAAACACAGAGAAAAACGGCGAGTCTTCCTTCTAAAATATGAATCAAAGTGGTTAGTCTTCTTTCCACAAGAAATTTGGAGCGCTTAGTCTTCAAGTTTCAAACCAAGATTTTATACGAGTTGATGTTGAGCATGTGACAACTTTTAACACTCGATTGAGCTCACAAACCGACAAAGAACCTATGAGATTTTAATATCACTGTAGAACCCCAATTTTGCACGAGTATTTTTCTTTAAAAAAAGATATTATATTTAATTCTATTGTATTATATTTTTTTTCAAAAGTCTTTAAAAAATGGTTGTTTTAGTCTTTGAATTTAATTTTAATTTTATTTAGTATTTATTTAATTTAACCTCTTTCATTTCATAAAATATATATAAAAAAAGTGAATAAAAAACATATAAAAAAATGTGTTTGCTAAGTTTAACTTTATTGTTATTTTTCTTTTCAAATCTTAATAAAATTCCAAAAAATATTTGATTTCAATACTTATTTTTACCAAATATTTGCCTCACGGTTAATTAATATTATTGCTTTGTATATAATTCTTCATCCAATATCAAATCCTATATTGAGTTGTGCTAGGTTGACACTAAATTATGTATACCGTATCTATACACCGTAATTTTTTCAATGCATTTTAAGAGTGACACAGAAACTAAGGCAAGGAAAAATTGGTTCGAAAAACAAAAGGTATGTGTAGTTCTATATAAATACCGTGTAGATGTTACTAGTATTTTAAGTGTCATCCTATCATCTCTTTGAATGAAGGAAAAATAAAATAAAAATTATTTCTTATTATTTGTAGCATGTATTTGTAAATAATGGACATATTGATTTTCTATTTTATTCCATTCACGAGTTTATAGTTAATTTAGACAATTTAATAACAGTATTTTTATCACAAATTTATGATTTATTTTCTTAATTTATAGTTTATTTTTCGGACGCTATTTTAAATAGCCTTATACCTTATAATTCAAAAATCATTCTTTCACTTTTATCCTTATTATTTTAACAAAAATTCGCTTTTATCCTTTATAATTAATTTAATTTAAAATAAAATAATTATGATATTAAATATCTTTTATATCATTTTATATTTATAAATTAGTTTTATCAAACACTTCAATCAACTTATCAACTATAAACCATAAACTATCAACCTCAATCACAAATTCTAAACTATCAGCTAACTTATAAGTCAGCTTACAAGTAAATCTCTATTTTTATCAAATAGAGCTTTAATGTCATTCATTTCTATTTTATGTCCATTCACTAATATTTTTATTTAATTTGATCTCTTTACTATTTAATTTCATTCATCAACTATCTATCCATTAAAATAAACTACCATCAAATTAAGGATGGAAATAAGCTAGGTTAGACTAGGCTTTAGAAGCTTGAGTCTGACCTACGATAAATTTATAAGGCATGAGTCTGACCTATGACCTACTATAGGTTTTTTTTTTGTTTGACCTGACATTTTTAAAAGTCTGGTCTGACCAGAAAGTCTATTTAAAAATATGTTTCTTATTAAGGTTTTCAATTAATTCATATTACTTAAGAAACCTTATACGTCGATCTATATATCTATATATAGGCTGACCTATTTAACATTTTTTCGAATATATATGCATATGTAGGTCAACCTAATTTATCATTTTTTTAAATATATATGCATATATAAGTCAGTCTATTTAGACTATTTTTAATATATATGAAAATATAGGTCGACCTATCAGGCTTCATATGCTTTTTTTAATAGCCTAAGTCAGACCTATTTAATTAAATGGATTTTCAAAAAAATCATAAATTTATTAATTAGGTTTGACCTGTCCTGCCAAGACCTTAAATAGATTAGGTTATAAGCCTACGTAGGCCGGTATGTCCTATTCCCATCTCTATATCAAACTCCCTAATATTTTCTTTTCTTTTTCAAAAACTCTGCTAACAAAACAACATATTTGTAATTAACAAATGCTAAAAAAATTGAAATTACATTCTTTTGTCACCTCACTTATTTCTCATTTTTTAGTTTTAACTTTCTCATTGTGTATTTAAATATATTTTATACTGTATCAAATTGGATAACATTTAATAAAAAGTTCACACAATATATAACTTTATTTTAGAAGCAAAATTTTTATTTTTAAATGTGAATTTTTTTTCATCATGTCACACATCTCTTTTTTTTATATGATTATTTAATACAATTGAACTTATATGATAATTATTTATTTTACAATTAAATAACATATTAAAAATTGATATGTGTATTTAAAAATATTTTATATCGTATCAAATTGAATATCATTCAATAAAGGTGAATATTATTGATATTTCATTGTACGAGTCACTATCAAAATAATATCTATTTTATTTTAATCAATAATTATTCTTAATTGACATATGAATTTTTTATTTTTTATTTTAAAATTTTCTCTTTTTTAATTTTTTTTAATTTTTAATTTATATATATATTTAAATATTTTTTATATCATATTAAATAAATTTGATATATTGCTAGTTACACGGATATATATTGTATATATTGAGAGGTTTAAAACAAAAATAGAAGATTTTTGCTGTCTCTCACGTAGACTTACATTAGCCTCCGTCCATTTTTAGGTAGAAACTAATTAATAACATTTTAATGTTATTTTCCAATTTATTTATCCACGAGTCCTCTTTACTAGTGTTATTAGGAGAGATATACAAAACTCAAACAAAGGAAAGCGCGGATTCATCGCACCATTGCATTTCAAAAACTTTATCTCGTACCCCTACAATTGTATCCACACCCCTACCAATAAAGTTTTTTGATCAAAATACCCTCATATAAATAAGGTATATTTTTCAGAAATGAAAGTTTTTTCCATTTGCGCTTGAAGACTTCCGGAACAGACATTTTTGAGATTTTTTGTCATTGTAAATCGGGACACTAAGAGTAAGTCTTTCGGTTCACATATTGTATACCGGAACACTTATCAAAAGTTTTTCGGTTCGCTGCATTTTTGGGGCGTTGAACCGGAAGTCTTTTTGAAAGTCTTCCGATTTGATTGGTTGTGTACTGGAACTCTTTCTTAAAGACTTCCGGTTTGGATGAACTAAACCGGAACTCTTTTAAGAAGTGTTCTGGTAGTCAACCTTGTTTTTCTCCACACCGGAACTCTTCTTTGAAGTGTTCTGGTGCGTTTTTTTTTAATTTTTAATTTTTTTAATTTTTAATTATTTTGTTATAATATTTTTTTGTAGTGGTTCGAAGACGATGTGCGGATGGTAGGATTCCAGACCACAGTTTAGGTCGGGGCGCATCTTCATCTGCAGTAGAGCCGGCTGGATATCCAAGAGGGTCGTACGATACGTCTCTTGGTGAAGTACGAGCATCATGTTGCTCGTCATTTATGGTTTGGTGAGATAAATAAATGGGATATATTTGAAAATGAATAATAGTTGAATATTTTATATTGTGTTTTCTAATATGTGTTTTAATTATTTTTAGGAAAGAGGTCCAAAGAAAGAGTTAAAGGTTACTGGACATGGACTGAAGTTGACATCTAGGGTTCCACTGGCTCTTCCACAATAGGTGAAGAGTTGGATATCTAGATCTGGTTTATCTTCACTTCAGAGAACTAGTCTGAACAAAATAGACACAAATCTTGTCTCTGCATTTGTGGAAAGATGGCATCTAGAGACATCTTCATTTCACATGCTGTTTGATGAAATGAACATTACTTTGGATGATGTCTCATGTCTGCTTCACTTTCCCATCAGGAGTGTCTTCTGGAGTCCTTAGGATGTCACGGAAGAGGTAGCTGTTGAAATTGTTGTTGACTACTTAGAAGTGTCATAGGGTGAGGCACAATCACATGTTCGTAGCTGTAGGGGTTCGTATTATAAGTTGGAGTGGTTATACGATTTATACGTACAACATAGAGCTGCTTCCAACTGGGCATATGCGACCAGAGCATATCTGTTGATGTTGGTGGGTTCCACCATTTTTGCCGACAAGACCTTTACAATTGTCGAGGCACGATACCTCCTACTGTTTACGGACTTAGATAGATGTTTGGGATATAGTTGGGGAGCAGCTGCACTAGTTACCCTATAGTCTATACAGATATCTTGGAGATGCGTCCATGTTCAGTTGCAAACAGCTCGGTGGATATCTTACTCTCCTACAGGTATATAATTTAATTTTGTTTATTAAGTGTTGGATTCATTTTATAAAGTATGTTAACATAATTTATTTTATTTATTATGTTTTTATTTTGTAACAGTGCTGGATTCACGAGTACTTTCCAACTGTTGAAAAAAGAGGGGAGAATTGGAAACCAGCTGATAATTGTGGTCTTCCTCGAGCGATGAGATGGTCCTATAGGCAAGGAGTCCTGAAGGTTGACGATTTACGACCTATTTTGGACGAGCTGACACCTGCCGACGTCATATGGCGTCCATTTGAGGATCATAGAGCATGGCGTTAGTTTGATGAGTTACGTCTCTACAGGGGGTGTTTGAAGTGGGGTGACACAGTTGTTCCATACTTGCCTGATAGATGTTTACGTCAGTTCGGGTACAAGCAATATGTTCCATCCCCACCTCTTGATTGTATGATGGCGATTGATATTGATATTGATTGGATTGGTTATCATCAGAGCGTTATCGCTGTGATCCGTCCAACTACACTAGCCACCACTCCATCTAATGTAGAAGATGGTTATCTGGAGTGGTATTATTGTGCTTCGCATCCACGGTTGGTCCCTCTCCATCGTGACGATCCAAGAGAGGTACCAGTTCCTGTTTATGATGCCAGACCATCTGATCCTGATTGGGCTCGTGTATCTACATTGATTCATCGTTATTTGAGACAGGTTAATGCCGAAGAGGAAGATCCACAGTTTGCTGATTTATTTGAAGCTTTGCATATTTCTCGTTCACATTGATTTGTGTATTAAGTTTTAGAAATGAATATAATAGACATAATATAAAATTCATGTTTTGAGTACATATTCATGCTAATATAGGCGTAAGTAATTGTCAATGTTGTAAACGTCCTGCAAATCCTAACATCCAAGACGTTGCTGTATGAGAACGAAACTTCTTCCAATCTAATGTGATCGGTGGCAACGGAAACCCCTCTTTCATGTTAACCTGATAAAGTGAAATAATTAAAATATTAAGTCATATAAAATATTAAGTGAAATAATTAAAATATTAAGTCATATAAAATAACTTGTCATATAAAATATGTACCTGAACCCAATGATTTTGGTTAACAAAACCAATGCAATAAATAGAGACATTTGGTGAATGTGAACTTGTCATAGGAAAGAAAGTCATGCATAGATTGCCTAAACAGACAAGTACAACATTATAGCGATTCACTATCAAGTAACCCATATCTGGTAGAGTCAACCATTTTTCAGGTGGTTGTGAACTAAAGGATTTTATCATCAAAGATTCTCTCACTTCTGACAACCGATTAGAAAATAACTTGTCATACAAAGTTGACTTATCCATGTCTATCATTTCCAACCCCAACTCTCTGCGAACCATTGACCAACCATCCTCACCATATCCATGCAATGACTCTAAATCCACAATTACCATCTGATTCAACATTAACTACATCTTCAATGTATGACCTAATTGAAGGAGAAGAGCGATCCAAAATGCAGCGGAATTTAAAATTTCTCCTTTAATGATCCTTACGAATGGGCATGATCAGTGATAGAATCGTTACCTCTTGTGGCGATTGTAACCTTTGATGCAGATCTACGGAGCGATCACGAACGTTGAACGATGACAACGCCTCTACTCAGTCCACACGAACAGATTCCTTCAATCTCAGTGCTAGCTGCTACGAATGAAGGCTTTGAGTGTGAGAGAGAGAGAAACGAAATTGCAACTACTCTAATGCTTCTACACAAGGGTTCTATTTATAGAACCACTTGTGTGGGCTGCAAGCTAAAAAGCCCACTCAAGTGTATGTGGCCCATATCTTATAATATGCCAAAATCACTTAAGTGCGTGGTACCTTACCATATTTCGTATTCTACTTAAGTACATTGTACCTTACGATGTTCTACAATTCACTTAAGGGCACCGTACATTACGGTATTCCTTAGTTACTTTATCTCTCATCAATCCGTCCTTTTGTGTGTGACCCTGTAGGTTTTCGCGGCATTGACAATTATATTAAATCACGTATTTAACATAATAAACAGTGAGCGGTGTCTAGCAACACATCACTGCTACCCAAGACACGAAAATGTCATGTGATATGACAAATCCTTTTGTAATAATACTTATATGTACAATTACCCTTTTGCCCTTATGTCTATATTAAACACAAGGCATATACCGTGTCATCCTTGTCCAGTTCAATATTGGGCCCATAGACATTTATCCTGTTACGCAGGATGCGCAAATTCCATCTAGGTCACTCATGTCCCTTAGCACACTTCGTGGAGTACCCATCAACTGTCTTTATGGTCATCCAGTTACGGACAATGTTTGATCAGCAATAAGGCACTCGACTCTACATCTAGGGTCCATAGTGGTTTCAGGTCGAAGGGTGGTATACACCATTATCACCATGAGAATAACTTATGACAATTTGCATAACATTCTATATAGTATTCTCATAGCGGGTCAATCCTGTATAAATATTACTCTTAATATTCATACCTATGTTTAAGACTTGATGACTCCTTATCCATGATCCATGAGATGTGATCATCAGTCTATATACATAATAGTCTTAATGCTTTAATGTTATCCCACTTCACAATAAAGCTCGACTATGGATACTTTAAGAATAATGTCCTTATGTTTAATGTGATCTCATGATTAAGTCACACTTGATACATTAAACAGACTATCTATTCTAGGGACTTTATTAGACAAACATAATAAAGAAAAAGCCTTTTATTATTAATAAATAATTCGATACAAGTACCAAAAGTATTGGCCTCTAGGGCTTACACCAACACTAATATGATTAGGAAATTGAAGAGTGAATTGTGGTTGCTTCTTTGATAATTTTAACTTCTTCGAAGTCTGTGATGGTTGAGATTGCCTTTGTGAAGATTGAGATGCCTTATCAACATACTCATGATACAAAGGGTCCCTATAAACATCATATTCTGCTGTTTTTTTTTTCTTTCTTCTTCACTCCTCCTTTGGTTTTTAGTTTCTCGGGTGGTGGACACAATGGAGTCATTGTTGGGTATGCTAGTTTACATACCCTACTCTTTAATGCCCTTTTCCCAATAACATCTAATGACCTAAATCGTTTCCACAATTCATCTATTGCACAAGTCATATCCATTTCTGATCCATCATCTGCACCTACCTCTAACTCAACTTCCATAGTGAGTTTCCTCCAATGAACATGAACAACATCTATGGGTATTGGTATACCACCTAGTGCGTATCTTCCTAACTCACAAGCACAAGGTAACCCATAAGATGTTCTAAGAGTACAACCACATATTTGCCTGTTAGTTCCAACATAATCAACTCTCAATAACTCTTCAGCAATACGTCTCAAAGCAGCTCGAGATACGGAACCACGCAAATAACCATAAAAGGGACTTATGTGCGCGTGCTCAACTTCGTAAAAACTCTTTTGAAAAGAAGCTCTAATGTTTCCTAGTTGTAACCTCAAGTTGTTATTCATAGCTTCCCAACATTTGACCATGTCACCTATACTGTTTCCTAACATCTTCTTTAACTTCCAATGAGCAGATTCAACCCTAAAAATATTGAAAATAACACATAAAAAATACATAGAAAAAATATCACATATAAAAATAACACATGCTTGCTCAAGTTGATGCAACCGTTGACCATACTCAACCTCATCACTAGCCCAAACAACTTCCATCCATAATGTGTCTATCGTCTTTTGCAGGTCACTCACCACATGTTGTTTGCATTTGGCACCAACGTTTTTGTTAATATGAAATCTACATAGCAAATTAATCGACCTGGGAAACACAATTTCAATTGCTTTCATCAAAGCAAGATCTCTATCTGTCAAAATCACTTGTGGACACAAGTTTTTCTTCACAAACAACTCTTTTAGTTTCTCCAATACCCAACAAAAATTCTCTGTCTGCTCAGACTCCATATATGCAAATGCAACAACAAAAGTCAACTCGGTTGATGTCATGCCAACAATTTCAAACAAAGGTTGTCTATATTTGTTTGTCTTGTAGGTGTTATCGATAACTAACACAATCGGAAAAATATTCAACAACTTAACTGAACCAGGATGGGCCCAAAATATATCTCTCACAACTTCCGAGTCATCCTTTTTTCTACTCCAATACACATAGCCTGCATCCTCAATAAGCTTAAACAAATGTTGTATCTCACTTCTAGGACCTTTTATCTCTTTTTGTATCACACTCTTATGCTTGTATACTTGCGTAATCCGAGTGACATTCTCAGGATCTCGGTCTTGCAAGGAAAGCAATATGTGTCTAGGTGGTACATGTCTCTTTGTCAAATCAGCGACATGTTGCTTCTCATCTGTGGTCAACCTACCAATAAAGGAATGACCTTCTAATCTATCTGGTAAACCATGATTATGTAACCCACATTTTACATCAATCTTCCAACCAGACCCATCTTTCGTCGGAGTCAACCTGATTTTAAATGGGCATCCACATTTCTTGGACGCACTTTGGGTTCCACTATCAGTACTCTTGTGTTTCCCACCTTTATCACAGCCAAATATTAATTTGTTACTTCTCCCTCTCTTCCCTGTTTCAGTATCTGAACGACTGATAATAACAGTTACTTTATTATCGATTCCAACCTCTTTAATCCATCTGATCACCTCTTCTCGTGTACCAAATCTTTCAGTCGTTATAAACGCGTCAGAAGTATCTACACATATTTGGGGAAGATTTTCCATTCCTGCACAATAAAAAAAATTTAAAATAAAATTAAAATAAAAAAAAATGCAAACCGGAAGTCTTCAAAAAAGAGTTCCGGAATACATAAAACACAAACCGGAAGACTTCTTCAAAGAGTTCCGGTATGTGTCACTTTGTTTACCGGAACTCTTTCAATAAGTGTTCCAGAACGTGTCTTTTTTATTAAAGAACCGGAACTCTTTCTTGAAGTCTTCCGGTTCACTACTTGGTGTGTTCCAGATGTCTTTTGTGAAGTCTTCCGGTTTGGAAAAAATACATACCGAAAGTCTTTTTCCAGGAGTTCCGGTGCGAGGGTGGAATATGTAATTTTTGGAAGTTTCAACTAAATGGTAAAAATGAAATGGTAAATTGGTTAAAACTAGTTAATAGTAAAATTGATATTTTAAAAAAATTGTAGGGGTAGGAGGCTAAACGTAGGGATACAAAGTAAAATTTTCTTGCATTTCGAATACCAAGCCCATTCTTTTAACCAAGCTCATTCTTTTTATTTTTCACATCTTAATTACCACTACATGTATATATTGATTTAATATTGTTCAAACTTTTAATTGATAATTAATATTTATTTAACGTTAAATAGGTTTGTTGCACTTTTAATTTTTGGATTCTTTTTTAATATATGTTGTGATAGTTATTTGTCCTAAATTTATTTGTAAATAAGTTATTAAAATAATTATTAATTAGATGGACTTTTTTTAGTTGTAAAAGTACAAGTTGCATAGTTTTTTTTTTATAAAATTAAAATTTGAATAATTGAAAAAAGAAAATTGGATCTACATCCGCTATGTTTTTTAGTAGTAGTCGAACGCAACGTGTGCATCTTGTATAAGGTTGCTTATTCGTTTTTCTTTCTAATATATATACTAATTAAAATTCAGATTAAAAAAAGATAATCAAATGTACATCTGCTTTGTTTTTGAGTAGTCGTACGCAATGTATACACCTTATTTAAGGTCGATTACTTGTCTTCCTTTAAAATATATACTAATTAAAACTCAGATTAAAAATGGACAATCAAATGTACATTTGCTTTGTCCTCGAGTAGC
The DNA here is from genome assembly GCF_024323335.1 of Lathyrus oleraceus. Classification (NCBI taxonomy): domain Eukaryota; kingdom Viridiplantae; phylum Streptophyta; class Magnoliopsida; order Fabales; family Fabaceae; genus Lathyrus; species Lathyrus oleraceus. Next base: position 87,691,236 of record NC_066583.1, on the reverse strand, counting down.
CGGACGCAAGGTATACATCTTGTTTAAGGTCGATTACTCGTCTTCCACCTAAAACAACTCCAATCAATCAAACTTTCTTTTTTTTTCGTTTTAGTGCGGTCAAATTATTTTTTATTTTCTTACCAATAAATAATGTTTGATCCATTCCAACACAATTTACAAGCAATGCTTCATTACGCCCATGCATGACTAACAGACATTTTTCAGCTCGAATGCAATCAAAATATTTTTATTAAAATCAACCAACAAATAATTTTTTTTTACCAAGAACTACGTAACTTTGAATTCTCTATCGCATCGGGAGATACGTAGGAGCAAGATTCTGTTGGAAGTGAATATGAAAGTAGAAAAATGGTCTAGAGGGGAGTGAATAGATCCAAATTAAAATTCAATCATCGTTTTCCAAAATCAGAGTGTTTTCAAAAATGAGTTGCGAGCGGAAGGTTTGATGCGAAAATGAAAATTATACAATTTGAATATTGATTAAGTCAACACAGATCGTTTTACAAATATCAAAGATTAATATGATTGAAAAGCTTGATATGAATTAATTCAATTGCGTAATGTACGAGAAGTGTTTGCATAATGATTCAATTGACGGAGTTTTAAACTCAATTCACTTTAGATTATTAATCATAATAATAGCTTAACTAGTTATCCAATTTCATTAAAACCTAATACTTACTAATAAATCGTTATCAAGAATAAACGATATAATATGACGAAATTGAAAAAATCTAAGCATGCAATCACTACGAAAAGAAATGCAAGAGAGAGAGAGAGAGATGACACCAAGATTTAGAGTACTTCAGCGTTCGTCATCCATTTGCCTACGTGCACTCTTAAATGGTTTCCCATTAGAACCTGCATAATTTCTTGTTATTTGACAAATATTTCCAAGAGTTAATATAATCACCAATCCACAATACAACTGAGAAAATAAATCTCTTAATTTGGATCTTGACTTGTATATAACACACTTGCCAAACTCTTCTGCGTAATCTTTACTCGAATACGTTTGTTGAATCTTCCAATAACACCAATTATGCTCCAAGCCTTTGTGCATAGCTATAACCCCCTTGATCCTACCGATTCCTTGAGCGGTGAAATTGTCCGAAGATCTTAGAATAACTTCACATTATATGTAGTCTTCCACACAATCACTACTAAGGCAATTATGGAGAGAATACCCTACTTCTTTTCAATGGAATTTGTCACTAGCATTGACAATCCCTCAATCTTGCTAACAACCTTGAAAACTCAACAAGATCTCCAAGAATGATTAGTTTCAAGTACGTGCTTCATTCAATTAATTACAGAACTCTCGTTATCAAGATCTAAACTCAATTGAAGTTGAAGATGCAAGAATTTCGTAGCAAGACTTTGAACACTCAAAATAGAGGAAATTGATTTTTCATTAAACCACACTGAAAATTATGATCGGAATGATAAGTGATATTCTGAGAAATGATGACAAAAAATATTTATATGTACTTGAGATTAAGCACACAAAATGGTTGAAAAAGCCAGTTAGATTCGAAGCAAGATCAATATATGATTTGAATCAAATGGGAAAATGTAATGGAATAAAAAGAAAAAGAAAATTTTGAAAAACTACCAGTTGATTCGAATCAGGCAAATGGTGATTCGAATAAAATTCCATGTGATGCGAATCATGTGTAAATGTTGATCTGAATCAAATGCCACAACATTGACAATAAATTTTTTGAAAACAATAATGATTTGAATCATGTACAAAGTTTGGTTCGAATCAAATAAAACAGAATCTGTCACCATTATTTTCTCATTGTTTCAATCGGATTTATTACAAATTTGTCACATATTGTTTAACAATGTTTGTGTGATTTGTTTGACAAATGTTTGAATATCAAATCAATTTAAATGGAGATTTAAATTTGAAGTTGAATTTAAAATAAATCATATCTTTTGTTGAAGACTTTTGTGGAACAAATAAAGTCCAACAATATCAACTATTAGTTTAGACGAGATCAGATCAAATATCCAAGGAGAAAAAGCTCATAATGACATTGCTATTTAAGGAGACTCTCACCTCATGTTTGAGGATGTGCACTATGATTAAATTTTTGTGCTAGGGTTTTTGTTTAGTCTTTTCTTTGTTGTTTCTTGTACACCATACTATTGCTTCATTCATATCATGATGCATAGTAGTTAGTTTGTTTAGTTGAGTTGTAATTCAACATTCATCCTTGTGTTTATTGATGTTGATCACTTGGAATTAATGATTGAGAAAAAGTGATAAGGTATTCTATATTTAGGGGATAACCTAAATAGAAAGACACTGTGGGATTAGTTATCTATTTTTAATGGTTCCCACTAGTTCAATAACTTATCTGATCCAACAATCAGACTCAATTAGTGACCCCTTTGGTTCCCGGTTCAATTAGATGGTCTGATCCAATTATTAAAACACTGGCTAAAAGCTCTTAATTGAATGTGGAGGTATCCATAGTTAAAACTCCATGTTGGTGAGAAGTTAGCCAATGAAAAACTCCAGTCCTTTTATAAGGAGGTTCGTGGGCAAAACCTGTCAAAAACTCACATCTTAGTAGAAACTCTCAAAAAGGAATTCCCGGGGAGAGGAGTATGTCACTTCCTTAGACCAAACCTCTATAATTCTCCGGTGTTTTTCTCTCATCGCTCAATTTTTTTTACTTTCCTGTTATTAATTTCCGTTGCTTTTCCACTTTCCTATTTCCTTTTCTTTTACTCTATTTGTTCTGCAAAAGAGTTTTAAACTTTGATTTTGCAAAAATATTTTATTTTAAAAATGGTTTTTCAAACCCACACAATTCACCAGCTCTCTTGTGTTTAGAGTCACTTGACCAATAGGTTAGATCATTGAAAGGCCCATGGATATTTTTCCTTTTTGAGCTAAATTTCCTCCTATGTGTAACGATAAATTTTTTGAGATTAAACTATTAATTAACTTAACTCACAAAGCAAGAGTCGCCACCGTCCTTTTATTATTTCTAAAGGAAAGGAAAAAGTACGAACAAAACCCAAAGAAGTTTTAAAATAAAACTAATAAAAAGAGATAAGGGTCTGGGGGTTAGTTATGCAAAGGGAAGATATTAACATCCTAAATATCTATAGTACTCTATAGGAACCTCTTTGAAAAATATGTACATGTTTACTTTAAAAAAAAGTGTTGTTTGCAAATGATTGGGGAGATGAGAAAAGAAATATTTTGTTTGAGTTTTGTGTTTGCCAAGACTTTTTGAGTCTCATGCCTACGTACCAACAAAGTGCAATGTAGGATCAAAATCTCGTAGTTCATGGTAAAAATAACAAAGGTTTTTATTTTGATTCACTTTTAATGAAAATACATTTTGTCATTTTAAGGAGAATACTCAACTAGTCACCCATAAGTATGAGAACTTTTCATCACCACAGAGAAGGGCTCCAACTTAGATAAAGATCAACAAGTATGTCATTAACTCTCTTAGATGGAAAAAGAATTATCATAAATACTATGGGATATGAGAATTATATATCAACTATGGAAATGACTCCTGTCTAAACTTTGAAAAAAGAGTTTTTAAAAGAAAAAGTGCGCAAAGGGCACAAAATGATTTGAATGAGTTATGCCTTTTTAAAGTCTTTTGAAATTGGTTTGAATATGCTTAAAATGTGTCAGCATTTATTAAGAAAATGTTTCGAAAATTACTTGACATAAGTCAAGATTTATTGAGAAAGTGGTTCAAGTTTGAAAATAAGAAGGTTTTGAAAAAGGGGAGAATATTTTTAAAATTGAAGAAGGGGAGGAGAAAAAGAGACTATCCTAAAATATAAAGTAAAAGCTAGGGAGGAAAGATATAACCAAGAGATAACAAGCTTTATGACATAAGTCAAGCAAGAATTCCCTCCTTTTAATTAAGCCTCAAGCAAGCCAAATAAGCAAAGAATAATATATGTATCAGATGAAACCAAGGTAGCCAAGCCTTCAAAAGGAACCGAAAGTGAAAGGTAACAGATGAATCCCAAGGTCTCAAATCATAATCTTCTAAAGAAAGGGTCAAGATCCTAATTCTAAGTTCATAACTCCACAATAATGCCAAGGATAGTAACCTTAAGTCCATGAATTAAGAGAACCAATTTTTAGGATTTTTTTTCCTTTATTAATGTATTTAAAAGAAAAAGAAATCAAAATAGACAAAGAACAAATAGAATAAACCTAAATAATATGATATGAGATGCTAAAATAAAAGTATAAAGTAAATGGCAAAAGAAATAGAGAACATAAGATACATGACATTAAAATAAAGTTAATACAGTAAAATGTTAGTAAATTGTGTTAGTGATAAAAAAATGAAAGATGGTTTGGTCATTTTTGGAGAGCACTCAACTATTCACTCACAAGCATGAAAATATAAATATATACATCACCATGAGAAATGCTCAAACTTGGATAAAATCAATTAGTATGTCACTAGCTCTCATAGGGGAAAGGAAACAATACTTTTCACATAATACCATGAGGAATAAGATACTTAAAATTTCCCTTATGAAAATGACTTACTTTCGGGACAAATTTAACACTATGTTAAGCAATCGTAATTGGACTTATGTAGAAGTCACCTATCTAAGGTCGGACAATAATAATATTTGTGTTAATACATGCTAGAGAAATGATATCACTACGCCAAAAACTGGAATAGACAGCGCACCTTAGAGGGCGCTTTCTTAAAGAAGCGCACTCTAAAGTGAAGAGAAAAATAAGGAGGAATAGACAGCGCACTTTAGAGGGCGCTTTTGTAACAAAGCGCCCTCTAAAGTGAAGCGAAAAAATAATGAGGAAATGGAGGGACACCAATAGAGGGCGCGTTTATGAAAGCGCCCTCTAAGGGTACCCTTAGAGGGCGCTTTTAAAAAAGCGCTCTCTAAGTCCATGTACATTTCCAGTTTATAAGGCGCTTTTGGAAAGCCTTAGAGAGCGCTTTTTTAAAGAAGCGCACTCTAAAGTGAAGAGAAAAATAAGGAGGAATAGACAGCGCACTTTAGAGGGTGCTTTTGTGTAGGTGTTTAATTGGCTGCATTATATTGTAAAACACTAGATGGGTACTAATGTCTTGACTGATGTCATGACATGTATGTGTGACTACATTGTAGTTACTGCAGGACTAGCTAACACAGGTTTTATTGAATGTCAAACTGGAAGCTGTGACATTCATACCTGTCAACAGATACTAAGGAATAGAACAGCAGGTGTTCTGTTAGAACTTAGTATTTATTTCCAGTCTGGTTATCAAGGAAAGACCAGACCTGGCATAAGGCCTACTGACTGAATGTCAAACTGGATGTTATGACATTCATCATTGACAGCAGCTACTGAACATTAGACAGAGTGGTGTTCTGCTATACTTCAGCATGTAACTTAGTTTGTTCTTCAAGAGAATAACAGAACTAACTTAAGGCCAAATGTGTAAATGTTAAGTTGGACACTTTGACATTTATTAATGTAAGCTGTTACTGTAGTATGGTCTTTTGATCATGTACAGATCAGCAAAATTGTACAGTCTATTTTCTGGAAAAACAGACTCAGCATATGGACCTTGATGTCAAGCTGAATGTCGTGACATTCATGCCTGACATCATATGTTATATTGTAGGTTGTTAAGTTTTCTGTTTCAGCTTTTTCTCAGGCTATTCTTCAGGGATTCAACAACTGAGAGAAAATCCAGGAAATCAACAACCAAGCTACATTCAATGAACCTAACAAATAGCCTATTTGTTAGTAACCTAAATGTTGAATTTATGGGAACTTGCGTGACCTTAAATTCAGGAGAATACAGGTGCAAAAGCCCAGGATACTGCAATATAAAAGGAAGGCGTTCCTTCATTCAGTTTCAGGGATTTTGAGGCGTGAAGATTGTGTGTGTCCATCATACTTCACTGCTGTATTTTTGTGAGTCTTGTATTAGACGTATCTTGTAAGCCAAGCCATTATCAAGTAGATGATAGCTTTGGCATAGGGTGTTCATTGAGTTGTAAGTGTTGTGTCACTCAAAGCTTTTAAGCGTGAGTGCTGTGTATCTTGATTAAAGCTGTGAAGCACAATCAAGAGTTGTTTGAAGTGTGACTTCAACTTGTCTTTAATATTGTTTAAAGATAGTAATCACTGAGGTGATTGAGGGGGAGTGAGTAGGAACTCTGATCTTAGGTTAAGATTGAAATTGCATTGGGTAGTGATTAAGTGATAAGTTGTAAACGGGTGAGTTTAGCTTCGAATTGATACTACTAATAGTGGATTTCCTCCCTGGCTTGGTAGCCCCCAGATGTAGGTCATGTTGGACTGAACTGGGTAAACAATTACTTGTGTTATTTACTGCACTTACTGTTAAGTTCTGCATAATCCCTGTCTGTGCAGAATTGGATGTCATAACAACCAGTGTGACATTCAAAGTCTGATAACTAGAATTTCAATTGGCATCAGAGCAGGCACCCTGCCTGTGAATTTCTGGGTGAGATCTAGGGAAGTTACTTTCTAGTACCATGGACAAGGATTTAGGACACTCAAACAGACCACCCATGTTGGATGGCTCTAATTATGATGACTGGAAGCCTCGTATGATAGCCTTCTTAAGGTCTCTAGACAGCAAAGTCTGGAGAGCTGTCAACAAAGGATGGGAACATCCAATGAGGACAGGTGAAGATGGAGTCAGTGTGCAGATTCCTGAAGAAGAGTGGGACAAGGAGCAAGAGGCATTAGCTCTTGGAAATTCCAAGGCCTTGAATGCATTGTTCAATGGAATCAGCAAGAACATCTTCAGGCTGGTACACCACTGTGAACTAGCTAAGGAAGTTTGGGATACCCTCAAGGTAACTCATGAAGGTACTTCCAAGGTGAAGATGTCCAAACTTCAGATGCTGACCACCAAGTTTGAAAATTTGAGGATGAAAGAGGATGAGACTATTCATGACTTTCACATGAATATTCTTGAAATTGCAAACACCTCTGGTGGACTAGGTGAGAAAATGGCTGAAGAGAAACTTGTAAGAAAGATTCTCAGGTCCTTGCCTAAGAGATTTGCTATGAAGGTCACAGTCATAGAGGAGGCGCAAGACATCTGCAACATGAAGGTGGATGAGCTCATTGGTTCCCTCCAAACCTTTGAAATGGGCTTGGGTGAGTATGCTGAGAAGAAGAACGAAAGCATAGCTTTTGTATCTAATGCTGAAGAGGAGTCAGAAGCAGGATATACTGGAGGTGATGAAAGTATATCAGAAGCCTTAGCCATGCTTGGGAGACAGTTCAACAAGTTCGTGAAGAAGATTGATCAAAGAGGTAGACCCAATGTCAAGAACATCCCGTCTGACATTAAGAAAAGATCAACTTCTGATGAGAAGTTCAATCACGGCAAGGGAATCCAGTGTCATGGTTGTGAAGGGTATGGACACGTCAGAGCTGAATGCCCTACTTACCTCAAATTGCAAAATAAGGGGTTAGCTATCACATGGTCTGAAGGAGACTCTGAAAGTGAATCTGAAGGAGAATCTGCCAAACATGTCACTGCACTAACCAGTGTTTGTGCCTCTGAAGATGACTCAAGTGCAGATGAACTGACCTTTGATGAACTTGCAGCAGCCTATAAGAAGCTGTGTTCCACCAGTGCAGAAGTGCGTGCACAAGGAGAAAAGCAAAAGAAACTCATCAAGGAACTGGAAGATGAGAGACAGAAGCAACTGTCTGTCATAGAGGGTCTAAATGGTGAGATAACCCTGCTGACCTCCAAGCTGAATCAGATGACTAAATCCATCAGAATGATGAATAAGGGAACTGACACCTTGGAAGAGATTCTAAAGGTGGGACAGCAGTCTGGAACCAAATCTGGCCTTGGATTTGGGAAAAGATCCTCAACTGAACACAAACGCCCAAAGGCTAAAGTTCAGAAGTTCAAGCGGAAGTCAAAGCCAATGTCTCAACATCGAGGAACTAGGATGAATGATCATCAGAAGAGGAAATACCAGGAGTGGAGGTGTCACCACTGTGGTAGGCTTGGGCATATAAAAGCCTTCTGCTACTGGATTCATGGTTTCCCTAACCAAGCCTTGCATGTTAAGCCTAAGCATAAAACACATAAGCGCTATGTTCCCATTAAGAAGCAACAATGGTATGCTAGGATAGCACACACTGCTCTAAGGGCTTCTACCAGAGAAGACTGGTACTTTGACAGTGGATGCTCAAGACATATGACTGGTATGGAAAATCTACTGGTAGATGTTCAACCTCACACTACCAGCTATGTGACCTTTGGTGATGGTGCCAAAGGAAAAATAAAAGGTGTGGGCAAACTGGACTGTTCTGGAGTGCCAAAACTGAATAATGTGTTGTTAGTAAGAGGACTAACTGCAAACCTCATCAGCATAAGTCAGTTGTGTGATCAAGGGTTTCATGTTCAGTTTACTAAGGAACTATGCATTGTGACAGATGGTGACAATCAGGAAGTTATGAGAGGAACCAGGTCCAAAGATAACTGCTACCTGTGGGAACCTGAAGTCTCTAACTTTTCCACAACATGCTCCTCAGCCAAGGAAGAACAGGATGTGAAGTTGTGGCATAGACGTCTTGGACATCTCCACTTACGGGGAATGAAGAAGATTATATCCAAGGAAGCGGTCAGAGGAATTCCAAAGCTTCTGATTGATGAAGGAAGAGTCTGTGGAGAATGCCAGGTGGGCAAGCAAACCAAGATGTCACATCCGAAGCTGGGACATCCCACAACCTCCAGAGTTCTAAAACTATTGCACATGGACCTAATGGGACCTATGCAGGTTGAAAGTCTTGGTGGGAAGAAATATGCATACGTGGTGGTGGATGACCATTCCAGATACACGTGGATAAGCTTCATCAGAGAGAAGTCAGATACATTTGATGTCTTCAAAGACCTGTGCATAAGACTTCAAAGGGAAAAGGACAGTTGTGTGGTCCGGATTAGAAGTCATCATGGTATGGAGTTCAAGAATTCCAAGTTTGATGAGTTTTGCTCGTCTGAAGGAATAAGTCATGAGTTCTCCTCCCCCATAACTCCTCAGCAGAATGGAATAGTTGAAAGAAAAAATAGAACTATTCAAGAATCTGCCAGAGCAATGATTCATGCAAAGAAGCTCCCCATGCACTTCTGGGCTGAAGCAATGAATACCGCATGCTATGTTCACAACAGAGTCACCTTGAGAAAAGGAACCTCCTCCACTCTATATGAAATATGGAAAGGCAGAAAACCCACTGTGAAGTACTTTCATATCTTTGGAAGTAAATGCTACATTCTCACAGATCGTGAACAGAGAAGGAAGCTAGATCCCAAAAGTGATGAAGGTATATTTCTGGGATACTCCACTAACAGCAGAGCCTACAGAGTGTTCAACTACAGGACCAATGTCCTGATGGAATCCATAAATGTCATTGTGGACGACAAAGAGGAAGGAACCAATGTCATGGAGGATGTTGAAACATTCCTTGACAGTTCAATTGACAGTCCAGTCAAGTCTGAAGAAGTACAGGAACCTCCTCCTGAATGTGAAGTAGATGTAACCACCAAAGTGCCATCTATCAGAATTCAGAAAGACCACCCTAAGGATCTTATCATAGGGGATCCCACCAGTGGTGTAACTACCAGGTCAAGAGGAATAAACTCAAATTCCTGCTTTGTATCCAAGGTTGAACCAAAGAATGTGAAAGAAGCCCTGACTGATGAATACTGGATCACTGCCATGCAAGAGGAACTTGAGCAGTTCAAAAGGAATGAAGTCTGGGAACTAGTTCCAAGACCTGAAGGGACCAACATCATTGGTACCAAGTGGATCTACAAAAACAAATCTGATGAGAAAGGAGTAATTACTAGGAATAAAGCAAGACTAGTAGCTCAAGGATACACTCAGGTTGAAGGGGTAGATTTTGATGAGACATTTGCTCCTGTGGCTAGGCTTGAGTCCATCAGATTGCTGTTGGGGGTAGCATGCATCCTGAAGTTTAAGCTATTCCAAATGGATGTGAAGAGTGCATTCTTGAATGGCTACCTGAATGAGGAAGTCTATGTGGAACAACCTAAAGGGTTCTGTGATCCTAACCAACCTGAGCATGTATACAAGTTGAGGAAAGCCTTGTATGGGTTGAAACAAGCTCCTAGAGCATGGTATGAAAGGTTAATCGAATTTCTGACCTCAAATGGATACAGAAAGGGTGGCATAGATAAAACCTTGTTTGTGAAGGATGAAGAAGGCAAAATCATGATAGCTCAAATCTATGTTGATGATATAGTCTTTGGTGGAATGTCAGAACAAATGGTTTAAAAATTTGTTCACCAGATGCAGTCTGAGTTTGAAATGAGTCTAGTGGGAGAACTGACCTATTTCCTTGGAATGCAAGTAAACCAAATGGAGGACTCTATGTTTCTCTCCCAAAGCAAGTATGCCAAGAACATAGTTAAGAAGTTTGGTATGGATAATGCTAGGCACAAGAGGACTCCTGCTCCCACTCATCTTAAGTTGACCAAAGATGATGGAGGGCCTAGTGTTGATCAATGCTTGTATAGAAGCATGATAGGTAGTCTGCTGTACCTAACTGCAAGTAGACCTGACATTTCTTATGCAGTTGGAGTGTGTGCCAGATATCAAGCAGAGCCTAAGGTGAGCCACTTGAATCAAGTCAAACGGATCATCAAGTACATCAATGGGACCTGTGACTATGGGATGCTGTATTCACATGGGTCTGAGCCTGTCCTATCTGGGTATTGTGATGCTGACTGGGCTGGGAGTGCTGATGACAGAAAAAGCACATCAGGTGGATGCTTCTTCTTAGGAGACAACCTCATATCTTGGTTCAGCAAGAAGCAGAATTGTGTTTCTCTGTCCACTGCAGAGGCTGAATACATAGCTGCTGGAAGCAGTTGTTCCCAACTGGTTTGGATGAAACAGATGCTCACTGAGTACAATGTCACTCAAAATGTCATGACATTGTTCTGTGATAATCTCAGTGCCATCAATATCTCCAAGAATCCCATCCAACACAGCAGGACCAAACATATTGACATTAGGCACCACTTCATCAGAGATCTGGTGGAAGACAAGGTGATCACTTTGGAACATGTAGCCACGGATCTTCAACTGGCTGACATATTTACAAAGGCTCTGGATGCTACTCAGTTTGAAAACTTAAGGAGCAAACTGGGAATATGTCTCTCTGAGACCTTATAGCAACCACTGATGGTTGGGATAAATTGTTTAATATCTCTGCCTATTAAACAATTTAGACTAGGCCATGATTGGTCAACAGATCATAGCTATGCCACTTGCAACAAGGGTGGATACAAGAGGGTAAGGAGACACCCTACTGTGAGAAGGCCAATGTACCTGCAGGAGTTCAAGGATGCTGTTCATGCAGGAGTGGTTCTGGATGTCAGAAACAAAATCATGGCATCTGATATGGTGGTACCTACTGTAAAGCAAAAGTGGGTGATTACTTGATCAAAGCTGTGAAGCAAGATCAAGTGGATGGTAACTTGGTTGAAACTGTGAAGTAAAACCAAGTCTGTAACTCTGTCGTTATTCTCTGGTTATGTTGTTGGCTTTGGCAACATTTTTGACACAAAGGGGGAGTAACCCCTCTGACAAACAGAGTGGGTGTCTCTACAACAGACACTCATGGGTCTCTACAACATACTCTCAGGACGACAGATTCCTCCCCTGCAGCGATTGTGTGTGAAGTTTTTGTTTAACTTCTGTATGTGTGTGAGTGTGCTGCCACTTTGAGTGTATTAGCTAGTATTAATTCCTGCTAGGTGTGTAATTCCGCTGCTATGAACTCTGTTATGGGGATCAAAGTGTTTTAGCCAAAAATTTGCCAAAGGGGGAGTTTGTAGGTGTTTAATTGGCTGCATTATATGGTAAAACACTAGATGGGTACTAATGTCTTGACTGATGTCATGACATGTATGTGTGACTACATTGTAGTTACTGCAGGACTAGCTAACACAGGGTTTATTGAATGTCAAACTCGAAGCTGTGACATTCATACCTGTCAACAGATACTAAGGAATAGAACAGCAGGTGTTCTGTTAGAACTTAGTATTTATTTCTAGTCTGGTTATCAAGGAAAGACCAGACCTGGCATAAGGCCTACTGACTGAATGTCAAACTGGATGTTATGACATTCATCATTGACAGCAGCTACTGAACATTAGACAGAGTGGTGTTCTACTATACTTCAGCATGTAACTTAGTTTGTTCTTCAAGAGAATAACAGAACTAACTTAAGGCCAAATGTGTAAATGTTAAGTTGGACACTTTGACATTTATTAATGTAAGCTGTTACTGTAGTATGGTCTTTTGATCATGTACAGATCAACAAAATTGTACAGTCTATTTTCTGGAAAAACAGACTCAGCATATGGACCTTGATGTCAAGCTGAATGTCGTGACATTCATGCCTGACAGCATATGCTATATTGTAGGTTGTTCAGTTTTCTGTTTCAGCTTTTTCTCAGGCTATTCTTCAGGGATTCAACAACTGAGAGAAAATCCAGGAAATCAACAACCAAGCTACATTCAATGAACCTAACAAATAGCCTATTTGTTAGTAACCTAAATGTTGAATTTATGGGAACTCGCGTGACCTTAAATTCAGGAGAATACAGGTGCAAAAGCCCAGGATACTGCAATATAAAAGGAAGGCGTTCCTTCATTCAGTTTCAGGGATTTTGAGGCGTGAAGATTGTGTGTGTCCATCATACTTCACTGCTGTATTTTTGTGAGTCTTGTATTAGACGTATCTTGTAAGCCAAGCCATTATCAAGTAGATGATAGCTTTGGCATAGGGTGTTCATTGAGTTGTAAGTGTTGTGTCACTCAAAGCTTTTAAGCGTGAGTGCTGTGTATCTTGATTAAAGCTGTGAAGCACAATCAAGAGTTGTTTGAAGTGTGACTTCAACTTGTCTTTAATATTGTTTAAAGATAGTAATCACTGAGGTGATTGAGGGGGAGTGAGTAGGAACTCTGATCTTAGGTTAAGATTGAAATTGCATTGGGTAGTGATTAAGTGATAAGTTGTAAACGGGTGAGTTTAGCTTTGAATTGATACTACTAATAGTGGATTTCCTCCTTGGCTTGGTAGGCCCCAGATGTAGGTCATGTTGGACTGAACTGGGTAAACAATTACTTGTGTTATTTACTGCACTTACTGTTAAGTTCTGCATAATCCCTGTCTGTGCAGAATTGGATGTCATAACAACCAGTGTGACATTCAAAGTCTGATAACTAGAATTTCATTTTGTAACAAAGCGCCCTCTAAAGTGAAGCGAAAAAATAATGAGGAAATGGAGGGACACCAATAGAGGGCGTGTTTATGAAAGCGCCCTCTAAGGGTACCCTTAGAGGGCGCTTTTAAAAAAGCGCTCTCTAAGTCCATGTACATTTCCAGTTTATAAAGCGCTTTTGGAAAGCCTTAGAGAGCGCTTTTAGAAGCGCCCTCTTAGGCCCCCTTTAGAGGGCGCTTTTTTTACACAAGCGCCCTCTAAGGTCCCCTTTATTAAACATTAAAATTATAACATATATACTGCATGTCTCTTTATTTTCCCTCTCTATATGTTATTTCGTTTACGTAACTGGGTTTTCTCTCTACTGCGATTACTCTCTACTGCGATTACTCTCGTCCTCCGTTCGTTCTCCCTCCCTCACCGTCGTCGTCGCCGTCGCCTTTTTCTGCTGCTGCGTTCACGTTCACTAAGTTATCTGCGTCCACCGTCGCTGTTCACTTTCTTCTCCATCGTTACCGTCACCTTGAAGGTATTTCTCTTCTCCATCGTTACCGTTCACTTTCTTCAGGTGTTTGATTAGGGCATTTTCTAAACTGAGTTTTACATTTTGTGCATTATGTTGATTAATGTTGTTTAGGGCAAACGAGCACTATATGGTGTTCATGAGCACCTTGTTGTAAGGTTTTTTATTTCTGATTAAAAACTGATGTCATTTGGAGTGTGTTTGAGCTTGTGCTTGGAAGTTTGATGATTATGGATGCAAGTTTGTTCATGTTCCAAACACCATAAGTTTGCATTGGTCTTTTGTCTGCAGTAGGTGTGTGTGAGTTTGTATTCAATAATGATGAAAAAAAGAGAGAGTTTAGATTGTTGTAACATGAGAGAAATGGAAGGTATATGAATGTGTTTTTTGTGTAGCTTCACGAATATGGTCATTGTCTTACTTGGGTCTTATTGAATCATTTCTATATTACAGATAAAATGGCTAACCAAGACGATACCCATGACGCGAGTGGATCACGTAACAATGTTGAAAAAGAAATCAAACGAGGATTGACTGTTATGAAGTCAATCATTCGTGCAAGAGACAAGGGTGAAAAATTCGAAGTACATTGGAGTGCTGAAGACCAACTAATTGAGCCTAACGGTTCAATGTTGGCAAGTTACATTGGTTCCCTTGTTCGACAACATATTCCGATTACATGTGATAATTGGAGAAGTCCGGAGTTGAAGGTTGGCAAAGAAAAAATATGGTCAGAGATACAGGTACTTACCATATATTATTATATGTTTTTTTTGTTGACTATTTGTTGACCATATATTGTTATAATATTACTTATAATAACACACTCCATTTGTATGTTTTTTAGAGATCCTTTCACATCGATGAAAGCCGGCAAAAATATTGTATTCAATTGGCCGGAAAAAGACTCCGAGGATTTTGATCCTTTTTGTCCAACAAATTTCTCAAGGATGAGGAAGGAAACTTTGTTGAAGCAGAACGACCAATGAAGTATGCGGAGATTATTTCAGCCGAAGAATGGGATAACTTTGTCGCCAAACGAAGAAACGAAAAATTCCATGTAATGTCTATTAATTATGGTATTATACAATTGTTAAGTTACTTGGTTCTAATATGCCTTAAACTTTTTTATCCAGGAAGTAAGCGACAAAAATCGGAAAAGGGCATTAAAACCCGCGTATCCGTACAAAAAAGGGCGTACGGGATATGCACGGTTACAACAAAGAATTGTGAGTATATTCAAATTCTATGAGCTTATACATTGTCACAATATGTTATAATTGATGATCTTATAATCTGATTCAATTTGTATCTAGCCGAGGAGAAAAGTGACGCAACATCTCTTCCGGAGCATGTATTGTGGAAGGCTGCTCGGGTTGGGAAGGATGGGGCTGTCGTTGAAGCGGTTCAAAATGTTTATGACGAATGTGTAAGTATATGAAACATTATTTCTTTAATTATATCGAAAATTTTGTTAGACATATAATTCATTTTTAATCTCCTCTAATAATATTTCAGGAGACTTTATCCCAAACCTTACCTTCAACCGAGGTCCAGGATTGCAGGAGCGTACTTAGTCGAGTACTAAATGTTCCTGAGTATTTCGGTCGTGTGAGGGGTAAGGGTTTTGGTGTGACTCCGTCGTCATTTTATAAAAAGCCAAAAACAAAAAATCCTACCAACAAAGAGGTGATGGACACCTTGGCGGAGTTAAGGGCACAAGTACTCGAACTGCAAAAGGAGAATGCAAGGTATAGAGAGGAAAGGTGCGGTTCCGAGGCAAAAGATACTAGTGACCGAGCTAGTATCAATTGTCAACCAAAATTTCCCGAGGTAATTATATATGTTATTATGAAATTAAAATAGCACTTTTTTACTTGACACATATACACGTTAACAATAACATTTATTATTGGTTTAGGGAATTACACCTTGTCAGTTGTATCTATCGTCACCAACTTATCGCATGGTTGGCAAGGGAAAAGTGCACAACACTTCGGGTGAATTACTTCACCATAATCCCCTCCCGGTGGGATATATGAAAGTTTCGGTTGACCTTGTATTAGATACCGACGCGCTTCTACCATTACCTGACGTTGTTTCAGAGACAACGTTGATGCGAGATGCAGTCGGATCCTTTGTTGGATGGTCGTCAGATCTAATTTTCCCAGATGCCGAGGTATATATGTTCTAAATGATTATGAATATTTAGTATTCACATTTCAATTCAGCTATAATTATGATATTTAATCAATCCTTATTACATGGTAATGTTAGACTCCTACAAGACCCACACATAAAGCTGGTAAAGGGATTTCAAGACGCATCGAGTCGGTTGCATCTCAAAAAGAGGTACAAATATATATACCCATTGAATTATATACGCAACGATTCTGTTGCATCACAAAAAGTCATGATTTAATTTATATGAATTTTTAGGTTCCCGGTCGAAAGTTGAAAAAAGCTGGTAACGATATTCCAACGACGTCCGGGACAAAATCTCAAATTATGATGCGTCTTGAGAAAATGGTGGAAGAGTCCGATATTATGCACGGCGCCATCCGTAGTGTAGATTTTGATGAAGGTGTTTTCGGATTTTCTCATTCCGAAATAATTGCAAAGGAGGACATGCAACAACTTTTTGAACACGAAGAATTGGGCATCGCTGTCATTCATACATACATATGGTACTCCGATCAATCTATTATTTACTTAGTTGAACAATTTATTTACACATTTCAATGAGTAGTCTAATGTTTATTATGTTTCTATTTAAGGTATATGTATGTAACATTGATGCGGGGAACTGAATTGTGTAACCGATTCAATTTTATTGCTGCTTCCCGTATCAACACAACGTTTATAACGAAAAATCCAACATCCGTAAAGAATGAACTAGTCGATAGATTCATGGCGGCCGACGATAATACTACACCCAGTTTGTATTTTTTACCGTTTAACTCTGGCAACGGGTTAGATTTTCTTTCTAATAATTTCATTCTAATCTATGTATATCTTTTACGTAGAAAATTTTCATGCATCTAAATTTTTGTTTTATTTTACAGTGGTCACTGGGTGTTGGTTGCTATGGATCTTTTGAGACTAATGGTGTATTATCTCGATTCGTTATCGGGTGATTGGAGTAAATATCCGAGTATGAAGAAGACGGTTGACGCGTAAGTGAAATTCCCCTAAATATTCGTGTGTATTTGTATATTTAATTATGTCTGTCAGATTGATCTCAATATACGTTTTTATTTTGTTAGGGCAATACTAAAATTTAGATCGAAAAAGAATTACCGTAATAGGAAGGACATTACCTGGATCAGAGTTCAGGTATATATTAAGTATCTTATTTTTGCTTATAATAGTGTTTGTTTTTTTGCTTATAATAGTGTTTGTAAGAAATTAACTATATATATATATTGTTTGTTTTTCTGTGTAGTGTCCTCAGCAAAACAATTCGGTCGATTGCGGATTTTTTGTATTGAGATTTATGAGAGATATCATTGCGTTGAATCGTATAGACATCCCAAAAATGGTATGGAATAATAACTTAGGGTTTATTTTAATATTATCGGATATTTCATCTAATTTGTTACTAAATCATGAATATGTTTTATTCTCTTAATTGTAGTACTTTGAGGAATACAAATCTTACTCAAGAGCTCATTTGGATGAAATGAAGGATGAATTGTGTCAATTCATTGTTGATCAAAGAATCATATAGCTAGGTTGTATATTGTTGTACATATATGTATGGAATGTTGTTGTTGTATGCTGTTGTTGTATATATGTTGTATATTGTTGTTGTACTTTTACTAAATCATGAATATGTTGTTGTATATTGTTGATCAAAGAATCATATATTAATGTTGTATATATGGAGGATTAATGTTGTATATAAATGGATTCATGTTGTATATATCAATGGATTAATGGTGTATAACATTGGATTAAAGGATGAAATCAATATGAATTTTACACTTTTGCAGCATGCGAACAGGTTACCAATTAAATATCCACTGTTTTTCAAACAATTTTTTTAAAATAACTAACACTTTAGAGGGCGCTTTCTGTAGGAAGCGCCCTCTAAACACTTTACATTGACAACTTTAGAGGGCGCTTTGTCCAGAAAGCGCCCTCTAAACACTTTACATTGACAACTTTAGAGGGCGCTTTTTCCAGAAAGCGCCTTCTAAGGTGTCCCTTTATGGACCACTCCAGAGGGCGTTTTTTTCTGAAAGCGCACTATAATGTGACCCTTAAAGGGCCACTTTAGACAACGCTTTCTCCAGGAAAACAAAGCGTTGTCTTTACCTATGCCAGCGCCACTTTAGAGGGCGCTTAAAAGCGCTGTTATAGGCCAAAATAAGCGTCCTCTTTTCCCTTATTTGTCGTAGTGTATGTAAATTATTCTCCTAAAGTTATGCCACACCAAAAAATAAAAGAGTATGCATCAAGCACCAAGGCTAAGAGGATGGTCAATTACTTCAATCCATACTTCATGATACCTAGGACAAACTTATGCATCAATACAAAGTACCTTAAATGATCCATGATCATTTAGGAGGTAGATTTGAAATGATGAAAGTTCATCAATCACCAATCCACACATCATGAACAAGATGGACATAAACCATCTAATTGATCAAGGGGGAAAGAAAGAGATGAAGAAGAAAAAGACAAGAGAGATCACACCCAAATTGGATCAAAGGCTTGATCAAGTCATCATCAAATTCAATCATCATTTTTGGTGGATTAGGGTTTTCACCCCATTGATATCCAAGATCCATTAAGTTTGATGAGACCTATGATCAAAACAACTATGATCCAAGGGCAACGGAAGTCCACTAAGGTCAAATACATATAAAATGCAATAAAATGTATTAAAAATATTTTTTAAATGATTTTTAAAAGGGAAATAAAAGAGAAAATCTATAAAACCCTTCAAAACACCAAATAAATGACCCAAAAAATTATGAAAGGTTAGAAATAAATTAAGGGACATGAAAATAATTTTTTAGAATTTAAAAAATGCATAAAAGTAGTTTTAAACCAATTAAAAGAAAGGGGAAAATAGAAAATCCATGAAAAATAGGAAATTATGAAAATAAAATATGAAAAAATAAGAATCTGATGAAGAAAAATAAAAGAGAATTTTAGAAATTATTTTGGGATTTTTTGGACGTAAAATTAATTTTCTATGAATTTTAAAAGAAAATGCAATAAAAAATGGAAAAGGAAAAAGAAATAAAATCAGAAAAAACACGGAGTGTTGGATATGGCATCATAATTAACGTGGCAAATCAAATAATCACAAGGCTAGAATGCACAATGGAAATTAACAAAAATGAAATACATGATCTAATTCAAATTGGACCATTAAAAACATTTCAAATGTCCAACATGTCTCGAAACTCAGATGACCTGAGATGAACTCCGGTCATCTTCCCCGATGGTCTCTCACCAAAGTTTCATCATTTGATAAATTTAGAACACGAGACCACCACCAATGTGATCGCCTCCTCACCATGAATTCAACCTCATGCTCCAAATTCATTTATCTAAATTGCGCATGGAGAATTCGAGAGAAGTTTCAAAAGCAAGCAAACCATGAAAAATAAAATTAAATGATGAACATGATTAATCAACACCAGATAATTTAGGGGAAAACATCAGATAGTGAATGACTACATTGTGGTAACTTGTTTGAGTTCAAATGATGCTCATAACTACCTTGTCCAAATGGTGATCAGAAGTTGATGAAGCTCGATCTGGTTTGGTCACTTCATAAGGTCTCAGAGCTTGGAAATTGTAGCGAAAGCTTCAGAGAAGACCGAAGGTGCTAATGGAATCAAGAATTTGGATTGAAACAAGTTGAAATTCAAAACACGATAGTTTAATTTTTCTAGAAAATTTCAGATTGAGGTAGGGGTTTCTTGCCTCTCAAAAGCTTGGAAATGAATACAGTAGCTTCCTCTATTTATAGGGAATTAATTAGGATCCAAATACGTGTGGAATCAAGCTCAATTCGTGCAAAACGAATTTGATCTGAATGTGTGGAAAGTGTGTCTTGTAATCCATCAAAACTCAGCCAAATTATGCCTTTTAAGAGTCAATTAAATTATGGAGACTTGGTTAAACATGTTTAGGTCCAAAACGTGTGGTAATTTGGCTTGGAATTGAGATTAGTGGAATTTAAAATTTTGACCATGGTGATTTCTTCAGTTCCAAATCACTATGTTCAGCTCAATTGAACATCTCGCTCATGAGGCTTTTTGATCCCATTCTTCTTGCAATTGGTTGACATCATATCAAATATCACAATGTGCTAATAAATGTTTCATTTGGATGCTTGAGCACAAAGTTATGGCATGCTGAAGTTGACACGAAAAACTGGTCATGTAACTTAGAAAATTCTAAGTCCTAAATGGCTGAAAGTGACCTGTAATGTTTCAAATAATTCCATGGTTTTCCAAGCATAGTTTGACTTTGATCCTTGAATAAAACTTATAGAGGGTACCATAAATGATATTATGCAAAAAGAATCAGCCTCAAATGTTGAAAATTGAAGAAGTTATGAATCTTGAACGTTGAGAAAAAGTCACTTGAAGATATGTCAAATTTCACCAAGTCCACAAATGACCTATAATATCTTCAAACTTTTAATGATCCTCTAAGCATAATTGGCTATTGTCATGTAAAAAGAAGTTGTAGAGGATATTGAGAAGAGTCATATGCAAAAATAAGCATTAAAAATGTTGAGAATTGAAGGAGTTGTGATCTTTGGAACTTTGACTTTAAATGTTGACTTTTTGGTCAAACCCCTTGGAACAAACTTGTGCACTTGGACTTTTATTGAATTTCAAGGTACATTTATGATAATGTGAACTCAAAATAAGTTATCCTTGAGTGTCTATTGATTAAGTTTCTCAAATCTTGAGGTAACTTGTTGAAGAAGGCATGGAAATAAACACATGAACCTTTGACTTTTCTTGAGAAATAAGCCAAAAAACTTTGAGATACTCTTGATCAAAATGAGATTGCAAGATGCTTTAGAACCTTAGAGATCATGTCTTGAGAGATAAGCCCATTGAGAATCAATGGTTGAACACTCTTTGACTTGAGGAAACAAACAAGCCCTAGCTGAGGAACCCTGCTTGATGGAAATCCATACCTTGCACAATAAACTTAAAGAAAATAAGATATATTTTTTCTATTTTGATTAGTAGTTAGATGAACACATAAACACAAAGCTAAAATACCAACAAAGAGGTATTTGATGATCCCTGCAAAAAGGCAAACCCAAAATAAGAGGGAGAGGACCAAGATGTGACCTTATTTGTATGCAAGGATGCAAATGATATGTGGGATCTTAGGGTTAAAAATTAGAGTATGACAACAATATCGAGGGTTAAAATCTGTAGTTCATTAGTAGGCCTAGCTCTCGACTTTTGAGTCGTGCACGTTCGTTGAAAACACAATTACTCAAATTTAATAAAACTTTTCCCCATTTTCAGCTCCAACATTTTTGCCAAAAATCAGAACATATTCTTAAAACAAACAAACAAAAGGAGTCTCCAAAATGGTTACTAAATCAACATTTCTTCATACATTATGAAGCTAAACCAATCATTAGCATGCTATCATAATTATTGGTTTGTTCATGAATCACGATAACAATTAATAATATTCTTGATCAAAAGCATTAAAATAAACCTAAGTTACAGAAACAAAGAATTATTAATTATAATTAAAAATCACTGAGTAGGATCAGGACATTGAATTTCTAAAATAACCTCGCAATTAAAAATTACAGAAACAAAGATTTATTGAAATTCTGTTAACAATAGCAACAATTGAACAATGAATTAATCAAAAGAAAAAGAAAAATTACCATCAATATTGCTGTGAAAAGAAAGAATCAATCAAGAAATCGATGTGACCTTGATGATCCCAATGGTTGAATATTTAGCTCGAGATTGGGAAGAAAGAAGGAAGTTTGTTGGTGTAAGCCCCAGAGGCCAATACTTTTGGTACTTGTATCGAATTATTTATTAATAATAAAAGACTTTTTCTTTATTATGTTTATTTAATAAAGTCCCTAGAATAGCTAGTCCATTTAATGTATCAAGTGTGACTTAATCATGAGATCACATTAAATATAAGGACATTATTCTTAAAGTATCCGTAGTCGAGCTTTATTGTGAAGTGGGATAACATTAAAGCATTAAGACTATTATGTATATAGACTGATGATCACATCTCATGGATCATGGATAAAGAGTTATCAAGTCTTAAACATAGGTATGAATATTAAGAGTAATATTTATACTGGATTGACCCGCTATGAGAATACTATATAAAATGTTATGCAAAGTGTCATAAGTTATTCTCATGGTGATAATGGTGTATACCACCCTTCGACCTGAAACCACTATGGACCCTAGATGTAGAGTCAAGTGCCTTATTGCTGATCAAACATTGTCCGTAACTGGATGACCATAAAGACAATTGATGAGTACTCTACAAAGCATGCTGAGGGACATGAGTGACCTAGATGGAATTTGCCCATCCTGCGTAATAGGATAAATGTCTATGGGCTAAATATTAAACTGGACAAGGATGACACGGTCTATACCTTGTGTTCAATATAGACATAAGGGCAAAAGGGTAATTGTACACATAAGTATTATCACAAAAGGATTTGTCAGATCACATGACATTTTCGTGTCTTGGGTAGCAGTGATGTGTTGCTAGATACCGCTCATTGTTTATTATGTTAAATACGTGATTTAATATAATTGTCAATGCTGCGAAAACCTTCAGGGCCACACACAAAAGGACAGATTGATGAAAGATAGAGTAACTAAGGAACACTGTAAGGTACGGTGCACTTAAGTGAATTGTGGAACATCGTAAGGTACAATGTACTTAAGTAGAATACGAAATATGGTAAGGTACCACGCGCTTAAGTGATTTTGGCATATTATAAGATATGGGCCACATACACTTAAGTGGGCTTTTTAGCCTGCGACCCACACAAGTGGTTCTATAAATAGAACACTTGTGCAGAAGTATTTGTGCAATTGCAATTTTGTTTTTCTCTCTCTCTCTCTCTCACACACACACTTAAAGCCTTCATTCGTAGCAGCTAGTATTGAGATTGAAGGAATCCGTTCGTGTGGACTGAGTAGAGGCGTTGTTATCGTTCAACGTTCGTGATCGCTCCGTAGATCTGCATCAAAGGTTTCAATTGCCACAAGAGGTAACGATTCTCTCACTGATCATGCCCATTCGTAAGGATCACTAAAGGAGAAAATTTTAAATTCCGCTGCGTTTTGGATCACCCTTCTCCTTCAATTGTGTCACTCTCATTCTTTTCGTATTTGTTTCTTCGAGGTAGAAGTCTTGGGTGCGATCACACTTTATTATAATCAAGGTGTTGCTAGAGAGGTTTTGCGTAAAATATCCTTCATCAGAACTCACCTTCATGAGATGAAAGAGAGTGGAAACGTCGAAAAATGTTCTCCATGATCGACACCAACGATCTTACAAAGATCAACGTAGTTTTCAAAAGAGGTGGTAAACCTAAATTTGATGGTGAACTAGAGTATTGTTTGAACTTTAGTGATCTGATTCGATGATAAAGGTACATACAAAAACTCTAACATCCAAGTCAATGACGTTTGAAAGTAATAAGTATTTATAGTCGAAATAATATGTATTTAATTATATAAGATCTTATTTAAATTATTATATTTAGACCTCTAGAACATTCTTTTTTTCCTATATTTATCTTGAACGATAAATATTATTCCTTTTTAATTTTATCGCTTCTTAAAACATTTGGATATTTTATCATTCAAATCATTTTTTTTGTTAGACTTTTATAAAGTGGACTGTTTTCTATACATTCTCATCCATTCAAATCACTTTATAATGACACTTTTAAGTTACTTAAAAAATATGAATTAATACCTATTTGATATAATTTTATTAGATGTTTTATAAAAAATTTATTTGATGTACACACATTAATCTCTTGTCAATCTACTATGGACTTGGATCATCTCTTTCTCTTTTTCTCACCATTCTTCTCCTTCTCTTTTTCTCATCATTCTTCTCCTTCTCTTTTTCTCACCATTCTTCTCCTTCTTCTCTATCTCTTTTAATCTCACTCTTTCTCTTCATTATAAATTTACTCTTGCTTTAGAGAGAGATAGAGAAGAGGAAGAAGAATGAAGGATCCAAAGTCATATACCACTCATTCCAACCTATTTTTCTCTTTGTTTTTTTTACACAATTTATTTATTGATTTTAAATTTTACTAATAGCTAGCAAATATGTATAATGAAAGTGTCACAAGTCTACGTGGGTCCCTGGGGTCCGAAATAGAATGAGAAAGAGCGGAAAAGAGTGAGACCCCACCTTACCACGACACCACCTTGCCTTTAAGCTTTAGTAACTCCTATGAACGACGAATTACTCGAATCTACTCCACCTTCATTCTTCTTCACCGCCACATAATATCCCCACCCCTCTTTCCATTTTTTCCCTTTCTTTTATTCTTATTTATTATTCATTTTTATTTATCATCACAGTTTTATCAAAAAATTATATAAAACCTATCCTCTACTCTACCCTCTCTTCGTCCTTTTCATTTTCACCCAACACAATCGCCACCACTACCATTTTCTCTCTGTCACACACTCTCACAACAGATTCTTCTTTCTCTTACATGACTGTTATTCACCAACGCCAACCCAAGAGATGATGGTCAACGACGACTGGTCCAGAGCGGCCATGAAAGACGACTCGATTCTCGTCGAGTTTCTCATACAGCTAAAACACGGCGTTATCACTAAATCTCAACCCGTGCCGTTTACTTGGGGAAACAAACAACCACGCTCAAGATCGAGGCTAACCGCTTCCGTCTCTCGCTGCGACCGCGCTTTTTCAACCAGATGCAGTCCAACAACACCGCTCTCTTGGAGTGGTGGCGCTTCTCCGTCTCTCACTGCTGATGGTTACGAAGATTCCAGCCGCTACCAAAACCACCACGCCGTCAGATCCAAGGTTCGATTCATTTTTGTCTTCGCCACTATCTATACGAATTTGTGTTCACCTCTCTTCCTCCATCGTTCTCTTCATCTGAAATCTGTTTCTGTTTTTTGACCGAAAAATCTACGAACGCCGCGCAACTCCGCCTTGGAGTGACGATGCTCCGGCGGTTGAAACGGTTTCGTGCGTGTCTGACATTATCGCTTTTGAACTAAGTTTCATTTGGTTTTGACGGTTTTGCCCTCGATCTCTTTATTCACACACCAAAGGCTATTTGCTTTTCTCGTTTTACAATCGCGCATTTCGTTTTCGATTTTCCGCTGACATCGGATGCTGACGGAAAATAAATCTCAATTTTGACATTTTTATTTTCTACACATCTTTAAAAAAAAAATACTGCACTCACTGAAACCGAAACCGTTTAATTTTGATACCTTTCATTTTTTTTTCTTTTTCTTTTTACTTTTTTTTTATGGAGTTCTATTTTATGTTATGATTATGAACTTATGCGTTTCTTTAATCTTCTTCTCCTCATTATTTTTGTATGAAATTCTGGTGACGGAAATGCCCCTGGATGTTGTTGGCATCTAGATTGGCGTGACGTCAGCAAGTGAATTGAAGAGGAAAGATCGTGGTGTTTTGTGCTCATGCTTTGTTTTTACTTACCCATGTCATTCTGTTATTTGACGAAAACACCCTTCCTGGTTCGAAAAAGATTCTGGAAATTATTTTTTTAACTTATAATAATCTTACCGATTCCACCACTCCCGGCCCCTTTGTGTCGATAAACAAAATGGAAAAAAAAATGAGATTCGTTTTTTGTAATATTTAATTATATTAAGTAAGGAGTGTTTTAAAATTGAATTTTGCTTTGAAGAGATCGAGGGTGTTTTTCGTCAATTGATATTACAAATGGTTTGTGGGTCCCTGTGAGTTAAGATAGGGATGGGGTGAAGTGCATAAAGAAGATGAATCCAATGTTTTAGGATTGCTTTGTGACTGCGATTCCTGATAGTAGTTTCTGCAATTTTCATTTGAGACGCGAAAATGCTTCTATGTGTTATTACTATTAGGGATTTTTTTTTAAATTTAAAGATGATACCATTAAAGTGGGATTGTTTTTTTTTTTTTTTTTTTTTGTTATGATAAGAATTTAAGACAGATCCAACAAATTTTAATTTATAATTTCAAAATATTTTTAAATAAATAAATTATAGGGGTTTTATAGATGTACACAGCAACAACCATACTATGTGTTATGAGTAGTAGTTAGACGAGGTATCAGAATCACGGGATTGAAAGTGAAGGATGAGGTGAGGGTAGTTAAAGTTGGTGACTTAAATGGGAAGTTAATTAAAACCCTAAACATTAGGATTTTGTTGGAAGAGACAGACACGCACATAGCAGAATCTACGCCATTGGCCCACTTCAGTCGGCAGCATGCAGCGCGCTGTGCTGATTACCTCATTTTGTTTTTCTATAAGCTTATCCCCAAGAATAAACAAGATAGAAAAATGAAATATATTTAATTTGAAATTGAATGGAATTTGAGATCGAGAGACTATTTAAACTAATGGGATCCAAGTCACGTGAGCATCCCAAATAAAGGTGATCACGTGATATCGCGTGCCTCTATTAACGCCAGCTGGGCTGTCCTATGTGGAATAGTTTATGGCAACTAGAAAGAACAATTAATGGGTGGCTATACGTGGGCCTGAAATGGAGGGTATGGTAGCTTCGTTGTCTTGTCATTCATCTAAGACGTGTCCCAATGTATAAACAGATCGATGTAAGCATGGGTAAATACTAAATAATGTTGAGCAATTGCTTGGTTTTAATTTTTTATTTTATAATATATACTTAAAATATATACTTATAATATAAGTAGCAAACGTCAAAGCTGTTGATCAACTTCTTTGTAGATAGTTTCTCATTTTTAGCTATAATTGTACCTTTCCTTGGGTTATGCTGACTTATTCGGTCTGACTCCACTCCTTTTCTCATTTACTGTTACTATTCAATTTGTATGTTTCTTCTGAGTTTACTTGATCTTCATTCACATATGACTCAGCCAAAGAATTGTCTGTTTTTTGTACTCTTTTAAATTAACTTGGATCCCATTTCTCTCTTTTAATAATGGCATTTTTTTTTCAGGCTACTGCTACAAGTGGATACACAAGCAACTCCGCCTCTACCAAAAGGGGCAGAAAGAAAAAGGTAAAAGCTACTTTGATTCGTTCTAGCTTTCTTTTTCAAAAAATTAGAATACTACTATTCAACTTGCTTAAGAAGTCATTGCTTGTGACCTTTCGACACCTATTGATTTATAAGATTATTAAATTATGATTGTTTTCTCCATTCTTCAGTCTTTTGCAGAGTTGAAGGAAGAGGAGAGCTCCCTGATAAAAGAAAAGATCTATTTAGAAAGGGTAATTTTCTGATCTGGGTTTTTTTTCGGGCATATATTCGGATGTCATGCTTGATTGTTAATATATTGATATTGTTTTGCAGGAGATTGCCACTAAAAATGCAAATTTTGAGGTAATGAGAACTACAAATGAGAGTTTGAAGAGGATGAAGGTAAATTCGAAGTTTCCCTTCATGTGAATAGTTTTGATATATTTTTCTGAGATGTCACGATTGTTTGATACTTATCCCAAATTTTTTACGATCTCAGCTTGGTTTTGGATCAAAATCTCATACCAAGCCAAGTTCAACTTCTGTTGAACTGCGCGGTACGGTTGCTGGTCAACCCCACCAGAGAATAGTATCCTCTGAGATCCATGACACTCGAGACAATACTCATCCACAAGCATCAGAATCTAGGTCAAACAGGATTGAGTCAACCGTGGAAAGTTTTTTCATGATACCAGATCTAAATATGATGCCATCTGATGATGGTATGAGTTGAAAGCAGGACTCTTGGAACAATATTACGCCAAAGTGAAATTGGTGAAACCACTTCCAACAATGTACAGGCTTATTAAACAGGCCAATTCAGAGCATTTTAAAGACTCCGTCTAATAGAAACCGATGGATACTATTGTGGATGTGAAACTTTTCTCGATGCAATGCATCTTACCAATTCTTGTGACGGGGAACAAATGGCAGCGGTGAAGGGGAAAATTTTCATGGCTAGGTAAAAGGCTGTAGAGTAGTGATATATACTAGAGTCACAGGTTCTTGGGATTCATGATGTATGATAAGTACCAATGTACCATTCTTTGGTTGGTTAATTCTCTTGGATTGCTTTATAATGTCTTTTAAGTTTATTTACCAATTGCAATAATGATGGGTTCCACCTTCACTCTACAAGTTCATGTATCCTGTCTAATAGAGGTTCTTTCTTGGTTTGAAGAAGTGTTTATTTGAAGCTAATGCCTCCTCTGAAAGCTAGACTTTTTTACCACTTACAATGTAGAGGTGGAAGGCCCTAATACGCCGGATCTGTGGGTTCTATTTGACATATTACACTTTTTAAAGATTTACTTTGGAACGATCTTAAGTCTGTCAAAATCAGAGTGTTAGAAACACTGTAAAACAAGTGTGAGACGTGATTCAAAGTGGGTTCTGCAATGGACTACTGTGATTTTCTTTTAAATTTTTTTAAATAATGTTACCACATTGATAGTCTATATATGATGGATAGCGATATTGAAAGCAGAAGTATATGGTTAATAATTACGAGTTCTATTTTGAAACATATAATACATTTTTTGTTTGCTTTTAAGGATGGTATCTTGAAGTAAATGCCTTACATTCGGTTTAAGAAATTTCGGACAATGTTGAATTGTTAACCGTAGAATTTGTCATGTTTTTAAAAAACAAGTTGGCTGCATAATTGAACAGTTTATTTTGTTGGTATTATTCTATTTTATTTTATAGTGTTCGTGGTTTCTTACTACCTTCTAGGGGTGTTCAAAACCAAACCAACCCAATAAAAAACCGTAAACCAAACTAAACCAAATCGAAACTGCAAAAAACCGTATTTGATTCGGATTTGTTTGGGTCATTTTTTAATAAAACCGCACGGTTTGGTTTTGTTTGCGGTTTGTATCTTGCAAATCGAACTAAACCAAACCAAACCGCATTATGTTATAACCCAAACTTCATTTATACCACATCCAACCCAAACCTCAAACCTAGTATGCCTTAAACTTACAATTGCAAACGATTTTCTATTAATCACATTTAGGGTTTAAATTTCAACCTTCTTAAATCTCTCATAATAGTATCACACACTCTTCTCATTTTCTTTTCCATGCAGGTCTCGTATATTCTACTCTAATAAGTCCTCTATTATGTTCTTTCTTTTTTATCTTTTATGTTACTATTTTCTCTTCGAATTACGTTTTTATTGCACTTTTCTTCTCAATCTCGCATCTCTTATGTTCTTTTTTTCATCTTCTCTAATCTCTCATCTCATATGTTTTTTTTATTTTTTATTATAATGTCTTTATTATTATTTTTTGCTACTATTTATATTTATCTTTTATTCCACTTTTGTCTAATCTGATTTTTTGTATATTGAATGAAACGTTTTTGTCTAAATATGATGAATTTTGATGTTATTTAGTAATGTATGAATGACTAAACACAAAGTTATGTCATTATATATAGGAGTATATATGGCTCAATAAAAATATTACAAAAAATCGAACCAATTCAAACCGCATTGATTTGGTTTGATTTTATTTCTAAAATCCAACCAAACCAAACTGAACCGCATGCTTATTTTTCTTGCGGTTCGGGTGTTTTTTATCGGAAAAATCGCCCAAACCGCACCGCGAACATCCCTACTACCTTCCACTTTCAATAGAGCCCAAAAAGTTGTAAATTCTAAGTTTTTTTGTTTATTAGTTTATTATACTTGTGTTCCGGGCCTGTCTTCTAGAAGACAACGACCGAGTGGTGAAACAACAAAATACCGAGATAAGTTTTTTTTTTCATTCAGCAAATAATCTTTCACGCTAATGTTAAGGTTTTAAATTGCGGTTATGCGGTTACGGCCCATGCGGTCACGCAATTGCGGCCGCTGCGGCGTGAAATAATTTTACACATGTCATTTATATAAAAAAATATCAAAATTATTCTAATTATTTATCTTTTCTATATTTATAATTTTATATTAGTTTTAATTTATTTTTAGACTATTTTATTATATTTATGAATAATTTAAAAAAAAATATTAAATTTTGTATTCATGTATTAGTTTTGAAAAGTTTTTAAAACTATTTTTAAGGGTTGGATAACTAAAATTTAACAATTTAAAAAACATTTTAACATTAACATAATTAACTGAATGTAAGATAAGTTTAAATTATTCAAAAATTAATTATCCTAACATTACAATATTATATATTTTTATTTTTATTTGTTTTGACTTAAAATTTAATTTTTACTATCTTTAACCTAAAATTTAATTTTACTATAAAAATTCCTCCATAAAATTTTAATTAAATTTTAAATAAATTAGTTAAAAATGAAATCTTTTATATTTTTTCTTTAAATTAATGCATGAGCATGCACGTCACACGTGGCATACCAGCATCACAAATTTTAAATTAAGCTTTTTCTCGATACAAATTACACACCCACATGACTACACTTTCAAAATTAATAAAATAATTAAAAAGTTTAACTTGTTAAACATGCTTCTTCAGTTCAAGTTCAACAACAACATAGAGTGAGTGAAAACATATCTCTTAAATTGTAAAACAAAAATCATTCTCCGAATTTGTCTTCATCTCTAAAACAATTACTAAACTTCTACAATAAAATGAGTGAAAATAAATTTAAGAACAAATGGCTGTTGCGGCTCGATGCGGTCCGTTGCGGTTGAAATACCGTTATAATGCGTTATTTACTGTTCTGTTGCGGTGGTGATGCGGTTGTTGCGTGTGATTTCAGTTCACACCGCAATTGCGGTATGTTGCCGATGCGTTGCTGACCGCAACCGCAATATTGCGGCCGCATCAGGTGATGCGGTCCGTAATTTCAAACCATGGTCATGCCAACGGTCCAAATTAATCTAATGATTGATTGCATTCCATGATGTTCTACACCTGTTCAATTGTTAACTATTTCTCTAATTTAAAGAGGAAAACACGTCACTTCACATCTATTCAATTTTTTTTCTTCATTTAAACACCACTTTTCACTTTCATTCTGACTTGAGTATTAGTGTGCTAACCTTACAAGTCAACTCCCTCTTCAACGCATCGGAAGTTATGAACCACCGCAACAAACTTTGAAGTCACATTTTTCGATCAACTCTAGCTCCAACACAAAATATTGGCGTGTTCTATGGGAATCAACTTCCGATTCCTACGACTTTCCATGATTAAACGACTCTTGATTAAATTGAATATCCTCTATTAGAAATCTAGATCTCTTTTAATCGTAGTACAAATCTTCATTTTCTAGTTATTTGTGTGAGACTTCATCCTTAATTGTTTTTAACCAATTTATCATTTTATTTTTAACCATTCAATTGAGACTTTCGAAAATTACACTATCTACCCTCGTACCGGAACTCATTGAAAAAGACTTTTGGTATGTTTTTTTTTCAAACCAGAAGACTTCGTGAAAGACATCCGGAACACTGCAAAACGTATACCGGAAGAGTTACTTGAAGAGTTCCGGTTCAATTTTGAAAAAAAAAAGGTTCCAGAACACTTATCATATGTGTTCCGGTTAACAAAGTAACATACACCGGAAGCCTTTTCTAAAGACTTCTGGTGTTCTATTTCTGTGATCCGGAACTCTTCCTTGAAGACTTTCGGTTAACATTTTAAAACTTTTTTGTTTTGACTTTTTCTATTATGCAGGTATGGAAAATCTTTCCCAAATATGTGTACATACTTCTGATGCATTTTTAACCACTCAAAGATTTGGTACACGTGAAGAGGTGATCAGATGGATTAAAGAGGTTGGAATCGATAATACCGTAACCGTTATTATCACTCATTCAGATACTGAAAGAGGCAAGAGAGAGAGAAGTAACAAATTGATATTTGGTTGTGATAAAGGTGGGAAACATAAGGATACTGATAGTGGAATCCAAAGTGCGTCCAAGAAATGTGGATGCCCATTTAAAATTAGGTCGACTCCAGCGAAAGATGGGTCTGGTTGGAAGATTAATGTAAAATGTGGGGTCCATAATTATGGCTTACCAGATAGATTAGAAGGTCATTCCTTTGTTGGTAGGTTGACCACAGATGAGAAGCAACATGTCGCTGATTTGACAAAGAGATATGTACCACCTAGACACATATTGCTTTCCTTGCAAGACCGAGATCCAGAGGATGTCACTCGGATTACGCAAATATAGAAGCATAAGAGTATGATAGAAAAAGAGATAAAAGGTTCTAGAAGTGAGATACAACATTTGTTTAAGCTTATTGAGGATGCATGCTATGTGTATTGGAGTAGAAAAAGGGATGACTCAGAAGTTGTGAGAGATATATTTTGGGTCCATCTTGATTCAGTTAAGTTATTGAGTATTTTTCCTATTGTGTTAGTTATGGATATCACCTACAAGACAAACAAATATAGACAACCTTTGTTTGAAATTGTTGGCATGACATCAACCGAGTTGACTTTTGCTGTCTTATTTGCATATATGGAGTCTGAGAAGACAAATTTTTTTTGTTGGGTATTGGAGAAACTTAAAGAATTATTTGTGAAAAAAGATTTGTGTCCACAAGTGATTTTGACAGATAGAGATCTTGCTTTGATGAAAGCAATTGAAATTGTGTTTCCCAGGTCGATTAATTTGCTATGTAGATTTTACATTAACAAAAACGTTGGTGCAAAATGCAAACAATATGTGGTGAATGACATGCAAAAGACGATAGACATATATGGATGGAAGTTGTTTGGGATAATGATGGGGTTGAGTATGGTCAACGATTGCATCAACTTGAGCAAACATGTGTTGATTATAGTGGATTTATTAATTATGTGAAAGACACATGGTTGACTTCACATAGACAGAGATTTGTTGGAGCATGGATTAATCGAGTGCTACATTTGGGTATCACGACGACTAATCAGTATGTGTTATATTTTCTACTATGTATTTTTTTTATATGTGATATTTTTAATATTTTCAATATGTTATTTTTAGGGTTGAATCTGCTCATTGGAAGTTAAAGCAAATGTTAGGAAACAGTATAGGTGACATGGTCAAATGTTGGGAAGCTATGAATAACAACTTGAGGTTACAACTGGGCAACATTAGAGCTTCTTTTCAAAAAAAATTACGAAGTTGAGCACGCGCACATAAGTCCATTTTATGGTAATTTCCGTGGTTCAGTGTCTTGAGTTGCTTTGAGACGTATTGCTGAAGAGTTATTGAGAGTTGATTATGTTGGAACTAACAGACAAATATATGGTTGTACTCTTAGAACATCTTATGGGTTACCTTGTGCTTGTGAGTTAGGAAGACACACACTAGGTGGTATACCGATACCAATAGATGTTATTCATGTTCATTGGAGGAAACTAACTATGGAAGTTGAGTTAGAGGTAGGTGCAAATGATGGATATGACTTGTGCAATAGATGAATTATGGAAACGGTTTAGGTCATTAGATGTTGTTGGGAAAAGGGCATTAAAGAATGTGAACTTGCATACCCCACAATGACTTCATTGTGTCCACCACCTGAGAAATTAAAAACCAAAGGAGGAGTGAAGAAGAAAGGAAAAAAAATCAGCAGGATATGATGTTTATAGGGACCCTTCGTATCATGAGTATGTTGATAAGGAATCTCAATCTTCACAAAGGCAATCTCAACCATCACCGACTTCAAAGAAGTTAAAATTATCAAAGAAGCAACCACAAATAAAGAAACATTTCACTCTTCAATTTCCTAATCATATTAGGTCATACATTGAAGATGTACTTAATGTCGTATCAGATGGTAATTGTGGATTTAGAGTCATTGCAGCATTGCATGGATATAGTGAGGATGGTTGGTCAATGGTTCGCTGAGACTTGGAGTTGGAAATAATAGACAAGGAAAGATCAACTTTGTATGACAAGTTAATTTGTAATCGGTTGGCAAAAGTGAGAGAATCTTTGATGATAGAATTCTTTGGTTCACAACCATCACAAAAATGGCTGAATCTACCAGATATGGGTTACTTGATAACAAATCGCTATAATGTTGTACTTGTCTGTTTAGGCAATCTGTGCATGACTTTCTTTCCTATGACAAGTTCACATTCACCAAATATCTCCATTTATTGCATTAGTTTTGTTAACCAAAATCATTGGGTTCAGGTACCTATTTTATTTTATATGACTTACTGTTTTAATTATTTTACTTATTTCACTTTATTAAATATATGTTTTAATTATTGTTATCAGGTAAACATGAAAGAGGGGTTTCCGTTGCCACCAGTCACATTAGATTGGAAGAAGTTTCGTTCTCATACATCAACGTCTTGGATGTTAGGATTTGTAGGACGTCTACAACATTGACAATTACTTACACCTATATTAGTATGAATATGTAATCAAAACAAGAATATGTGATCAAAACATGAATATTATATTATGTCTATTTTATTACATTCAGTTCTAAAAGTTAATACATAAATCAATGTGAACGAGAAATATGCAAAACTTCAAATAAATCAGTAAACTGCGGATCTTCCTCTTCTGCATTAACTTGTCTCAGATAATGATGAATCAATGTAGAAACACGAGCCCAATTAGGATCAGATGGTTCTGCTTCGTAAACAGGAACTGACACCTCTCTTGGTTCATCAAGATGGGGCGAGACCAAACGAGGATGCGAAACACAATAATACTACTCCAGGTACCCATCTTCTATATCAGGTGGAGTGGTGGCCAATGTTGTTGGACGGATCACAACAAGAACGCTCTAATGGTAACCAATCCAATCAACATTAATATCATTAGCCATCATACAATCAAGAGGTGGGGATGGAACATACTGCTTGTACCCAAACTGACGTATACATCTATCAGGCAAGTATGGAACAACCGTGTCCCCCCACTTTAAACACCCCCTATACAGACATAACTCATCAAACTGGCGCCATCCTTTATGATCCTCAAATGGACGTCATATGACGTCAGCAGGTGTCAGCTTATCCAAAATAGGTCGCAAATCATCCACCTCATGACTCCTTGCCTATAGGACAATCTCATCGCTCGAGGAAGACCATAATTATCAGTTGGTTTTCAATTCTCTCCTCTTTTTCCAATAGTTGAAAGTACTCGTGAATCCAACACTGTTAAAAACATAATAAACAAAATAAATTAAATTAACATACTTTATAAAATGAATCCAACACTTAATAAACAAAATTAAATTATATACTTGTAGGAGAGTAGGATATCCGCCGAGCTGCTTGCAACTGAACATGGACGTTTCTCCAAGGTATCTGTATAGGGTAACCAATGCAGCTGCTCCCCAACTATATCTTGAACATCTATCTAAGTCCGTAAACAGTAAAAGATATCGTGCCTCGACAAATGTAAAGGTCTTGTCGACAAAAATTATGGAACCCACCAACATCAACAAATATGCTCTAGTCGCATATGCCCATCTAGAAGTAGCTCTATGTTGTACGAACATGTGCCTGTGTCTCTGTAGCAGGGTATTCGTTACCATTAGAGATATTGACTAAAGCCAAGGTAAACCATACAAGTCGAGTCGCCACCGCACTTCTATTTATCCAAAGGAATGGTTAGAAAGTGAACAAAAACCTACAAGTTTTATTGAATCAAAAACTAGTAAAAATGTCAGAGATCTGGGTAAGGGGGTTGGTTATGCAATGGGAAGGTTTTAAGCACCCAAAACATCCTAGGTACTCCTAGGGAGCCCTTTTAATAAGTGTTGTTCTAGTCTAAAGGGTGTAGGTATATCTAAAGTACTATTTACTAAAAGGAAGGTTAAAAGAAAATGACTCGCAAGGATGTCGCATCCACTGCCTACGTATCTCATCTGAGTATGAGAATCAGAGTCTTCATAGCTCGGCTACCTATGGGTTAAAGAGAAGTGTGCTCGGTAAGACGTCGCGCCTTATGCCTACGTATCTCATCTGGAATGAGAATCAGAGCAAAACGTAGTTCGGCTAACTAGGGGTTAAGGATTGCCATCTGAACATGGACTTACGAAAGAGGACACCAACTGTGTCAAAGGAGGGTGTGCAGTGTGTTCAACTTCCTAGCAGTAGGTGTCGCAGCTCGCTGAATCGAGTCTTAGGCAGTTACCTCTTTGCAATAGAACGGACTGACATGCCACAAGATCGGAGACGCACAAAAGGTCTAAAAGTGGGGAAGCTCTGCTCTAGAGTTGTCATGCAATATGGACCTATGTGTTAGGATTTACAAAGGGGAACATTTACCTAATGTTAGCATGCAAAGAATAAGGGAATTCTACCTATGTTATCATACAAAGGGTTCTACCTAATGGGTGCTACCTAAACGGGACAAGAGTCGACGAATGGAGCGCGGAGAGGAGTTACGGATAAGGGTAGATGGCGATGCCGGAGGCAATCGACTTACAGGTAGATGGCGATGCCTGAGGCAATCGACTTACAAGAGGATGGACGAATGCGTGCTGGTTCTGTTAAGTTTTGAAAATGATTACTCGATGTTGGATCGAGCTTTTGATCTTATTTTGAAATGGTTATCGGATGTTCGTTTTAATTCTTGTATTAACAGGTGACTAAAGAAATAAAGAAATAAATATTATACACTTTATGGGAGAGGGGTACATTTGTTATGAATGGGGATTGTTCATGGCAAACAAACAATAAGAATATATGCCTCATACATCATACAAGTAGGCAACAGTTATCAATCAGATCGGATAAATAAACAATATATAATCAAACCAAAGAATCAAATAATGGAGCATTTAAACAATGCATGGGAGTATGAACATGTTAAATAATCAAGCAATAGAAAGCATGAATGAGAGAAACAAGTATAAAAGATAACAGATGAATCAAACAGATGAAAATATGCACACGAAGGGTCCACTGAATAATTTAATCAGGACATGAGGTAAGAACCAAATAAAATCAAGGAAAAAGGCCTCTAATACATGTCATATGAGATGAACGAGGGAGGATCAAAAGATCTCTTCAATTGCCATAAGCAATCCCTAAGTCAAACATTGATCATAAAGAAGTCAACTGAAAATTCAAGTCAACTTAAAAAATAACAAATAAATAGCAAATTAATCAAGAAAATTATAAAAAATTAAACTAAATAAGTTGGGGTCAGGACATCATTATTCCCCAAAAATATTTTAAAAATAATAAAAATTGGCACGTGAATTAATTAAAACAAAACATAGGTCAAACCAAAAGTCAATTAATAAGACTAGGTTAGAAATAAATCAAGAATAAATAGTAAATTAATCAAGAAAACTATGAAAAATTAAACTAAATAAGTTGGGGTCAGGACATCATCATCCCCCAAAAATATTTTAAACATAATGAAAATTGGCATGTGAATTAATTAAAACAAAACATAGGTCAAACCAAAAGTCATTTAATAAGACTAGGTTAGAAATGAATCCAGAATAAATAGTAAATTTATCAAGAAAATTATGAAAAATTAAACTAAATAAAGTGGGGTCAGGACATCATCATCCCCCAAAAATATTTTTAAAATAACAAAAATTGGTACATAAATTAATTAAAATAAAACAGAGGTCAAACCAAAAGTCCACCAACCAAACTAGGTCAAAAATAAATCCAAAATAAATTGAAAATGTGAAATAAAATTCCAAGAAAAGGTCAGGTTGACCATGAGACATTGGTCAACCTTCATCCCAAAAATCAAATGCTAACAATAATTTTAAGTCATAAAAATAAAATCAATAAAAAAAGTGTGTTAAAATGGACCATTTAGAATAAATAATTAAAATAAAATATTAATATTAAAAAAATACGAAAATAAAAATTATATAAAATTAAGTAAAACATTAAGAAAAGTGAAAAATATTTTTGGGTAATTTTATGGACGAAGAAAATATTTTAAATAAGAAAAAGAAATATGAAAATGGAAGGATTAATGGTGATGAACATGGTAAGCAAGCGTAAATATATCAAAACATGGCCACGGAAGAGATGATTACCTAATGGAAAATAGAAGTGGAATGAAATCTGATATATGATGAAGCTTTGCCTCCTTGCCACGAAATTCCAATGCTCCTTTAGGGTTAGGGTTTCAGCTTCTTAAATAGGGTGGATTAGGTGTTCTCATGGGCTTTTTAATAAGTGATTTATCCATAAGAATAAAAGTGTGAAGTGAAGTGTAAAATATTGTTATTTTGGGCCAAGCTTAAGTGAATGGATGTCCAATGCATGGCCAAAAGAGGTAAAAAACGTGACTGGTTTGTGCAGCATGCTTAGAAAATCTGATTGGGCCAGCCAGG
Source organism: Lathyrus oleraceus (assembly GCF_024323335.1). Lineage (NCBI taxonomy): Eukaryota > Viridiplantae > Streptophyta > Magnoliopsida > Fabales > Fabaceae > Lathyrus > Lathyrus oleraceus. The sequence continues at coordinate 87,652,924 of NC_066583.1, read as the reverse complement.
CCCAAAATCTGCCTAGAAAATCAAGTCATGATGCCCACTTTAAATGAATGTATCTCTCAAACCATGGATCTAAATGAGATGATTCCAAAAGTATGTGAAAGAGGACATGACAACGTACAATTGTTATGAAGAAAGTATTTTCAAATAATGCCTTGAAGTGCAAGAAAACTGGCCAAGAAGTCTTGACAAATTTTGAAGATTTTGGACTTAGAAATTTTTCTAAGTGTCCTAAAAAAATGTCTCACTTTGATTAAGCATAACTTTCTCAATTCTAATACAAATGGAGCAAACTTTATATCTATAGAAAGCTTGGAACGAGAGGAACAACTTTCATGTTGGAGAAATTTTCAAATGGAGCTTTTATCGTGATGCAAAATGGGCTTAAAGTGAGTGCAACGATCATGAAAACTTGCCCTAAATGGAAAGTCAACCATTTCCAAATTAAGTAACTTTTCCAATTCCTGATTAAATGATGAATCCATGATCCAACCTTGATCAAACTTCACATGTAGGATCCCCTAGGCATGGATTTTGAGATTCCACTCTCAAAATGTTAGGAGTTGACTTTTCTGGCCCCACAGTTGACTTTTCCCAAACTGTCTGATTCCCGATTCCGTTGATCAATTGAAGCACTTATAGCTTAAATAAAGAGCTGATTTTTTGTATGTAGACTCTTGTGGACATATGGAGGGCCATGTAAAAGAGTTTCACCCAAAGAATCAGAAATAAACTAATTTTATACCAAACCCTAGTTTTAGGGCAAAATGATCAGGAACTGATTGCACTGATTGCCAATGGATCTTTCTGTGATAATTGTGAATCTTCCTAGGCCAAGATGCCTCTCTAATCATGACATGGATGAGCTCCTCTACTTCCAACCAAACATTGCCCGTTGCAGGTAGCCCTGAAACCCTAATTTCTGATAAAATCCAGATGAACACTCTGATAGCTTTGAATCCTTCACTGATGAACTGAGGACCATAATAAGATACTTGGACCCCTCCTGAGACCCTTGAGACTTGTATACTTAGAAAATGAAGTCCAATTATCAATCTTGCTTTGTGTAGGCTCCTTCTGTTAAGGAGTGATCGATCAAAACCTGATCTCCATGTCACTAATGCAGTATGCAATGAGTATGACCAAATATGATGCTAATGAAGTGTAAAACATAATCCCATGCTTCCAGGAAAAATGAAGGGTAAATTTTGGGGTATTACAGCTGCCCCTATTCAATCAACTGGAAACCCGAAAGGAAGATAGCAACGACTTTCGCACTTTCGAGGTATCAAGTGATTGAATACGATAAAAGCCCGAAAATTTACACTGAAGTGAAAAAATGAAGTAACAATGCCTGTCAGAATCGGCCAAGAGGTGGTTTTGAAAAAGAATTCGTCTGGTACGGTGAGAGTCGGTCTAAACACCGAAACAAGGAATGTTAGCCTGAATACCAAAATAAATGGTAACATAGAAAAACCCTGGCCTGAATGCCGCTCATCAATCTGAATACTGGAAATGACTTCGATCTGAGCATCAGACGATACTTGATTATCAAACATCGGTCTGAACACCGGGAAACTGGCCTGAATGCCACTTCGGTCTGAATACCGGAAAACTGGCCTGAATGCCACAAGTTGCATCGACCTGGATGTCGGAAACTTCTTCGATCTGAACATCGGAAGATATTAGATTATCAAACATCAGTCTGAACACCGAGAAACTGGCCTGAGTGCCACTTCGGTCTGAATACTGGAAAACTGGCCTGAATGCCACTTCGGTCTGAATACCGGAAAACTGGTCTGAATGCCACTTCGGTCTGAATACCGAAAACTTGGCCTGAATGCCACAAGTTGCATCGACCTGAATGTCGGAAACTTCTTCGATCTGAACCTCGGAAAACTGGCCTGAATGCCACTTCGGTCTGAATACCAGAAACTTTCATGTCTGTTAGCATCGGCAGAAATAGGGAAAATGATAATTGAGGCGGCGCGTGGGCCAACGACCCCTGCTGGGAATAATAAAGATAAGTCATGAACAATATTCAGTCTGAGTACTGGAAACAACTTCTGGCTTATCACTTGGGATACCGAGAATGCCTTATGCTTTACATGCGTATGTTTGAATTTTTCAATGGCATAATGCTCCATGAAAATGGAAATGCTATGCAATTTGGAAGGATGTAATGTAATATGATTCTACATGCAGGGATGCGAAATGCTTGATTAGAGAGAACGCCAAGCTGAGGCAAGGAATTCTGCTGGGGACATGATCACCATCTTCTGGACCCTGGCAATGTTGTTGGAGATGCACAACACAAAGAGCTCTGTAGGGAAATGACCCGTCACATGGTGTTCTGGAAAATAACAAAATACCGAGGCTCTGACTGGGGAGAGAATGGCACTGAAAACTTGTTGCTGAGGAAAGCGACAGTGGTTCTGGCAACCATAATCTGCGAGAGAGACGACTCAGCAGGGGAAGCAAACACCGATACGGTACCGAGATTCTGCTTCAAGGAAAGAGACCATGGGTCTAGCGTCGAGATCATCGATTTGGCATCAAACTCTGAGGAGCAGCCGCTTCTGCTGGGAAGATACAGTCTGGCCCTGTCAACTCCGCTGGGGATATACAGTCAGACACTGTCAACTCCGTTGGGGATATACAATCAGACACTATCAACTCCGCTGGGGATATACAGTCAGACACTGTCAAATCCGCTGGTGAATGTATAATCTGAAACAAATGCTTGGGGAAGTACAACAGTGAGAGCCTGTTGGGGATTGAAGAATCCAACGCTCGGACCAGCTCTGTAGGGATAAGATACCAAATTCCAACTGTTGAGGAAAAACATCCGCGATCATTTGATGGGGACCTTAAGGAAATGTCCCGAGTGTACCTGTTCTGAATAGACGATCCAAAGCACTTAAAATTTACAGCAATTTTCAATGTTTATTAAGCACGTACCTGTAAAGCTCTTATGTTTCATGATGCAATGTTTATCAAAAATTCGGACGTCATTTTTGCAAACATAACAGTAAAATGAAAATGAACACAGAGATGTACTGAATAACATGATTTTATTGATTGAGTGGCCTCTGAATAGGTATTTACATCAGGAAGCAATCCCTGGAAAGAGGTAATTGCACAACAGATAAAAACAGAAATTAATCTAATGGCAATGTGAAATGGATTTCTATCGGGTTCCAATTCTACTATGATTCGCTCGTCTTCAAGATCCTCCAGATGATCAACTTTCTGAAAAAGGTGATTGGACTGTTTCCTATCCTTCGGAAGTTTCCAGTTATCGACACGAGATGATATTCAGAACTACTCAAAACGCAGCCATTCGCTTAATCCCTAACTTTTGCCTGGATCGGCCTTTCGGGTTTTCAATCCACCGGGATACCCATTTTTGCCTAAGTTGCCCTTTCAGGTTTTCAACTTACCGGGTGTACAATCTTTTCATTTTTTAATCCCTAACTTTTTCCCAAACCTTTTTCATTTTCTTGGTTCGCCGGGATGCCCATTTTTTTGCCTGGACTATTCTTTTTATCGTCCAGCGGGTCTATTTTATGCGAAGTATTTTTTAACTGCGTCTGAGTTCATAGGGGAAGTGAAGTTTTCACCATCCATAGTTGCAAGCATTAAGGCTCCACCATCAAAAACCTTGGTGACAATATACGGTCCATCATAGTTAGGAGTCCACTTGCCCCTGTGATCTGTCTGAGGAGGAAGAATCCTTTTCAACACCAAATCTCTGACTTGGAAGCATCGAGGACGCACTTTCTGATCAAAGGCTCTCTTCATCCGACTCTGATACAATTGCCCATGAAAAATGGCTGCCATTCACTTCTCTTCGATAAGACTCAACTCATTGAACCTTGTCTGAATCCATTCAGCTTCGTCTAACTTGACATCGAACATGACTCTTAGAGAAGGAATCTCCACTTCAATAGGTAGGACTGCTTCCATTCCTTACACAAGGGAATAAGGGGTTGTCCCGGTCGATGTACGTACTGAAGTACGGTACCCATGCAAGGCGAAGGGTAACATTTCATGTCAATCTCTGTATGTAACGACCATCTTCTTCACAATCTTCTTTATGTTCTTATTTGCTGCCTCAACAACACCGTTCATCTTAGGACGATAAGGGGAAAAGTTGTGATGTTGAATGTTGAAGTTCTTGCACAACTCTTTCATCATTTTGTTATTGAGATTAGAACAGTTATCAGTAATGATTCTTTCGGGAATCCCATAACGACAAATGATTTCTTTCTTGATGAATCGGGAAACCACATGTCTGGTGACCTTCGCAAATAACGCTGCTTTGACCCACTTGGTGAAATAGTCGATGGCAACAAGGATGAAGCGATGCCCATTGGAAGCAGTCGGCTCAATCTTTCCAATCATATCAATGCCCCATATAGCAAACGGCCACGGCGAAGACATCACATTCAGAGGATTTGGCGGCACATGCACCTTATCAGCATAAATCTGGAATTTATGACACTTCCGAGCATATTTGAAACAATCAGATTCCATGGTCATCCAGTAATAACCCGCTCTCAACAATTTCTTAGCCATTGCATGTCCGCCGGCATGAGTACCAAAGTAGCCTTCATGAACTTCCTGTATTAACATGTCTGCTTCGTGTCTATCCACGCATCTGAGCAAAACCATGTCGAAGTTCCTCTTATACAACACATCGTCTTTGTTCAAGAAGAAAATGCCTGTCAATCTTCTTAAAGTCTTTCTATCATTGTTGGATGCCCCTACAGGGTACTCTTGATTCTTTAGAAAGCACTTGATGTCGTGGTACTAGAGCTTGTCATCAACTACCAGTTCAGCTGCAAACACATACGCGGCCCTATCAAGGCGCATAACATCGATCCTGGGAGCATAGTTCCACCGAATCACCTTGATCATGGAGGACAGAGTAGCAAGAGCATCTGCCACCTGGTTCTCATCACAAGGTATATGATACAACCTTACTGTTGTGAAGAAAGTCGACATTCTTCTCGTGTAGTCTCTGTAGGGGACCATATTAGGCTGGAGAGTATTTCAATCACCATTCACTTGATTGATCACTAGAGCTGAATCTCCGGAGATGTCCAGAGTCTTGATTCTCAAATCAATGGCTTGCTCAATACCCAAGATACATGCCTCATACTCAGCTTCATTATTGGTGCACTCAAAAGTCAGACGAGCGGTGAAAGGCATGTGGGCACCTTTCGGAGTGGTAATGACAACACCAATTCCACTTCCTTTGGCATTGACGGCCCCATAAAACATTAAAGTCCACTTTTCATCTGGATCAGGTCCCTCCTCAACAACTGGCTCTTCACAGTCTTTCATCTTGAGGAACATGATGTCTTCATCCGGAAAATCAAACTTCATCGGCTCATAATCATCAGTCGGCTGCTGAGCAAGATAGTCTGACAGAATACTCCCTTTGATGGCTTTCTGGGATGTATACTGGATGTCGTACTCTGTCAGTACTATTTTCCAACGAGAAACCCTTCTGGTGAGAGCTGGCTTCTCAAATATATACTTGACTGGATCCATTTTGGAGATCAGTAAGGTCGTGTGAGTCAGCATGTATTGTCTCAATTGCTTAGCAGCCCATGCAAGTGCACAATATGTCTTTTCAAGCATTGAGTATCTCGACTCGCAATCTGTGAATTTTTTACTCAGGTAGTAGGTGGCATGCTCTTTCCTACCTGTCTCGTCGTGTTGACCGAGAACACAACCCATGGAATTATCAAGTACTGTCAAATACATAATCAGCGGTCTCCCTGGGACTGGAGGCATAAGGATTGGAGGATTTTGCAAATACTCTTTTATCTTCTCGAAAGCCCTTTGGCAATCATCATTCCACCTGATGGCCTGATCTTTTCTCAACAAATTGAATATTGGCTCACACGTGGCTGTTAGGTGAGAGATGAATCTTGCAATGTAGTTCAACCTTTCTAAGAAACCACAGACTTGTTTTTCTGTTCTTGGCTCAGGCATCTCTTGTATCGCTTTCACTTTGGCCGGATCCACCTCAATCCATTTTTCACTAACAATAAAACCCAGTAGTTTTCCAGATCTCACCCCGAAAGTACACTTGTTCGAATTAAGCCTTAGCTTGAATTTCCTCAAACGCTCAAATAGTTTCTGCAAATTCACCAGATGTTCTTCTTCCGTCTGAGATTTGGCAATCATATCATCAACATAAACCTCGATTTCATGATGAATCATATCATGGAAAAGAGTTACCATAGCTCGTTGATATGTTGCCCCAGCATTTTTCAGACCAAACGGCATCACCTTGTAGCAGAAGGTTCCCCATGGGGTTATGAAAGTTGTCTTCTCCATGTCTTCTGGTGCCATCTTAATTTGATTATAGCCAGAAAAGCCATCCATGAAGGAGAATACCGAGAACTGAGCCGTGTTATCCACCAAAACATCGATGTGAGGTAATGGGAAATCATCTTTAGGACTAGCTCTGTTCAGATCCCGGTAGTCAACACACATTCGTACCTTTCCATCCTTTTTAGGTACTGGAACGATATTTGCAACCCATGGCGGATGATTTGTAACCGCTAGAAACCCTGCATCCAACTATTTATGCACTTCTTCCTTTATCTTGACAACCATCTCTGGTCTTGTTCTTCTGAGCTTCTGCTTGACCGGAGGACATTCCTCTTTGAGAGGCAAACGGTGTACCACAATGTCTGTGTCAAGCCCTGGCATGTCCTGATAAGACCAAGCGAAGATGTCAACATACTCTTGCAGCAATTCAATCAGCCCCTTCTTCACATTATCTTCCAAAGCAGCCCCTATCTTGATTTCTCTCTTGGCGTCCTCGGTGCCGAGATTAATCACTTCAACAGACTCTTGATGCGGTTGAATAACCCTTTCCTCCTGTTTTAATAACCTGGCAAGTTCTTCAGGGAGTTCACAGTCTTCATCACCCTCTTCTTCAGCTTGAAAGATTGGATTTTCAAAGTCGAAGCGAGCCATAGCAGAATTGTTATCAATAGGATCCGGTGACGTGCATCTGCATGAGTGATGGTATGTGCTTATGAGTGTGAACAAGAAGTGGAAACTAAACAAAACATTTCCAAATGAATATTTTCTTTTTATATTTTTGATTTTTGAAAACTGCAAAAATAGAAAGACAGTGAACAAAATATTTGAATGCAAAAAGACGTCCTTTATTTATGATAAAAAAAATGCAGGTATCCACATAGATGAGCCCTACAATGTGTCATTACGCCCTGGGCGGAACGTAAGACTTGGATATGCATGAATAAACAAAGAAAATTACTCTTCAAGAAGAGTGGCTTGGATAATCTCTTCAGAAGACCAATTGCGGAAAACTTCACCCGGGACCCTTGGACGCACCCAGTTGTCAATGTCGCAATCACTATCCCCATCTTCTTCGTTGATTGCAGAGATCTGGCCGTACTGAATGATGCCAGCACTGGAGAAAGTAATCGGCCCCTGACGAGTCTGAGGCGTTGAAGTTATAGAAGTCAATGCCGGATGATACCCAATCCCAAACTTGTCTTCCTTTACAGGTAAATCCACCAGACGTCCCCAACCGGGAGCAACACCTGAATTTACCAAGGCCTGTACCTGCTTGAAGGACGAAAAAGATGCACCTGCTTCAACCTCTTCCATTGGAGCTGCATCCTTGACTTGAACTGCCTCAAAGGCCTGACACAGGGTCTCATGAATCTCACCTTCTACCTCTACATACTTGAATGTAGACAGGTGACTGACCAGAATATCCTCCTGACCACAGACAGTGATAATTCTTCCCTTGACCGAGAACTTGATCTTCTGATGCAAGGTCGAGGAGATTGCCCCCAGCATTGTGGATCCAAGGACGACCCAGCAAGCAACTATACGAAGGACTGATATCCATCACATAGAATACGGTGTTAAAGGTTTATGATCCAATCTAAATTGGCAATTCTACCTCTCCGAACACCGACCTCTTAGAACCATCGAAGGCTCTCACCACAAGATCGAAAGGCTTCAAGATCAAACCTTCTACATCTAACCTTGATAGGGCTCTCTTGGGTAGCACATTGAGAGAAGAACCTGTATCCACCCGAACATGGGATAACACAGTGTCTTTACACTCCATCGAGATGTGCAAAGCCTTGTTATGATCGCGTCTAGCTGGCGTCAAGTCAGAATCAGTAAAACCCAACCCGTTGCTTGTATGAACATTTGCAACGATCCTTTCTAGTTGGTTCACTGAGATCTCCTGAGGCACATATGCAGCATTAAGGACCTTCAGGAGTGCCTCCCCGTGTGCCTCCGAACACAGTAGGAGTGAGAGAATAGATATCTTGGACGGCGTCTGAATCAACTAATCGACTACCTTGTAATCGCTTTTCTTTATAATTCTCAAAAGTTCGTCCACATCCTTCACAAAAGCAGGCTTAGAGCCAGCCTGTGGTGCAGAGGTACCCTTATTCACAACTTGCTTGCCTTTGGCCTTCGCCGCAGCGTCAACACTATCAGGTTGGGTAATCGGTGGTGAGAACAGTCTACCACTTCTGGTGAATCGCCCGATTCCACCAACATTGTCCACTGCGGGATCTTTTATCTCAATTCCAGGTTCATACTTTTGATCCCGCACCTCTTCTACTTTCAGTGGCTGCTCCACTCCATGATCATGCATGTACACACTCCCCCCGTAATGCCAAGGAATGACCCTTTCGCTGGTGAAAGGTAAAGGACCAGGGGGCGTGATGGTCATAGTGGATTGATGCGGTCGTACTGGTGGTACCGGTTGCACTACTGGCGCACTGATCTGAGCGGTCGGGTAGAAAATTGTGATAGTGGCAACGTCCCAGTCATACTCAGAAATCTTATTTATTGAAGTACAAACATCCGAAACATCGAAATCAAGTTCAACAAGTACATCAGAATCAAGCACCATGTTTGGAATATCAGCAACATCATCAAAAAAATTAATTACATCATTGGGAATTACAAAATCAGCAGGAACAACATTAGTAAATTCTTCAGCATCTTCAAGAAAGAGAGGATCAACATCCGCATTCTCAACAACCCCTTCAACAACCCCTTCAACAAACCTTTGGGCAGATAAGTCTTCAGCTTGGAGGATACCTTCGTCAAGCAAGGCCTGGATACCCTGCTGCAGCTTCACACAACCCCCACTCTGTGCAACACAACCCAAACAACCGCTCCCACAGCCGAGGAAAACATCTGCCTTTAGCAAGTATTCTTTGATTTCTAACAGCGAAGTCTTCAGCTTCAACACCTCCTTGACTAATTTGACTTCTCCTTCAACCATGTTAGCATTTGCTCTACCATGCTGCGGCATAGGATTGTTGACAACATTAGGAGCCGACGCAAAGTTAATGGCCTTTGAATCAATAAGGTCCTAAACTACGTGCTTAAAAGCTTTGCAATTCTCAATAGTGTGGCCAGGTGCCCCAGAGTGGAAATTACACCTAGCATTGGCATCATAACCCACTGGAAGCCTGCCAACGGGAGGAGCCAAAGTGCGTAACTGCACAAGTTGCAAATGATGAAGGTTGGGAAGCAACTGGGCACACGACATCGGAAGAGTGTCGAAACGCCTATCCATCATCCTCTGTCTCTGTTGATAAGCAGGTCTATTACCCTGTTGTTGTTAGTATTGATTTTGTTGACATTGAGGTTGTTGTTGTTGCACTGGTGCTGCAGCCGGAATGGTCACAGCTGCAACATAAGGTTGCTGATGGTAATTTTGAAAATTGTTCCTTCGGTTACCCCTGCTCTGATAAGAAGACACAAAATTTGCATCCCCTTCTCTCCTCTTCTGTCCTCCTAAGAACGGCTTCTTTAACCCCAAAGATGATCCAACCCCGTTTTGGATCTTACACGTCTTCAAGTAGTTCTCCACCCTCTCACAGGTAGAGACCACATCAGCAAAATTCGAGGCGTTGCAACCCGCCAGACGCTCCAAATAAGATCCAGGCAGTGTGTTCATAAACATGTTTTGGCCATCTCTTTTTCAAACATCGGAGGCTGGACACGGGAAGCCAACTCTCTCCAGCGTTGAGCATACTCTTTGAAGCACTCGTTGCTCTTGAGAGACAGATTCTGGAGCTGAGTCCTGTCAGGTGCCATATCCGCATTGTACTAATATTGCTTCACAAAGGCCTCAGCCAAGTCTCTCCAGCAACGAATATGGGCTCTGTCCAGCCTCATATACCACTCCAAGGATGCCCCCAGCTAGGCTGTCCTGGAAGAAGTACATGAGCAACTTCTCATCATCAGAATACGCGATCATCTTGCGGAAGTAAGCTTGTACATGAGTCTTCGGGCAAGAGTTGCCATTGTACTTATCAAACACGAGGACTTTGAATTTTGGCGGAACTCTCACGCCTGGGACCAGCCCCAAGTCAGCAACATCCACACCAAGAGCATTCTGCCCTTCCACAACTTTCAACCTCTCTTCCAGTCTCCGAAACATAGGGTCCATACCATGGCCCATGCCAAAGTCCTCCTGAAGCAGGGGGAATTGATCCTCCTGATCATCATGGATGGGTTGTTGACCAAGGTTGCCATGTGGGATTGGGATAGGCCCCAGTCCATTGGGTCCATTAGCCTCTCCAGCGGGAGGATCAGCCACAACCTCCGATTGAGTTGTAGGGAGATCCCTCTGTACCAACAATCTAAGCTCCTGCTGTCCCTGAGCCACTCCTTGGACCACTTCCATGAACTGATTCACGCAAATCCTCATCTCAGCGAGCTCTGCTTGTAAACCTTCCATTGCTCTCTGTTGATTCCTTCGGGTACCGTATCGGTGAATGCCTGAGTCAGCTATCCTAATAATGGAATACCAAACAAGATGAGAACACTGCGACGGTACCTGTTATGCAAGACATGCTAATGAATATGAAAATGCAATGACATGTTTATCAATTTCAAAGGGTATTCTACCCCTTGATTCCAGTCTCACATTAGATAAACAGTGTAAGAAAACCCCGACTAGAATCAAGAAGAATATATAAACCCCTAGGAATAGATAAACATGATGCATGCAATGCTTATGATTTAATTTTTATATCAGAGGAACTTTAGAGTCTTATTTGCAAATTTTGGAAATATTAAACGTTTATCACATACGGAAATATCACGTCAATTAATATTTGGAAATGTTTTTACGCCAAGGAAGTACAGTCTTTGTAACCAAATACAATACAAGAGAGAAGGAAAATGAACATCCTATGGATCCCTAGAAGCAATCGTCCAAAGCCCTAGAGACCGGAAGATAAGCTGCACGAAGCCTCTTCACCTCCCTCTCATAGGCTGCCTCCATATCTTCCTTCTCTTTGGCGAGTCGATCATACTTCCTCTTCCAAAACATGGAAGACTGAGGAAGTAGAGAAGTCAATGCATCATCAGGATCATCAATAACCCGGTGCTCAAGGAACTCTATCAAAGCATCCTTCTCTCTGATCTGCTGAAGCAACTCCTCTCGTTCACGGATCCAAGCACGTGAACGGTCTTCGTCTCTCAACTCCTCTACTTCTTGGCTAGGGAGGGTTGAAGGCCCAACCACAACCAAAGGTGTGGGTCTTGGATACTCATAAGACATGAGGTACTCGAAAGCTCTCCTCCTAACCCAAGAGGTATAGGGTTCCAAAGAGATACAGTTCTTCGAACCTAGCTCCTTCCTTCCTTTCTTATGGATCTTGCGCCAAGCACGGACTATAACACCTCAAAATTTGCCCTCCTCTTCTTGGGACTAGCTTAGCATTTTGCATTTCATGTTTTAGGGTGTTAGTCATTTCATATTGCATATCATGTGAAACAAGCAAGTCATCCTCCTAAGTCTTTCTCAGAAGATAGAGAGGTCAAGAGATTCAAGCCTGAGGGTCTCATGGATTGATCACTAGCCATCTGAGGGTTTGTGCTTCAACTAGGGTTTCTTGGTTCCTCAAGGAGGTTGAGTATTATCTTGATTGCAAGGTTACATCATCATCATCATGGTTATGTCCTTATCAAAGGTTTCAGAATCCATGCTCAGATTCCTTGGGATTGGGGTTTTGACCTCTGGTCAACCCTAATCAGTTGCATTCTACCAGTCAAGGTTTCTCAAGAAGATGGGGTTTATTTCTTGGATGGATATCATATGGTCATTATCTCGGGCTTACAAGAGCTAGGGTTTCATTTTGGAGCCATTTCATCAAGTGGTTGAGGCTCAAGCTGATCAGAGCATGTTCAAGTCATCTGTCAACTATAAAAGTCAACTGAAAGTCAACTGAGGGCTTGGAAGTGGAGAAATGAGTTTCAACATCTCATTCACGTTCAAAAGAGGCTTATTAATCATGTCAAATGCATATCTTGAAGAATTTGAGGTCATGGCAAAAGTTTCCAAAAATGGAAAGTGACCTGTAATTGAAAGTTTCCAAAAATGGAAAGTTTTTGGTTCAAATTCAACTTGATCTTGCATCATCAAAGAAGCTTCAAATGAAATTTTGTCCAACATGAAAGTTGAAGATCTCTCTCTCCCATTTCCAAAAAGTCCAAGATCATGAATTTATGATGAATGGTTGAAGAGATATGGTCAAATCATTGCCAAGTTTACATGGAACTTCAAATGGCCATAACTTTTGATTCACAACTCCAATTTGAGTGGCTCTTCTTGCATTTTTCTTCTCATGACATGAAGTTTCCAAAACATCCATCACATTGCATGAAATTTGAACATATGATCACTTACTATTTCAAGTCAATTTTGGAGGGAAAATGGCCAATTCAAAAATGGTGCACCATGAGGAATTTATACCATTGCCAATGTGTTTAAAAGATGATTTTGAGTGACTTTGATCAAGAAAATGTTACTGTTCACGTCCATTTGCTCCATGCACCATGCAAAATGTCATTTTTGGTCATAACACCTTATTTTGATTAATCACAACTAAACCATGCCTAATTTTAATTAGTATGTGATTAGTGAAGCATATAAATAGAAAAACCTAACAAAATTTCAGTTTAGCTTCATAAGTTCTAGATCTAGATCTCAAAATTCTTTTTCCCTCCATTTTTTCTCCAAATCAAAACTTCAATTTCTTCCACATAGTGCATTGATTTTCTTCCATATTCTTGTTCACTAACCTTCATTTAGCATAGATCAAGCATTGGTTTGGAAGATTCGAGCAAGAATTGAGCACTTGAAGATCAAGAACATGATGATGGAGATTCAAATCTAAGCTAGATCCAAGCCATTCCAAGCTTCATTTTCAACTTCAGAGGTGTTAACAAGGTTAATAGAAGGGATTTGGATGCTTTTGGACACTTGAATCTACCACTGCCATTGTTGGAGCTTCAGGAGGTCACATTTTCGAATCTCCTAATTCATGATTTTATGTGCATAGAATTGTAGAGTTTTTCATGGTGAGAATGCTGATATAAATTTCGTGTGATTTGGTGCAATATTCATGAAGTTATGTGGAATTGAAAGTTTGTAGATCTAGAAAGTTTTCCTTCGATTCTTGAAATTCATGATGAATTAGTGTGAATTGTTTATGGATTCGTGTTCCTCGTTGCATAGGCTTCGTTTTGATATAAAATTTGTGAAATTATGGGCACTTTGAAAAATTCTGGAAAAAACGCATGAACATTCATGCTGTTCTTCATCATCTTCATGAAGAAGATGAAGATCTTCGTGTTACGTCGGTTTTGCGTCCTTTCCGTCGGTTTGAACCGTCGCTAGCGTAGAACTAGGGCTCGCTGCCAAAACGGCAGCGTTTCATGGCCAAGCGCTCATTTCAAATTGCTACCAGGTTTGATTCCTGGTAGCAGCGTTTTTCAAATTATTTCACAATTATGCTTTTCCCTCCATAATTCACATGTCATGCTTCATTTGATTCCATTTTTCTCCAACTTCAAAAATCCATAACAATTTGAAAAATGCTTCAATTGATCCCATTCTTTTTGCAAATTGATCCTTGAATTGTCCTCTATTTCATGATGATAAATTCTGAAGTTGTGCATGGCTGGATTCTGAATGGTGCTAGAATATGTGATCATGTGTACATTTGTGACCTTGCTCCATTCATCTTATCATGAAATGCTTGATTTTAATCCAATGGACATGAAATTTTGCATGATTGGTCTTAACATGTTAATGGATGTTTTGGTTTTGGTTTGACATTTTTTCCATTTGCGATTTCTGTTTTATGCACATGTTTGCATGGTGTGACAATTTGTGTCACACCTTTGGTTGTTCAACTTGTGCAATTTAATTTCCATGCCAAATGATTTTTGATGCTTCTGATTTTTTGTATGATGATTGGATTGGATATGTTGAATGCTCATGAATGTTTCCAGAATTATTTGAATCATTTCTGTTTTGTTTTGGAATTTTCATTCATAATGATCAAATGTGAGCCTTGAAATTGTCTTTGACTTCTTTTGCACATGAAATGCTCTTGCTTGATGATTTTGATGTGATCCTTTTTATGATATGTTGATATGTGTTTGAAGTTGCATTGTGTTGAATTTAAGCTCCTGTTTTGAATTTTTTCTTCACCTTTGACCCTAGGCTTTGACCTAGTGGTTTGTTACTTACATGTGAGCTTTGAATTTCAGGACCAAGCATCCAAATGCCATGGTTGATGATGCTTCATCATTTGAATGTTGATATTTACTTTTGATTCTGACATTTTCTGTTTTGTAGGTTGATGATAAGTCACTTGAGTTTGCCTTATGGCTTATGTGTTGTACATTGGGATTGTCTGTTTGTTATTGACTGTTGTCTGTTGGTCTGAATTCTGTACTGATTGGTTTAGTTGTTTCCACAGGTACCTAAGTTGCTTTAAGTTCATTTGAACTTTGCTTTGCTTTGCTGTGGTTGGCGTACCACTTAGGTATAATTCCTAATCTTCATGTAGTCTGGAAGACTTGCTGTTACTGGCAGGCACCTGTCTGAAGCCCTCCTTAAGAGGCAATGTTTGTGGTTGTTTAATTTTGTGCCAAGCAGGTTAAGTCCTCTTAAGAGGCAATTGGCAGATAAAAGGGATGTGTAATCCATCCCCTGCTATTCTATTGTGTCATTCATCTTGCTCACACCATGTGTTGATGCACTTTGAATAAAAACCAAAAATCTTGTAGTGTCAGTCATGTGGAGAAGAGTTCCTTCATTCTGAACTCCCACATTTTCTATTGATTAAAGCTCTCCCAGGCCAGGGATAAGAGCTATGAGGCACACCCCTCACTCCCATTTCATCTGCTTCATCCTAACTCTCAATGTTAGGGTTAAGAGCTCAAAACACCCATTTCCAGTTGGCTTGTTTGTCAAGGTTGATATGACCCCTTGACTAAAGCCCAACCTTGCTTGAGCCCCCCTTGGTTGTGTATAGTGTGTGCTATTTGCTTTTGATGTTTATCTGTTTTGCTTCTCATCTCCTTTCTGTAGGAGTCGTATGATCAACTTTTGAGGAAGTTGACGTACGTAGAGATAGACTTGAGTTAACTCACTACCTGTGTGAGTCAAACTCTTGTTAGAAACCTCAACCTAGGACTATTGTGGATTACATGATAACTATTAGGCTCGAGTCAGTCTCCCTTCTAGTTTGTCATTTCCCAGTCTCTGGTCAGGATAGAAATTTCTCCCCTGTTCAGGGGAACTACGTCGCCCTGATCCTCATACCAAATGAGGTACGTAGGCAGGAGATCATGCGAGATCTCTCCGGGCACCCTTTTTCTTTTTGCGTGTGTTTGCTTGACAGTTATTAGGCTTGAGTGCCAGACTCCCTATTAACTTGTCTGTTTGATAACCTTTTTGTGTGTGTTAGGAGATGGATGTAAGACCAGCAATTGGCATTCCGTATCCTATTGGTGTTTGTTTGTGTGGAGTCTGACGTAAGTCCAACGATTGGCAGTCGGTTTCCTGTTTGTGTTCGTGTGCTTGGAGTCTGATGTAAGTCCAGCGATTGGCATTCGGTTTCCTTGTTTGGGTTTGCTGTTTGGAGTCGGACGTAAGACCAGCCATTGGCAGTCTGTTTCCATTGGTGTGTTTGCTTTGACGTCTCAACGTTTGTGTTGTGTTTTGTTTGGCGTGCGTTAGCCGAACTACGGTAGCTCTGATTCTCATTCCAGATGAGATACGTAGGCATAGGATGCGATATCCTAGCGAGCCCGTTTCCCATTTCCCTGAACTACGTTGACTCTGATGTTTGTTTCTGACAAACTACGTAGGACCAGGATGCGACATCCTGCCGAGTCCGCTTCCGTCTCCTTCCACCTGTGTTTTATTCCATGTGTGCGTGCATTCTTTGAGCAGTTATTCAGCAACCTCATTCTATTCTTTTGAACGTGGATCCCGTCGAGTACGACGGACGTGAGGGGTGCTAATACCTTCCTCTTGCGTAACCGACTCCCGATCCTTGTAATCTTCGGTCGTAAGACCATTTCCTTTCCAGGTTTACTTCGAGCGTTTCCTTTCCCTCCTTTGGGATAAATAACGCACGGTGGCGGCTCTGTTTGTTTGTCTTTTCCCGCCGGTTGTTTTTCGCGGATGCGACACGGACCATCCTGCCCTTCAAGCCTTAGGGATCTTTACCCTCCCGAAAGAACACACCCTCTAACAGAATGTTATTGGGTTTATCCTTTAGGGGGAACCCAAGCTGACGACGTGCCAAAATAGGGTTGTAGTTAATTCCACCGCATGTACCAAGAAGAGGTACATTGGAGAATTCACCACAAGAGTCGATAATCTGCACACCATCATATACACGGTTGTACCAAAAGATATCATCATTAGTGAGAGACATAAGTCTCGTGGACCACTGTAGACATCCTTTGTTCTCCTTGAAGGCGAGCGTCTGAGGCAAGTGCGAAATAAACCACTTGTACAACAGAGGCAAACAACACACAATGGTACCACCGCCCTTTGCATTCCTCATATGCAAAGAGAAATAAGTGTCACCCAACAGAGTAGGAACGGGATTAAGAGTAGAGAAAATCCTAATGGCGTTCACATCCACAAACTTGTCGATGTTGGGGAATAACACTAGCCCATAGATGAGAAGTACAAATATGGCCTCAAAGGCGTCCTCACTCATGGCCTTCCCAAACATAGTAGCTTGATCAATGAGGAAATCAGACGGGAGACCTTGAATTGCACCTTTGGTAGTCATATGAGCACCAATAATAGATTCATCTATACGACACAGATCAACAATCTCTTAAGAAGAAGGAACTCTCTCCAAGCCACTGAACGACAATTGGTCTAGGATAGGTATGCCCACAAGATAGGCATACTCCTTAAGCGTGGGCAAAAGCTGGAAATCCGGAAAAGTGAAGCAACGGTACAAGGGATCATAGAACTGCACCAACACACTCATTAGACATTCATCCACTTGAGTAGCCAGAATAGACAGAAGCTTCCCATGACGAGCCTTGAATTCCAAGGGATCTAATACATAGGATGTCAAACTCCTTAACTTTTTCAAGTCGGGTTGTCTGAAACTGTACTTCTTCGTATTCCTTTTTTGCTTATCCATGTCTGAAAATTTGCAAATAGACCTCTTAAGTTCCTTGAAAGTTTTCTCATTGTTGATGATATGGATGTGTATGAATGCATGAATGCAGGGATGCAACAATCACACTCAAGGATCAAGCAAATCACACCATACAAAGGTCATGGGATGGATCAAGTCATCCTTAATATCAATCATCCATTTTGGTGGATTATGGTTTACACCTTATCAACACCCAAGTTCCATTGATATTAAGGATACACAAGAACTAGGGGTGTTCGCGGTTTGGTTTGGATTGGTTTTGAGACAAAAAATCATCCGATCCAAAGATACAAAGAGCATACGGTTTGGTTCGGTTATTGGATGACAATAAAAAAAATCCAATCCGATCCGATCCAATTTATACGGTTTACTTCGGTTCGGTTTTATTCGGTTTTTAAACAAACACTACTTCTAAATCTAAAATAATTTTAATTTTTTTTTATTTAAATTCTGACAAAAACATTTTCTATATGACATTATATATATATATATATATATATATATATATATATGTATATATATATATATATATATATATATATATATATATATATATATATAATGTCATATATATATATATATAATGTCATATATATATATATATATATATATATATATATATATATATATATATATATATATATATATATATATATATATATATATATATATATATATATAAAGAAACCAATTTAATTTTTACATGCCCGTGGAATCCGTGGATGGTGAATTTTCCAATATGACACTTCAAATATTAAATTGAATTTTCCTGCAACAATTTAATATTTTTTACATGCCTTGGTGAATTTTTTGAACAATCAATTTGCGTGACAGGAAAACAATTCAATTTAATTTTCCATCAACAATTGGATTTGAACAAAAGAACAACAATAAATTTAATATAATTTCAATAGAATTGTAATAAAGAATTTAATTTAATTGAATTTAATATACTTTAGAATCTTGCAACAATTCAATTTTCCTGTATGTAACAGAACAACAATCATCATCATTGTAGAAAAGCAAATCAAGAATAATTATTGAATTGCAAATTCAAGAACAATTCAATTTTCCAGTAGAAATTTAATTTTTCTGCAACAGAACAAAAATCAACAACATTGCAGGAACAACAACAGTTTTCAGAAAATTATTACAAGAATCAACAAAACAATAACATAACTGTAGAAAATCATAATAAAAGCATGTGTATTTCCTGATAATCAAAATCACCATTCTTTCTAATTAGCCTACAACAATTCCAGCTTGTTAATAAGAATATCCATTCTTTCTAATTGGTCTGGTCTGCAAAAACAAAAACATAAAAACAAACATATCAATAGAGTGAATCATTTGCAGCAACTAAACAAACAATATGATCATATTAGTATAAGTAATACAGTCATACCATATCAAGACTAGCTCAAAGTACCATAGCTAATCAGAATCAATATCAGATACATCTTCATTCAATTGTGGAATTGGAACAAGTTCTACAAAAGTAAACCATATTCAAGATAAAAACAAGATAAATATTAATATGAATGGATAAGAATGTTAAACAAAAAAATAATACATGTTATAATTAATTTACCTAATTCCAGATTTTCTAATTCATCCACAAGCTCTTCAATATCAACTGACACTGGGGATGCTTTACACCAATTTTGTGTGCAAATTAATGCTTCAACTGTCTTTGGTGTAAGAGAGCTTCTATAACAAGTAAGCACTCTACCTCCGGTAGAGAAAGCGGACTCCGAAGCAACAATTGACACAGGCATTGCCAATACATCTCTAGCCATTTGACCAAGAATAGGATACTTGTTGGAATTCACCTTCCACCAATTCAAGATATCAAAACCAGAACTTTTCTTCTCTAATTTCTCCATGAGATACAAATCCACCTCATTTTTCTGCATGCTCTCATTTAGATTCATGTCCATCTCAACTTCCAAAGCAAATGCATCCTCTGGTGCTTTAAGTTCTACCAATTCTACTTCATGAGAGGAATGTGTAGGAACTTCAGATTGACCTTGACCAACAAAAATCCTATAACAATCAAATATTTTGTATAATGTCTCCTCTGTTTTCTTATACAAAGATTCAACAACATTCTTCTCATATACCTTGTTCAAGCCCCACCTAACAAACTGCATCTTATGTCGAGGATCAAGCACAACAGCAACAAAGAGCAGAATGTTCATTTTTTTAACATCACCCCAATAGTTCTCATATTTAGCTTTCATATTTTCAGCCATCTTTCCAAGCAAGTTGTCTGAACTTGTTAATCCTATCCACCCCTTGAATGTAGTCAAGATCATAATGTGTTCATTGAAATATTGAGAAGAGGTTACAAAAGTAGAACCTGAAACCTTCTTTGTGATATCAAAAAATATTTTCAAAAAATTAACAAAACATTTTGCATTATCCCAATCCTCATTATTTGGAATACCACCTTGAGTCAACACAAAATCAGCACACTTCTCACTCAATCTCTTAAACGCCTTCTGAAACTTCAACGCACTTTCAAGCATAATATATGTGGAGTTCCATCTAGTGGAAACATCCAACTGAACAATCGACTTTTCTTGTAACCTAGCTTCCTTAATACAAGTTTTAAACCTATCCAAACGACCCGGAGAGGCACGAACATATCTAACAGCATTCCTAATCTTACTAATTGAAGAATGATAGTCTTTTAATCCATCTTGGACCACAAGGTTCAAAATATGTGCACAACAATGAACATGCATATATTCCCCTTTCAATGGATGTTAATTCCAATCATCCATTGTATTTTTCAAGTAAGTGATAGCAACATCATTGGAACTAGCATTATCAACCGTAATGGTGAAAACTTTACCTATTAGCCATTCCTCCAAACATTTTTCAATTTTTTTCCTATGGTCACTCCTTTGTGATTTACAATTGGACAGAAATTAAGAATCCTTTTATGGATTTTCCAATCATGATCAATGAAATGTGCAGTAAGACAAAGATAACTCAAATTTTGCACAGATGTCCAACAATCAGTTGTAAGACAGACACATTGATTTGATTTACTTAACACAGTTTTTAACTTATGTTTCTCACTCGTGTACAAATCCCAACAATCTCTAGCAATTGTAATCCTTGAAGGAATTGAGAGTTTAGGTTGCACAACACTCATAAAATGAAGAAATCCCTCTCCCTCAACAAACTTAAAAGGCAACTCATCAATAATTATCATCCTAGCTAAAGATTTCCTACATGTCTCGGCATCAAAATGGACACTAGTGAGAACACTACCATATCCGTTTCCATCTTCTTTTTTCAATTGTTGAAGAACAAGAGTCTTTTGAGTGGGATCAAGAGACTCTTTGGGAAACTTCTTACATTGGTGCAACAAATGGTGTTTCAAATTACTTGTGCCATTTTTTTGTGAATCAGCAGCATATGATACATCACACCATTTACACTTAGCTCTTGATCCTATTTTTGTAAAATGTTCCCAAGTCCAAGATCTAGGTTTAATAGGTTTTCTATTACCCGAGTCTCCAGATGCAACATTAGGATTGTTGGATGTGGTTAATGTTGAAGCTTCTCCAACTTTCCTTTTCTTATTAGCATTTTCTTCATCATTGTTTACTTCATTACTTTGTACCAATGGAGGTGGAGGTTGAACTGTTTCACCCTGCAAAATATGCAAAATAGGAAACAGATGAAAAATAAATTGTAGAACATCAACTGTTTCAACATGACACCATTGTAGAACATTAACCAACATTTCCTAAGGTAAAACAAACTAATTCGAATTAAATTTTTATACCTGGATGGTGCTGCTAATAAGATCAGATTGAGTAGATGAAGCAATAGGATCAGAGGATTTTGCTTGGCTCATTCCTTTAAAACAGACAATATTTTTTTCTTATTAAAACGGGAAAAATTAGAAAATACAATCTAAATTCAAAAACAGAAAAATTATAAATTAGAACATATAAAAGATACAAACTTACTTAATAGTGAATGAGGGTTCCGAATAAGAAAATAGATTGAGATGAAATGAGAGAGAGAATTGTGAATAATAAAAATTATAATGGTTTGTGGGAGATGAATTGAAATAGGAGAGAGCTTAAATTGGAACTTGAGGAATTGTCTAAAGCTAAACGTGCTTTTCCAAGAAATAATTATATTTATTGTTTTTAATTTTGGGGATGATTGAGATTGGGTAGATATTATTGAAAATCTGAGATTGAGTTCTGAGTTTTATGGACTAAAAAGACAATGTTTGGCGGCGGAATCCCACAAAATATTTAATGTAATACTATTTTTTAGGGGTAGGAAATCATCACCGAAACGTTTGGATTTTCATTGTCATATAATATTTAATTAGTATGCATTCTAGTAAATTTAATAGTATTTATTTGCAGAAAATCATATTTTTTAAAGCATGACCGAAACGTTTTTTAGGGGTAGGAAATCATATTTAACTATAACTATTAACTAGTATGCATTCTACAAGGTCGGTTTGGATTGATTCGGTTTTCATGCAGCCAACCGAAAACCGAATCGAACCGGTCGGTTATTCTACAAGGTGGTCCAAACATATCAAAAAAAAATCGGTTTTTTTTGGTTTTCGGTTTTTTCAGTTCGGTTTTCGTTTTTTTTTGGATTGGATTGGATTTGAACACCCCTAACAAGAATGGATCAACCACGAATCAAGGGTTTGTTGCGAGTCGCAAGCATGGAGTCTTGATTAAGGACCACCCAAAGGGAGTGTACTATGGTTAAACCTGACAATCATGTTCTACAAGAGGTTCCCATAGTCATCATCCCATCTTTTGGATATTATCGGATAAACGACTACTCATATTCCAAAAATATCCTCAAGAGAGACTCTTATGAGTGTAGTATCGCGTAACAATTGTATCAAATCTTACACTTGAACCATCTTCTCACTACGTCCTAAAAATAGGCCAAGATGGACGTGGTAAACTAAGGTCCTTGGCTTCTAAGACATATTGGAAAGAGTAATGCCTAACCACGACTACTCGTGCGACATTATTGATCCCAACATAACCTTCACCAAGTGAATGGGCTTGCAAGTCAACTTGCTAAGGAATAACTCCACACAAGTCAACAAGACTATGTCATTCTCCTATCCTAAGTGCACTCGAGTTCGGGTGTAGAACTCATCTCACGAAGATCACCAAGCATACAAGGAATTAATATTCAAATAATTCAATCATTACATACAATACAGTAATCACAAATTGCACAAAAGTATGTCACAAAGCAATATACCATACAATACAACAAATATGAAAAATAGGCAAAACCCACTAGGCAAATGACATTCCCTAGCAGAGTCGCCACTTTTCTATAGCGGGGTATTCGTTACCATTAGAGATATTGACTAAATCCAAGGTAAACCATACAAGTCGAGTCGCCACCACACTTCTATTTATCCAAAGGAATGGTTAGAAAGCGAACAAAAACCTAAAACTTTTATCGAATCAAAAACTAGTAAAAATGTCATAGATCTGGGTAAGGGGGTTGATTATGCAATGGGAAGGTTTTAAGCATCCAAAACATCCTAGGTACTCGTAGGGAGCCTTTTTCATAAGTGTTGTTCTAGTCTAAAGGGTGTAGGTATATCTAAAGTACTATTTACTAAAAGGAAGGTTAAAAGAAAATGACTCGCAAGGATGTCGCATCCACTGCCTATGTATCTCATCTGAGTATGAGAATCAGAGCCTTCATAGCCCGGCTACCTATGGGTTAAAGAGAAATATGCTCGGTAAGACGTCGCGTCTTATGCCTACGTATCTCATCTGGAATGAGAATCAGAGAAAAACGTAGTTCGGCTAACTAGGGGTTAAGGATTTCCATCTGAACATGGACTTACGAAAGAGGACACCAGCTGTGTCAAAGGAGGGTGGGCAGTGTGTTCAACTTCCTAGCAGTAGGTGTCGCAGCTCGCTGAATCGAGTCTTAGGCAGTTACCTCTTTGCAATAGAACGGACTGACATGCCACAAGATCGGAGACGTACGGAAGGTCTAAAAGTGGGGAAGCTCTGCTCTAGAGTTGTCATTCAATATGGACCTATGTGTTAGGATTTACAAAGGGGAACATTTACCTAATGTTAGCATGCAAAGAATAAGGGAATTCTACCTATGTTATCATACAAAGGGTTCTACCTAATGGGTGCTACCTAAACGGGACAAGAGTCGACGGGTGGAGCGCGGAGAGGAGTTACGGATAAGGGTAGATGGCGATGCCGGAGGCAATCGACTTACAGGTAGATGGCGATGCCTGAGGCAATCGACTTACAAGAGGATGGATGAATGCGTGATGGTTCTGTTAAGTTTTGAAAATGATTACTCGATGTTGGATCGAGCTTTTGATCTTATTTTGAAATGGTTATCGGATGTTCGTTTTAATTCTTGTATTAACAGGTGACTAAAGAAATAAAGAAATAAATATTATACACTTTATGGGAGAGGGGTACATTTGTTATGAATGGGGATTGTTCATGGCAAACAAACAATAAGAATATATGCCTCATACATCATACAAGTAGGCAACATTTATCAATCAGATCGGATAAATAAACAATATATAATAAAACCAAAGAATCAAATAATGGAGAATTTAAACAATGCATGGGAGTATGAACATGTTAAATAATCAAGCAATAGAAAACATGAATGAGAGAAACAAGTATAAAAGATAACAAATGAATCAAACAAATGAAAATATGCACATGAAGGGTCCACTGAATAATTTAATCAGGACATGAGGTAAGGACCAAATAAAATCAAGGTAAAAGGCCTCTAATACATGGCATATGAGATGAACGAGGGAGGATCAAAAGATCTCTTCAATTGCCATAAGCAATCCCTAAGTCAAACATCGATCATAAAGAAGTCAACTGAAAATTCAAGTCAACTTAAAAAATAACAAATAAATAGCAAATTAATCAATAAAATTATGAAAAATTAAACTAAATAAGGTGGGGTCAGGACATCATCAACCCCCAAAAAGATTTTAAAAATAATGAAAATTGGCATGTGAATTAATTAAAACAAAATATAGGTCAAACCAAAAGTCAATTAATAAGTCTAGGTTAGAAATAAATCAAGAATAAATAGTAAATTGATCAAGAAAATTATTAAAAATTAAACTAAATAAGTTGGGGTCAGGACATCATCATCCCCCAAAAAGATTTTAAAAATAATGAAAATTGGCACGTGAATTAATTAAAACAAAACATAGGTCAAACCAAAAGTCAATTAATAAGACTAGGTTAGAAATAAATCCAGAATAAATAGTAAATTTATCAAGAAAATTATGAAAAATTAAAATAAATAAGATGGGGTCAGGAAATCATCATCCCCCAAAAATATTTTTAAAATAACGAAAATTGGTACATAAATTAATTAAAATAAAACAGAGGTCAAACCAAAAGTCCACCAACCAAACTAGGTCAAAAATAAATCCAAAATAAATTGAAAATGTGAAATAAAATTCCAAGAAAAGGTCAGGTTGACCATGAGACATTGGTCAACCTTCATCCCAAAAATCAAATGCTAACAATAATTTTAAGTCATAAAAATAAAATCAATAAAAAAAGTGTGTTAAAATGGACCATTTAGAATAAATAATTAAAATAAAATATTAATATTAAAAAAATACGAAAATAAAAATTATATAAAATTAAATAAAATGTTAAGAAAAGTGAAAAATACTTTTGGGTAATTTTATGGAGGAAGAAAATATTTTAAATAAGAAAAAGAAATATGAGAATGGAAGGATTAATGGTGATGAACATGGTAAGCAAGCGTAGATATATCAAAACATGGTCACGGAAGAGATGATTACCTAATGGAAAATAGAAGTGGAATGAAATCTGATATGTGATGAAGCTTTTCCTCCTTTCCACGAAATTCCAATGCTCCTTTAGGGTTAGGGTTTCAGCTTCTTAAATAGGATGAATTAGGTGTTCTCATGGGCTTTTTAATAAGTGATTTATCCATAAGAATAAAAGTGTGAAGTGAGGTGTAAAATGTTGTTATTTTGGGCCAAACTTAAGTGAATGGATGTCCAATGCATGGCCAAAAGAGGTAAAAAAAACGTGACTGGTTTGTGCAGCATGCTTAGAAAATCTGATTGGGCCAGCCAGGCCCAAAATCTGCTTGGAAAATCAAGTCATGGTGCCCATTTTAAATGAATGTATCTCTCAAACCATGGATCCAAATGAGATGATTCCAAAAGGATGTGAAAGAGGACATGGTGTCGCATTACGCGAAAAACCGGCGGGAAAACGAAACAACAGAGCCGCCACCGTGCGTTATTTATCCCAAAAGAGGGAAAGGAAACGCTCGAAGTAAACCTGGAAAAGACATGGTCTCGCGACCAGAGAAAGATGGGATCGGGAGTCGGTTATGCAAAGGGAAGGTATTAGCACCCCTACGCATCCGTTGTACTCGACGAGATCCACGCACAAAAGGAAGGATAAAGGTTGCTAAACACTGCTCAAACATCACACACTGGCTGGAAAGAGACACAGAAACGACAAAAGAAACTAACTCGGCAGGATATCGCATCCTGGGCCTACGTAGCCTGTCAGGCACAGATATCAGAGTCGACGTAGTTCGGGACAGGGGGAAACGTGCTCGCTAGGATATCGCATCCTATGTATACGTATCTTCTTTGACTGGAGAAGAATCAGAGCACTCGTAGCTAGGCTAACGCACGCCAAACAAAACCACACAGGAAACCGACTGCCAATCGCTGGACTTACATCAGACTCCACACAAACAGGCAAACATGGAAACCAAATGCCAATCGCTGGACTTACATCAGACTCCAAACCAACAAGCACACACACAGGAAACCGACTGCCAATCGCTGGACTTACGTCAGACTCCAACAAGAAAACAAGACACAGGAAACCAACTGCCAATCGCTGGACTTACGTCAGCCTCCAAACACACACAAAAGGGTTGAAAAAAGAAAAAGGGCGCCCGGAAATATCAGCTCATCTCCTGCCTACGTACCTCATCTGGTATGAGGATCAGGGCGACGTAGTTCCCCTACGCAGGGACAAAGGACTAGCCTAACCAGATACAAAGGGAGACACAAACTACTAGGGAGACTACGACTCGAGCCTAGAAGTTGTCATGCATACGATCCCTATGTTAAGGTTGCTATCTAACTTGCACAGGGAGCAAGCTATCCTAAACAACACAAACAGTCACAGAAGCACAAAGCAAGCACACACACTATATACAAACAGAGGGGCTCAAACAAGGCTAGGCTTTAGTCAAGGGGTCATGTCAACCTTGACAAACAAGCCACTGTAACAGGGTGATGTTAGCTCTTAACCCTAACATTGAGAGTTAGGGTGAAGCAGATGAAATGGGAAGTGAGGGTAAGACCTCACAGCTCTTATCCCTGGCCTGGGAGAGCTTCAGACAAATGAAAATGTGGGAGTTCAGAAAGTTGGAACTCTTCTCCACAAATGACTGACACAACAAAGATCTTGGGTTAATATCCGCAATGCATCAACACAAGGTATGAGCAAAGTGGATAACACACTGAATATCAGGAGATGGATTGCACATCTCTTTTATCTGCCAATTGCCTCATAGAGGACTTTACCTGCTTGGCACAAAAGTAAACAAACACAAGCATTGCCTCTTAAGGAGGGCTTCAGACAGGTGCCTGCCGAAGTAACAGGACAGGTCTTCCAGACTACATGAAGTCAGAAAGTTATACCTCAAATGGTTAAGCAACCAAGCAAAGCAAAAGCAAGTTCAAAAGAACTTAAGCAACTTATGTACCTGAAAAAAATCTAACCCAATCAGTATACAATTCAAACAACCAAACAGACAGTCAATCACACAATCAGACAGATAAGCAAGCAATGCAACAGTGTGCAAGGCACAAGCCAATGGGCACAACATAAGCATCAACCTACAAAACAACTCAAGGTTAGTCAACATCAATCATTTAATCAACTCAAGAGAGTGAATCAATCCCATCATAGCAATGTACTTCTTAACCTGAAACAAAGCTCAACTGTGAGTCACCAACCACTAGGTCAAGGCCTAGGGTCAAAGATGGAGAAAAAATCCAAAACAGAACATGAAATTCAACATGAATCAACCTCAATCAATCGAGAACACAATCCAAAAGATCCCATATCAATATCATTCACCAAATTCATTTCATGAACCAAATATGGCAAGGTATGCAAGTTGTGACCACATTGTGACATCAGAATGAACAAATGCACATAAATTCAAAAATGAATCAAATAATCTTGGAAAAATTCATGAGTAAACAGAACATACAACATGATCATCACACAAAAAATTAGGAGCATTGGACATCATTAAGCATGGTAATCAAATTGCATAAGCCAAGGAAAACATAACAAGCACATGTGTGACACCAAATGTCACACCAACTTAGCATAGGCATAAAACATAGATGGTAATTGGTAAAAACCTCAAACTAAAGCCAAAACACCATTCAACATCTCTAGAAATAGTGTGCAAAGTTTCACATTCATTGGATAAAGAACAAGCATTTCACAAAAGAATGAAATTCAATGCAATTCAAAAGGTCATATATGACCATCCAGAATGGAAAATCTCAATCAAATCAGAAATCAATCCAAAAATTCCAACAAAATTCATGAGCATTCACAATATCCATATCAAGCATCATACAAAAAAATCAAGGCATTTGGAATTCATTTGGCCTGGAAAATTAATTAAACAAGTTGAACATCACAAGGTGTGACACAAATTGTCACACCTACCCTAACATGATCATAAAACAGCAATGGTGAAATATAAAAATACAAACTCAACACCATAATTTCAAGCAAGATGTCTAGTTTCAACATGTCAAATTTCATGAGCATTGGATTAAAATTGAGCATTTCACAAATGAAGAAGCAAGGAAAGGTACAAAATGGACATGTATACACAAACCCTAGCACAAATTATTTTCCAGCCAAGCACAATTTATGGAAAAATGATGATAAAATACTAGAGAGAAAATGTGACACAATGCAAAAATCCTCATATTTTTTGGATCATTATTTAATTAGATATGGATTTTAGAAGTGAGAAACAAAATAAAAAAATGCATGAGAAGTATGTATGAACATGTGGAGGGAAAACAAATAAAATGGCAAGGCATTTGAATAACTGCAGCGAGCTGGAATCGAACTGAAGCAAATTTTGAAATGTGGCGCGCCTTGGAGTGAAACGCACCGTTTCACTAATCCTAAGTGGCACGGTCAAGCAATGCTGACCAACCAAAATGCCATGCAGATGCTACGTGGTCCAGTACATGAGCGGTATTCCATAAACACATGCAAAACGCGGATAACACATTTGAACGGATCAAAACACATTTCTGGAAAATATTTTCACCAGCTTCATCGTGTTCATCATGTCTCAAGAACATTTTTCTCAGTTTTCAAAAATAAACACATCAACATGTACATCTTTCATCACACATCACGAATCCAGGCATGGCTAAAGCTAATTCAACATATATTCATAGAATCGAGCAAATGAAGAATCAACCATGAAACTTTAACCTAGCATATCTAACTCAATTTGGCATGGATTTCAGTGATCTAAAGCTCAGCTTAATCAGCATTGAAAGATGAACACAATAGCATAATCATTTTTAAGAATTAAGAGCATCGATTCCAGACCTCTTGGAGAAAACAGAACTGGAATTGCTTGATTCAGGCTTTGGCAAAGCTCAAAAGATCTTCTAGGATGCTTGTAGAGGTGTTTGGAAGGAGAATTGAAGCTTAATCGTGCACGACCTCTCTCAAATCTGAATTCACCATTAATGGATTCAAAGCTTCGAGCATGAACAAAACTGCACCAAATCCTTTGGATCTTCCTTCAAACCTGCTCCATAATGCCTCCAGATGATGAATTGAACAAGAGAATGTGAAGTTATGTGAAGAAATTGAGAGAAAAAAGTGAGAGCAAATTTGAAGAATTTTTCTAGATCTGAATTTGTGAATGTGTTAATGATGAAACAATTAGGGTTTCAGGCTTTATACTCCCTCTTAATCATTCCCTTAATCAGGTTTAAGCATTTGGCAAGTGGATTAGCAAAAAAGAGGTGTAAGTGCAAAATTGGATATTTCACCTTATGCATGGAAATCATATGAACAGTACACGAAATGCATTTGAATTTCACTCAAAATTTCATTTTAGAGCCAATGGAAGTGTTAGAATGATCAAGCCATGCACCAAATTTGAACTTTGAATTTTCCCTCCAAAAATAAAGTGAAATGCAAATGATTATGTGATGAGAATTGGTGTAATATGATGCATGATTTGGAAAGTATAGGTCAAAATATGAACATTGCAAAAAGAACCACTCAATTTGGCCTTTTGGTTCGAAAGTTATGCATGTTTGAAGTTCAAGTCACACTTGGCCATGTTTGATCCATATATCTTCAACCATACATGAGAAATTCATGATCGTGGACTTTTTGGAAATGGGAGAGAAAGATCTTTAACTTTCATGTTGGACAAAATATCATTTGAAGCTTCCTTGATGATGTAATCTTGAGTTGAAAACCTTTCCATTTTTGGCAATTTCAAATTACAGGTCACTTACTATTTTTGGAAAGTTTTGATCTGGCTTCAAATTCTTCATTGTTGATGTTTGAAATGTCAAATGAGACTTGTTCACACATGAATGAGGCATCTCTAACCTTCTCCCACCTCCAAATCCATGGTTGAGTTGACAGTTGACTTCTGTTGAGTTTTTAGGGTTTCAGATGAATTGTACGCTGACTGATGAGCCTTGAGCCTCCAATCTTTGGCCAAACCACTTCAAAATGATCCTTGAATCATATGAACTCATTTTACCAACCCTAGGGCTTTGATCCCATAGAAAATTCACTTGCTTGCTTGCACAACTGAAGCTCCTGACCAGTCTTGACTGATGAATTGATGGACTATGCAAATGAAATGCAATGTTAATGACCTAAAATGAAAATGTATGTACAAAATGAGAGGTGCAAATTTGAGGTGCTACACATGGCAACGCACAATTGTTGTGAAGAAAGTATTTTCAAATAATGCCTTGAAGTGCAAGAAAACTGGCCAAGAAGTCTTGACAAATTTTAAAGATTTTGGACTTAGAAATTTTTCTAAGTATCCTAAAAAAATGTCTCACTTTGACTAATCATAACTTTCTCAATTCTAATCCAAATGGAGAAAACTTTATATCTCTAGAAAGCTTGGAATGAGAGGAACAACTTTCAGGTTGGAGAAATTTTCAAATGGAGCTTTTACCTTGATGCAAAATGGGCTTAAAGTGAGTGCAACGATCATGAAAACTTGCCCTAAATGGAAAGTCAACCATTTCCAAATTAAGTAACTTTTCCAATTCCTGATTAAATGATGAATCCATGATTCAACCTTGATAAAATTTCACATATAGGATCCCCTAGGCATGGATTTTGAGATTCCACTCTCAAAATGTTAGGAGTTGACTTTTCTGGCCCCACAATTGACTTTTCCCAAACTGTCCGATTCCCGATTCCATTGATCAATTGAAGCACTTCTAGCTCAAATAAAGAGCTAATTTTTTGTATGTAGACCCTTGTGGACATATGGAGGGCCATGGAAAAGAGTTTCACCCAAAGAATCAGAAATAAACTAATTTTATACCAAACCCTAGTTTTAGGGCAAAATGATCAGGAACTGATTGCCCTGATTGCCAATGGATCTTTCTGAGATAATTGTGAATCTTCCTAGGCCAAGATGCCTCTCTAATCATGACATGGATGAGCTCCTCTACTTCCAACTAAACATTGCCTGTTGCAGGTAGCCATGAAACCCTAATTTCTGATTAAATCCAGATGAACACTCTGATAGCTTTGAATCCTTCACTGATGAACTAAGGACCATAATAAGATACTTGGACCCCCCTGAGACCCTTGAGACTTGTATACTTAGAAAATGAAGTCCAATTCTCAATCTTGCTTTGTGTGGGCTCCTTCTGTTAAGGAGTGATCGATCAAAACCTGATCTCCATGTCACTAATGCAGTATGCAATGAGTATGACTTAATATGATGCTAATGAAGTGTAAAACATAATCCCATGCTTCCAGGAAAAATGAAGGGTAAATTTTGGGGTATTATAGTCTTACTATGTGACACTCCTAAGTAATCAACAACAATCTCTTCAGTGACATCTTGAGAACTCAAGAACACACCCCTGATGGGCAAGTGAAGCTGACAAGAGACGTCATCCAAAGTAATGCTCATCCCACCAAACGGCATGTGAAATGAAGGTGTCTCTAGATGCCATCTTTCCACAAATGCGGATACCAGATTTGTGTCTATCTTATTCAAACTAGTTCTCTGAAGTGAAGATAAGCCAGACCTAGAAACCCAACTCTCCATCTGTTGTGGAAGAGCTAGTGGAACCCTCAATGTCAGCTTAAGTCCGTGTCCAGCAACCTTCAACTCTTTCTTCAGACCTCTTTCCTGAAAACAATTAAAACATATATTATAAAACACAATATAAAATATTCAAATATTATTCAATTTCAAATATACGTCATTTATTTACCTCACCAAACCATAAATGGCGAGAAACATGATGCTCGTACTTTACTAAAAGAGACGTATCGTACGACCCTCCTGGATAGCCAACCGACTCTACTACAGATGTAGATGCGCCCCGTCCTAAACTACAGTCTGGAATCCTACCGTCGGCACCTTGTCTTCGAACCACTATAATTTTTTTTTATAAAAAAAAAAAATAATAATAAAAAATAACGCACCGGAACACTTCTAAAAAGAGTTCTGGTGTTGTGGAAACTCAATTACACTTCCGGAACACT
Source organism: Lathyrus oleraceus (assembly GCF_024323335.1). Taxonomy (NCBI): domain Eukaryota; kingdom Viridiplantae; phylum Streptophyta; class Magnoliopsida; order Fabales; family Fabaceae; genus Lathyrus; species Lathyrus oleraceus. The sequence goes on along the minus strand of NC_066583.1, from coordinate 87,620,484 downwards.
TTTCAAAAGACTTCCGGTTAATTGAATAAAAACAGGAAGTATTTTACGAAGAGTTCCGGTTAATTGAATGAAAATCGGAAGTCTTTATTAAAGAGTTTCGGTTCAACGCCTCAAATTTACAACGAACCAGAAGTCTTCTGGAAAGTGTTCCGGTATGTTGTTTATGAACCGGAAGACTTACTCTTAGTGTTCCAATTTATAATGATAAAAAGGATGACCCGGAAGTCTTGAAGCGAAAATGAAATAAAATCCAATTTTTTCCGAAAATATAGCCTATTTATATGAGAGCATTTTGTTCCAAAAAAATCTATTGAAGGGGTATGGGTATAATTGATGGGCTATGAGGTAAAATTTCCTCCAAATTAATCTAATGATTGATTGCATTCCATGATGTTCTACATGAAGGAGAAGGGCGATCCAAAATGCAGCGGAATTTAAAAAATTATCCTTTAGTGATCCTTACGAATGGGCATAATCAGTGATAGAATCGTTACCTCTTATGGTGATTGAAACCTTTGATGTAGATCTACGGAGCGATCATGAACGTTGAACGGTGACAATGCCTCTACTTAGTCCACACGAACGGATTCCTTCAATCTCAGTGCTAGCTGCTACGAATGAAGGCTTTGAGTGAGAGAGATAGAGAGAAACAAAATTGCAACTGCACAAATGCTTCTGCACAAGGGTTCTATTTATAGAACCACTTGTGTGAGATGCAAGCTAAAAAGTCCACTTAAGTGTATGTGGCCCATATCTTATAATATGCCAAAATCACTTAAGCGCGTGGTACCTTAGCATATTTTGTATTCTACTTAAGTACACCGTACCTTATGATGTTCTATAATTCACTTAAGTGCACCGTACCTTACGGTGCTCCTTAGTTACTCTACCTCTCATCAATCCTTCCTTTTGTATGTGACCCTGTAGGTTTTCGCGACATTGGCAATTATATTAAATCACGTATTTAACATAATAAACAGTGAGCGGTATCTAGCAACACATCACTGCTACCCAAGACACGAAAATGTCATGTGATCTGACAAATCCTTTTGTGATAATACTTATGTGTATAATTACCCTTTTGCCTCTACATCTATATTGAACACAAGGCATAGACCGTGTCATCCTTGTCCAGTTCAATATTGGGCCCGTAGACATTTATCCTGTTACGCAGGATGAGCAAATTCCATCTAGGTCACTCATGTCCCTCAGCATGTTTCGTGGAGTACCCATCAACTGTCTTTATGGTCATCCAGTTATGGACAATGTTTGATCAACAATAAAGCACTCGACTCTTCATCTAAGGTCCATAGTGGTTTCAGGTCGAATGATGGTATACACCATTATCACCATGAGAATAACTTATGACACTTGCATAACATTCTATATAGTATTCTCATAGCGGGTCAATCTAGTATAAATATTACTCTTAATATTCATACCTATGTTTAAGACTTGATAACTCCTTATCCATGATCCATAGATGTGATCATCAGTCTATATATACATAATAGTCTTAATGCTTTAATGTTATCCCACTTCACAATAAAGCTCGACTACAGATACTTTAAGAATAATGTCCTTATGTTTAATGTGATCTCATGATTAAGTCACACTTGATACATTAAACGGACTAACTATTCTAGGGACTTTATTAAACAAACATAATAAAAAAATCCTTTTATTATTAATAAATAATTCGATACAAGTACCAAAAGTATTGACCTCTAGGGATTACACCAACAATCTCCCACTAGTACTAGAGCCAATCAGGCATACCCCTAATGCCCATAGATCTAGTATGGCCATCATGCTTCTGCTGCGCAAGAGGCTTTTTTAGTGGATCAACAATATTGTCAAGTGTAGGTACTCTGCATATTTTCACACCTCCTCTATCTATTATCTCTCGAATGAGGTGATAACGCCTAAGTATGTGTTTGGATCGTTGGTGAGGTCTAGGCTCCTTAGCTTGTGCGATAGCACCGTTTTTATCACAATAGAGACCAATGGGATCCACAATGCTAGGAACTATGCCAAGTTTGTAACACCCCTTTTTCTACCCCAAATTACTTAGCATATAATCAGAGTAAATAGGCACGCATATAAACAAAAGGGCATCACATCGACGTTTTCAAAAACTAAAAGCTTTCAAAAATCAAACATCATTCATCATCAATACACAACACACCTGGTCATTTAAAAATAACACATTTCCATTATCATGAATATTCAAGCATATGCGTTTGCAGTGGAAAATAATGAATACTCATGCATTTCATAAAATGATCCATGTCCCATACCATGATCATCTCTCAATAATCTCTCCAATTAAACATGTTCACAAGTAATAACATAATATGTATCCAAATATGATATGAGTTCAATACTACTAATCTACCCAGTGTTACATGACCAGAGCATTGACTCACTACTTAGTCTCTAAACGAAGTACTGTAGCTCTCCAGCTAACCTCGAGTGAGCTACCGTCCACTTACTTCAGTGATACTACTCCTGAGTATCTGTCGATACCCATGTAAAGGTAACATTCAAACAAAAAGGGTGAGAATTCAAATCATTATGAAGAAGTACAATCAAGCACAATGATTAAATCAACAATTAAAGGAATTCATCACACTTCATATAACCATGTAAATAATATTCATCAACATCTATTTCACATGTTTCAAACATCCATCAAAACTCAAGAAGCATAATATTCAAATCCAATATTATATTCCCAAATTTACACATAACTACAATCATCACATAATCACATATTCAGTCAAGTTATGTACCCAAACATCATCAAATTCAATTACCATATCTCATACACACATCACAATCACATCAAGTTATGTACTCAAACATCACCAAATTCAATTACCATATCTCATACACACATCACAATCACAACAATGCAAACATTCAATTATCACATAACTCTAGTGTGACTCAATGCATGACATGTGACTCTATGCATGTGGTACCATAATGTGAACCCAATGTTTCACCGCTTTCCGATTCCATATCTAGAATCCAAGCCACACTTCCGATCCGGACAAGATCAAAGCAACTACCATGCCTATTTCCAATTAAGGATCAACATGTGCTACATCTATTTCCAATGAAGGATCACCGTTTACTACCTCGCCTATTTCAAACCTTTCATGCCTTGCTTGCTCTTGATAGAGCATCTTCAGGTGTTCGATCATATCGAACGCTGCCGTATTCTCATGTTGCTTTTGCAACTCTGAGTTCATGGTAGCTAGCATGAGGCAAGCAGTTTCATTGGCACCATCGACATGCTTCTTATAAGCATCTCTTTCTGCCTTAGGTGCAGAACTAGGAGGTTCCTCTTCAGGAACAGGTTTCTCCAAGACATACAACTTTCTATCATGTTTGAGGATACTCCTCAGATTTCGGTGCCAATCCAGAAAATTTGTCCCAGACAATTTTTCCCTTTTAAGGATTGATCGTAAAATGTTGTTAGAGGTGTTTGTTTTCATGGTAATCTACATGAAAATAATGAAAATATAAGTATCAATAACATATTTAATTAGGCCTTTAATTAAATATGCTCCCACTATTTTACTCAAAACAAATGTCCCTCACCATTTGATTCGGAAAATCCCATTGGATGATTTTCTAGTGGGTTGAGATCCACATTTCACTTTGTTTTAAGCCCGCGCAGGAGGATTACACAAAACTAGGTTATTTAGGTAGGAACTCCTTCCAATTGTATCTAATATAACTCTCGAATATTTTAGTTGGGTGAATAACTCCTTATTCCAATCCATCACATGGATCATTTCCAACTCTTGCTTCTAAACATATATAATCTTATTATAATTTGTTTAGTTAAGTTTGACCCATTGTTTTAGCAATTGGATATTACAATTATCCCATCGCACCTTACTAATATAGAACATGCACCTCGCGTAGGCGAAACCTACATTATTTGATACTAGTCTTGATGAGTGCTAAAACTTGGAAAGCATAAACTTAATATTTAATTTGAGGGAATTTGCAATTATTCTGATCTCACTGGCTTATTTATCATATAAATCGTCTCTCACATGCATCAACATACATTCACATGCATCAACATACATAATGAAACAATTATGGCCCCTAGCGCAATTGTTCTCCCAGGCCAATGAGAGAACCTAAGCTAACCTAATAACAATCTAAGCTTCTCCAAACAAGATCTTTAAGGTTGCCCTCCTTTGATATTGAATTCTTCTCTTTCTTCATAACATTACATTACATAAAAGAAACTCGTTTTACATACGAGAGATTGAGATGAGAAAAGAAGTTACATTAAGAGATTAAAAGAGAGGCACGACACGCATGTCGTATTTTAAAATCCCAAAACAAAATAAAGGAAAACTAAGGCCATAACCAATCACCACAAGACAATAATAACAAACACATTATTATTATTAATTTAAATTCTGTTAATTAATTAAAACCAAATTAAATTTCGGCGACCGATCACACTACGCAGGGTTAGCCGGTAGCGCCCCGACTCAAAATTTTAACAAACAATTATTTTGAAATCGACGTCATTTTTCGCATCAACACTTGATACTTTAAAGCACAACTCTTACGCAGTCACAACCCTAATCACATAACTCTTTGACAGCACAACCCTTTTACCATCATTAACCCCAATGCACCAATTTCAGACCGTCAAACACACCTCGATTGTTAATTCAGTATGATTGATCAACACGTCATTGCTTCACCATACTAATTTCAGATCAAGACGCAAATGACCATTGATCGCTCAAAGGAAAACAACCATTAAGTGTTTGAATGAATGAAACAGAAACAGTATATCATATATACCGTATTTTGTATCAGGATTACTTATATCACATATATAACTTGATCGATCTTAATTGCGTAACCTATGGACGATCGATGTATCGCTGCTTCACCATACTAACATCGAATTCCGAAGCATAGTCAACATCAATCATCCAAATCGTACACACCTGATGTCAAATTTAATTACTCATTTATTCTTTGATTCATTCTGTCTTTTAATCGTATTAATACAGAAAATACAGAAAATAAACAGCTATCAGATGCATGGTTTTGTAAGTGGCTCTGATACCACTGAAGGAGAAGGGCGATCCAAAATGCAACGGAACTTAAAAAAATACTCCTTTAGTGATCCTTACGAATGAGCATGATCAGCGATAGAATCATTACCTCTTATGGCGATTGAAACCTTTGATGCATATCTACGGAGCAATCACGAACGTTGACCGGTGACAATGCCTCTACTCAGTCTACACGAACGGATTCCTTCAATCTCAGTGCTAGCTGCTACGAATGAAGGCTTTGAGTGAGAGAGGGAGAGAGAGAAACGAAATTGCAACTACACAAATGCTTCGACACAAGGGTTCTATTTATAGAACCACTTGTGTGGGATGCAAGCTAAAAAGTCCACTTAAGTGTATGTGGCCCATATCTTATAATATGCCAAAATCACTTAAGCGCGTGGTACCTTACCATATTTTGTATTCTACTTAAGTACACCGTACCTTACGATGTTCTACAATTCACTTAAGTGCACCGTACCTTACGGTGTTCCTTAGTTACTCTATCTCTCATCAATCCGTCCTTTTGTATGTGACCATGTAGGTCTTCGCGGCATTGGCAATTATATTAAATCACGTATTTAACATAATAAATAGTGAGTGGTATCTAGCAACACATCACTGCTACCCAAGACACGAAAATGTCATGTGATCTGACAAATCCTTTTGTGATAATACTTATGTGTACAATTACCCTTTTTCCCTTATGTCTATACTGAACACAAGTTATAGACCGTGTCATCCTTGTCCAGTTCAATATTGGGCCCATAGACATTTATCATGTTACGCAGGATGTGCAAATTCCAACTAGGTCACTCATGTCCCTTAGCATGCTTCGTGGAGTACCCATCAACTGTCTTTATGGTCATTCAGTTACGAACAATGTTTGATCAACAATAAGGCACTCGACTCTACATCTAGGGTCCATAGTGATTTCAGGTCGAAAGGTGGTATAAACCATTATCACCATGAGAATGACTTATGACACTTTGCTTAACATTCTATATAGTATTCTCATAGCAGGTTAATCCAGTATAAATATTACTCTTAATATTCATACCTATGTTTAAGACTTGATAACTCCTTATCCATGATCCACGAGATGTGATCATCAGTCTATATATACATAATAGTCGTAATGCTTTAATGTTATCCCACTTCACAATAAAGCTCGACTACTGATACTTTAAGAATAATGTCCTTATGTTTAATGTGATCTCATGATTAAGTCACACTTGATACATTAAACGGACTAGCTATTCTAGGGACTTTATTAAACAAACATAATAAAGAAAAATCCTTTTATTATTAATAAATAATTCGATACGAGTACCAAAAGTATTGGCCTCTAGGACTTACACCAACACTACACCCGTTCAATTGCTAATTATTTCTCTAATTTAAAGAGGAAAGCACGTCACTTCACATCTATTCAATTTTTTTTCTTCATATAAACACCACTTTTCACTCTCATTCTGACTTGAGTATTAGAGTGCTAACCTTACAAGTCAAGTCCCTCTTCAACGCATCAGAAGTTATGAACCACCACAACAAACTTTGAAGTCACACTTTTCGATCAACTCTAGCTCCAACACAAAATATTGGCGTGTTCTGTGGGAATCGACTTCCAATTCCTACGACTTTCCATGATTAAATGTCTCTTGATTAAATCGAATTTCCTCTATTAGATATCTAGATCTCTTTTAATCAGAGTACAAATCTTCATTTCTTGATTATTTGTGTAAGATTTCAAACTCGTCTCTTTCAGATCATCCATCAGACCCATCGACAATGATAGTTGTCAAGAATCCTTCACCTTCTCCTCAAGGGATGAACAATCAAGTTCTGGCGACTTTTATATCCATTTTCTTGCCACAAGATTATGTCCATCCTAGGACATATCAAGAAGTATTTCAACCTCATATATTCCTCAAACCTACTTCACAGTTTTACCATGACGAGCCTTTGTTTAGACCTCAATTAATGCATCTACTGTCTGACAAAAAATGCTTCTCGGTCTTCGGCTATTGCAAGATAACCCTGAAGTGCAGAGATCCAATAACCCGCTGAACATTATTTACCACATGATTAGGGACAAACTTAGAAAATTTAAATAATTGAGATATATTACATATAAATTAATGATTATTTTAATTTTTTTTTGTTTCAAACTAAGAAAATAAAATAGGTATTTGAAATAATTTATTAATTAGAATACTATACTTTATATTTATAAATAATAAATAAATATGTAAAATTTAAGTGCAAAATATATTTGTATATTTTAAAAAATAAATAGGAAAGTATATATAATATTAATGACATGTTTTTTTCCTCTAAAAATTAAATAAATAAAAATAAAGAAAGAGGTGAGATATATATATGATTTTAATGATTGCATATACATTATGATTTACACTATGATTTTGAATTGTTATACATATATTGCATTAGAAACATATTGCTGTACTGTAGAGAAATCTAAATTGAATGGGGACACATGCCTACACTATGGGTAATTTGGTTTCGTCCCTGAACATGGTACTATAGTAGAACTCTCAGGACATAACATAAAGATTATTCTGGATTGAACAAAGTTTACATCATGCCAATCCGAAGAACAACATTGTAGGACAAGAGGTTTCACAAACGAACCAATCCTCAATTCCCGGAGATCTAGAAGTCTTCGATTCACCAACGATATCATATGCAAAGACTCTTTCTCCCAATCTCGAAGGGGGGAGAGTTATACACATTCCTCATGAAGTCTTCCATCCTCAGACGAGGGAAAGATAAGAAGAAGACACTCTTATCCAGGCACAAAAAATATCCCTTATTCACTCGCGTCCTGGATAGCAGGACCCTGAAACCTCTGGAGAAACCATTAAAGCTCCAAAGTTACGACAATACATAGGATCCCAATGAGCATGTCGAGCACGTAGATGAATGTATTAACTACTACCACATTGACATAGTTATGAACTATATGCTCTTTGCAATAACCTTGACCGGATTGGTCGCAACTTAGTACAATCCATCCTAGATGGGAGTATAGACTCTTGGACCTACCTATGCGAAACTTTCACTACTCACTTCATCGTAAAAAGAGGCAACCGATAACCATGGCCATGCTTAGTGGAACCATGCAAGGTAAGAAGTAAATCATGTGAATCTATGTGCTTGTAGGTATAAATTTGAAAATACTGCTGAAGATTTATCTGAAGTTTTGATGACGACAACGATTTTTAAAGTAGGTGGAAATAACTTTAAACCTTGATGATGGTGATCTATCCAAATAAACATTTAATGCCTCATCAACAAAAAGAGATTCAATATCAAACTTCTTATATGATCAGAAGCAACGGTTCATCACACAACGATATTACAATAATATAACGGTTCAACAACCAAACATATAAACCAATACATTTATCGACATAGTAGGCACATGAAAAATATTCAAAGATATCACCAATCACTACCATGTTATAGATTTGAGCGTTAGCTTTCTAACACTTCAAATGGAACGTCATTTGGATATACATATCAAAAGTTATGGCGAAAATAGTCGAACGACGCAAAACCAACATTTTGGAAATTATGTGTCGACACATAACATGTACAGGTAGGTTCATGTACCTCATTTTTAAAGTCTGTAGATTCTGTTTGCTGTGCCGACTGCATGTGTTGGCTCATGACCTTTACAGGTCAACTCATGACCTATAAAAGTCTACACATGCATCGAACATGTTGAAACATGACTTTAATTTGTCTAAAAATCAGTTTTTAACCATCCAAATACTACTTTATATAATAACAACTTATTTTACGAAAATATATCATATTAATCCCAATTTCTACTACTATTACCCCATAAACTCATCTATTATTTCATGGGTTCATGGATCAACAACACATTACAACAATATTATCATATCCATCATCTCTAAATCATCAAATTTTCACCAAAATCAACATGATTCATTTGATTGAAGCACATCACAACAACAACATATCAATACACATGTTTATAATTCATATTATTACATATAAAAATAGTATTATCATCATGAATCAAAAGAATAACAAACCCTATGAAAGGTTATGAGTCCCTTCACTCCACCCTTCCATCATATCCCTTATTATTGAAATAATTTTCCACCCTTACATTAGATTTTCAATAATTGGTGATGATTTGTGCAACTTCTATAAGTTCTCTCCCCAATTTCCTAATTTTCTCCTCATCCCCTCTTTTGCCCCTTTTCTACACGTCTGAAGATTCTCCAAAACCCTAGCTCTTTCCCTACTTTTAGAATATATACTCCCTCACCACTTTATCTAATTATGAAATTTGCCAAACTCAATAATAACTTCTCTATTTCATTTTTATCATGCATTCTTTCAATCAAAAGCATTCATCAGGATTTAGATAAAAGGTTAAGATTTTTGACATTTTATCTGGTCTTGATGACGTTTATTCAGTCATCTGTTGATTAAGATGTCAAAAGACTTGATTTCTCAATCTCAATGCAACGTCAATTCCATTGTATCATATTTCGGAGGTCCATAGGGTGACAATAAAGAGTGTTATCTTCATTTGAACCTTTGTAGGGTCATGATTGTGTTTGAGAATTAGAAGCAAATGGTCCAAGAGTGATTCACTTGCATCTAATTGTCTATTCACAATTCATCAATTAGTAAATCAATGCATTCATAAGACAACTGCATTTTCTACTTATCACATCATGCATTTTGTTTCGTGTAATGCTTAAAATGTCAACAAAAATAATTTTTCAGATCTATAGGCAGATCGGTTGAATTAATTTGCAAATGTGTGTAGAATTAGCGGATAAAAATTTCTAAATCGAGCTTGCATAAGTCTGTATTCTTAATCTACGACCCATGTAGTTTAACTTGATATACTTGCTTTAATTATTTGACTACTTTTTTGTCTGCATTTTGATCGGCCTGAGCCTTTTAACCGATCATTTTTTATTTTAAAATTTGATCAAAAAATGTATATTTCTGAGAAGTTTATTTCGCACGGATTATTTTGGTGCATGTAATTTAATTTTTAGGGTTTTTTTGAGCTTAAGTTTTTATTCTTTTATTTTTTATTTTTTTATTAAAATATTTATTAAATATATATCTTTTATTTTTTATTTCAAAATATGTATCTTTTATTTTTTTTAATTAAAATATTTAGAAAAAATAATTAAAATTAATTATATTTTCATTTTATTTTATTTATCTTAAAATATTGAAATTTTTCTTGTAATTTGTTTAACTCATTTTGATCTTGTAAAATATCCAAGATATTTTAGATTTATTAAATTTGTATATATATATATATATATATTATATATATATATATATATATATATATATATATATATATATATATATATATATATATATATATATATATATATATATATATATATATATATATATATATATATATATATATGGGCCAACACAGCTGAACCCCAACTATAAGTGGTTACCTTATTAATGTTGCGTAATAAAGGTAAATACATTATATTTTCAGAATTACCTGTACTTTCTGGAAACAAAAAATTACCAAATAAAATCATAATATAACACCGAGCTTTTATTATTTTCTCATACTCGGTTGAATCTTCGGAAAATACTATACTGACATAATATCGTTTAAGGTATTTTAAATTTATACCTTCCCCCCTTGCTTGACCGAATGTGTCTCCCTCAGTTTCGTCGTCTAACAAAGGGGCACCCAATAATTCATTGCAGATATTGTTGTCTTGGTTAACTCTACCATTCACCATCTTTCCATCTATACGGAGACCCAACAACATGTACATGTCCTCAAGTGTGACGGTACACTCACCAATCGGAAGGTTAAATGTGTGGGTCTCAGGTCTCCACCTCTCCAACAAAGCCAGAATGAACTTGTAGTCCATCGAGTACGAAACAATGTTGAGTAGATTTCCAAATCCACATCTTCTAATATATGGTTCTATTAAAGGATCGTGGGGTACATATTCATGTACACGACATCTAAACCGCTTCGGATCTTAATAACAAAAAAGTAAGAAAATACAATAAGAAGAAGAAATACATAATAAATAAACACAACTCTATAAGAAGTAAGAAAAACATAGATAACAAATGTATAAGACTAAAAATAGAAAAAGTAAAAAGGGAGAGATAACATACAAATGTCGAGATATTCTCGAGTGTGCCTCTATATTCATCGGCCATAGTCAACAAAGACATGATTTGATTTTGCAAAGCTTGAGTGTGGTAGAGGATTAGTGTGACAAAGAAGAATATAATTGAGCTTGTATTGTTAATTGTTGTACCATATCCCCATTCGACAAAATTGTACCCTCATTCCCGTAATATTTAATCATTTATCGCTTTCCTTTCCTTTTTATTGAATTAGTTAGTTGTTAACTCAAGATTAAAATCAACCACTTTTAGAAAAGAACAAAAATAACGCTTGATTCAACACCAAGCCCTTTTTCCCAAATCACTTTCAAATTGAATTTAATCTCGAGTATATCTTCTGATTAATTCAAACACTATTCATAATCAACTTGCAACGCTTGATCTAACGTCAAATCTTTGGTGCAAAACCTTTTTTCGTAATGAAAATTGAAAGACATATGACCAAGAGATGCACATATCTTTAGACCCCTTAATGGTCGAGCATTCGGAGCACACCAGATTCAAAATGATTATTAATCTTTTAAATCAAAAACACTTTTTTCAAACTTGGAATAAAGGGACAATGAAAGTTATCCATGCAAACTACGAGTAAACGCGCGTTTGGTGCATACCTCTACTCAAATATTTACTCACCTTCTGCAAAGATAAAATCTTCATGATAAAAGCAACTTAACCAATCAAACTTGTTTTCCACCCTTGTGCGACTTCGAAAATATTTTTAGAAACGAGTATTCTTTATCCATATCGACGTGAAACAATCAAAGACTTCCGCCTCCAAGAGCGAGCAACAAGTAAAAGTTTAGTCACTCGATATGTCTAAAGGATCACACCTTAAAAGCAATCAACCAAGTAGTTCTTTCTAAGCACACCTACGTAGCCTTGAGTTCTCCATAGCACATGGAGATACATAGGAGCAGGATTTTGAAATCTTGTCAGGCACCGCTTTTAATAAAAAGTGTTTTTCTTTTCTCTTTCCTCACTCATAAGTAGAAGATCAAAAATGATTCACGCTAACACTCTTACAAAAACTAACTAAATGGGTATCGTTGAGTACACAAATGTGATGTGAGGGGTGCTAATATCATCCTCTTGCATAATCGACTCCCAAACCCGATTTGGTTGGACGACTATTTCTTTTTGTTTTTTTTATTGGTTTTATTGATATTTTACCTCTCCCCTCCGGGAATAAATAAATCGTTGGCGACTCTATTTTGTTCATATTTTTAGCGTTCCTTATGCTCAGTTATTTTTCGTGCCACGACACAATGCAAGCTGAATTCGAAATGAGTATGATGGGAGAGCTGAAGTTCTTTCTTGGAATTCAAATTAATCAATTCAAAGAGGGAGTCCATGTTCATCAGACTAAATATAAAAATGAGCTTCTAAATAAGTTCAAGCTTGATGATTGCAAAATCATGAGCACTTCTATGCATCTAACCTGCAACATGAGCAAAGATGAAAGCAACACCAAGGTCTGTCAGAAGCTGTACAGAGGTATGATTGATTCTCTTATTTATTTAAAATCCTCTAGACCATATCTTTTATTTATTCTTTGTTTGTATGAAAGATTACATTAGTGGAAGCTTTCAATTCATAGGTGAAAACCTAATATCCTGGGCTAGTAAAAGACAAACAACAATTGCCTTGTCCATAATAGAAGCAGAAAACATCTCAGTTGCAAGTTGCTGTACACTGTAACACCCCGATAAAATAAGATAATTATTTAAATTGAGTTAATAATATATTTATTAATTTAATTAAATAATTGGAATTATTATTATTATTGGAATAATAATTATTGGAATATTATTGGGATTATTATTATTGGATTATTTTTATTGTTATTATTGGAATAAAAGTAGAAATCAGTAAAAAGGTTCCATTTGGTAAAAAGAGTTATTTTCACGTGAAAAGGGAAAAGAGGCAGAAAAGGGAAAAAAGGGCAAAGAGCCAGAGGACGAAGGTTGAAGGAAGGAAAAGCTTGGAGCTCAGAGATTGCCGGATTTACTCAGGTAAGGGGGTTTATCATCGATTAATGGGTATTATGGGATAATATGTGATGGGTAGTGAGAAACCATTGATTTGCCTCTGATTGAATGATGTATGATGAATTTGTGAACTTTTGGGATGAACGAAATTGGGATTAAAATTGAAGAAATTCGTAGGAATTAGAGGTAGAAAGGTTAGAAATTTGTGAAATCGAAAGTGTATGATTCGTGTTAGACGAGATGAATGAATTGTGTGTAAAATTTGGACTGTGGAAGGTTGAATTGGATCGATCTCGTAGCAGCAAAAGCCATTGCAGATCTGGAAATTCTGGTTTCTGGTCATACGCGTATGGCACTAGGCAATACGCGTATGATATGGCTGGTACGCGTATGGATGAGGCCTTACGCGTATGAGTGAAAGAGATGAGGTTTTGAACGTGAAATTGTCTCTGTTGGTACGCGTATGAGAATGTGGTACGCGTAGCATACGCGTATGGGCGTGGGCAATACGCGTATGGATTTGGTCAGGAATGGGCAATACGCGTATGGGCATAGGCAATACGCGTATGGGCAGACTTGTGGTTTCCCTGAACTGTTGTGGTGCAGTTTTTGGTTGTTTAGGCTGAGTGCTGTAACTTAGCTGATGTATGACGTAGTGGGGATTATTTCCCGTTGTTTTGAGTAGTATAGGTATTAGTAGAGTGTGCTAATACTGTGTTTGATTATGCGGCATGATATGATATGCTTTTGTGATAAAATGTGTTGATGATGTGTGATGGTATGCATGATGCTGTGAATGTATCAGTTATGTATGCATTGTGAATAGACTGTTTTATGGCTTAGAGTGTGAGCATATGTCTATTCCTGAGTTGTTGTTATTGTTGCATTGCTAGATGATTAGCATGCATATTGTGGCCCATTTGGGGTGGTAGCTAATTCCCATGGTGAGGAATTAGTGAGTGAGTCACTATGTCTCAAATGAGTGGGACTAGTGAGCTTGGTAGCCGTGCCTGGATTTGGACGGTGAGGTTGAACTATATGTTCACAAATAGTCGGTACCGCATGCATGGAGTCTCATTGCATAATATATGTATGGCGTATAATATGAATGGATGTATTCCAATATTATACGTGTGTTTGTGTTGGTGTTGATTATTATGTTGAGTTGATGTGCTGTTACTGAATATATGTTTGGATTAGGGTGATGAAGTGTGTTAGATTACTTAACATGACATGATATTTTATAATACTTATTATATTGATTGAGGAACTCACCCTTACAACTATTTTTCAGGTAACGAGCAATGAGTTGAGTAGAAGTTAATGCTTGGAGTCTAGTGTAGTCTCCTTAGTGGGTCGTGCTCTGATAGATGTAACATCGGGATGGGTTGTCTTAACTTGTTTTAAATGTTTTATTGTTGGTTGAGAACCATTTTACATGTAATGTTTTACATGATTGATGAAATTTATATCCGCTGTGTTTTATGCAAATGTCTATGTTTTGAATTAATAAAAGAGCATGACCGTTATATTGTAGAATGGTGTGGAATATTGTGTGACACCCTTAAATGGCATAATTACTCTGATGTTGTATTTTGATATTTAATTTAAATTATTGGGGTATTTTAGAAGGGTGTTACATTAGTGGTATCAGAGCATAGTCGGTCGAGTCGAGTCGTAATTATTCTGTTTCCCTGTACGGGATAGGTGTTGTGTACCCCTATCAGTACTTATTATTTAGCTTGTTGAGTTCTCAGAATAGAGATGGCTGGAAGAGGTAGAGATGATGCTGCGATTGCTGAGGCGCTGGGTATGCTAGCTGGAGTACTTGGAGGGAATCCGAATGTTGTGGGAATGGGAGCTGCTCGTCAATTGAGTGAGTTCCAAAAGAACAATCCTCCAATGTTCAAGGGAGCATACGATCCAGATGGTGCTCAGAAGTGGTTGAAGGAGATCGAGAGGATCTTCCGAGTGACTGAGTGTGCCGAAAACCAGAAGGTCAGGTTCGGTACGCATATGCTGTCAGAGGAAGCGGACGATTGGTGGGTTGCTACCCGCACTGAATTGGAAGCTGTTGGGAATGCTGAGATTACTTGGGCTATGTTCCGAGAGAGATTCCTGAGGAAGTACTTTCCAGAGGATGTCAGAGGAAAGAAAGAGATAGAGTTCTTGGAATTGAAGCAGGGCAATCGGTCGGTTACTGAATATGCTGCTAAGTTCACAGAGCTGTCGAAGTATTACACTCCCTATAACGAGGCTACTGGGGAATTTTCGAAATGTGTGAAGTTTGAGAACGGGTTGCGTCCCGAGATCAAGCAGGCTATTGGATATCAGCGGATCAGAGTGTTTTCTGACTTGGTTGACTGTTGCAGGATTTTTGAACAGGATTCCAAAGCCAGAGCAGAGAGCTATCAGCAAAGGGTTGATAGGAAAGGCAAGAATCAGAATGATCGTGGAAAACCGTATGCAGCTGGCAAAGGTTTTCAGAGACAGAGTGGGATGAAGAGGCCTAGTGGGGGAGACTCCAGTGCCCCTGCTAAGTGTTACAGATGTGGTCAGGTTGGGCATCGTATCCATGAATGTACCAGTAATGAGAAGAAGTGTTTCAAGTGTGGAAAAGGTGGTCATTTGGCTGCAGACTGCCGGTTGAAGACTGTGACTTGTTTCAACTGTGGAGAGTTGGGTCATATTAGTCCACAGTGTCCTAAGCCGAAGAAGGAGAACCAGTCGGGAGGCAAGGTCTTTGCTTTATCGGGTTCTGAGACTTCTGCAGATGATCGTTTGATCCGAGGTACGTGTTATATTAATGGCTTTCCTCTTGTAGCTATTATTGACACCGGTGCTACTCATTCCTTTATATCCTTGGATTGTGCTGTGAAACTTAAGTTAGAGATATCTGAGATGCGTGGAAGTATGGTGATTGATACTCCTGCGAAGGGTTCAGTGACTACTACTTCAGTTTGTTTAAATTGTCCTTTGAGTATTTTGGTAGAGACTTTGGGATGGACCTTGTGTGTCTTCCACTAGTACAGGTTGATGTTATCCTGGGTATGAACTGGTTGGTGTTTAACCGAGTCTATATCAACTGTTTTGATAAGACTGTGATTTTTCCTAAGATTGAGGAAGGAAAGAGTTTGTTTCTATCTGCAAGGCAGGTGAATGAGGAAGTAGCAGATGGGGCAGAGTTGTTTATGCTGTTAGCGACTTTGGAAGCTAAAGATAAACTGGTGATTGGTAATCTAGCCGTGGTATGTGATTTTCCTGATGTGTTTCCTGAAGAAGTGAATGAATTACCGCCAGAGCGTGAAGTTGAGTTCTCGATCGATTTGGTACCTGGTACTAGGCCGATATCGATGGCTCCGTACCGTATGTCTGCTGTTGAGTTAACTGAATTGAAGAGTCAGTTGGAAGATCTGTTGGATAAGAAATTTATTCGTCCGAGTGTGTCACCGTGGGGTGCACCAGTGTTATTGGTTAAGAAGAAAGAAGGTACTATGAGGTTGTGTGTGGACTACAGGCAATTGAATAAAGTGACTATCAAGAATCGGTATCCTTTGCCGAGGATTGATGATTTGATGGATCAATTGGTTGGTGCGAGTGTGTTCAGCAAGATAGATTGAGATCTGGGTATCATCAGATACGTGTGAAAACTGAGGATATTCAGAAGACTGCTTTCAGAACAAGGTATGGACATTATGAGTATTCTGTAATGCCTTTTGGTGTGACTAATGCGCCTGGAGTATTTATGGAGTATATGAATAGGATTTTCCATCCGTACCTAGACAAGTTTGTTGTGGTGTTTATTGACGATATTTTAGTGTATTCGAAATCTGAAGAAGAGCATGCTGAGCATTTGAGAATGGTTTTAAGAGTTCTACGAGAAAAGAAGTTATTTGCTAAACTGTCTAAGTGTGAATTTTGGTTAGAAGAGGTTAGTTTTCTTGGTCATGTGATTTCAAGAGGTGGTGTTGCTGTTGATCCTTCTAAGATAGAAGCGGTATCTAAGTGGGAAGCTCCGAAGTCAGTTTCTGAGATAAGGAGTTTTCTTGGACTTGCAGGTTATTATAGGAAGTTCATTGAGGGATTTTCTAAGTTGGCGTTACCGTTGACGATGTTGACTAGAAAGGGGCAAGCGTTTGTTTGGGACTCAAAATGTGAAGAAGGTTTCCAAGAGTTAAAGAGAATGTTAACTACTGCTCCTATTCTGATATTACCGAGTTCGTCGGAATCATTTGAGGTTTACTGTGATGCTTCATTGTTGGGCTTGGGTGGTGTGTTGATGCAGAATAAGCAGGTTATAGCTTATGCTTCGAGACAACTGAGGGTTCATGAGAGGAACTATCCGACACACGATTTAGAGTTGGCAGCTGTGGTTTTTGTTCTGAAGTTATGGAGGCATTATCTATACGGGTCAAGATTTGAGGTTTTCAGTGACCATAAAAGTTTAAGGTATTTGTTTGATCAGAAAGAGCTGAATATGAGACAGAGGAGATGGTTAGAGTTTCTGAAGGATTATGATTTTGGTTTGAATTACCATCCGGGTAAAGCAAACGTAGTGGCGGATGCATTGAGTCGGAAATCATTGCATATGTCTATGTTAATGGTTAAGGAATTAGATTTGATTGAGCAGTTTAGAGACTTGAGTTTGGTGTGTGAGAGTACTCACAATAGTGTTAAATTGGGAATGTTGAAGTTAACGAGTAATATTTTGGATGAGATTAGAGAGGGTCAGAAATCCGATATGCTTTTGGTTGATAAGTTGACTTTAGTGAATCAAGGTCAAGGTGGTGAATTCAGAGTTGATGAGAGTGGTGTTTTGAAATTTGGTAATCGGGTATGTATTCCGGATGTTACCGAACTTAAGAAGAGTATCCTGGAGGAAGGACATCGTAGTGGCCTGAGTATTCATCCTGGAGCTACGAAGATGTATCATGATTTGAAAAAGTTATTTTGGTGGCCGGGAATGAAAAGAGAAATTGCGAGTTTTGTTTATTCTTGTTTGACTTGTCAGAAGTCAAAGATTGAGCATCAGAAGCCGTCTGGGCTAATGCAACCGTTGGCTATTCCAGAGTGGAAGTGGGATAGTATCAGTATGGATTTTGTGTCTGGTTTGCCGAGGACAAATAAGAATTTTGAAGCTATTTGGGTGATTGTTGACAGATTGACGAAATCGGCTCATTTCATTCCGATCAGAATGGATTATCCGTTAGAGAGATTGGCCGAGTTGTATATTGAGAAGATTGTAAGTTTGCATGGTATTCCGTCTAGTATTGTTTCGGACAGAGATCCTAGATTTACATCGAAGTTCTGGGAAGGTTTGCAGAGGGCTTTGGGAACTAAGCTGAGATTGAGTTCTGCATATCATCCGCAGACTGATGGTCAGACTGAGAGGACGATTCAGTCGCTAGAGGATCTTTTGAGGGCTTGTGTTTTGGAAAAGGGAGGTGCTTGGGATTGTTATTTGCCTTTGATTGAGTTTACCTACAACAATAGTTTTCATTCGAGCATTGGTATGGCACCGTTTGAAGCTTTGTATGGTAGGAGATGTCGGACACCTTTATGTTGGTATGAGTCCGGTGAGAGTGCTGTGGTTGGACCTGAAATTGTTCAACAAACCACGGAAAAGATTAAGATGATTCAGGAGAAGATGAGAATTGCTCAGAGTCGTCAGAAGAGTTATCATGACAAGAGGAGGAAGTCACTTGAGTTCCAAGAGGGAGATCATGTGTTTCTTTGTGTTACTCTGATAACTGGAGTTGGTCGAGCTTTGAAGTCGAAGAAGTTGACACCTCGATTTATTGGTCCTTATCAGATTTTGGAGAGGATAGGGGAGGTAGCCTATCGTATCGCTTTACCGCCGTCACTTGCGAATTTGCATGAGGTTTTTCATGTATCTCAGTTGAGGAGGTACATTCATGATCCGTCGCATGTGGTCCAAGTAGATGATGTCCAGGTGAGAGATAACCTGACTGTTGAAACATCACCTATGAGGATTGAGGATCGAGAGTTGAAGCAGTTGCGGGGTAAAGAGATTGCTTTGGTAAAGGTAGCTTGGGGCGGACCAGCAGGTGGCAATGTGACTTGGGAACTTGAGAGTCAGATGAAAGAGTCCTATCCAGAGTTATTCGCTTGAGGTATGTTTTCGAGGACGAAAACTCTTTTAGTGGGGGAGAGTTGTAACACCCCGATAAAATAAGATAATTATTTAAATTGAGTTAATAATATATTTATTAATTTAATTAAATAATTGGAATTATTATTATTATTGGAATAATAATTATTGGAATATTATTGGGATTATTATTATTGGATTATTTTATTGTTATTATTGGAATAAAAGTAGAAATCAGTAAAAAGGTTCCATTTGGTAAAAAGAGTTATTTTCACGTGAAAAGGGAAAAGAGGCAGAAAAGGGAAAAAAGGGCAAAGAGCCAGAGGACGAAGGTTGAAGGAAGGAAAAGCTTGGAGCTCAGAGATTGCCGGATTTACTCAGGTAAGGGGGGTTTATCATCGATTAATGGGTATTATGGGATAATATGTGATGGGTAGTGAGAAACCATTGATTTGCCTCTGATTGAATGATGTATGATGAATTTGTGAACTTTTGGGATGAAAGAAATTGGGATTAAAATTGAAGAAATTCGTAGGAATTAGAGGTAGAAAGGTTAGAAATTTGTGAAATCGAAAGTGTATGATTCGTGTTAGACGAGATGAATGAATTGTGTGTAAAATTTGGACTGTGGAAGGTTGAATTGGATCGATCTCGTAGCAGCAAAAGCCATTGCAGATCTGGAAATTCTGGTTTCTGGTCATACGCGTATGGCACTAGGCAATACGCGTATGATATGGCTGGTACGCGTATGGATGAGGCCTTACGCGTATGAGTGAAAGAGATGAGGTTTTGAACGTGAAATTGTCTCTGTTGGTACGCGTATGAGAATGTGGTACGCGTAGCATACGCGTATGGGCGTGGGCAATACGCGTATGGATTTGGTCAGGAATGGGCAATACGCGTATGGGCATAGGCAATACGCGTATGGGCAGACTTGTGGTTTCCCTGAACTGTTGTGGTGCAGTTTTTGGTTGTTTAGGCTGAGTGCTGTAACTTAGCTGATGTATGACGTAGTGGGGATTATTTCCCGTTGTTTTGAGTAGTATAGGTATTAGTAGAGTGTGCTAATACTGTGTTTGATTATGCGGCATGATATGATATGCTTTTGTGATAAAATGTGTTGATGATGTGTGATGGTATGCATGATGCTGTGAATGTATCAGTTATGTATGCATTGTGAATAGACTGTTTTATGGCTTAGAGTGTGAGCATATGTCTATTCCTGAGTTGTTGTTATTGTTGCATTGCTAGATGATTAGCATGCATATTGTGGCCCATTTGGGGTGGTAGCTAATTCCCATGGTGAGGAATTAGTGAGTAAATCATTTTGATTGTTGTTGATGTTTGCATGCTAGGTGATTAGCGTGCATAGCATGGCCCATTTGGGGTGGTAGCTAATTCCCATGGTGAGGAATTAGTGAGTGAGTCACTATGTCTCAAATGAGTGGGACTAGTGAGCTTGGTAGCCGTGCCTGGATTTGGACGGTGAGGTTGAACTATATGTTCACAAATAGTCGGTACCGCATGCATGGAGTCTCATTGCATAATATATGTATGGCGTATAATATGAATGGATGTATTCCAATATTATACGTGTGTTTGTGTTGGTGTTGATTATTATGTTGAGTTGATGTGCTGTTACTGAATATATGTTTGGATTAGGGTGATGAAGTGTGTTAGATTACTTAACATGACATGATATTTTATAATACTTATTATATTGATTGAGGAACTCACCCTTACAACTATTTTTCAGGTAACGAGCAATGAGTTGAGTAGAAGTTAATGCTTGGAGTCTAGTGTAGTCTCCTTAGTGGGTCGTGCTCTGATAGATGTAACATCGGGATGGGTTGTCTTAACTTGTTTTAAATGTTTTATTGTTGGTTGAGAACCATTTTACATGTAATGTTTTACATGATTGATGAAATTTATATCCGCTGTGTTTTATGCAAATGTCTATGTTTTGAATTAATAAAAGAGCATGACCGTTATATTGTAGAATGGTGTGGAATATTGTGTGACACCCTTAAATGGCATAATTACTCTGATGTTGTATTTTGATATTTAATTTAAATTATTGGGGTATTTTAGAAGGGTGTTACATTAGTGGTATCAGAGCATAGTCGGTCGAGTCGAGTCGTAATTATTCTGTTTCCCTGTACGGGATAGGTGTTGTGTACCCCTATCAGTACTTATTATTTAGCTTGTTGAGTTCTCAGAATAGAGATGGCTGGAAGAGGTAGAGATGATGCTGCGATTGCTGAGGCGCTGGGTATGCTAGCTGGAGTACTTGGAGGGAATCCGAATGTTGTGGGAATGGGAGCTGCTCGTCAATTGAGTGAGTTCCAAAAGAACAATCCTCCAATGTTCAAGGGAGCATACGATCCAGATGGTGCTCAGAAGTGGTTGAAGGAGATCGAGAGGATCTTCCGAGTGACTGAGTGTGCCGAAAACCAGAAGGTCAGGTTCGGTACGCATATGCTGTCAGAGGAAGCGGACGATTGGTGGGTTGCTACCCGCACTGAATTGGAAGCTGTTGGGAATGCTGAGATTACTTGGGCTATGTTCCGAGAGAGATTCCTGAGGAAGTACTTTCCAGAGGATGTCAGAGGAAAGAAAGAGATAGAGTTCTTGGAATTGAAGCAGGGCAATCGGTCGGTTACTGAATATGCTGCTAAGTTCACAGAGCTGTCGAAGTATTACACTCCCTATAACGAGGCTACTGGGGAATTTTCGAAATGTGTGAAGTTTGAGAACGGGTTGCGTCCCGAGATCAAGCAGGCTATTGGATATCAGCGGATCAGAGTGTTTTCTGACTTGGTTGACTGTTGCAGGATTTTTGAACAGGATTCCAAAGCCAGAGCAGAGAGCTATCAGCAAAGGGTTGATAGGAAAGGCAAGAATCAGAATGATCGTGGAAAACCGTATGCAGTTGGCAAAGGTTTTCAGAGACAGAGTGGGATGAAGAGGCCTAGTGGGGGAGACTCCAGTGCCCCTGCTAAGTGTTACAGATGTGGTCAGGTTGGGCATCGTATCCATGAATGTACCAGTAATGAGAAGAAGTGTTTCAAGTGTGGAAAAGGTGGTCATTTGGCTGCAGACTGCCGGTTGAAGACTGTGACTTGTTTCAACTGTGGAGAGTTGGGTCATATTAGTCCACAGTGTCCTAAGCCGAAGAAGGAGAACCAGTCGGGAGGCAAGGTCTTTGCTTTATCGGGTTCTGAGACTTCTGCAGATGATCGTTTGATCCGAGGTACGTGTTATATTAATGGCTTTCCTCTTGTAGCTATTATTGACACCGGTGCTACTCATTCCTTTATATCCTTGGATTGTGCTGTGAAACTTAAGTTAGAGATATCTGAGATGCGTGGAAGTATGGTGATTGATACTCCTGCGAAGGGTTCAGTGACTACTACTTCAGTTTGTTTAAATTGTCCTTTGAGTATTTTTGGTAGAGACTTTGGGATGGACCTTGTGTGTCTTCCACTAGTACAGGTTGATGTTATCCTGGGTATGAACTGGTTGGTGTTTAACCGAGTCTATATCAACTGTTTTGATAAGACTGTGATTTTTCCTAAGATTGAGGAAGGAAAGAGTTTGTTTCTATCTGCAAGGCAGGTGAATGAGGAAGTAGCAGATGGGGCAGAGTTGTTTATGCTGTTAGCGACTTTGGAAGCTAAAGATAAACTGGTGATTGGTAATCTAGCCGTGGTATGTGATTTTCCTGATGTGTTTCCTGAAGAAGTGAATGAATTACCGCCAGAGCGTGAAGTTGAGTTCTCGATCGATTTGGTACCTGGTACTAGGCCGATATCGATGGCTCCGTACCGTATGTCTGCTGTTGAGTTAACTGAATTGAAGAGTCAGTTGGAAGATCTGTTGGATAAGAAATTTATTCGTCCGAGTGTGTCACCGTGGGGTGCACCAGTGTTATTGGTTAAGAAGAAAGAAGGTACTATGAGGTTGTGTGTGGACTACAGGCAATTGAATAAAGTGACTATCAAGAATCGGTATCCTTTGCCGAGGATTGATGATTTGATGGATCAATTGGTTGGTGCGAGTGTGTTCAGCAAGATAGATTGAGATCTGGGTATCATCAGATACGTGTGAAAACTGAGGATATTCAGAAGACTGCTTTCAGAACAAGGTATGGACATTATGAGTATTCTGTAATGCCTTTTGGTGTGACTAATGCGCCTGGAGTATTTATGGAGTATATGAATAGGATTTTCCATCCGTACCTGGATAAGTTTGTTGTGGTGTTTATTGATGACATATTGGTGTATTCGAAATCTGAAGAAGAGCATGCTGAGCATTTGAGAATGGTTTTAGGAGTTCTACGAGAAAAGAAGTTATTTGCGAAACTGTCAAAGTGTGAATTTTGGTTAGTTCAGATAGCATACAAGTGGATCATTTCTTGTTTAACATTTGATCACTTATGTGTCATGAATTTGAAAGGTCTTTCTAACAATTAGGTTATAAGTTGTTGGATAATAATTGTTGGGTAAAAATATATGTGTTTTAAATACTATGTATCTCTCCAAACAATCATTAACTTGTGTTTTTATCTAGTATATCTTCCCCTTCAACTTTATACATGACTCTCTACAATTTGACTCTGAACCAGGTAGTTCTCTATGAGAAATAATATTTTGGTTCAGAAGATCATAAGTCATGAGTTTTTCTAGGAATTCTTTGTCTTCTGATCCTTGAGTCATATTAATAGATAAATCCAATTATATTTAGTTAAGCTAAGAAATAAGATTTCCTTTATAAATATTCTTCTCTTAACAAAAACAATGGAGTTATATTTTAGGAATCAATGATTCTGGGTAAAATTAAATTATATTTTATTTTCCCTTTAATAATGTGTTTTACAGTTGTGTAATTTTTTTTTTAAAAATATCTACGCACAACTCAATATTGATTGGGAAGGTTAGAAAACGACTTTAACTCAGTCTTCTTGGTGAATCAAAAGAAATGGAGGCTAGTGATTAACAATCATGTAAGAAGTAAAGAGAAAAAGGATTTTATATTGTTAAAAAGAGGGGAGAAGTACAAAGACTGATTTCCTCATGGATCAAAACATTTCACATCGCCTAAATCTTCTCCAAATTCCTCTGAAAAATAAGCATGACAATTGAGAAAGTTTGACCATTCAAAAGGGAATTCATCAACATCTAACTCGTAGTCAGAAGGATGATCATGGATTCTTTAAAGTCTTCTCTTCTCCCTCTTTATCAAGGATGGTTTTCTCACCTTCAATAATCTTGATGAATATGTCATTGGTTTTGAATCCTAAGCCTTTTTAGTCTGACACTTCAACAATCTTGAAGTGTATTCAAAAACTGCCTTGTTAATATTACATGGAATGCCTTCATTGGAATTTTTGAGAGAATCGCTCATGGTTTATGAAAATGTATGTTAAGTTCGGATGGAATATGATTTCTATTGTATGGAAACTCTGCTTTTATAGAGAATTTTAGTTAAAGTAAAATCAGTTTTAGATACAATGCACCAATGATAATTGGAGAACATTAAATTCATTATCTACAAGCATGTCTATTCAGACTTAATTGCCTAAGTTATCTTTAAATCCTAGATGAAAGATGCTACCTTGATCATCTTGAGAAGTGCAATAGTTTCTTTCCAACCGTTCCAATCAAACATCAAATCTTTTTAAATATTTTATCTAAAAGGGAAATCAAACATGTTTTTAAACTATTTTTATCCTGATTCTGATTTCATCCCAAACATTTATTCATTTTAAAATATTTTTATTCAGTATCTTTTCTACTTCCTTTCTTTATTTTTTTGTTGATGACAAAAGGGGAAGTAGATATAGAAGTATTTAAGCATCTGAAATCTGACAATTATTATTCTGCTTAAATTATGAAGAATTACATATGTGCTTTAAATGTTTATATTTAATTAACCAGGATAGAACTTAGGGGAAGCTTACAAACCTAACACTATCAACTATTATGCTAAGGGGAGCTTACAAACCTCAAACCTTGTAGTCAACCAGTTAATTAAATCATCAACCATTGTTCTTAAATACTTATGTTTGTCATCATCAAAAAGGGGGAGATTGTTGGAACAAATAGGTTTGTCCCATATCCCTTTGGTTTTGATGATAACAAAGTATTTAAAGAGCAATATGATATACTAATGTTTGCTCAAGTATGCTTGACAATAGACTAAAAGTCATATTAAATCCAAGTATTCGTTATGACCCTTCTCTGAACATACTTTATCATGTGATAACCTAAAGCTCTGGGCTCTTCATAGAGTCTGCTGGGATACAACTGCTAATTTCTTTTGGAGCAAAGGTTTTTCAAACTAGTTTTCACCTAACCTGACAATTTGGTGAAACATCTCATAGTCTCCCAACGTCTCTTTTGAAGCTTCTTAAAGGACTCAACGATTGCATCTTCAATGGCTATTTTCCTCATTATTTAAAGAACAAAAAACTTGAAGATCAACCCAACAAAATAACGTAACAACAAAAATAAATACATGTTGTACATGCTAATACACCAAGATTGATAATCAAAGAGAAGCTACTCTTGTCCTTGTAAATCTTATAAATCCATAAGTCCTAAAAGTGTCTGATTTTTTGTAAAGTATTATTTATACACCTCTGATTGTATATCAAGTGTATTCACCCAACAATCATTTATCTGTTAGGCAGATTGTTAGAAGTCTCTTACTAAGTGTTTGAGAAAGAAAGTCTTAAGCTTGTGTGCTTGATCAATGAAGCATTTAGCTTGTGTCCTAAATCAAGGAAATCTTAAGCTTGTGTGCTTGAGCAAGGAAGTCTCATACTTGTCTGTGTGAGTGAGGAAGTCTTGAGCTAGTGTGCTTGAGAAAGGAAGTCTCTGACTTATGTGTTTGAGCAAGGAAGTCTCATACTTGTGTGTGCGAGCAAGGAATTATTATGCATGTGTGCTTGAGCAAGGAAGTCTTAGACTTGTGTATTTGAGCAAGGAAGTCTCATACTTATGTGTGTGAGCAAGGAAGTATCAGACTTGTGTGTTTGAGCAATGAAGTCTTATACTTGTATGTGTAAGCAAATAAGTCGCTTGCTTGTATGATTTAGCAAATTGTAATCTTGTGTTATTATAGTAAAAATCTCTTATAAGTGAAAGGGGACTGGTTACTCTCGATTTGTGAGATGAATCAGGTGTGTCGTTTATTCTTTCTTGCACTTTATTCGCTGCCTATCTCTAACTAACATAGATTATATAACCTTGTGTTTAGAATATGACGTAAGAGTTTTTAAAGAAAGAAAAAGAAAACACGTCTCAACTCCTCCTTCTTGTGTTTTTCTCACCTTCATATTATGTTTACTGATTTTCGGACATGAACTTGTGTGGTTTTGAAGACAATTGTTCATCTTCTTCATCCAACTGAAGGTACTTGTTTGTCTTCTTCTCTGGCTTCTTGAAAATCTGAAGTTGACAAAATCTTACTGCAAACTTTCGATTTTATTTATCTTATGAATAACTTTATTCAAATCGGTACACAAAACTTCAATCTTCATAATGTTTATGCGAACCAAAATCTTTGTGGATCTGTCAATAAGTAACTTTATGCAAACCAAAATATTTGTCAATGATTTATGGATTTAACGTTTTTGCCGAAATGGAATAAGGAAATAGAAACTTTCATGTTGATGCAACCCGTATTTTTATTCATGGAAGTATAAAATGGAACTTCTAATACATGTATTGAAAGTTTGAATTTAAACTATTTTAACAGTTTGAGTTGTTAGCTTTGTTTCACCATTTATTTGATTTTAAAATGCTCAATCTTTTCTGAGATTTTTTGTAACAAAAAATGAGAGGTTGGAATGGAAAAAAACTTCAATCTTCATAATGTTTATGCAAATTGGAATCTTTATGGATCTGTCAACGAATAACTTTATGCAAACCAAAATCTTTGCCTATGGTTTATGGATTTAACGTTTTTACCGAAATGGAACGGGGAAATAGAAATTTTCATGTTTTGCAAGTTTGAATGTGAACTATTTAAACAGTTTGGGTTGTTAGCTTTGTTTCACCATTTTTCTGCATTTCAAATTATGATTATATTTTTCTTGTGCAGTCAACCACTCAAACATGTCAAGATTACCACATTTTTTTATGTCTAATCTGAAGAAGGGATATGTTTGAAAAATCGTTGTTCGTGTGGTTGATCTATGAATCGTCAAAGAAAAAAAAATCTACAAGAACATCTTAAATTGATTATCCAATATGGGAAATTTAGACAAACCATAAAGATTTCGATTTAGTTTTATATGAACTCTATCCACCAGTCCACTAAGCTATCAGTCATTTTTTAACTCAATCCACCAAGCTATTTGTAAGGAATTTGGTTATAGTATTTTGTTTACCTATCAAACTCTATATCCACAACCTAATCCAGACAATGTCTCCATGTTTTTGTTTTAGTACTTCAAGCAATATGTAATCTTATTGTACGTTATCAAGACATGTTTTGGGAGTGACTATGTCAATTTCTTGTGCTCTGTTTGGTCCCAGATTTATAACATTGAATTATATAATGTGATTTTCTCACTTCTGTTACGTAAATATATCACTGAATATATTTCATCAAGTGTTACAGCAGAACTGCAACTAATATTCATTGTGCACAGAAAACGAAAAGCTATAGAGTTAGTGAATAAAGCTACATTATTTCAAAAAGCAAGTAAAGCTACACGCAAATGTTTAATCCATCTTTAACCTTTTTTTAATAAACATAGGAACAAGAAAATGAAGAGAAAGGTGTAGAGTTGTCATTGGAACAATATTAGTACAAAAATTGCATAGGGTATCACTATGCATAAAGTACGTGACATGAAAATTCATAGATCTTTGTGATGGCTACAATTTGACTTTAGGGTTGAGAATTCAATCCGGTATATGTAAAATGAGAATTAAATGAATTAAATGTGTTTCTTGGTGATGGCTATAATTTGACACAATCACTTATAATAGTAGTTTTACATTTTTTCTTTCTCTCATAATTTCACTCACAAAATAATGAATATGTGTTGCATCTTTTGATTTTTTTTCATGTTTATTAATGGTGTTTATGATGCATTAATTATAGTTAATAGTCTAATTAATATATTTACGCTGATATAAATATTTTTAAGTTTTGTTTTTATTTCAATATTTCGTATTTATCACAACCTAGGATCTAAACAAAAAAAAACATTTGTATATATAGCGCTTTTAATGTATATTTGAGTATAATTATGTCATACAAAATAATGTTATAAGAAAAAAATGGAACTATTGATCCAAATACGTAACGAGTCAATAAAATTTTAATAAATTTTATTTTCTCATATCATGAAAATTATATGAAACAGTAAAAATGAAACTGTTGATCCAATTATTATTGGTATATTTATTAATAATTAGTCTTTATTATAAATAGAAAGCTCAATTTAGTTAAGTTTAATAATAGGAAAAGTTGAATAAGTTTCCTCATTTATTATAGTTTGTATTCCTTATTTTTATATGGGGTTTCTATCAAACTATATAGCTTATATAAATACATTGTATTCTCATATTGTAATAATAAGAAGTGATCTCACTTGATTAATATTATTAAAGTTATTACTACTTCTTCACTTGGTATCAGAGCTCCATCACGGGGCCTGATATAGTGACTGTAAGACCCCAATTTTGACCCTAAGATCCCTCATGCAATTTCATCATAAGCATTAGCATTGGGATCATACCTTGGCATCCTCCTTACCCCTCTTGCATTGGGTTTATTTTGGGAGAGATCACCAAGAACTTTGTGATTGTATCATACTTGTATATTATCATTTTACTAATCAAAATACCCAAAATATGTCTTTGCATTTGCCTAACTCTTTTATAGGTAGGGCATGATCACATTGATCTATAAAGTTTATATTTAGGGTTTGAGACCCTCATGACAAAGAGCACAACCATGAATTGATTCAATAATGTTTATGATCATCATATATTAGTCCCAATGACCTCTACATGTTATATTGATCAAGTTTTCTTCAAGAGTTTGAGGGTGATTTGCCTTGGAAACCCTAGTTTGACTAGGTATCTTGAGTAACTTCTCCAACAAGCTATCTCACCAATTGATCAAATTTCTCAAGGGACACTTCAAAGTTAATCATCTTATTCATATATGATCTACCATGAGTCAATAAAGTCAAGAGAATTGAAGGTTAACAAGTTGGTTGATGGTGGTTGGCCAGATGAATTCATCTGATCAAAACTGGGTCTCCCTAGACCCTATCTCCTACAATTTTCACCATATGAAAATTATTCCAAGATAAAAGTTACTCTAAATTACATTCCAAACAAATTTCATGTTGATACCTTGATCTAGTTTTTCTTGGAAAATCATTTTATATGTTGAAACATTATAGGTCATTTTGTCTAAACCCTAATTTGAAAGTCAACTTCCCAAGGCCATAACTTTCTCAATTTTTATGAGATGAAAGATTTCCAAGTTTCAAAATCAAATTCAAGATGTATACTTCAACCTTTATGTTTGGATTGAGAGTTAATTCAAATTTTATGAGCATGTGATATGAGGTTACATTATAGGTAACTTTTTGACATATACCATTGAACAAGTGATTTTTCCAGACTTCAAAAATGCATAACTCTATAATCCCAAATCCAAATGACATGAAATTGGTGACCATTTTGAAGGTATTTTAAAGAGCTACAAGTTTGATGAAGACATGTTTCTCATCTAAAGCTCACACAAAAAGTTAAGCAAGGTGGAATATTGAGATATATGGCTTGACACAGAAATTTTTTTGATATGTTGAAATTTACAAACTTCCACCTCAAAATTCATCATGATACAAGCTTCAAATGGAAAATTGTTGAACATGAAAGTTGTTCCTCTTGATCTAAGCTTTCCAAAAATTCTAATTTCATCCATTTTGGACAAGATTTGCTAGGGATGCGCATGGCTTGAACATGATATCATCATTTGGTAAAGATCAAACTTCAAGCTTCCATATACATTTGCCTTGCATTCCAAGTTGATTTCAGACTTACTCACACTCAATTGTGGATCAAATGGAATGATCTTATAGGCCTGTACACGCCCATGCATACATGCATCACTCATTGCCAATTTTGGAAAGTCATTTGGAAGGTGCAAATATCACATGATCCAGCTATATATAGAGCTCCATATGCTCAGAATTCAACACACATTCGTGCCAACTTTGATCCTAAACCCCTAACCCTTCCATTTGAGAGGATAAACCTGAGAATTTCCTTTGGAAATTGAGTTGGATTCTCACTATTTTGAGATTCTAAACTCCAGGGATCCAAGACCTTTTGTGCATTCTAATATACTCCTGCAAGCATCCTGAGCAAGATCAAGCACGAGCCAAAGCAAGAACAGTTGAATCCAAACCTGCATTGAAGGTATTTTCCAGAAAATTTCATCTCTTCGATTCTCTCTTAATTTCACTCAATTCTCTTTGATCTTTGGTTGTCTGAAGTCCTACCAATGTAGGCAAGAAGATTGAGTTGCTTAGAGGTCAAATCGAAGCAACTCAGTTGACACACTTTAAAATTCAACTCCTCATATCTTTCTATATATGTGGAGTTAGTTAAAATTGAGGTCAGATTCGTGCTCTACGCTATTTTTTCTTTCAGATCATGTCCTCCCTTTTCAGTTTCTTGATGATGATGAGTGAACCAGTCCGGCTAGGGTCACCGGAGAAGATGACCGGCCTTTGGACGTCGGTGATGTGTTGGCATGGTTCAGAGCCATTGATCCTTTTCAAATTGTTTTAATCTCGTGCGTTGCTTTTAAATACCAAGCCTATGCCGCGTTGACCAAGTCCACCATGGAACGTGCGCTGGTGGCCACTTGATCTGCCACCTCAATTAATGAGGGAGATCAAATGGGCCATGTTTTTTTGTTATTCCTTTTATTTTCATTAATTCATATTAATTTTATTATTGATCCAAAAAATATGAGAGTTTCCCCAAAAAATTTCAAATAATTTCGTCTTTCATATTCTGAATTAAAATTATTTTTTGGATCATTATTAATATTTTTCATGATTTAATTGATTTTGCATTTGTTTTTAATTGTTTAAAAATACTTTTAAGTCTTTAAAAATTCTGAAATTTTTTCTCCAAGGTCCTTTGACCTTATTTGACCTGTGATAAATCTCATGGCCATTTATTTGGTGTTTTGATGAGGTTTTAGGAATTTGACAAACCATATTTAATTTAAATGCCTTATTTTAGTATTTTTAATTTGAATAAATGTCAAACAATTTTGTTGACCAATGTTGCGTAATAAAGGTAAATACATTATATTTACAGAATTACCTGTACTTACTGGAAACAAAAAATTACCAAATAAAATCATAATATAACACCGAGCTTTTATGATTTTCTCATGCTCGGTTGAATCTTCGGACAATACTATACTGGCATAATATTGTTTAAGGTATTTTAAATTTATA